>NC_053389.1:508073923-508673923 GCF_905171765.1 Bufo bufo | reverse complement strand
CGTCATCATCGTCACCTTCACCACCACTGACATTAGAG
Source organism: Bufo bufo (assembly GCF_905171765.1). NCBI lineage: Eukaryota > Metazoa > Chordata > Amphibia > Anura > Bufonidae > Bufo > Bufo bufo. The sequence goes on along the minus strand of NC_053389.1, from coordinate 508,673,885 downwards.
ATCTCGGAGTAGGCAGCAACAGCAGGGACCTCCTTCCATGGGCTGATCTGGGTACTCTCGTCAGACCGCTGGGTGGTGGCCATTGCTACCTCCTCTTCCTCATCCGATGTCAAGAAAGGCTGCGTGTCTGTAAGGTCTGGGAATGGATGGGAAAATAATTCCTCTGACTCGAGTGGAGTGGCTATGGTGGTGGTGGTGTATTTGGGGGTGCACAAAGCAGAGAGTGAGGGGGGTGCAGATACAGAGGATGAGGAGGGTGCAGAAGCGGAAGGCTGAGTGAGCCACTCAACCAACTCTGGTGCGCCCTTTGAAGTAATCGTACGCGCCTTCTCCAACTTCCCACTTAGGCTCCGGCCTGGTGCACCTGCCCGACCCCTACCACCCTTGCGGAATGGCCTGCCTCTTCCTCTGCCTGTCAATTTCAAAATGACCCTGTGCCTAAGTCCCTAGAGAAGAGCAGTATTTGTGGAAGCAGGTATATCGCAGCCCTCAATCAGTATTTTGTGGAAGTAGGTATATCAAACCGCTTAATCAGTATTTTGCGGAAGCAGGTATATCGCAGCCCTCAATCAGTATTTTGTGGAAGCAGGTACATCGCAGCCCTCAATCAGTATTTTGTGGAAGTAGGTATATCAAACCGCTTAATCAGTATTTTGCGGAAGCAGGTATATCGCAGCCCTCAATCAGTATTTTGTGGAAGCAGGTATATCAAACCCCTTAATCAGTATTTTGTGGAAGCAGGTATATCACAGCCCTCAATCAGTATTTTGTGGAAGCAGATATTTCAAACCCCTTAATCAGTATTTTGTGGAAGCTGGTATATCGCACCGCTCAATCAATATTTGGTGGAAGCAGGTATATCGAACCCCTTAATCAGTATTTTGTGGAAGAAGGTATATCACACCCCTCAATTATTATTCTTTGCCACAACAGTTATATCACACCACCCTGTTTATTTGGGGAAACAGGTATATCGCAGCCCTCAATCAGTATTTTGTGGAAGATGGAATATCACACCCCTTAATCAGTTTTTTTGGGGGCAACAGGTATATCACAGCTGTTGTAGTTAGTTGTTCCAATAGCGTTTGTCCCTCTATATAGCTGCGGTATCACAGCAGAACCGCACACAACTGCTGCACAATACAAATGCACTATAATATACTTTCTATGTTAGAAAGTATATTATAAGTATAGCACACCCCTCAGTATATCACACTTATCGATAGCACACCTATACCAGTCCTTAAAAGGACTTTTGTGGCCCTATTAGCTAGCGTTTGGTGTCCCTAACAGCCTGTCCCTGCTCCACAAAGCAACCTCTCCCTACACTGGCAAAACACAGAAAGTAAAATGGCTGCCAGATCGGGTTCTTTGATAAGGTGGGGGTGTGTCCATGTGCTGAAACTTCTCAGTTGGCTGTCCTGTACCACCTGATGGATGTGTCATGGGTAAAAGTTCGGCACAATGCAAAAGAATATGGTGTCGGCGGACATCGACATATGTTCGCATGTTCGGCGAATCACGAACGCGCAAAGTTCGCCGGACGAACCGCAAGGCCATCTCTAATCCAGATGCCAACCAGTGCCAGCACACTGAAGGAAAGTAGTCAAGTATGTCCTGCGGGTCCAGAACCTTGCAGTTTCTCTACTAGGGTATGATGGAGCCTCGTCTTCCCCAGAGCCACGGTTGGATTTTGCTGAGTTGTAGATTCAATAACATATATTTAAAAATTATTTGAAAGCAACCAAATCAACCAAACAAATTTACTAGGATACTTTCAGAACTTTTATTTAAAGTCATCAATATCCAATCGGTGTCTACCTCATATAGTCCACATGGCATACAGGCCATGTGACTAATGAACATGACATCACTGGCCTTTTCAAACAGATGATCAGCTGGGATGCTGGAAATCAGACCCCCACCGATCTGATATTGATTACCTATCCTGAGGATAGGTCATCAATATTGTACTCCAGAACACTCCTTCCTCCTACAGCCTTTTAAATGATCTTATGCTTTTTCTTCACTAATGGATTATAACAGGATCTTCTTGTTTCTGGCTACTTTTGCATTGTGTGTGTTATGGTTTCTTTGACACAGTCAGGTGTACTTTTGTCATAAGACAATAATTACAATAATGAAATACTTATTCATGATATTATAGTCAGGTCCATAAATATTGGGACATAAACACAATTCTAACATTTCTGGCTCTATACACCACCACTATGGATTTGAAATGAAACGAACAAGATGTGATTTAACTGCAGACTGTCATCTTTAATTTGAGGGTATTTACATCCAAATCAGGTGAATGGTGTAGGAATTACAACAGTTTGCATATGTGCCTCCCACTTGTTAAGGGACCAAAAGTAATGGGACAGAATACTAATAATAAATCCAACTTTCACTTTTTAATACTTGGTTGCAAATCCTTTGCAGTCAATTACAGCCTGAAGTCTGGAACGCATAGACATCACCAAACGCTGGGTTTAATGCCTGGTGATGCTCTGCCAGGCCTCTACTGCAACTGTCTTCAGTTCCTGCTTGTTCTTGGGGCATTTTCCCTTTAATTTTGTCTTCAGCAAGTGAAATGCATGCTCAATCGGATTCAGGTCAGGTGATTGACTTGGCCATTGCATAACATTCCACTTCTTTCCCTTAAAAAACTCTTTGGTTGCTTTTGCAGTATGCTTTGGGTCATTGTCCATCTGCACTGTGAAGCGCCGTCCAATGAGTTCTGAAGCATTTGGCTGAATATTAGCAGATAATGTTGCCCGAAACACTTTATAATTCATCCTGTTGCTTTTGTCAGCAGTCACATCATCAATAAATACAAGAGAACCAGTTCCATTGGCAGCCATACTGTCATGACGGGGAGTGGGGGAAACCCCCCACTGTGCGGTGTCAGAGGGTAAAGGGGATCAGCCTGGCCAAAAGGAGTAATAAGGGAGCATGTCACCTCCTACCACGTCCCTAATCCTCTCCCTGACTCCTCACTGTATGAGCGGACCCCAATGGTAGGACGACTCATACTCAGGATTCCTAGAAACCCTAAGTCGCCCTGGTAATCCCTCACATAGGAGAAGGGGAGAGACGACCTGTTCATCCCAGTAATGGTCTCTATCTGAGGCCAGGCTGCAAGGAGAGGGGAACACATACAGCTATAGAGATGGCAGGTAAGCGAAACCAATAACTCACTTACCTGCCACAGACACACTGACTGGAACCCGTGCACAAGTGCTGGTGTCCACACCAACATTAAAAGGACACAGCACACACCACAACCACACAGGAACCCAGGACACCATAGCTGCAATAACGTGAGACACCACAAGAACATCTAACATCTTCTATGACCACAAGGGTGGCCCTCACTGAACAGATAGCATATCAAGACCAGGAGGATAACTCCAGCATACACCATAGCTGGAGTACCCCTCAGCTTCAGGCATCCAGCAGAGGCTAAATAGCCCAAGCAGCCACACCCACACACACATAAACCCAGTGTTAAAACACTAGGAAGGGAGTTAACCCTTCCAACACCAGACAAGGGGAGGAAGCAACTTAAAGGGGAAGTGCACACACAAGCATGGAAAGCTACACGTTGCCGCAGGCAACAACATGCGTGGCAACCATGTCACAGCAATCACCCAGAAGGCCGAGACACTGCCACCGCATGCACACACAGCAACACGTTGCCGCGGGCAACTGCATGTATAGCAACAGTGTCACAGCGCACACCATAGGCCGTGACACATACATGTCCACGCCATGACACTACCACCACCATGCTTCACTGATGAGGTGGTATTCTTAGGATCATGAGCAGTTCCTTTCCTTCTCCATACTCTTCTCTTCCCATCACTCTGGTACAAGTTGATTTTGGTCTCATCTATTCATAGAATGTTGTTCCAGAACTGTTAAGGCTTTTTTAGGTGTCATTTGGCAAACTCTAATCTGGCCTGTTTTTGAAGCTCACCAATTGTTTATATCTTGTGGTTAACCCTCTGTATTTCACTGTGGCGAAGTCTTCTCTTGATTGTTGACTTTGACACACATACACCTACCTCCTGGAGAGTGTTGTTGAACTGGCCAACTGTTGTGAAGGGTGTTTTTTTCACCAGGGAAAGAATTCTTCGGTCATTTTTTTGCTATCTCTCTGATGTTTTTTTTTTTTTTTTCAGCCTAATGATGGCTTGCTTCACTGATAGTGACAGCTCTTTGGATCTCATCTTGAGAGTTGACAGCAACAGATTCCAAATGCAAATAGCACACTTGAAATGTACTATGGACCTTTTATCTGAGCATTGTAATTGGGATAATGAGTGAATAACACACACCTGGCCATGGAACAGCTGAGAAGCCAATTGTCCCATTACTTTTGGTTCCTTAACAAGTGGGAGGCACATATGCAAACTGTTGTAATTCCTACACCGTTCACCTGATTTGGATGTAAATACGCTCAAATTAAAGCTGACAGTCTGCAGTTGAAGCACATCTTGTTTGTTTCATTTCAAATCCATTGTGGTGGTGTATAGAGCCAAACATGTTAGAATTGTGTCCATGTCCCAGTATTTATGGACCTGACTTTAAGCAATGTATCCTCACCTGTATTGCCTCCCCCACTATGTGGAACATTTTTATTAGTTTGATGAATTAAAAAAGTATTTTAAAGGTCTGTTTATTTTTATTTTATTTTTTAAAGAACTCTCCCAGCTCATCATTTCTTTTTTTTTCCTAAAGTGTAAATTAATTTTCTACACTCCTCTTCTCTGGAATGCTCTTAACAACCAATTAGACTTTTTCTTGAGTTTTTTCTAGTCCTTATATGATAGATGCTTATCAGACTTTCAGCAGCTCTTATAACTCCATTTACTTCCTACTAACATTTACTACCGCTCCTTGCTCACATTCTTTGCCTTTCTCACCTTGTTAAAGGTCAATGCACATTATCATGCCTGCAGATATTGATGATCTATCCTTTTGATAGGTCATCATCAATATCACATCGGTGAGGATCTGACATTTGGCACCTGCACCTATCCCATTGCCGCTGGCACCAACAAAGCCTGAAGCAGAAGGCTTTGTCAACTGTGGAGTGGCTGTTCCAGTGTGCTGCAACTGAGCTCAAATTTAACTGTATATATATATATATATATATATATATATATATATATATATATATATATACTTTAAATGTAATAACTACAGATATATCAAGTTAATATATGCATATACACTGCTCAAAAAAATAAAGGGAACACAAAAATAACACATCCTAGATCTGAATTAATTAAATATTCTTCTGAAATACTTTGTTCTTTACATAGTTGAACGTGCTGACAACAAAATCACACAAAAATAAAAAAATGGAAATCAAATTTTTCAACCCATGGAGGTCTGGATTTGGAGTCACACTCAAAATTTAAGTGGAAAAACACACTACAGGCAGATCCAACTTTGATGTAATGTCCTTAAAACAAGTCAAAATGAGGCTCAGTAGTGTGTGTGGCCTCCACGTGCCTGTATGACCTCCCTACAACGCCTGTGCATGCTCCTGATGAAGTGGCGGACGGTCTCCTGAGGGATCTCCTCCCAGACCTGGACTAAAGCATCTGCCAACTCCTGGACAGTCTGTGGTGCAACGTGACGTTGGTGGATAGAGCGAGACATGATGTCCCAGATGTGCTCAATTGGATTCAGGTCTGGGGAACGGGCGGGCCAGTCCATAGCATCAATGCCTTCATCTTGCAGGAACTGCTGACACACTCCAGCCACATGAGGTCTAGCATTGTCTTGCATTAGGAGGAACCCAGGGCCAACCACACCAGCATATGGTCTCACAAGGGGTCTGAGAATCTCATCTCGGTACCTAATGGCAGTCAGGCTATCTCTGGCGAGCACATGGAGGGCTGTGCGGCCCTCCAAAGAAATGCCACCCCACACCATTACTGACCCAATGCCAAACCGGTCATGCTGGAGGATGTTGCAGGCAGCAGAACGTTCTCCACGGCGTCTCCAGACTCTGTCACGTCTGTCACATGTACTCAGTGTGAACCTGCTTTCATCTGTGAAGAGCACAAACGTCCTGCACTGTGTTGGGCTGTAAGCACAACCCCCACCTGTGGACTTCGGGCCCTCATATCACCCTCATGGAGTCTGTTTCTGACCGTTTGAGCAGACACATGCACATTTGTGGCCTGCTGGAGGTCATTTTGCAGGGCTCTGGCAGTGCTCCTCCTGTTCCTCCTTGCACAAAGGCGGAGGTAGCGGTCCTGCTGCTGGGTTGTTGCCCTCCTATGGCCTCCTCCACGTCTCCTGATGTACTGGCCTGTCTCCTGGTAGCGCCTCCATGCTCTGGACACTACGCTGACAGACACAGCAAACCTTCTTGCCACAGATCGCATTGATGTGCCATCCTGGATAACCTGCACTACCTGAGCCACCTGTGTGGGTTGTAGACTCTGTCTCATGCTACCACTAGAGTGAAAGCACCGCCAGCATTCAAAAGTGACCAAAACATCAGCCAGGAAGCATAGGAACTGAGAAATGGTCTGTGGTCACCACCTGCAGAACCACTCCTTTATTGGGGGTGTCTTGCTAATTTCCTATAATTTCCACCTGTTGTCTATCCCATTTGCACAACAGCATGTGGAATTGATTGTCACTCAGTGTTGCTTCCTAAGTGGACAGTTTGATTTGACAGAAGTGTGATTGACTTGGAGTTACATTGTGTTGTTTAAGTGTTCCCTTTATTTTTTTGAGCAGTGTATTATATGTTGTATTTTTATTGTTTATAATATTGTTAGTATAGTATTGTATTCAGTACTCAACACTTGCTTTCTCTATGCTCAATGCCAGCATCTTTATAACATTGCTGAATTAATCATTTAAATACTGACAGAATAACAGAACATTCACTATAATTCATTAAAATCACAGTTTCAGTGGCATTTCATAATGCCTGTGTGTGAATTAGGACTATTATTAAGTGTATTAGAGATGAGTGAGCTACTCGAGGTGCGGTGCGCTAAATTTGTGAAAAAAATTTGGTTTGAATCCAGATCGGTTCGAGCCAAACTGAAGTTGCTCCAATTGCCCTTAAATTTGGTATATAACCCCCTCTAGCCTCCTAGGACTCAAAATGTTTATACATTTTTTATAAATGTCCCCGTCCCCCCCAAGCTCTGGAATGCAATGAAAGCAATAGTAAATGATGTCTGAATGACACTGACATAAATAGCTATGGATAAGCACAAGTTTGATGGTGTTATCATACAGCATGCTTAAAAACATATGGCACATTTGTTATGCCTTTTCATATTCTAAAGCTTCCAAAAATTGTCCCATATCTGGGGCAGATTATGTTTAATCACACACTGTGTAATACATAGTACTTAGTAACATACATAGCTAAGGCTACTTTCACACCTGCGTTAGGCACCTATATATGCAAACGATGGTATCCGTTCAGTACGGATCCGTCTGCATACACTTAGTCAAAAAAAGTCTAAGTCTAAGTGTAAGTCAAACGGATCCGTCCTGACTTTACATTGAAAGTCAATGGGGGACGGATCCGTTTACAATTGCACCAATATTGTGTCAATGTAGACGGATTAGTCCCCATTGACTTACATTGTAAGTCAGGACGGATCCGTATGGCTCCGCACCGCCAGGCGGACACCAAAACGCTGCAAGCAGCGTTTTGGTGTGCGCCTCCAGAGCGGAATGGAGGCAGAACGGAGCCAAACTGATGCATTCTGAATGGATCCGTTTGGGGCCGCTTGTGAGAGCCTTGAAACGGATCTCACAGACGGACCCTGAAACGGCAGTGTGAAAGTAGCCTTACATACACACATACATTGTTTATAAGGCTGAATTCAGCCTATTATCCTGCAAGCTGATCCAGAGGAAGGCAAAAAAAAAAACTGTAAGGGTAGAAGCCAATTTTCCTCACTTTAGGGAAAAAAATTCCTTCCCAACTCCATTCAGGCAATCACAATAACTCCCTGGATCAGCAACCCATTTCTAGGATAAATAAAAATGGCTCGTGGACCAACCGTCCACAAATTATGCCTTGACATGGTTGGAATGCTTGTCCATATGACACATACAAGTGTTGATTGTCACAAGAAAAAGTGGCTCATTGTGAATGAGCCTTAAAAAATTCTCTATTTTAATTGGGAGCAGCAGCAGCAGCAGCAGCGCAGTGTGGATGTGGAAAGAGTATAGTATGGATATAGTGGCTGTCGATTGGTAGTAGTAGCAATAGCAGTAGCGGTAGTGATAGAGGTGTCAGATGCTTTGCATTAATGGTGGTGGCAGTAGGGGATTAGCAGCGAGGAGCAGCAGCAGCCATATGGTACATGCTGGCAGAAAGGCAGCAGCATGATGGAGATAGCAGCAGCCTTACAGAAGATGATGGTTGGCAGGTCACAGCAGGGGCATGATGGCATTGGTGGTATGATGGAGACAGTGGCAAAAGCCATACAGAACGTGATGGTAGGCAGGTCGCAGTAGTGGCAAGATGACGGCGGAAGCAGCAGCCATACAGAATGTGATGGTAGGAAGATCGCATAAGTGCCATGATGGAGACAGTGGCAAAAGCCATACAGAACGTGATGGTAGGCAGGTCGCAGTAGTGGCAAGATGACGGCGGCAGCAGCAGCCGTACAGAACGTGATGGTAGGCAGGTTGCAGCGGTGGCATGATGCAGGTGGCAGCTGCAGCCGTACAGAGCGTGATGGTAGGCAGGTCGCAGTAGAGGCATGATGGTGGCAGTGGAATGATGGAGACAACAGCAGTCTTACGAAAGATGATGGTTGGCAGGCGGCAGCAGTAGAATGATGGAGGCAGGCAGACAGCAACAGTGGGAAGATGGGGCACCGCCAGATCTATTCATCGGCCTCAGCTGGAGGAGTTTGAAAATCCTCTCCAATCCAGGCTTGGTTCATTTTGACAAAAGTAATGTTTTAGACACCGCTGGAGGACAACTGGGTGTCATCAGTGGTAGCATCTCAGTGGGATGAGGGACAACTGCAGCATGAACTGCATGAGCTGCCACTGTCTGACCTTGACACAACACATGCTCCCTGCAGAGGTGGTCTGGTGCCTGACCAAATCATTCACGGCTTTCCACTGTTCATATAGACGCTCAAGCATGTGCAATGTTGAATTCCAGCGAGATGGAAAATAGCAGATTAAGCAGTGTAGCTACATACCATTCTGATGCTGCAAGTCCAGGAGAACGTTCTTCACCATGTGAGAATGGCTGAAAGAGAGAGACAGTCTCCTAGACATTGCCAGCACCTTGCACAAACCAGTGCATTTTTTTTAAAAGGCCATGCAAGGAACATATGTTATTTCCCCCAGGTTCAGGGCAGCCAGGATGTTGTGCCCTTTTTTGCTGGCCACCTTGCCCAGCTGAAGTCGGCGAAGTGACTTGATGTACTTTAGCAACTGATCACCTGTGTGGCTACTCTTTCCCAGGCTCCCTTGATCAGCTCCAACACGCCGTGGCAATGGTTGACTTGACATGTGCCCTGCTTCTGTTGGGGTGGGGACCGTGTCCATGAAGGAGGAGGAGGCAAATAAGTGTCTACTGTGAGACCCAGCCCCATGATATGGTGGGAGGGAGTCAAAAGGACCTGGCACAAAGCCCGCATTCTCTACCATGAGAGTGTATAAAGCACTACTACAATGGTACTCCAGCGACTGCACCGGCAGCAATGTGGCCACCTGGGGGTTCATCTTGTAGACAAGCTAATAGCTGGTGAGGAAAAAATTTTTCATGGCCAAACATTCCGTTATAGATGTCTCATGATAGAGCCCAGGACAAGGAGGAGTCTTAGCAGAAGAAGAAGGTGATGATGATGATTGATGACAAAGATTCTGATTGCCTGGGGATGCGGGTAGGCTACCACAAAGAGGGCCAAGGGACTTGTTCTGATTGGTAATGCTGTCCAGTTGTATTTTCCCAAGGTATCTAGAGATGCCACCTCATGTGCTACAATAGACCATCTGGTACCTATAATTGTGTTTGAAAGGCCACAGCTTATTTTAATCCTTTAGATCTTGTACACTGCTGTGGTTTTGTGTTCCTGCCTTGTGGAGAAAAAGCTTCATAGCTTCCTTCCTTCGGCACAGGCGTAGTGAGGAAGCCGGCAGCAGGAGCGCGTCCTTTACTCACTGCGCCTGCGCAGAATACTAAATGGGACGGTGCAGGCGCAGGATTTACGGGACACTGAGGAGAACTCAAAAGTCAATCAACTGGACCTGGGCGTGCCAAAGGGTTCGTAGACCGAACCTTTAGGTGCTGAAGAAACGCCCTAATGCCACCTAGAGGCTCATTAGCATATTTCAAGAGTCTTTATTTTAAGAGAACGGCGGCAGGCAGGGAGTTATAAAGCATACTGTTACGTACTGCTGACATTAGCACATCGCTAATGTCAGTCAGCTACATAACATTATTTCTCAAGACCATAGCGTCTATATTTGTGAAGCAGATTGTATGTTTACATGGTATTCTGGAGAATATTGTATCTGACAAGGGTGTGCAGTTTGTGTCCAAGTTTTGGAGGGCTTTCTGTCAGAAATGCCAGATTTCATTGTCTTTTTAGTCCGCCTATCACCCTGAGAGTAATGGGCAGACTGAACGCCTCAATCAGTCTGTGGAACAATTTATCAGGTTATATGTTGCTGACCAGCAATTATGGGTTAAATACCTTCCGTTGGCCGAATTTGCTCTGAATAACCATGTTAATTCTTCTGCTGGTGTTTCCCCATGTATGGTTTCCATCCTCATTTTCATTCTGGGTCACCCATCTGCTCGTCTAACCCCTAGGCGGATAACGTCTCCTCTGAACTGTGCACAGTTTGGGCTCGGGTTCAATCGAACCTAGAAAAGGCTCAGAATACTCAGAAAATCAAGGCCAATAGGAGACGTTCTAAGGGGGTGAACTTTCAGGTTGGGGATAAGGTGTGGTTGTCCTCCAAGAATCTGTCGCTCAAAGTAGCTTCTAGACTGGTTGGAACATTTTATGTAGAACATCCTGAGAAGCTGTCGCCTAAAGTCTTGGGTCCGGTGGCCCTGCATAAGGGGAGGGGTACTGTCATGGGGCGCCGACGATGCGCTCACTCTCCGCAGCGCAGTCGGCGCCCCGCCCCTGTGCAGGAGCGAGGACGCATGCAGCGTCCTCATCTCCTAGGAGATAGGGGGTGGGACGGACCTGGCCGCACACGTCTCCTCAGCGCGGCCGGCGTCCTCGGTTCCCCAAGCAACCAGAATAAGTCTGAGCACCGAGCTGGGCACTCAGTGCTCAGCTGTATGCAGCAGGGTTAGTCATGTGATGCTGGCCACGTCACATGACCCCTGCTAGTCAGTATTTAACAGACAGCCTGCTAGCCACAGGTTGCCTGTTCTTTAGATTCCACCTGCAATTGTGTCTGACCTGGCGTACTTACCTCCTGCTGATATCCGACGATCCTCTGCCTGCTCTTTGTGTACTTTTGCTGCTCTCCTGGTATTCTGAACCCAACTTCCTCCTGACAATCCTCTGCTGACTCCTTTGGTACTTCGCGACTCTCCTGGTATTTCTGACCCAGGCTTCTCCTGACTATTCTTTGGTTGCTCCATTTGTACTTGGTTGCTCTCCTGGTATTTGACTCGGTCCGTTCACGTTCGGTTGTATGTCTGGTCTGTTCTCCCTGCACTTATTTCAAGTTAGGGACTGCCGTCCAGTTGTCCTCTGTCATTAGGACTTGCGAGGCAAGTAGGCAGGGCCAGGGGTGAGGGTTAAGCACAGTGATCACTTCCCTCACCCCTGTGTGTGTGTGTACGCGACCGTTACATTTATATCATGTGTTACTATCATGTGATATCCTCTCATGTGATACTATCTGGTACTATCATGTGATGCTAGTAAAACGTTTATGTGATATCCTCTCATGTGATACTAACAAGTACTATCATATGATACTAGTGAAGATGTCATGTGATATCCTCTCATGTGATACTATCTGGTACTATCATGTGATACTAGTAAAACTGTCATGTGATATTTCCTGTTAGGAAGCACTATACTGGCCCATTGTTGCTTATATGATCGAACAAAGTAAGGGTACATTCACACGACCGTGTGTAATCCTTTCTGTTTTGCGGTCCACAAATAATGGAACTGTGTGTCCGCATTTTGCGGACAAATGACTTCCGTTTGTGTGCCGTATGTCTTCCGTTTTTTAAGGTCCGCAAAGAGAAAAAAAAAGAATTATAAAAGCCTTCAAAAATACGGAAATGGATCAGCAAAAATCGGATGACATACGGAAACCATTCAGTATGTCATCCGCAATTTGCGGATTCATTGATTTGATGGGGCTGCGGACCGATCTGTGCGAACAATAGTAGTATAAGCTTCATATTTTTGTGGACTAGAAATGCGGAAACACGGATGCAGACAACATACTGAACGTTGTCCGCACATTTTATTTACCCATAGAAATAAATGGATCCGCATCAATTCCGCAAAATGCGGAACGGATGCAGATCGGATGCGGATAAACTTATACGGTCGTGTGAATGTACCCTAATGGGAATATCCATTAATACACATACGGGTGAAACTCGTAAAATTTGAATATCGTGCAAAGTTCATTTATTTCAGTAATGCAACTTAAAAGGTGAAACTAATATATGAGACAGACTCATTACATGCAAAGCGAGATATTTCAAGTCTCAATTTGTTATAATTTGGATGATTATGGCTCACAGCTTATGAAACCCCAAAGTCACAATTTTGAGGTACCCTTTGCTTAGGGGGTATGGATTAATTAGCTGACTAGAGTGTGACACTTTGAGCCTAGAATATTGAACCTTTTCACAAAATTCTAATTTTAAGCTGCATTAATGCAGTTCCTTTTAATTTGCATTACTGAAATAAATGGACTTTTGCACGATATTAAAATTTTTTGAGTTTCACCTGTATATCTCGCAGGGACTGTAACAACTATATGTACCAAAAGAAGTCTATCTAGCCCTCGCTGGACCGTCATCGGCTGTGGAACGCACCCAAACTTCCGGTCCGCGCTTCACAGTCGTGCGCACCAAATATCGCAAGAGCCAAGGTTCCTTAGTCCAAGATCACACGTCTCAGGCCGGAACGCAAAGCGATGCGACTTATCGGAGCAACAGATTATAATAATAACAGTGCGACCATCAGGAAAATTTAAAAAAGCAATCGTATAATTCATTATACCGGAAAAATAATAAATATATATGTGCAAAGAGGTGAGTGCCCAATATAACAAAAAAAAATTAAAGTGACAGTGCAAAAAAAAAAGTGCCAGTGATGGTGAACATGCAAAATCCACATACACACATACAGGTATATTCGTGATAAAATACAATCAGAAATCTCAATAAATACCACAATTATAAATAAAGTGATTAATATATAATATAGATGGAAATCCATGATTATAAATACGATATATAATAGTTAATCCAATGTGAATAAATAAACATAAAAAAGTTTTCCAAAAAATACATATATCGTATGAGTGAAGAAATATTGCATATTACATCTGAATGCTGTAAATATGATAAAATAATAAAAAGAATAAAAAACAAATGTAGTTTTACTGATCAAGTGTACATAAATAAATCTATCACATCTAAGGATAATCCTTCATATGTAGTTCGATGACAGATTCTCTAAGGCAAGTATGATCAATGAGTAGGAACAGCTAAGCACTTGTCCAATCTCCCTAAATCAATACATAAAAAGTGTGTTTAAAAACATAAAAACAGTATTAAAACCAAGAACCAAACAATGTCAAAAAAAGGGAAAAAAGGAAAGAGGAAGAAAAGGAACAAGAAAGAAGGAGGAAATTAAACCCTTCAGGTCCCTGCCCTTTTTCACCTTAAGGACCAGGCCATTTTTTTCAAATCTGACATGTGTCACTTTATGTGGTGATAACTTTAAAACGCTTTTACTTATTCAGGCAATTCTGAGATTGTTTTCTCTTCACATATTGTACTTCATGACAGTGGTAAAATTGGGTTAAATATATTTTTTTTATTTATTTAAAAAAAGCCAAATTTACCAAACAAAATAAAAAATTAGCAAATTTGCAAATTTCTCTACTTTTATAATAGATAGTATTAACTCCAAAAATAGTTATTACTTTACATTCCCCATATGTCTACTTAATGTTTGGATCATTTTGTGAATGCCATTTTATTTTTTGGGAACGTTAGAAGGCTTGAAAGTTTAGAAGCAAATCTTTAAATTTTTCAGAGAATTTCCAAAACCCACTTTTTAAGGACCAGTTCAGGTCTGAAGTCACTTTGTGAGGCTTACATAATAGAAACCACCCAAAAATGACCCCATTTTAAAAACTGCACCCCTCAAGGTATTCAATACTGATTTCACAAACATTGTTAACCCTTTAGGTGTTCCACAAGAATTAATGGAAAATGGAGATGAAATTTCAGAATTTCACTTTATTGGCAGATTTTCCATTTTAATACATTTTTTACACTAACAAAGCAAGGGTTAACAGCCAAACAAAACTCAATATTTATTGCCCTGATTCTGTAGTTTACAGAAACACTCCATATGTGGTTGTAAACTGCTGTAAGAGCACACGGTATTGCGCATAAGGAAAGGAATGCTATATGGTTTTTGGAAAGCAGATTTCACTGGGATAATTTTAAGTTGCCATGTCACATATGAAGACCCCCTGATGCACCCCTAGAGTAGAAATTCCAAAAAAGTGACCCCATTTTAGAAACTACACCCCTCAAGGTATACAAAACTGATTTTACAAACTTTGTTAACTTTGTGCACCCCTAGAGTAGAAACTCGAAAAAAAGTGACCGCTTTTTGGAAACTACGGGATAAGGTGGCAGTTTTGTTGGTACTATTTTAGGGTACATATGATTTTTGGTTGCTCTATATTACACGAAAATACCAAATATGAAAAAAAAAAATTTTTTGTGTTTCCACATTCTGAAAGCTGGAGGTTTTTTGTTTTTGGGCGATTGTTTTGTGTAGAGGCAAATTTTTTCAGGATGAGATGACGGTTTGATTGGTACTATTTTAGGGTATATATAACTTTTTGATAGCTGGCTATTACTCTTTTTGTGATGTAAGGTGATAAAAATGGCTTTTTTGACACCGTTCTTTTTTTTACGGTGTTCCCCTGAGCGATTAGGTCATGAGATATTTTTAAAGAGCAGGTTCTTACGGACACGGCAATACCCAATATGTCAACTTTTTTTATTTATGTTAGTTTTACACAATGATATTTAAAGAATAAATAAATGATGTTTTAGTGTCTCCATAGTCTGAGAGCTATAGTTTTTTTTTTCAGTTTTTGGGCGATTGTATTAGGTAAGGTATCATTTTTGCAGGATGAGATGACGATTTGATTGGCACTATTTTGGGGTGCATATGACTTTTTGATCGTTTGCTATTACACTTTTTGTGATGTAAGGTGACAAATATGGCTTTTTTGACACCAATGTTTATTTTTATTTTTTTACGGTGTTCATCTGAGGGGTTAGGTCATGTGATATTTTTATAGAGCAGGTTCTTACGGATGTGGTCAAAACTAATATGTCAAATTTTTTATTTATGTAAGTTTTACACAATGATATCATATTTGAAACAAAAAAAAAGATGTTTTAGTGTCTCCATAATCTGAGAGCCATAGTTTTTCAGTTTTTGGGCGAATGTCTTAAGTATGGTATCATTTTTGCGGGATGAGATGACGGTTTTATTGGCACTATTTTGGGGTGCATATGACTTTTTGATCGCTTGCTATTACATTTTTTGTGATGTAAGGTGACAAAAAAATGGCTTCTGTGACACCGTTTTTATTTTTTATGGTGTTCACCTGAGGGGTTAGGTCATGTGGTATTTTTATAGAGCAGGTTATTACGGATACGGCAATATCTAATATGCATATTTTTTTTATATACTTAAGTTTTACACAATAACAGCATTTTTTAAACCCAAAAAATCATGTTTTAGTGTCTCCATAGTCTGAGAGGCATAGTTTTTTTTATTTTTTAGGAGATTGTCTTAGTAAGGTTATCATTTTTTGCGAGATGAGGTGACGGTTAGATTCGTACTATTTTGGGGGGTATACGTCTTTTTGATCACTTGGTGTTGCACTTTTAGTGATGTATGTTTTTAGCACAGTTTTAATTTTATTTTTTGGACGGTGTTCATTTGAGGGGTTAGATCATGTGATATTTTTATAGAGCCAGTCGATACAGACGTGTCGATACTTAATTTGTCTACTTTTTCTTTTTTTCCCTATTTTTAATTTTTTTATTATTATTTTGGGAAAAGGATGCTTTTTTACTTGAAACTTTTAATTTTTTGTATAACTTTCTTTTTTTCACTTAATTTTTTGTCCCACTCTGGGACTTCAACTTTTGGGGGTCTGATCCCCTTTACAATTCATCACAATACTTCTGTATTTTGATGCATTGGCTGTAAGTGTATTACAGACTGTAATACACTTACAGCCTTTCTGCCTTTGAGATCCAGGGGGCTGGATCTCACAGGCTCTCCTGGAAGGCAGCCACGATGCCTAAGGAAGGCATCAGGCTACCTTCCCTGCCATTGGGTCCCCATAACAGCAGCACGGGGACCCGATGGAAGCTCCGATGGCCAGCGCTGACCATGGCACATCAAGGATTAATGCGTCGGCATCGGTGAGTCAGCCTACTAGGGATGATTCTGTGGTAAGTATGATACAAGAGGGTTGGATTAAGGACTTGCCGTCCTCCAGATGGGTACAACATGTTAGGGAGCACCAGGCACGGTAAGACAGGGAGTGCACAGAATTTAGTTCCACCAGACTGTGATTCCACTTGGCTAGTACCTCCGATTGTAGCGGACGTAGGTGCCATAATGCCCAAGGAACCGCCTCTGCGGTTGATGACATTAGTCCCAACATTCTCATCAAAGTACAGATAGTTACTTTCTGAGGTACTAAGAGAGAGCGGGCTATTTCTTGAACAGATAGCCTTTTATGTGGATGTGGATCTGCCAAGATTCTAGAAAGTGTTGTAGGTGACCGCCTACAGGAATATGGGAAGCAGGGAGTTGTGAGAATCCAGTCAGACCGGCATGGTACCAAGAGCCTTGAGGAGGCCCACAATCAGAGCCTCGAGGATTTCTTGGGGGGCTTAGAGACCCTGGAGGATTTCCCCCCTCTACAGGAGCTCCAATCTCTCTGGGCTTTGGGCTGATGTCCAGACCTGGACCCATACCTTTTGCCCCGACCATGAAAGGGCTGTTGGGGGAGGGACTTACCCTTCTTATCCGACAGTCCCTCGATAATATGGTCAAGCTCTGTCCCAAAAAGTTTGCCGGGTGAATATGCCATAGCGCAGAGATTATGCTTGGAAGTTGTATCGGCCTTCCGGGGTTTTAGCCAGAGCAGACGCCTGCCCGCGGCTAAGAGAGCCATGGTCTTGGAAGCCTATTTTAGTTGTTGTGGAGCAGCGTCACACAAACTGGCCTTCTTACAACAGTCCAAGATGTCATCCCTAGAGACCCCCTGGCCCAGGTCAGACTGAACTTTGGCAAACCTGGTCTTCAGAAAGTTCACCACTTCAGAGGACGCTATTGCGACCGAGGAAGAAGCCGAAGCAGAGGAATAAATGCGCCTAAAGGCGCAATCAGCATTGCGGTCCATCGGATCCTGAAGACTTGATCCGTCGTCCGATGGTACCATGGTCCTCTTGGAAAGCTTGGAAATGGCCATATCCACTTTTGGTACTGACCCCCAAGAGGACAATTGATCTTCTCTTAACGGGAAGACAGACTTAAATCTTTTGGTCAGCACGGGACCTTTTTCTGGTTTCTTCCACTCTGTCTTCATTAATGACAGGAGGGAATAGTCCGCTTTAACCCCTTAGGGACCGGGCTCATTTTCACCTTAAGGACCAGGCCATTTTTTTGGAAATCTGACCAGTGTCACTTTAAGTGCTAATAACTTTAAAATGCTTTAACTTATCCAGGCCATTCTGAGATTGTTTTTTTGTCACATATTGTACTTCATGACACTGGTAAAATGAAGTCAAAAACATTTTTTGTTTTGCACAAAAAAAAAACTAATTTACCAAAAATTTAGAGAAATTTGCAAATTTCAAAGTTTCAGTTTCTCTACTTCTGTAATACATAGCAATACCCCAAACAATTGTGATGACTTTACATTCCCCATATATCTACTTCATGTTTGAATTATTCTGGGAATGATATTTTATTTTTTGGGATGTTATAAGGCTTAGAAGTTTAGAAGCAAATCTTGAAATTTTTCAGAAATTTACAAAAACTAAATTTTTAGGTCTGAAGTCACTTTGCGAGGCTTACATAATAGAAACCACCCAAAAATGACCCCATCTAAGAAACTACACCCCTCAAGGTATTCAAAACTGATTTTGCATACATTGAGTCTGACATCAATAGTAGGCAAATTAATGGAAACCCTATTAAAGGATAGGATTGTGGAACATCTAAAATCCCATGGATTGCAAGATGAAAAACAACATGGGTTTACTTCAGGGAGATCATGTCAAACAAATCTTATAGATTTTTTTGACTGGGTGAATAAAATAATAGACGGTGGAGGTGCAGTAGACATCGCATATCTAGATTTTAGTAAGGCTTTTGACACTGTCCCACATAGAAGACTTATCAATAAACTGCAGTCATTGAGCATGGACTCCCATATTGTTGAGTGGATTAGGCAGTGGCTGAGTGACAGACAACAGAGGGTTGTAGTCAATGGAGAACATTCAAAACAAGGTCATGTTACCAGTGGGGTTCCACAGGGATCTGTACTGGGACCAATTTTGTTTAATATCTTCATAAGTGATATTGCAAAAGGCCTCGATGGTAAGGTTTGTCTTTTTGCTGATGACACAAAGATATGTAACAGGGTTGATGTTCCTGGAGGGAAACGCCAAATGGAAAAGGATTTAGGAAAACTAGAAGAATGGTCAGAACTCTGGAAACTGAAATTTAATGTGGATAAGTGCAAGATAATGCACCTGGGGCGTAAAAACCCAAGGGCAGAATATAGTATATTTGACACAGTCCTGACCTCAGTATCTGAGGAAAGGGATTTAGGAGTAATTATTTCAGAAGACTTAAAGGTGGGAAGACAATGTAATAGAGGAGCACGAAATGCCAGCAGAATGCTTGGATGTATAGGGAGAGGTATAAGCAGTAGAAAGAGTGAAGTGCTCATGCCGCTGTACAGAACACTGGTGAGACCTCACTTGGAGTATTGTGCGCAGTACTGGAGGCCATATCTCCAGAAGGATATAGATACTCTAGAGAGAGTTCAGAGAAGAGCTACTAAACTAGTACATGGATTGCAGGATAAAACTTACCAGGAAAGGTTAAAGGACCTTAATATGTATAGCTTGGAAGAAAGAAGAGACAGAGGGGATATGATAGAAACTTTTAAATACATAAAGGGAATCAACTCGGTAAAGGAGGAGAGCATATTTAAAAGAAGAAAAACTACCACAAGAGGACACAGTTTTAAATTAGAGGGGCAAAGGTTTAAAAGTAATATAAGGAAGTATTACTTTACTGAGAGAGTAGTGGATGCATGGAATAGCCTTCCTGCAGAAGTGGTAGCTGCAAATACAGTGAAGGGGTTTAAGCATGCATGGGATAGGCATATGGCTATCCTTCATATAAGATAGGGCCAGGGGCTATCCATAGTATTCAGATATATTGGGCAGACTAGATGGGCCAAATGGTTCTTATCTGCCGACACATTCTATGTTTCTATGTTAACCCTTTTGGTGTTGCACAAGAGTTATTGGCAAATGGGGAGGAAATTTGAGAATTTAATTTTTTTGTCAAATTTTTCATTTTAACCCATTTTTTCCACTAACAAAGCAAGGGTTAACAGCCAAACAAGACTGTATCTTTATTGCCCTGACTCTGCCGTTTACAGAAACACCCAATATGTGGCCGTTAATTACTGTAAGGCCACACAGCGGGGCGTAGAGTGAAAGGTGTGCCGTTTGGTTTTTGGAAGGCTGATTTTTATGGACTGGTTTATTTACACCATGTCCCATTTGAAGCCCCCTGATGCACCCCTAGAGTAGAAACTCCCTAAAAGTGACCCCATCTAAGAAACTACACCCCTCAAGGTATTCAAAACTGATTTTACATACGTCGTTAACCCTTTAGGTGTTGCACAAGAGTTATTGGCAAATGGGGATGAAATTTGAGAATTTCATTTTTTTGTCAAATTTTTCATTTTAACCCATTTTTTCCACTAACAAAGCAAGGGTTAACAGCCAAACAAGACTGTAACTTTATTTCCCTGACTCTGCTGTTTACAGAAACACCCCATATGTGGCCATAAACTACTGTACGGCCACACAGCGGGGCATAGAGTGAAAGGTGCGCCGTTTGGTTTTTGGAGGGCTAATTTTGCTGGACTGTTTTTTTTACACCATGTCCCATTTGAAGCCCCCCTGATGCACCCCTAGAGTAGAAACGCCATAAAAGTGACCCCATCTAAGAAACTACACCCCTCAAGGTATTCAAAACTGATTTTACAAACTTTGTTAACCCTTTAGGTGTTGCACAAGATTTAATGGAAAATAGAGACACAATTTCAAAATTTCACATTTTTGGCAGATTTTTCATTTTAATATTTTTTTTCCAGTTACAAAGCAAGGGTTAACAGCCAAACAAAACTCATTATTTATGGCCCTGATTCTGTAGTTTACAGAAACACCCCATATGTGGTCGTAAACCGCTGTACGGGCACACGGCAGGGCGCAGAAGGAAAGGAATGCCATACGGTTTTTGGAAGGCAGATTTTGCTGGACTGTTTTTTTTTACACCATGTTCCATTTGAAGCCCCCCTGATGCACCCCTAGAGTAGAAACTCCAAAAAAGTGACCCCATTTTAGAAACTACGGGATAGGGTGGCAGTTTTGTTGGTACTATTTTAGGGTACATATGATTTTTGGTTGCTCGATATTACACTTTTTGTGAGGCAAGGTAACAAGAAATAGCTGTTTTGGCACCGTTTTTATTTTTTGTTATTTACAACATTCATCTGACAGGTTAGATCCTGTGATATTTTTATAGAGCAGGTTGTCACGGATGCGGCGATACCTAATATGTATACTTTTTTTTATTTATGTAAGTTTTACACAATTTCTTTTTTGAAGCAAAAAAAAATCATGTTTTAGTGTTTCCATAGTCTGAGAGCCATAATTTTTTCAGTTTTTGGGTGATTAGCTTTTTTGGCACCGTTTTTTTTTTTGTTATTTAACATTCATCTGACAGGTTAGATCATGTGGTAATTTTATAGAGCAGGTTGTCACGGACGCGGCAATACCTAATATGTATACAATTTTTTTATTTATGTAAGTTTTACACAATGATTTCATTTTTAAAACAAAAAAAATGTTTTAGTGTCTCCATAGTCTAAGAGCCATAGTTTTTTCAGTTTTTGGGCGATTATCTTAAGTAGGGTCTCATTTTTTGTGGGATGAGATGACGGTTTGATTGGCATCTATTTTGGGGTGCATATGACTTTTTGATTGCTTGCTATTACACTTTTTGTGACGTAAGATGACAAAAAATGGTTTTACACCGTTTTTATTTTTATTTTTTTACGGTGGTCACCTGAGGGGTTATATCATGTGATATTTTTATAGAGCCGGTCGATACGGACGTGGCGATACCTAATATGTATACTTTTTTTTTATTTATGTAAGTTTTACACAATGATTTCATTTTTGAAACAAAAAAAATCATGTTTTAGTGTTTCCATAGTCTAAGAGCCATAGTTTTTTCAGTTTTTGGGCGATTATCTTGGGTAGGGTATTATTTTTGCGGGATGAGATGACGGTTTGATTGTTACAATTTTGGCGTACATGCGACTTTTTTGATCACTTTTATTACCTTTTTTGGGAAGTAAGGTGGGCAAAATTTCAATTTCTTCATATTTTTTTATTTTTTATTTTTATGGCGTTCACCGTTCAGGTAAAGTAACATGACCGTTTTATAGATCAGGTCGTTACGGACGCGGCGATACCAAACATGTGTAGGGAATTTTATTTTTTTCATTTTTAATCAGTGATAAATGTGTTTTTTGATTTTTACTTTATTTTCACTTTTATTCACTTTTTTTTTACCCAGACTCACTTGGTTCTTGAAGATCCAGTGGGTCTGATGTCTGTATAATACAGTACAGTACAATATATATTGTTCTGTACTGTATTTTACACTTTGTCTGAACAGATCTATGCCTTTTAGCACAGATCTGTTCAGCACCATGGACAGCAGGATGCCTGAGACGGCGTCCTGTTGCCATGGGAACCTTCCCCGTCTGCTCAGTACTGGCCAGAACTGCGCAGACGGGGAAGGGTAAGGAGGGGATCTGTCGGGGGGCTGTCTGGGGGCTCTCTCCCTCTCCATCGGGGGGCTGCAAAGGCACTGCAGCCCCCCGATGGGAGAGGGAGGGAGCTCCCTGAGCTGGTAACCTTTTCCATACAGCGGTCCGTACGGACCGCTGTATGGAAAGGGTTAAACGGCTGACATCGCATCGCAGATTATACCAGGTGTGCTGGCACCCTGTTATACCCACTAGACGCCAACGATTATTCAAGGGGAGGCGGGCGGGGGATCACAATCCCGCCTGCTGCACCGCCCGCCTCCCGCACCGCCCGCAACCCTCCCCCTGCACCTCCCACTGGGCTAAAATCATGCAGGGGGAGGTGAAATATATAAATTTTGGGCATTATAAAGTTTCTGATCCCCGCGGATCAGAAACTGCAAAAAGCGCATCAAACCGCAGGTCTGAATTGACCTGCGGTTTGCGGCGATCGCCGATACGGGGGGGTCACATGATTCCCCCTGGCATTGTGACAGGATGCCGGCTGAATGATTTCAGCCGGCATCCCGTTGCGATTAACCCCCGCGGCGCCGGAATCCCGATTTTAAGTTAGGACGTACCGGTACGTCCTGTGTCCTTAAGGACTCGGGAAATAGGGCGTACCGGTACATCCTATGTCCTTAAGGGGTTAAAGGGGCTCTTAGAGGCGGAGGTTGAGGCCTCACCCTGATCAACATCCTGGTCCCCCGACCGGATGGATCTCAGCAGCCGCTGGGCCTTCTCGGGAGGAAAGAAGTAGGAAAACCCATCCTCATCTTCGGAAGAAGAGGAGATAGATCCCTCTCTAGCATCCTGAGCCCCCAAAACCTCCATGGCCCGATGAGGAGAGGAAGGTCTTTGGCGCTTAGATCTAAAGGCCTGCTTCAGCTCCTCTATAATGGAGTTCACCTGGTTCATGTTGGACTCCATGTAGTTCTTCACTCAGTCAACTACATCATGAACCGTAAGTTCTTGCTGGGGAAGAAGCTTAGCTCTACAGGGCGGACATCGAGAAAATAAATAATTGTCCTCCAGGACAACTTGACAGTCGTGGCATTGAAGATGGCGTCTGTTGCCAGAACTCTTCCTGTCCGATTCCTGATCATCGTCCCCTGTAGACGACATGGCTGCAAGAAACAAACAGAATTAACTGTTAAGTCTGGAAGGAGGGAAGAAAATCCAAGCAAATAGGCTTTTACCCATAAAAACCGAGACCTGCTTCAAGCAAAACCCGCAAGGGTAATTAGCAGAGGACAGCACTAGCTGATCAAAGCAAAAAAGCTTGGAAGAAGGTAAATTGCTTCACCAATATCCAAGATAACAGAGTAAGGATACCCATACACCTACACTCCAGGAGGCCACTGGTGCAGGATTTAAATAGCAACCTTGGCACCAAAAAATTGGCTCTGCACTAAAAGGGGGCGGAGCTAGCGCAAAACTCTAATCATCAATAAAAATGACTAAAAAGAGAGAAAAATAGAGGTAATAAGCTAAGGGGGATCCAAAAATAGCTTAATTCGCCAAAACAGGCGAAAAAAAAACATTATAAAAGGAGGGAACACTTCCTCCTAAGAAACAGGAAGTGACGTCCAAGCCGGAGACGTCACTCCCAAAATGGCGGCGCCCACAGGAAACACGTGGGGCCGCCGATTCCTAGCTCCCAGCGCTCAGGAGCGCCAAGATAGAGAGGACAGTGGCGAGCGAACAAGCGGGCCGAACACAAGCATAATCTCCACCCCGAGACGCAGCACGGGAGCGGAACAGATTACCCTGCGGACAACCGCAGGAAAGAGGAACAGCCACCAGATATGGCAAGGATTAACCCCATGTGGACAACCGCAGGGGTGTCACGTTCATCAGAACAGGGATCCCCAGAAGGGGACCTTCACCAGTCCAAACCTGTCCGGAGGACAGAAAAAAACACAAGGGGACTGGGGGTGATCCCCCTCTTTATTGGAGGTGGGAGGGTCTAGTTAATTATTTAATTATTAAGTGTCAATAAAATTTTCACCTGTCCTAGCAGTCCACGGGGGGCGAAATACCCCATCTGTGCCACTGGTTAGGACATAAGGGAATGGGCCAGTATAGTGCTTCCTAACAGGAAATATCACATGACAGTTTTACTAGTATCACATGATAATACCAGATAGTATCACATGAGAGGATATCACATGACATATCCACTAGTATCACATGATAGTACTTGTTAGTATCACATGAGAGGATATCATATGATAGTTTTACTAGCAACACATGATAGTACCAGATAGTATCATATGAGAGTATATCACATGATAGTAACACATGATATAACTGATTGAGGTTCAGCCCAATACTCCATGTGTTTTTAATTAGATGTTATTAACAGGGTATAAATAGACACAGGAATCAGTAGTATGGTATCCCTTGAGAAAGCTGTATAGTGAAAATGTGTGTTGGGATTGGAGGCACTTTGGTCTGTATGCTTTCGGTTATATTCTGGCTTGTTAGTATGTGATGGAATTTGATGTGCTTATTTAGCTGTCCTTTTGTTCTATTCTCTTTTTGGGACATGTATTATTTTTACTAAGTATTTCAACTTGCACTATGCACTTTAGATGTATTTTTGTACAATTTTTGTTATCCTGAGAGAGTGGGACGCCATATTGAGATGGATGTAGCTCATTGAATATATACAACCACTTACTGCAGTACCAATGTATCCTCTTTGCTTGGACATGTATGCCGCTGTTGTAACTGTTTTTATATGTTCATGATTTGCATAATTTAATAAAGATATAGATTTTTGGTATTTGTTCTTTATTAGTGGGGGACATTCATTCTTTTTTGTGTATAGATTAGTCTGGCCCCACTGGATCCCACTGACAGCATTAGTCGGTGGGCTCCATCTTTTGGGGGTAATCTCCTGTATGCTGGTCTAATTAAATTGAACAAGTCCCAAAAAATGTATTACTCCACCTGTATAAAAACTGAATATACTTAAACGGACAAGTGGGGCCTGGCCCTTAATATCACGTTAACACTTACAGGTAAATTGTTACCCTAGCCTGTGTACTGGTGTACTGACCACCTAAATGCTGATTTAATTAAACTGAACAAGTCCCAAAAAATGTAATTGCAACCATGTGGAAAATTAAGAAACTTAAACGGACGATTGAGGCTTGTCACTCAATTTCACATTGAACAAGTCTACAGTGTGGAGAAATAAATGAACATTAATGGATGATTAATGACCAAGCCTCATGCTCAATTTCACATTAACACTCACAGGTAGATTGCTGCCCTAGCCTGTGTATTGTGTAGTAATCACATATATATGCTGGTTTCATTAAATTTAACAAGTCTCAATATTATAATAATTTCAACCATGTAGAAACTGAATATACGGAAACAGACTATTTAGGCCTGATCATTAATAGCCTGTTAACACTGCTACCCTAGTGTGTATTGGTGTACTGATCACCTATATGCTGGTTTCATTAGATTCAATAATCTCCCCCCTCCGAAAAAAAATAATAACATGGAACTGTAGTGTGTGTGTGGAGATAATAAACAGATTTAGTTCTAATATTTAGTTCCCAATCACTGATGTATAGTTTTTCAAACTAAAACAAAAAAAAGTAATTAAATATCTGAGATGACCTGACCCAGAATTCTCACTAGTATCCTATATGCTATGATGGATTAATGGTAGAACATGAGTTGGTACAGTTTGCGCTTATCTTGCTTTTAAGGGTTGCAGCAGCTGCAGTTCTGCTAGGAGGCACAGCTGCCACAACTCCTCACTTCTGCTTGCCCCTATTCTACACACAATTCTTCTTCTTTGTAATCCTATCCTTTCCATTTACTCTCTCTGACAATAGAGAATAGAAGCTTGATTGATTTCTGACTGTCCCTGATTGATATTTTTTTTCACTCTCCCTGACTCACTGGGAGACATTTTAAGACTTAACTACCCTCATTCACAACCTAGCACAGAATGACGCTCTTCTCGTTCTGCTAGGGCACTCCCTGCCTGCTGCAGCACTGATTGGCTCATCCAGGCTGTCTGCCAATCAGGCAAGCCCATCCCTAATTCCTCTCAGGGTCAGACCCCTTCTTCTTCCTCCCTAGTGATTTTTTTCCTGCCGACATGTGCACTTAAATGGCGTTACACACAGTTTTAGTGGAACCGTCCAAAATTAACCTGTAAATATTCGTGTTTGCCTGCATTCCGAAAAATAGCAAAGTTCAGTCCGAACTGAGTCGCTCATCCTTAAATTGGATTTCACCTTGGTTGCAGTACTGCAGAGTTTAATCCTCCTTTTGCTATGTTCCTCTGTGTGAAGATGCTGGCTGTGTGGTGTTGATTGCTCTGCTGTGTGTCCCCCACTTGCCTGATCAACAGGTTCTGTTAGCTTCTCCAAGACCTTGCAAAAGAGTGATAATCCATTATACCTGTGTCTTAAACTCTCCCTGTTCATTGTTCTCACCCTGTGCTGCCTGCCCTGAACTCTAGACTGCATTACAAATTGGCACAAACTCTGTCTGCCCTGACCTCTGCCTGCTTCCTGTTTACGAGGATTGCCTGTCCCCTTGGTGATTCTCCTTGGTGTCTCTGACCAGTGGTGTGCCTAAGTTGTTTGGCACCCAGGGCATGTACTTTCTCTAGCACCCCACACAGTAGTTATGCACACATTGTGCCCCCTCACAGTAGTTATGCCCCTACTGTTCCCCCCTCACAGTAGTAATGCCCTCATTGCACTCCTTCACAGTAGTTATGCACTCAATGCATCCCTTCACAGTAGTTATATCCACATTGTGCCCCCTTACAGTAGTGAATGCCCACACTGTACTCCCTCATGGTAGTTATGCCCTCACTATACCCCCTCTCAGTAGTTATGCCCACATTGTGCCCCCCTAACAATAGTTACACCCACATTGTGACCCCCCACAGTAGTTATTCCTTCATTGTGTGTCCTTCATAGTAGTTATGCCCTTATTGTTCCCCTCTCAAAGTAGTTACACCCTCATTCTGCCCCCTCACAGTAGTTATGCCACCATTGTACCTCTTCCCAGTAGTTATGCCACCAATGTGCCCCCTTACAGTAGTTATGCCCACATTGTGCTCTTTCACAGTAGTTATACCCATATTTTGCCCATCACAGTAGTTATGACCATATTGTTCCCCCTCATAGTAGTTGTGCCTACATTACCCCTTTTCACAGTAGTTATGTCCTCATTGTGTCCCACTACATTAGCTATGCCCACATTGTGCCACTACACAGTAGTTATGTCCTTATTGTGCCCCCTCACAGTAGATATGCTCTGTATTTGACCCCTTCAGAGTAGCTATGCCCTCACTGTGCCCCCTTTAGAGTAGTTATGCCCTCACTGTGCCTTCTCACAGTAGATATGTCCTCTTTATCTCCCCATGTTATGTCCGTTTCACAGTAGCTATGCCCTCTGTGCCCTTTTCAAAGTATTTATACCCTCATTGTGCTCCCCTCACAATATTTATGCTATCTCGGTGCCCCATGTCCCTCACAGTAGTAACGCCTTCTCTGTGCCCCCTTCACAGCAGTAATGACCTCTCTGTGCCTCATTCATAGTAGTAATACCCTCTCTGTGCCTCCTTCACAGTAGTTATGTCCTCTATGTGCCCCCCTTAAGAGAAGTTATGCCCTCATTATTCCCCCCTCCCATTATATATGACCTCTCTGTGCCCCATAACAGCTATGTCCCTCACAGTAGTAATACCCTTTCTGTGTCCTCTTCACAGCAGTAATGACTTCTCCGTGCCTCATTCACAGTAGTAATACCCTCTCTGTGCCTCCTTCACATTAGTTATGCCCTCTATGTGCCCCTGTCAGAGTAGTTATGCCCTCATTGTGCCCAACTCACAATAGATATGCCCTCTCTGTGCCCACTTCACAGCAGTAATGACCTATCTGTGCCTCATTTACAGTAGTAATACCCTCTGTGCCTCCTTAACAGTAGTTATGAGCTCATTGAGCCCCTCTTACAATAGATATGCCCTCTCTGTGCCCTGTAACAGTTATGCCCCTCACAGCAGTAATGACCTCCCTGTGCCTCAATTACAGTAGTAATGCCTTCTCTGTGTCCCTTTCACAGTTGTAATGCTCACAATGTGCCCCTTTAATAAAATGAAAAAAACAGCAACTACTCACATTGTCCCTTTCCTCTTGATCAGATCCAGCACTCCCATGCTTCACATATTACGCTGCAGCACTGTGTGGGAGGAGTGCACAAGTAGATTATCAGCCTGCAGGCTCCTCCTACACAGGACGGCAGCGCGATCTGTATTTGCAGGAGGGAAGGAGCGCAGGAGCTGAGTGTTCAGTGAGTGAAGGGACTGCTGGCTCCCCGGCGCTCTAGCAATGAGCACATCCATCTGTATTTCTGTATTGATGGAAGCGCTCATTGCATGTTGCACCCCCCCCCCCTCTCCCTGATAACTGGCACCTCAGGTATGCCGCTGTCTCTGATGCCATTGGGTCAAGAGCAATCCTCACCAGTGGCTTGGCACAGTGGGTCCATACCACATCTACAGGCATAACAATTTCGAACAATCTGTATACTGTAGAAATCGAATAACAATAAAACTATAGTTGAAATGCTTAGAGATAAAAGATTTAAGTTTCATTTTTCATAATCTTTCAAAGAAACAAACTTTGAAGGCATGGATAATGTGTGACTCCGGGGTACGTTATAGCTCAAAGCATGAGGGTTTTTCACATTTCACTTTGGTACTCAGAGAGGACCTCCTTCCTAAGGGATCAGATTGTTTTTGTCATTTGAATTTTTATGGTGCGATTCCTCAAAATGTTTGAAAATGAAGCATAAAACATGTCCTGGTTTTAACAACCTCCTGAAAGCAAAGGGATTATGATCAAGGTCTGTTCTGTGAATTATAACCCTACTCTTCAGCCAGTGGACTTTGGCTTATAACAGCTGTGATTTATAAAGATGATATGTCACAGAAATTAATTTTTCAATGCTTTAAAAAGAAGATGCCATAGGCTATGGCAACAATTCATTTCTCTTGACTAAAAAAATGTTATTACATTCTCCAAAAATGCAGATGAGGACACAAAAATTCCACTTTGTGTATTTGACTGTTGATAGTTGGCAGATGCTCCTAACAGAGATGATAAATAAAATGTTACTGTTTAAACTGGGATTATAGGACCTAAATGTTTTTTCTCCAGACCTGGGGTGAAGATAAGCTGCATATTTGTGAACAAATGTAGTAAATCCAAATAAATATTTGCTAACAGTGAGAGATCCAAATAGAATCTCTCCATATGCTCAGGAATCTGCAGAGACTCATTATAATCCCCGGACCTTTCGAGTAAAATGTTTTTCAGTCCAGACAACACTTTCCAACACTTGCCTTTATCTGTGTGCTACATAATACGCACTTTTTTGTTCTCCGACCTACTATGTACAAGAAACTTTCTTTCCCATATCATACTAGCGTAGCCAGGTTAAATGATCATTTCAGACTGGTTACAAGAAAATGGAAACAGCATCTCCCTTAGTTGTAAGGCATATAAAAACAACATACCAATGCTCGTTACACCAATACATAACAACGCTAATCTACAAACTCTCTCTGCCAGAAAAACACAAAAGGTCATTTAGTTGACTTGTACCTTTGCATCGGTGAAAGTAATATTTGCACCATAAAACTGCATTTAACTGGAATACTTCTGGTACCCATAGATGACTTTCATCAGAGTAAGACATTTTCTAAAAGCATAGCAGTCATCTTAGTAATTTCCTTTCACGAGGCAAAGTGCATTCACCATGGTTGCCAGGATACTACCTTGACTTTAAGATGTAAAGTTCACACAGTTCTTGCAGGCTTATATTAGAAAGATGCCAAAGTGGAAGGGCGAATAATAAAATTTAATGTCAATTCATACTTGGGACCTGATTTGTCAACCTCGGCAAAGTAAAGCCTGAAAAAAACTCTTTTGGGACTCAATTATTTCTTGTGCAAGTTATATGAAAAATATCACCCATTCACTGACGAGCTAATAGTGGTATGCGTTCCACCATCAAAAATATATATCACTGTAGTACGGAACGCTATAGGGATTAGATAAAACTAATACTTTATTAAATCTACAAAAATGTGAGGAAAGAAAACCTACTAACTATATAAAAATCCTGAGTAACCAGGTCTATCCATAATTCCTGAGTCGAATCGAGGTATCATGAGAAAACCACGATCAGCAGTGCCGCTCAGGTGTGGATAGGGTCATCAGGAAATCCACTTCAGGTGCACTACTGATGGTTACAAAACCACGCCAGCCGGGTATAGTATTGTTGCACAACCAGAAGTGTGCACCGTGGCATGGACAAGGTGCTCAGCTCAGACACCCAATCTAGGTGGCCCTGAACTAAATTTAACAAACTAATCCATTAATAAACATCTACCCATTGGATCCGACCGTGTTCAAAAACCATCCGTTCACATTGATGAACCAGATGTCTGAAGGTCGGCCCTATGAGCACGAATCAAGGGACACTACCTGGGTGTGAGCTAGACGCTTGAGTGCACCTGTTCACATACTACAGAGGGCTGGATTGACACAGACCACTACTGTTGTGTGAACGCAATTCAAGCGACAATTCAAAAACATAAGTTTGCCCCCACTAGTCGCTCGACGCGTTTCGCCATGTTTGGCTCGTCAGGAGCATGAGATGTGGGTAGAAGGACAAACAAACAAATAAGCTGCTGACCTCCGTAACAGAGGCTGCAGCTATCAGCACTCAGACATCTGGTTCATCAATGTGAACGGGTGGTTTTTGAACACGGTCGGATCCAATGGGTAGATGTTTATTAATGTTTTAGTTTGTTAAATTTAGTTCAGGGCCACCTAGATTGGGTGTCTGAGCTGAGCACCTTGTCCATGCCACGGTGCACACTTCTGCTTTTGCAACAATACTGTAGCCGGCTGGCGTGGTTTTGTAAACATCAGTAGTGCACCTGAAGTGGATTTCCTGATGACCCTATCCACACCTGAGCGGCACTGCTGATCGTGGTTTTCTCATGATACCTCGATTCGCCTCAGGAATTATGGATAGACCTGGTTACTCAGGATTTTTATATAGTTAGGTTTTCTTTCCTCACATTTTTGTAGATTTAATAAAGTATTAGTTTTATCTAATCCCTATAGCGTTCCGTACTACAGTGATATATAAAAAATATCACCCAACAGCAATGATGCACAACGGAAAGAAAGTGTGTCTTACTGTGCATGGACCATGAGCAAATATCATCTGAAAATACTTTTCACACAAAGATGGTGTTTAGTAGTGATTGGCAGATGTGAATTATATAAAGTGTAACCAATTACCTATTGCTATGGTTCAATGTTACTTTATTGCAAACGGATGGTACTTATACAAATGTTAAGCAATAGTTCAAATCTACCATTCAGTAATTTTTAAATTAGAATGTTGATCCTTAAGTGAACTCAACAGTGACCACAAAGCAAGAATAAACAGACACGGACCTAAATATATGGTCTAGAAAAAAATGTTTTTTAAATAGTTGAGCTAATTCTGCAATAGCAACATACAGTGGGATAGACTTGGCACATGGTATAGCAAAGTCATGGCTTGGAGCAGTAGTACTGGCAACATAGTTTAAAGCAGTAGCGCTGACAAGTTGGCTTCACTTGAAGTGGCAGAGGACCAAGCAAGGACAGCTAAAGGAACTGCACCAGACTAGACAAAGACAGACTTAACCAGCAGGTTAGGCAGAAGTTAGTACATTCGTAAGCACATTGACATTCAGTGTAGGGCAGGGATCAGCAACCTCCGGAACTCCAGCTGTTCTGAAAATAAGGCTGCTTTCACATGCTTTCCTAGGGTTGCTTTCACACGTGCACTATAGCCTTCCGGCAGGCTGTTCTGTCGCATAATGGCGGGAATCGGGCAGATACAGTTGCAAAAAAAAGTATGTGAACCCTTTGTAATGATACGGATTTCTGCACAAATTGGTCATAAAATGTGATCTGATCTTCATCTAAGTCACAACAATAGACAATCACAGTCTGCTTAAACTAATAACACGCAAAGAATTAAATGTTACCATGTTTTTATTGAACACACCATGTAAGCATTCACGGTGCAGGTGGAAAAAGTATGTGAACCCCTAGACTAATGACATCTCCAAGAGCTAATTGGAGGGAGGTGTCAGCCAACTGGAATCCAATCAATGAGATGAGATTGGAGGTGTTGGTTACAGCTGCCCTGCCCTATAAAAAACACACATCAGTTCTGGGTTTGCTTTTCACAAGAAGCATTGCCTGATATGAATGATGCCTCGCACAAAAGAGCTCTCAGAAGAACTACTCTGCTGCTACTGCCCCTAAGAGGGGCCGTCCTGTAAAGATGACTGCAAGAGCACAGTGCAGACTGCTCAATGAGGTAAAGAAGAATCCTAGAGTGTCAGCTAAAGACTTACAAAAGTCTCTGGCATATGCTAACGTCCCTGTTAGCGAATCTATGATACGTAAAACACTAAACAAGAATGGATTTAATGGGACGATACCACAGGGGAAGCCACTGCTGTCCAAAAAAATCATTGCTGCACGTTTACAGTTTGCACAAGAGCACCTGGATGTTCCACAGTAGTACTGGCAAAATATTCTGTGGACAGATGAAACCAAAGTTGAATTGTTTGGAAGAAACACACAACACTATGTGTGGAGAAAAAGAGGCACAGCACACCAACATCAAAACCTAATCCCAACTGTGAAGTATGGTGGTGGGGGCTTCATGGTTTGGGGCTGCTTTGCTGCTTCAGGGCCTGGACGGATTGCTATCATCAAAGGAAAAATGAATTCCCAAGTTTATCAAGGCATTTTGCAGGAGAACTTAAGGCCATCTGTCCACCAGCTGAAGCTCAACAGAAGATGGGTGTTGCAACAGGACAATGACCCAAAGCATAGAAGTAAATCAACAACAGAATGGCTTAAACAGAAGAAAATACGCCTTCTGGAGTGTCCCAGTCAGAGTCCTGACCTCAACCCGATTGAGATGCTGTGGCATGACCTCAAGAAAGCAATTCACACCAGACATCCCAAGAATATTGCTGAACTGAAACAGTTCTGTAAAGAGGAATGGTCAAGAATTACTCCTGACTGTTGTGCACGTCTGATGTGCAACTACAGGAAACATTTGGTTGAAGTTATTGCTGCCAAAGGAGGTTCAACCAGTTATTAAATCCAAGGGTTCACATACTTTTTCCATCTGCACTGTGAATGTTTACATGGTGTGTTCAATAAAAACATGGTAACATTTAATTCTTTGTGTGTTATTAGTTTAAGCAGACTGTGTCTATTGTTGTGACTTAGCTGAAGATCAGATCACATTTTATGACCAATTTGTGCAGAAATCCATATCATTCCAAAGGGTTCACATACTTTTTTTGCAACTGTATAAAGCTCTGAGCACAGCAGATTTTGTCCGACCAATTCTCGGCATATTTGCCAGGTTGCAGCCAGATTTCCACTGAACTCCATTATAGTTAGGCTTCTTTCACACGGGCGAGTTTTCCGCGCAGTTGCAATGCGTGAGGTGAACACATTGCACCCGCACTGAATCAGGACCCATTCATTTCTATGGGGCTGTGCACATGAGCGGTGATTTTCGCGCATCACTTGTGCGTTGCGTGAAAATCGCAGCATGCTCGATATTGTGCATTTTTCACGCAACGCAGGCCCCATAGAAGTGAATGGGGTTGCATGAAAATCGCAAGCATCCGCAAGCAAGTACGGATGTGGTGCGATTTTCACGCATGGTTGCTAAGGAGATGACCAGGATGGGGACCTGATCTTTATTATTTTCCCTTATAACATGTTTATAAGTGAAAAATAATAGCATTCTTAATACAGAATGCTAAGTAAATGAGGGATGGAGGGGTTAAAAAATAATAAATTTAACTCACCCCAACCACTTGGTCGCGTAGCGGATCTCCTCTTCTTTCTCTTTCTTCAGGACCTGGGTAAAGGACCTGTGGTGACGTCACTGCACTCATCACTTGGTCCATCACATGATCCATCACATGGTCCATCACCATGGTGATGGATCATGTGATGAGCGCAGTGACATCATCAAAGGTCCTTTACCCAGGTCCTGAAGAAAGAAGAGGAGATCCGCTGTTTATTATTTTTAACCCCTCAATGGACATTTTACTAAGCATTCTGTATTAAGAATGCTATTATTTTCCTTTATAACCATGTTATAAGGGAAAATAATAAAATCTACGGAACACCTAACCCAAACCTGAACTTCTGGGAAGAAGTCCAAGTTTGGGTCTGGGTACCAAACATGCCGATTTTTATCAAGCTCTGGCAAAATGCATTAAACCGCTTTGCACTCACACGGAAAAATTGTGCATTTTCCCGCGACGCACCCGCATCCTATCCGGCCCTCACACACGACACCCGTGTGAAAGAGGCCTTAGGCTACTTTCACACTTGCAACAGAGTGATCCGGCAATCTGCATGCAAACGGACAGCATTTGTAGACGGATGCGGATCCATCTCACAAATGCATTGCAAGAATGGATCCGTCTCTGCGGACAAACGGATCAGTTTCTATTTTTTGCGGAAAGACCAGAAAGACGGATCCGGCATTGCGGTATTTTTAATGCCCGATCCAGCACTAATACATTTCAATGTAAATTAATGCCGGATCCGCATGCTGCGGTATTTCCTCTGTCCAAAACGCTGTTCAGTGACTGAACTGAAGACATCCTGAATCTCCTGATGCATCCTGAACGGATTTCTCTCCATGCAGAATGCATGGGGATAAAATTGATCAGTTATTTTCCGGTATTGAGCCCCTATGACGGAACTCATAAAGAAAAACGCTAGTGTGAAAGTACCCTTAAAGGGACCGGCAGGCATTCCAGTAGCATCCAGGAATGCCAGATCCGGAGAACTCCGGCATACTGTTCTCTGCCGGAATGATGTGCTGAACCTGGGCATATCCCTATCTTTACCCCTCCGGCATTTCATTCTCTGATGCTCTCCTTTGCCCTGTACTGAATCGCGCAGTGCAAAGGCATTTTTAGTTGATCCGGTGATGTACCAGGCTCTCCATAGGGACTGCTGGGTGGAAGCTTCCTGGGCTTCTTATTTTTACTTTGTAACACATGTAGCTGCCATTTTAGGAAAAAAAACTATGTTACCACGAAGCGTGAGGAAATTTGGATTTGTTGCAAATCAAATTTTTCCTAAACTTTGGATCATATTCCACTTCAGATGCTTCGATTCGCTCAACACTAACTATTACACCTGATGCATGCATAGACTTCTGCTGTGCAACAGCCCAGATATATATTTGATTCTCCAGAGACCTTCAAGTATCACAAAAAAAAAAGAACTCACAACTTTAATAATCATTATCGCTGCTCATATCATCCAGTAAAACACATATTCAAGGATTTTTCTTTCTGTTTTCCATGAAATTAAAAGTGAGTGTAGAAAGAGTTGGCATCTAAGGCTACTTTCACACTTGCGTTCAGAGCGGGTCCGTCTGGTATCTGCACAGACGGATCCGCTCCTATAATGCAAACGCTTAGATCCGTTCAGAACGGATCCGTTTGCATTACTATGAACAAAAAAAAAAATTTTTTATTTTTTTTATTTTTTTATTCATGATAATGCAAACGGATCCGTTTTGACTTTACATTGAAAGTCAATGGGGGACGGATCCGTTTGAAAATTGAGCCATATTGCGTCAACTTCAAACGGATCCGTCCCCATTGACTTTCAGGTGTCCGCCTGCTGAGCGGAACGGAGGCCAAGGGGAGCCAGACTGATGCATTCTGAGCGGATCTGCATCCACTCAGAATGCATTAGGACTGGACGGATCCATTCGGGGCCGCTTGTGAGCCCCTTCAAACGGAGCTCACAAGCGGAGCCCCGAACGCTAGTGTGAAAGTAGCCTTATAGATGAAGAAAGCCAGTGCTAACCATTGTGTCTTCTCTCTATGGGCATGAAAATCATCATTTAGAAGATTTTTTCTTGTATTTGGTTATTTGCAATGTTTCCTTACCAGGCATCTTAAAGAAAGTTATAAATGTGCGTGCAGTTTATGGAGCAGAAGAGCACCGACATCTGAGTGACAGTAACTGAATGCTGATTTCTAATCAAGAAGAAACAGTTTCTGATTTGTGTTGTTGAGTTGTGATTAGTACGACATTATTATTCATCTAACTTTACATTTGTTTCTGATAGAAGATAGTTCAAAGACACAATTGATAAAAGAATGCTGTTTAGTTGAAATGCTGCCAAATTTATATTTATGTTGTATGCTAATTGATATTTTTACGCCTAATTAATTTGCATACTGAGTAAAGTTCTGTGCTATCTGATTTTTTAGTTCCCTGCCAAGATTTCCATATTTGAACAGTAGGCTATCATACGAAGGGTTCCACACAAATAAGTATGCAGTGTAAAAAAGGGACCCAACCTTTTGATGACAAAGCTATTTTGGATCTTAATGAACATACCAAAATTCATATTAAACTTTTAACTCTGTTTTTCTTTTGGACTATCCTGGATTTACATTTATAAGTTCATATAGGTACTACACATTTTGATTATCTGCTAAAACCTAGCTATCAGTACCTCTTTATTTCCATGGAACAAATGTGTCATTTTTATATCTTACTGCAATATTTCAAGGATCCATATTTTGGTTTTACATTACAGTTTGCACAAACGTTTTTTGTATAATGTACCGTATGGAGTGCACTTGTATACCTTTTTGGGCCCATCCCTTTTTAAAAATTTACATTAGACAATGTAATTTATTACAAGTGTAAACATGTAATCATTAATTAATGATTAAAAGTGACACTGATTTATGCTTTTTTGTCTCATGTACAGTACAGACCAAAAGTTTGGACACACCTTCTCATTCAAAGAGTTTTCTTTATTTTCATGACTATGAAAATTGTAGATTCACACTCAAGGCATCAAAACTATGAATTAACACATGTGAAATTATATACATAACAAACAAGTGTGAAACAACTGAAAATATGTCATATTCTAGGTTCTTCAAAGTAGCCACCTTTTGCTTTGATTAATGCTTTGCACACTCTTGGCATGCTCTTGATGAGCTTCAAGAGGTAGTCCCCTGAAATGGTTTTCACTTCACAGGTGTGCCCTGTCAGGTTTAATAAGTGGGATTTCTTGCCTTATAAATGGGGTTGGGACCATCAGTTGCATTGAGGAGAAGTCAGGTGGATACACAGCTGATAGTCCTACTGAATAGACTGTTAGAATTTGTATTATGGCAAGAAAAAAGCAGCTAAGTAAAGAAAAACGAGTGGCCATCATTACTTTAAGAAATGAAGGTCAGTCAGTCAGCCGAAAAATTGGGAAAACTTTGAAAGTAAGGGCTATTTGACCATGAAGGAGAGTGATGGGGTGCTGCGCCAGATGACCTTGCCTCCACAGTCACCGGACCTGAACCCAATCGAGATGGTTTGGGGTGAGCTGGACCACAGAGTGAAGGCAAAAGGGCCAACAAGTGCTAAGCATCTCTGGGAACTCCTTCAAGACTGTTGGAAGACCATTTCAGGGGACTACCTCTTGAAGCTCATCAAGAGAATGCCAAGAGTGTGCAAAGCAGTAATTAAAGCAAAAGGTGGCTACTTTGAAGAACCTAGAATATGACATATTTTCAGTTGTTTCACACTATAATTCCACATGTGTTAATTCATTAGTTTTGATGCCTTCATAGTCATGAAAATAAAGAAAACTCTTTGAATGAGAAGGTGTGTCCAAACTTTTGGTCTGTACTGTATGTAAGCATAGTCTAAACATTTCCATATACCTGTATTTGCAACTCTACTAAATAATAATTTCAGGCATCCTGTTATAGGATGAACTACATTCTAGATTGAAATGTTCTACCTATGTCTTTTTTTTATTTCCCTATTGGAGGAACTAGGGTTGCAACGATTACTCGATACAAAAAAAATCCTCAATGCAATTTCCCTGCATCGAGGATTCGTTTAAATCATATGACTACGGAGCGTGAGTGAAGTGAAGCCTCTCACTCACCGCTCCCTGGCCTCCCATTGGCACCGCGCTGCACTGACCAGGGCCTTGCGTTCACACATCGTCAGCATGTGTGAAGTCAGGTCCCTCCCAGTGCATGTTGGGAAGAAGATGCGATCCGTCTCCTTTGGACTCCATGTCAGCCAGCTGCGCACTGCCAGGAACGGTAAGTATAGAGTTAGCAGGGGCCCAACTTTGCTGGGGGGGGGGGTGTTGGTGATTTGCAGGGAGCAACCATGATTTGAAGGGGCTGATGGTGCTGGGGGACATGGAGGGGCTAATAGTGCTGAAGGGAGTGGGGGATGGGACATGGTGCTGGGGCTGATGGTGCTGGGGGACATGGCATGGAGGGGCTCATCTGATGGCACTGGGGGAGTGGGGGACATGGTTGATGGCATGGAGGCACTGGGAAAGGGGGGCATGGCAATGGATGGAATGGAGGCACTGGGGGAGGGGGACATGGAAATGGATGGCATGGGGGCACTGGGGGAGGGGGACATGTCAATGGATGGCATGAAGGGGCAGATGGCACTGGGGGAGTGGGGGACATGGCATGGAGGGGATGATCTTATCGCACTGGGGTGTGAGGGACATGGCAATTGGCAATGTATGGCATGGAGGCACTGGGAAAGGGGGACATTGCAATGGATGGCATGGGTGCACTGGGGGAGGGGGACATGGCAATGGATGGCATGGAGGGGCAGATGGCACTGGGGGAGTGGGGGACATGGCATGGAGGGGCTTATCTGATGGCACTGGGGAAGTGGAGGACATGGCATGAAGGGGCTGATCTGATGGCACTGAGGGAGTGGGAGACAAGGCAATGGATGGCATGGAGGGGCTGATGGCGCTGGGGGAGTGGGAAACATGGCAATTGGCAATGGATGGCATGGAGGGGCAGCAGGGGCTGATGGCACTGGGGAAATTCTATATGGCAATGGATGGCATGGAGGGGCTGATTGCACTGGGGGAGTGGGGGACATGGCATGGAGGGGCTGATCTGATGGCAGTGGGGGACATCACATGGCAATGGATGGCATTGAGGCACTGGAGAAGTGGGAGACATGGCAATGGGTGGCATGGGGTCTGGCTCTGATTGCAGCAAGGGAGGGTCTGATGGTGTAAGTCTCGGGGTCTTATCATGGTAGCATGGGGTCTGATTTCAGGCTTGCGGCATGGGAGGGAGTCCAGCTATATGCTCTCATTGACCATAATGTGGTCCAAGGCCATCTGGCCATGTTCCGGCATACATGCTAGGTATCGTCCAAACAAAAAACATTACTTGAAGCGGGGGGTTTTTGTCCAGCCAAAACCCAGCTTGAATTCTGTAACAAGGCCAGACCCATTACAGTCAATTGGTGCAGCAGCCGGCAGTATTCAGCTATACCCGATACGGTACATTCCGGCTGGCTGTTCTTCTGACAGAATGTATATTGCAGCTGTGAAAGAAGCCTTATGCGTTTGCAATTATTTGTTATACCACTGTAAGAAATACAAATATTGTTTTTATAAAGCAATACGTTATTTTAAGAAGATTTTTCATTTTTTCTTATTAGAGTACTCGATTAATCGTTGGAATAATCGATGGATTACTTGATTACTAAAATAATCAATAGCAGCCGTAGGGGGAATACACATCTATATAGCCTGTATACCAGGTGTGTGTTTTATGGCAGCTGCAATTGGTGGTAGTCAATTGATAGACATGTTACAGACCATTACTGCCTCCAGGAACTGATAACGTACGGTCCCTTTCCAAAAATACCAGGGAATGACAGGGGAAAAACATATATAGTCTTATCTGTGCGCATAATATTGTTTCTGTCCTGCTTAGGGCTCTTTCACACTTGCGTTATTGTCTTCCGGCATAGAGTTCCGTCGTCGGGACTCTATGCCGGAAGAATACTGATCAGGATTATCCTAATGCATTCTGAATGGAGAGTAATCCGTTCAGGATGCATCAGGATGTCTTCAGTTCCGGTACGGAACGTTTTTTGGCCGGAGAAAATACCGCAGCATGCTGCGCTTTTTGCTCCGGCCAAAAATCCTGAAGACTTGCCGCAAGGCCGGATCCGGGATCAATGCCCATTGAAAGGCATTGATCCGGATCCGGCCTTAAGCTAAACGTCGTTTCGGCGCATTGCCGGAGCCGACATTTAGCTTTTTCTGAATGGTTACCATGGCTGCCGGGACGCTAAAGTCCTGACAGCCATGGTAAGTGTAGCGGGGAGCAGGGGAGCAGCATACTTACCGTCCGTGCGGCTCCCCGGGCGCTCCAGAGTGACGTCAGGGCGCCCCAAGCGCATGGATCACGTGATCACATGGATCACGTCATCCATGCGCATGGGGCGCTCTGACGTCATTCTGGAGCGCCCGGGGAGCCGCACGGACTGTAAGTATACCGCTCCCCCGCTCCCCGCTACTACTATGGCAACCAGGACTTTAATAGCGTCCTGGGTGCCATAGTAACACTGAAAGCATTTGGAAGACGGTTCCGTCTTCAAATGCTTTCAGTACACTTGCGTTGTTACGGATCCGGCAGGCACCTCCGGCAACGGAAGTGCATGCCGGATCCCAACAACGCAAGTGTGAAAGAGGCCTTAATCTAAGTCTCCAGCAGTACAATAAAGCTGTTAAAATCACCCTTCCTATGATGATAATAAGATGACTCTGCTCATTCTCCCCAGCTAACACAGCAAAGCAGTGAACTGCCTAAAACAGAAAATGTTAGCCTAATGCATGCACTCTAATCATAAACATAAAAACAGCATTTCTTCTTTTGTTTTTGCATCCTTGCATTCCACTAGCCACAATTTTTATTTCTTTTTTTTTTACCCCCTGGAATCCCGCCTATAAGACCCTCCTATAGAGCCCCCAGTAGTAATAAGACCGCCTATAATGTCCCCTGGATCTGCAGTGCCCCCTGCAGTTATAATCCTCCCTCCACCATACTGTCCCATGTAAATAACATCACCTCCTCCCTAGCCGCCTCCAATGCACAGTCCCATGTAAACATCACCCCTAAGGCTACTTTCACACTTGCGTTTGTGCGGATCTGTCCTGTACTTGTACCGATAATACAAACGAATGCATCCGTTCAGGACCGATTCGTTTGTATTAGATTTGAATTTCTAAGTCCCAATACGGATCCGTCCTGACTTACATTGAAAGTCAATGGGGGACGGATCCGTTTACAATTGCACCATTTTGTGTCAATGCAAAGGGATCCGACCCCATTTACTTACATTGTAAGTAAGGATGGATCCGTTTGGCTCCGCAAGGAGATGCGGACACAAAAACGCTGCTTGTAGCATTTTGGGGTCCACCTCCAAAACGGAACAGGGGGCCGTACGGAGCCGAACGAATGCATTCTGAATGGATCCGCATCCATTCAGAATGCATTGGGGTTAAACTGATGCATTTGGGGCTGCTTGTGAGAGCCTTGAAACGGATCTCACAAGCGGATCCCCAAACGCAAGTGTGAACGTAGCCTAAACAATAAGTCCCATATACATAAACATCATTTCCCCCCACCATCCACTTTCAACATACAGTCCCATGTAAATAACATCACTCCCTCCCCCAGCCACCTCAAGCACATAGTTCCATGTCAATAACATCCCTCCCTTCAGCCCTAACATACATCCTAGTTAAATAACTACAACCCCCAGCATTGCTCTGCCTCTCCCTTTACTTACCTCTCCTCATGTACAGACATCAGCATTAGGGCTCTTTCACACTTGCGTTGTTCTGTTCCGGCATAGAGTTCCGTCGTCGGGGCTCTATGCCGGAAGAATCCTGATCAGGATTATCCCTATGCATTCTGAATGGAGAGAAATCCGTTCAGGATGCATCAGGATGTCTTCAGTTCCGGACCGGAACGTTTTTTGGCCAGAGAAAATACCGCAGCATGCTGCGCTTTTTGCTCCAGTCAAAAATCCTGAACACTTGCCGCAAGGCCGGATCCGGAATTAATGCCCATTGAAAGGCATTAATCCGGATCCGGCCTTAAGCTAAACGTCGTTTTAGCGCATTACCGGATCCGACGTTTAGCTTTTTCTGAATGGTTACCATGGCTGCCAGGACGCTGAAGTCCTGGTTGACGCTATTAAAGTCTTGGTTGCCATAGTAGTAGTGGGGAGCAGTATACTTACCGTCTGTGCGGCTCCCAGGGCGCTTCAGAGTGACGTCAGGGCGCCCCACGCGCATGGATGACCTGATCGCATGGATCACGTCATCCATGCGCATGGGGCGCTCTGACGTCATTCTGGAGCGCCCCGGGAGCCGCACGGACGGTAAGTATACTGCTCCCCACTACTACTATGGCAACCAGGACTTTAATAGCCAGATGCCATAGTAACACTGAACGCATTTTGAAGACGGATCAGTCTTCAAATGCTTTCAGTTCACTTGCGGTGTTACGGATCCGGCGGGCACTTCCGGCAAATGGAGTACATGACGGATCCGGACAATGCAAGTGTGAAAGAGGCCTTAGGCTCCTTCTCCTTTTCACTCCGGTCCAATCCTGCACTGGTCACATGATGGTGACATCATCCAGGTCATCCTATCACAGTCTGTTTTGCTGATCACATGACCTGTGATGTCACCACAGGTCCTTCACCTCTTCCCAGACAGTGTATATTAGATTCAATTGTATTGCCGTTCTGTGTACGGCAATACAGTTGTATCTAGCAGGCAGGCAGGACATTCCGGGCCTTGGACAAAACATCAGG
Organism: Bufo bufo; assembly: GCF_905171765.1. Taxonomy (NCBI): domain Eukaryota; kingdom Metazoa; phylum Chordata; class Amphibia; order Anura; family Bufonidae; genus Bufo; species Bufo bufo. Next base: position 508,630,596 of record NC_053389.1, on the reverse strand, counting down.
GGGCCAGGCCCCGAATCTTTTAACCTAGCGACAAATGTTTTAACCTAGTGACTAGTGAATGGGAGTCAGGAAACTGAGCTCCCTTGGGCCCCCAGGAGCAACTGGGCCCGGGGCAGCTGCCCCTTTTGCCCTGCGGCAAAGACGACCCTGCTCACTGCGCATGTACTAGGACCGATGTTAGCTGATTGCAGTGAGCATTTGAAGCAGAGGTATATACACCTCTGCTTACAGCGCATGTCTGGATCGCGGGAGAGCAAGGAGGTCTTCTGCGTTGGTGGAGATTTAGATTGGCTAGATGCTGATGTCAGAAAGGCAAGGGGCAGTTTTTGAGAGGGAGAGAGGAGGTCTGTGAAAGCACATGGGCGGGAGAGCAGGAAGATGACTCCTCACTCGCCTCATCCAGCACAATGCCCCAATGACTCCATGGGCTACCTGGTAATAACGTCAGGTACATTTTTAAACATGATTTTTGACATGAAGACAATACTTTTAAAGGGGTTGTCTGGGTTCAGAGCTGAACCCGGACACAAGCTCCCCTTTACTCATTTACCATGTCTGAGTGGAGCATTGGAACATTTCTAGCTCCGATGTTCCCCCTTGGCCTGTGATGCATAACAGCGCAGGACAAGGGCTGTTTGTTTACTGCCGGCGATGTATCAGGTTTTTTATCAGAATACTAGGAAGCAGTGAACCCGGTGACATCACCGGCATTAATAGGCAGTCTTTAGCACTCCCCTAGCCTGTAAAACAGCCTAGGATAACGCTAAAGACCGACCATTTGTGTCGGTGACGTCACTGGGCTCACTGCTAGGTGGAAGTCTCCACCTATCATATCCATGTGAAACCCGGTATGTACATCACCAGTAGTAAGGAAAAAGCCCTTGTCCTGCACGATGCAGCACAGGGTAAGTGGGAGCATCGGAGCAAGAAATGCTCCACTCAGACATAGTAAATGAGTAAAGAAGAGGTTATGTCTGGTTTCAGCTCTGAACCCGGAAACCCCTTTAAGTGTAAAAAAAAGTCACTTTATGAATAATGGGAAGATGAACAGCAGGAACATATAATTAGGTATATGTAATTTCTGATGACAGGTTCCCTTTAAAGATAAATACATTTTGTACAAAATTATTTGGGCCAGTCTGCCAGCGTCAAGGTGATCTCTATAAGACCAAAAAACCCCAACACTAAATACTACCTGTTATAGTGCCATACTGGTCGCCATAAAATCAAGGGAATGCAGGTATCAACATGCATGCAGAGCCCACTTTATACCTCTCCTGGTGCCAGACAGCTTCCAATCAATGCAGGGAGAGCAGGCAACAGCTTTATACTTGCACTTATTAAAATCAGCCTATGGGGGGGCGGAGCTTGCCAATGGCCGAGTGAGCAGCGCGCACTCAGAGCTCCTGACCATCTCCGGCAGTTTTTCAGAGCACAGGTCACAAGCGACTCACCTTCCACCATGAAAAACAGAGGGAAAAGAACCTCGTCCACACCAGCACCGGTGGACAGAAAATCAGGCGCCATGGAGCGATATCTAGCGTCCAGCTCCCAGCCGGCAAGTGGCGCCAAGACAGCCATGCGACCCAAGATGGCGGACGCACCTCATGGTGAGAAGATAGCGGCGGCCGCCGCAGCAGCATCCCCTGACCCCAGTCGATCACCGCCTGGCACGCCGATCACACGGTCATATGCAGGAGCGGTTCACAGCCCGTCCTCGGCGGCTCCATCCTCACCTGCCATGACGGAGAGCAGGCTCTCCTCACCCAGCTCCTCACCTCAGTCCCACCGCTCACCAGGGTGCCCAGACGCTGACATACAGGCGACACCGTCCTCACAAGAGGAGGAATGGGACTGGAAAGTCCATCTTAAAGCTTTGCCTACAAAGCATGAGCTGAATGATCTTTTTATCAAGCTTGAAGCCTCACACAAGCAAGATATTGCTGGCTTACATACAGATATCAAGCAAGTAGGCCACAGAGTGGAGGATGTGGAAGCCGTTCAAGAACAGACCCTCCAGACACTGGAGTCTCACCAGCAGATCCTCCAAGATCACACAGGTCAGATCCAGGACATACTAAGTCACCTTGATGACATAGAAAACAGAAATAGGAGAAACAATCTCCGCATAAGGGGAGTTCCAGAATCCGTTCTCCCACAGGACCTGGATCATTGGGCTCAAGATCTATTTGTCAAGTTACTTAACAGAAACCCAGATACTCCGGTCGAAATTGACAGGATTCACAGAACTCTGGGTCCGAAACTTGCAGATCCAGCTCGCACACGTGACATAGTGTGCAGAATTCATTTTTTCAAAGAAAAGGAAGAGATCCTTAAAGCCTCAAGAAATATGTTGCCAGGTCTTCCGGATTACCCCGGAGTACTCATCTTACCAGATCTAGCTAGGCGTACACTCATGTTGAGGAAAGCCCTCAAACCTTTATTGATCCTCCTTAAGGACAATGATATTATATACCGCTGGGGCTACCCCTTCTAGCTCTTCGCCAGAAAAGATGGGAAGTCCGCCACTTTCAAGTCCATCACTGACCTTCAGAAGATATTGGACATTTTCAATTTACCATCTGTCAGCCTTCCAGATTGGCCCAGACAAAGGGAATTGGTTCCTGTGCCGCGCAGAGACCCCTGGCAGACGGCGCTCCCAAAACAGCAGAGACCACCTAGAAGCTCTCGTTCACCTAAAGACTGAACCGTCTAGTTATTGAGAGGTTCCAGCCTCTAGTTGCAATTTGTTTTTCTTTCCAAGGAAGCCTAATTGCACAGGCTCTTTAGAATGCTTCCAACATGATACCAAATGTTCTCACAGTTTAATTGTGACCTGTTATAACCACTTATTCCATTACTTACCCGGAGACAAGTCAGGCAGCCGTAACGCCCTTGTCTTCTCTTACCCCCACTAGGTTCTACAACACCTACTGAGTGTTGTATATGACGAATAGTCATAACTTAGTGACCGTTGAACCGATTGTTTGGTTCCTATTACCATTCAGATTATTATTGTCTGTTCACTGAAACTTCAGTGTTTCCTAATTGTATTATCTGTTTGTCTTACGTCTTCCCCCTACTTCTCCCCTGTGTATAGTCTTTCCTTGCATCCTTAACCCTTACTCCTTTCATTCACCCCAATAGTGGGATTGTTATCGTTTAGCTCCTTTAATGCCAGGGGCCTCAACAAGCCTGAGAAACGCAGTCAAATTTTATACCGGTTTCATAAAAAAAGGATCATGATAGCGATGATCCAGGAGACTCATTTCAAGACCTCATCCATCCCAAATTGCAGGAACAGGTACTACCACACCTGGTTCCATAGTTCACACCCAGATAAAAAAGCAGGTGGAGTCTCCATAGCTTTCCACAAAGCCTTCCAACCCAAGGTCTTAGCCTCTGACATTGACACCAAGGGGCGCTATATATTTCTTAAGCTTGCACTTAATGATCAAGTATTTACTGTTGCTAATTTGTACTTTCCTAATCAGGGCCAGGCCTCCTTTGGGACCAAGATGTTGAGAAGACTAGCTGGCTTCGCCGAGGGCTCACGTATTATTTTAGGAGGTGACCTCAACATGACCATGAACCCCGAGCTTGATTCTTCGGTGGGTAAGTCGACGATCTCTCCCACTTCGTTGCGTAAGTTCAGAGCAGCACTCACATCCCTCAGGTTGGTTGATCTTTGGAGGGTCTTGCATCCGGGTGTCAGAGATTACAGTTACTACTCTGCAGCACACAACACATACAGCAGACTAGACCATCTCTTCGTATCGCAGAGCTTCTTGGATCTTGATCCCCGATGCTCGATCGATTCTATGATATGGTCGGATCATGCGCCGGTATTTGGATTATTGTCTCCAATTCACACATCTCCTCGCTCATTCACTTGGAGATTAAATGATAATTTATTAAATGATGTGGTTTGCTCGGCAGCTATAAAGACAATCATTGCTGATTTTGTTGCTGACCATCGATCGGATACCACTGCTTCTCCTCTAAAATGGGAGGCACTCAAATGTGTGGTAAGAGGCGTGTTTCTGTCCCATGGGTCTCGGCTTAAAAGAGAGAGGACACATAAGTTAACCGCTCTTTTTAAAGAACTTGAAGCCAAAGAGTCCATTAATAAAACCTCTGCATTCAGATTCTCTTAAAGCTGAACTTTCCTCTATTAGACAACAGATATTAAAAATTTTAGATCAGAAATCTCTTTGTATGAGAGATAAAATTAAGTGAGGTTACTACGAGTTTGGTGACAAATGTGGAAAATGGCTGGCGAAAGCTTTACATCCGCGTATTCCGCTCACACATATCCCCTCATTGAACATAGGCTCGAGGGGTCAGATACATGCACCGCTTGAAATTGCTCGTGAGTTCCGGTCATATTACTCAGACCTATACAATTTAGATCACACACATTCATCCGGCCCGAGATCGCCATCCCAAAACGTACAAAATTATCTATCCCAATTTGGCCCCCCGAATTTACCGGACGATGCATCTACTGGTATGGAGGAGGATTTTTCTCCATCAGAGCTCTTACATGTCATTAAGGACCTCAAAAATGGGAAGAGTCCCGGCCCTGATGGGTTGTCTGCACGTTTCTATAAATACTTTACAGAGGATCTGGCCCCCATTCTCCTAGATGCATTTAATTCTATATCCGCCACATGCCCCTTCCCATCTCAAACCTTGCAGGCCCATATTACAGTCATCCCCAAACCAGACAAGGACCATTCCCTTTGCTCCAATTATAGGCCCATCTCCCTTCTTAATATCGACCTGAAATTATTTGCTAAAATTCTGGCCTTAAGATTACACCCCCACATACCAAAATGTACTCATAGAGAACAGGTGGGATTTGTCCCAGGACGAGAGGCCCGTGACAACACCATCAAATCCATAAGTCTGATATCTAAAGCTAAACAACTAAAGATACCCATGTGTCTTCTTTCAGTAGATGCGGAGAAGGCATTCGACAGGGTCAGTTGGCACTTCCTAGAAAAGACTCTGATTCATATTGGGATAGGTCCCAAGATGATAAATAGAATCATGGCCTTGTACTCTGGCCCTACCGCTCGGGTTCGTGTCAATGGTGTCCTGTCGGATTCCTTCCCTATCTCAAATGGAACGCGGCAGGGATGTCCTCTTTCTCAGTTTCTTTATATTCTTGTTATAGAATCTTTAGCGAATGCCTTGCGAGCCAATGACGCAATTAGAGGCCTTCACATTGGCAATACAGAACATAAACTATCACTGTTTGCCGACGATCTCTTGATGTACTTAACAAACCCTAGAATTGGTCTTCCCTCGGTACTGAAGGAATTTCGGATTTTTGGGGCGTTGTCCAACTTCAAGGTCAATGTCCAGAAGTCTGAACTTTTAAATATTTCTCTCCCTTCTCGAGATATCACTGCACTCAGACACATTCGCTTTTAAATTGGCCTCAAATAAGCTTAAACACCTGGGAACTTACATCTCTTCTGACACTTCCCACCTGTTCAAGCTCAACTTCCTCCCTATACTCCACACCATTGAAAATAACTTACAAGCTTGGTCAGCTTTAAATGTTTAGTGGTTTGGCAGAATAAACACCTTAAAAATGGATGTTCTACCCAGACTTCTTTATTTATTCCAGACAATCCCCTGTCGGATCCCAGCCTCTTACTTTACACGTCTAAGGAAACTTACTTCTCGCTTTATATGGGGTAGATCCAAAGCCAGGTTGAGCTACAATCTTATGATCAGGTCCAAGGAACACGGAGGTACAGGTTTGCCTAACTTCCTATCATACTACAGAGCGGCGGTCGCCAACTGCGTGATTGACCTTACCCATAATCTTGAGGGAAAACTTTGGGTTGAATTAGAACACACTCTAGCCCCTGGTCTTATCCCAGGCGTTTTCTGGTTTCCGACAAGTACACTGACCCAAATGCCTATTCAAAGGTTATCACCTTTTCTATCTTCTCTAGTACACATTTGGACCAGGTTCGCCTCCACGATCCCTGGCCCTCTCACAAACATATCTGGTCATCCATTGATGCCAGCCACACTGTTAGCTCTACCAGCCCTCAGCTTACAATCCAGACCCCAGATTAGGGTCAAAGATATATACTCGGTTAGAGGGATGAAAGATCTTAAAGACCTAGGCCATATTATACCTGACTCTCCAGGGCGATGGTTTCACTACTTACAATTACGCAGTTTCACTGGATCTCTGGCACCCGGTATGCAACTTCAATCCTCAGCAACTGATTTCGAGAAACTATGCCTGGCTTCTTCTGCTCCTGGGCATTCTATATCCCTTATATATGCCCTTCTGAACTCGGGAGAGATCGGGGATGACACAGAAGAATTCCCTTCCCCAACTAAGAAAATTATGCTATCATGGGAATCTGAGTTGGGATACCCTCTCACACCTGATCAATGGAAGAGGTCTCTCCTTTTCACCCATAAGTCTTCGATTTCCTGCAAGATCCAGGAACTCAATTATAAGATTTGGTCTAAATGGTATAGGACCCCGGTTAAGCTTAACCAGTTTTATCCTTCGGTGCCAGACACGTGTTGGAGGTGTTCGAAAGATAGGGGCACTATGCTGCACATCTGGTGGGAGTGTACGGGAGTAGCAACACTATGGAATGACATCTTCAAGCTATACGAATATCTATACAAAATTCATATCCCTATGTCGCCCCAGATAGCTCTCCTTTCAGTTTATCCGGGCAGAATTAAGATAGTCAAGAAGGGCATTCTTAGATTTTTTGTTATAGCAATGCGTCAAATAATTCCCAGAGCCTGGCGATCACCAGATAGTCCCCTTAGGATCACTTGGGTTAATGCTTTAGATTCTCTGGCACGTCTAGAGGAACTGGGAGACGAAGTTCAAGGTCTTGGAGTTGCTCACTCTAAACAATGGGAGGCCTGGTACCAGTTCCGTGCATCAGCAGGTTTCTCGGGTTGGTTGTCCTCAGGATCTACTACTTAAAGTATTCTGTCCAGTCTGACTGCAGTTATATCTTGTATAGATTACTAGTTCAATCCCTTCCCCCCCCCCCTCCCTCCTTGCCCTCCCCCCTGGTTCCTTTGTCTTGTCTCCCCCGTTCTATTCCATTCATCTAGTATTGATGTTTGATGATTCTCTTCTCTATATGCTGACTTGATATGTACTATTGTAATGCCCACATATTGCATATACTCAAATGTAACTAGCTCATATTGCATGTTTTCAAATGTATATGGTTTTCAATAAAAACAAATTGAACCATAAAATCAGCCTATGGGGCAGACAGGAGTCAGCCACACCACCAGCTGCAGTACAACTGCAAGAAAAAGGGGGTCAGTCAGCACATCCCAATGTGCAGGTGCACGTCGCCATGGCTAGAAACACGAATAAAAAAAACACAATGCAACACCACTCTGCAAGAATCTCAAATTTACTAAATAAGCGTAGCATTAGTACCAGAATATTTTCTATAATTATGTCATTATTGTAATTTATTTATGTTTGCAGAGTGCTGTTGCATTGTGGTTTTTTCTTCTTGTTTCTAGCCATGGCGATGTGCCTGAGTGCTTAAAAAAAAAAGAAAAACATCCTGACCCCACAAAAGCCTGGATAATTTCCTTGTGTCTACTTATCATATAAACTATGGTTTATTAGAAAACTCAATACCATTAGTCATTAATAAATATTTATAATTTACCGTATTTTTCGCCCCATAAGACGCACTTTTTCCCCCCCAAAAGTAGGGGTAAAATGCCCCTGCGTCTTATGGGGCAAATGCTTCTATTTTACATTGCAGTCTGCGATGTATGAGCGGGGAGAGGGGAGGGGCTGGAGTCCGGAACTAGGGGCAGGGCCTGGTGCAGTCACTGTACTCTTACACCGGGCCCGCCGCTCACCGCAGTATTTCTAGACATTAATCCTTAACCTGTTCATAAGTTTAACTAAAGCTGCGCTCTTCCCTGTATCAGTACATCACTTACTAACAAGCTCCCATAGCAGGCAGAGCGGACGGCAGCAGTAACATCACTCACTGACGTCGCACGCCTGCTCCTCCCACTTTATGAATGAAGCAGGCGGAGCAGGCGCACAACGTCAGTGAGTGATGTTACTGCTGCCGTCCGCTCTGCCTGCTATGGGAGCTTGTTAGTAAGTACAGTACTGATACAGGGAAGAGCGCAGCTTTAGTTAAACTTATGAACAGGTTAAGGATTAATGTCTAGCAATACTGCGGGGAGCGGAGGGCCAGTGTATTGGGGGACACTGTTATGAGGGGGATCTGTGGATGACACATATATAGCACTGTCATCCACAGATCCCCCCATAACAGTGCCATCCACAGATTCCCCACCCCATAACAATGCCATCCACAGATCCCCCACCCCATAGCAGTGCCATCCACTGATGCCCCTCCTCATAACAGTGCCATCCGCAGATCCCCCATAAACAGTTCCATTCACAGATCCCCCATAAACAGTGCCATCCGGAGATCCCCCATAAACAGTGCCACCCACAGATCCCCCATAACAGTGCCATCCAAAGATCCTCCATAACAGTGCCATCCACAGATCCCCCATAATAGTGTCATGCACAGACCACCATTAGTTCAAAACCCACCAAAAGCACACCTTTTAGTTAAAAATATATTTTTTCTTATTTTCCTCCTAAAAAACCTAGGTGCGTCTTATAGGCGGTGCGTCTTGTAGGGCGAAAAATACGGTACCGGTAATTAGAAAATTGACCTGACAGAATTACAAAGGTTCAGTTTGAGAAGTGCTTCAGAGATAGTGATCATAATATAAGTCTACTTTCACACTGGCGTTATGGCTTTCCGTTTGTGAGATCCGTTCAGGGCTCTCACAAGCGGTCCAAAACTGATCAGTTTGCATTCTAATGCATTCTGAATGGAAAAGGATCCGCTCAGAATGCATCAGTTTGCATCAGTTCAGTCTCAATTCCGCTTTGGAGATGGACACCAAAACGCTGCTTGCAGCGTTTTGCTGTCTGTCTGATGAAACTGAGCCAAACGGATCTGTCCTGGCACACAATGTAAGGGCTCGTTCACATGACCGTGCCGTTTTTTGCGGTCCGCATATTGTGGATTCGCAAAACCTGGATGCCTCCCATGTGCCTTCCGCAATTTGCAGAACGGAACAGGAGGCCCATTATAGAAATGCCTATTCTTGTCCGTATATGGACCGTATGCGGAAAGCAGAAAACGGCCCGTATACGGAATGCAAAATATGTTCGTGTGAACGAGCCCTAAGTCAATGGGGGCGGATCCGTTTTCACTGACACAATAGAAAACTGATCCGTCCTCCATTGACTTTCAATGGTGTTCAAGACAGATCCGTCTTGGCTATGTTAAACATAATACAAACGGATCCGTTCTGAACGGATGCAGACGGTTGTATTATCTGAACATATCCGTCCATGACGCGAGTGTGAAAGTAGCCTTATCCATTTACACTTGTCATTTAATAGAATATACTTTGTCAGGGAGCAACAAAAGAACTGAACTTTCAGAAGGCAAGATTTGATCAGTTTAGAGATGCCCTTAACCTCATTGACACCAAATGGGACATATTTAAAAATATCCAAAATTTTCATTGTGAGAGACATATACGTTATGAGAATAAAAGGGTTAGGAACATGGAAAACCAATGTGGATGAATAAAAATGTATAGGGGCAATAAATAATACTAAACCAGGAAAAAATAGGATATGTAAAAGACCAAGGTGGCAAAGCTGGAGAAGCAAGAGACTCATAGCCAAAGAGAGTAAACTAACTGTAAAATGTTCTTCAATTATATAAATAGCAAAAAGGTTAAAACTGAGTGTTAATCTTTAAAAACTGATGAGGGAGGTGTGGTAGAAGGTGATGAGGAGAAAGCAATTTTATGAAATATTTTTTCTCCACTGTATTCACTGAGGAAAATTAAATGATAAATGAAATGGAGAGTGACAAAGTGTCCCATTAAATGTTACCTGTTTGACCCAGGGAAAATTATAGTGCAACATCTTAAAAAGATTCAAATAAACCAATCACCTTGATCAGATGGCATACATCCCTGTATCCTAAGAGAAATAATTCATGTGATATACTGGAGGAAAATGTGGCCATGTGGGTAAATGGATCTGTGATAGAAAACAGAGGGTTCTTATTAATGGGAATCTGTCAGAGGGTGAAAGTATGGAACGCCCTGCCATAGGATGTGATGATGGCGAACTAGCTAAAAGACAACAAACATCATGTACACATATCTATTTAAATGAAGGGGTCAGGATTCAGTTCGGATGCTATGTATTTGCTACATGCATCGAATCCAGACAGAAAACTTGTTCATGTGAAAGAGGTCTTAGAGGGAACATGACCGAAAAGAGAAAAAAAATAAGTAAAAAGGGTAATTTGCCCTGTTTCTGATTAAATCTTGCCAATTTATTTATTCTAAGGAACTAAATCCTCTCATACTCAACCACCCACTCCACCAAAGATATGAAATGAGAGGCATCTGCCTCCTTGTCTGACAGCCATACTCTTATTACTAATAATCATGCAAAAAAAAAAAAAAATTCTGCAGTTAAAGGGGTTGTCTAAGATTAGAAAAATATGGTTGCTTTCTTTCAGAAACAGTAACACCCCTGTCTATGGGTTGTGTTTGATATTGCAGCTTGGCTCCATTGCTGTTTTTGGAAGAAAGGACAATACTTAATGGTGAGGGACACAACAGAATTAGATACTAGAAGATAGTAAGCTAAAGTAGGAGGACATTACCCATTGCAATAAGATATGAAAAACATGATGCTTCCAGATGCCCATAGTTTGGTCATCTAGAATCCTCCAATCTACCTATTTTCAGAAACTCTCAAGAATAATACATTCAATAAACAAAGCTGAATTATTGGCACTATATGGTTGGCATTCACCGAGACCTTATTAATACTATTATTCATTGTCTTACCTGACATAGTCTATATTTTCTAAAGTGTTCTGTATTTAAATATCCCGACTCCAGCAACTGATTTATATTTAAATAATCCCCCAGGCTCTCTGTTAAAGGGGTTCTACAGGCTTTTACTAAAATCCTTCAGTCTTCTAAACTGTGGAAGCAAGATTGTTTCAGCAGTACTTACCCCTCCATCACACTGCTGATTTTCCCATCCCTGGCTGCTTAGGATGGGTTCACATCAGCGTTATGTATTCCATTATGGCTTTCCGTTATGACATGGTTATAACGGAAAATAACGGAATCCATAAAACGGAAGCCTTTAAGAGGCATTCCGTTTTGATTTGTCATAGTAGAAGTCTATGGGAATCATAACGGATCCGTCTGGTTCCCATTATGCAAGACGGAAAACAAAGTCCTGTCGACAGGACTTTTTTGTCCGTTCTGCATAACAGGAACCAGACAGATCCGTTAGGATTACCATAGACTTCTATTATGATGGAAAGCAAAATGGAATGCCTTTTAAAGGCTTCCATTTTGCATTCCGTCATAATACAAGTCTATGGGCAGCATAACGGATCCGTCGTGGTTTCCGTTATGCAGGACTGGACTTCTGCATAAGGGATCCGTTATGTTGCCCACTTGTATTATGAAGGATCAAAACTGAATGCCTCTTAAAGGCTTCCGTTTTGACTTCCATCTTATGGATTCCAGTATTTTCCATTATAACCATGTTATAAGGGAAAGCCATAACGGAATACATAACGCTGATGTGAACCCACCCTTAGGCCCATTGTAGACATGCCTATTCTTGTCCGCAAAACGGACAAGAATAGGACATGTTATATTTTTTTTGCGGGGCCGCGGAACGGAGCAACGGATGCGGACAGCACACGGAGTTCTGTCTGCATCTTTTGCGGCCCCATTGAAGTGAATGGGTTTGCACCCGAGCTGCAAAAACTGCGGCTCAGATGCGGACCTGAACAACGTTCGCGTGCATGAGCCCTTAGACTGGCTGCAGGCTCTTCTGCCGAGATACTGACCAGATATGCGTCTGAATTTTCCTGTTTAGCTGCATTAACCCTCATAGAAAACAATATACAGCAGTTCTGACCAGTTTAAATGTGAATTGAAGTGTGAATTGTGACTAGTGTTGAGTGTGAATATTCGTATTACGAATTTTTATCGCAAATATTTAGAATATAGTGCTATATATTTGTAATGACGATTTTTTTTTTTTTAACCGCTTCACGTCCGCCCATAGACTATAAACGTCCTATGGGTGGACGTCTATTTCTGACAGCACGTTTTAAAACGTCCTGTCAGAAATAGCAGCTGCACGCTAATCGTGCAGCTGCTGATCGGGTTGCCCGCTGTCAGTGACAGCAGGGCAACCCTAAGACAAGGCAGGGACAGTTCCCAGGTGTCCCTGCCTTCACGATCGCTGCAGACACAGCGCTCACCGAGCGCTGTGTCTGCAGAGAAGGAAGCGCTGTGACCGGAGTGTGCAGGAGCTGTGTGAGGTCTCTCAGAGACCTCGATCAGCCCTGCTCTGAGGCTGTACAGCGCTGGATTGCTGCTGTACAGCCTCTATAGGGGTGCATTTGTCCTGTAACTGGGGCTACTATGTCAGCCCCAGTTACAGGAGAAATCAACTGTGAAAAAAAAAAGAAAAAGTGAAGCAAATGTCCCCCAGAGGTCTTGTATGACCTTATGGGGGACGAAAAGTGTAAAAACGAAAATAAAAAAAATAAAGGGTTGAAAAAATAAAATAAAATAAAGTTTCACATGTAAAAAAAAAAAAAGTTCCCAAGTTAGGAATAAAAAAAAAATTAAAAATAGAAAAAATAAAATAAAATAGACATATTTGGTATTGCCGCGTCCGTAAAAACCAGCTCTATAAAAATATCACATGACCTAACCCCTCGGGTGAACACCGTAAAAAAAAAAAAACTGTCAACACAAGCAATTTTTGTCACCTTGCATCACAGAAGGTGCAACACCAAGTGATCAAAAACGCGTATGTCCCACAAAATAGTACCAATAAAACCGTCACCTCATCCCGCAAAAAATGAGCCCCTACATAAGAAAATCTCTCAAAAAATAAAAAAAACTATAGCTCTTAGAACATGGAGACACTAAAACATCATTTTTTTGGTTTCAAAAATGCTATTATTGTGTTAAAGTGAAACAAATAAAAAAAAGTATACATATTAGGTATTGCCGCATCCATAAAAACCAGCTCTCTAAAAATATCACATGACCTAACCCCTCGGGTGAACACCGTAAAAAAAAAAAAAAAAAAAACTGTGTCAAAACAAGCAATTTTTGTCACCTTGCATCACAAAAGGTGCAACACCAAGTGATCAAAAATGCGTATGTCCCACAAAATAGTACCAATAAAACCGTCACCTCATCCCGCAAAAAATGAGCCCCTACATAAGAAAATCTCTCAAAAAATAAAAAAACTATAGCTCTCAGAACATGGACACATTAAAACATAATTTTTTTGTTTCAAAAATGCTATTATTGTGTAAAACTTTAACAAATGAGAAAAACTATCTGCTCTATAAAAATGTCACTTGACTGAACCCCTCAGGTGAACGCTGTAAAAATAAATAAATAGAAACTGTGCTAAAACAACCAATTTTTTGGTCACCTTGCCCCATAAAGTGTTATAATGAATGATCAAAAAATCATATGTACCCAAAAATAGTACTAATAAAACTGGCACCTTATCCCCTAGTTTCCAAAATGGGGTCACTTCTTGGGAGTTTCTACTGTAAGGGTGCATCAGGGGGCTTCAAATGGGACATGGCATCTAAAAACCATGTGGAGTTCCTTTTCTTCTGCGCCCTGCCGTGTGCCCATACAGCAGTTTATGACCACATGTGGGGTGTTTCTGTAAACCGCAGAATCTGGGTAATAAATATTGAGTTTTGTTTGGCTGTTAACCATCGATGTGTCAAAGAAAAAAATTGATTAAAATGGAAGATCTGCCAAAAAAGTATAATTTAAAAATTTGATCTCCATTTTCCTTTAATTCTTGTGGAACGCCTAAAGGGTTAACAAAGTTTGTAAAATCGGTTTTGAATACCTTGAGGGGTGTAGTTTCTACAATGGGGTCATTTATGGGGGTATCCACTATGTAGGCCCCACAAAGTGACTTCAGACCTGAACTGGTCCTTATAAAGTGGGTTTTGGCAATTTTCTTATAAATTTGAAGAATTGCTTCTAAACTTCTAAGCCTTCTAACGTCCTAAAAAAATAAAATGACATTTCCAAAATGATGCCAACATAAAGTAGACATATGGGGAATGTTAAATAATAAATATTTTATGAGGTATCACTTTCTGTTTTAAAAGCAGAGAAATTGAAATTTAGAAAATTGCGAATTTTTCAAATTTTTGGGTAAATTTGGGATTTTTTCATAAATAAAGGTGAAATATTTTGACTCAAATTTATGACTATCAGGAAGTACAATGTGTCACGAGAAAACAATCTCTGAATGATTTTGATAAATAAAGGCGTTCCAAAGTTATTACCACATAAAGTGAGATCTGTCAGTTTTGCAAAATTTGGCCTGGTCAGGAAGGGGGCAAATGGCCCAGATGGCAAGTGGTTAACACAGTACACATCAGGTGATCATCCCTCCCTTCTTCTAGCTTGTGGGCCAATGAGAAGGCTTTGTCACAGCTTAGCAACATCCCTAGCAACCAATAGAAAAGTTGCCTACCCCTTAGTATATAAGAACCTCCCCAGCAGCTATTTTCTAAAGTGTATTGCAGTTTTGAAAGAGAAAGCAGTGTCATTGCTGTGCTCTGTGCTTTGTTGTATTACATTAGACAGTTAACTGCTTTGTTGTATTATATTAGACAGTTAACAGTGTAGGTTAGATTGATCTACAGTGTAGCTGATTGGTACCAGTGCAGGGTGTTAGGTAGTGTGATAGATTCTGCTGTCCATACATACATGCTACAGACAGTGCTGTGATGTCACAAGTTGCACGTATTGCGAAAAAATATGTGCATCATTAATTGCAGAAATTTTGCAAGCTCAAATGTATTTTGCGCGCATTTCGCAAATGTTACATTGCCGATTTTCGCAATCAAGAATATAATCATATATTCTACAAAATATTTGCGAAATATCGCAAATTCGAATATTGCCCCTGCCGCTCATTACTAATTGTGACCATAAATCCCTTACTTACCAGCAACAGTGTCTCTGTGTGCGGCTCTGCCTCTGTCTTCCTCTAGCAACTCCTCATCAGACCTTCCCACTCTTCTACATACACTTTTATGTAATCTGTCTTAATCTTAACCAATATTCACTGACAACGGATCTAAACGGTGAACGGAAAGTGAATAATCAGTGCAATAAGCAAGGAGGAGCAAAACAGTTGTCTGATTAGTGAAGAATGAGGCATTTTTCTGCCATAATATATATTATGTTTATTACTTTTGCTTGTTTCAGTCAATTATGAAAAACATTGCTTCAACAGTTATTCTTTAAAGGCTATGGACATCTTTGATGGGATTTTCTTATTATTGCATTCCACTCTTTTTGGGTTAAAAAAATCTTTTTTTTTCAATAGATCTTTATTAAAAATTGTCAACAGTTTTTATTTTTCCAGCTTTCACTTTAAGTGGACTTTCAGACTAACAGGCCCTCTGCATCACACGGAATCTGTCTGGCAGCTCGATCTGTAGCCACTTAATGCTTTCCAACATGCAGCATACATGTATGGTGCAGTGGGAAGTGACTTCATGACACGTGCTGTACATGTAGCATGTACAACCAGCTCTATAAAAATATCACATGATCTACCCCGTCAGGTGAACACTGTAAAAAAATATATATATAATTTTGAAAATAAAAACAATGCCAAAATAGCCATTTTTTGGTCACATTGCCTTACAAATATATGGCTCTCAGAAAATGCTTTGTGGAACAGTGAATTTTTTTTTAAAACAAATTTTCCGGCACAGTGTTCGACACAATAAAAACAATCCAAAAAGTAATGGCCTTTTCTGTATCCAGCTTCCCAAAAAGCTAAATAAAAAAATGATCAAAACGTCATATATACCCCAAAATTGAACCAATGGTGAACAATATGGTGCCCGTAAACCAATCCATCAAAATCTGAGCAGCAAAAGCCAAAAGGTGGTCTTTACCTTCTGAACCCTGCAGCTTACCCAAAAAGCAGCTTACGTCCACATTTCTGGCATTTCAATACCGTGCAGTACTCATCTAACAATTAAACGGTGTGGTGTGAGTCTCAGTTGTCACAAGCTGGGCTCAACATATTGGCACTGAAATGCCATCTCTGTGGAAAAGTTGCAATTCATTTTGCATAGTCTCCTGCTCTTTCATTTATGCAAAACATCTGTAGTGTCAAAATGCTCACTCTATCCGTGGTAAATAACTTGAGGGGTTTAGTTTAAAAAAAATGGGGTCACTTATAGGGGGATTCCACTGTACAGTAACGTCAGGGTCTCTGCAAATGTGATGAGCACCTGAAATTTACTCCAGCAATATCTGCACTCCAAAAGCCAAATGACGCTCTTTCTCTTTCTGAGAAAGCCTCTACAGTTGTGAGTACAAGATGAGCAAATCACCACATTGGGTGTGAAAATGCTCATGGTGCTCTTTTACTCCTGTGTTGTATGCTCAGGCAAAAGATTAGAACTACATGTAGAATGTTTATAAAACCAGAAAGTACAGCATAATAACAAGATGGCTGACTTTTCACACTGGCATGCAATGGGTACAACTTATTGGGCACTGAAATGGCATATCTGTGGAAAACGGCAATTTTCTATTTTCCTATGAATTAATTTTTGCCAAACACCTGTGGGTTCAAAATGTTCACTTCACACGTTGGTACATATTGTGAGGGGTATGGTTTATAAAATGGGGTCACTTCTTGCTGGTATTTTTTTTTTTTTTTCACCTTGGAGCCTCTGCAGTTTTTGGCCAGTGCTGTATAAATTACCAATCTAGCCCTCAAATGCACATGCTGCTCTTTCTCTTCTTAACCATGTAGTGTGCCCATACAGCAGTTCACAAGCACATATGGTCTGTTTCAATATTCAGGAAGAAATAGGTAACGAATTGGGGGGTCCTTTTTCTCCTGTAACCTTTTAAAATGAAAAATCTAGGCCTAAAACCTTAATTTTCTTGTAAAAAATTTTATATTTCATGTTCACAGCCAAGTTTTTCTAATTTCTATCAAACGGCTGTTGGGTCAAAGAGCTCACTATACCCCTTAAAAAATTAATTAGGGGTGTATCTTCCAAAATGGGGTAAATCTTTTTGAGTTTCTAGTGACAGGGCACCCGAAAACCATTCCAGAAAGCTTTGCCCTCCAGAAGCATATGGCGTTCTTTCCTTCTGAGTCCTGTGGTGTACCCAAAGAATAGTTAATGACCACATATAGGGTATTGCCATACTCAGTAGAAATTCCATTACAAATTGTAGGATCCTTTTTCTCATATTACCCCTTGTGAAAATGAAAAACCTGGGGCTAAAGCAACATTTTATTGCAAAAAATGAAATGTTTCAATGATAAGAAATGCTTGTGGGATTAAAGCGGTTAATACACCCTTCAATAAATTCTTTGAGGTGTTTAGTTTCCAAAATTGGGTCACTTAAGGGTTTACACTGTAGTGGTACCTTAGAGTCTTTTCAAATGTCACATGGTACCCAAAAACCATTTCACTAAAATCTGCCCTCAAAAAACCATATGGCTCTCTTTCACTTCTGATCCCTGCCGTGTGCCCAAACAGCTGCTTACGACCACACCTGGGGTGTTGCCATGTTCCGAAGAAAATGCTTAACAAAATTTGGGGTGCTTTTTCTCCTGTTACCCCTTGTAAAAATGAAAAAGGGGGACGTATGCAACATTTCATTGGAAGAATTTAAATTTATCATTTTCACTACCAAGTGTTTCTAAATGCTATAAAACACCTGTGGGGTCAAAGAGGTGAATACGCCTCCCAATAAATTCCGTGAGGGGTATAGTTTCCAAAATGGGGTCACTTATAAGGGGTTTCTACTGTAGGGGTACCTTAGTGTCCCTTCAAATGTGACATGACGCCCAAAAATCATTCCTTCAAAATCTGCCCTCCAAAAACCATATGGCGCTCCTTGCATTTTGAGTCCTGCAGTGTGCCTATACAGCAGTTTACAAACACATATGGGGTGTTTCTGTTAACTGCAAAATCATAGTAATAAATATTGAGGTTTGTTTTGCTGTTAACCCTTATAGGAAAAAATGGATTAGAATGGAAAATCTGCAAAAAAAAGTGACATTTTAAAGTTTCACCTCCATTTTGCTTTAATTCTTGTGAAACAGGGAAACATGTAGGGGTTAAACATGTATTGGGTTAAAAAAGTTTATAAAATCAGTTTTGAATAACTTGAGGGGTGTAGTTTCCAAAATGGGGTCAGTTAGGCCCCTTTCACACGGCCGTTGCGGGAAAAGGTGCGGGTGCGTTGCGGGAACATGCACGATTTTTCCGCGTGAGTGCAAAACATTGTAATGCGTTTTGCACTCGCGTGAGAAAAATCGTCATGTTTGGTACCCAAACCCGAACTTCTTCACAGAAGTTTGGGTTTGGGTTAGATGCTGGGTAGATTGTATTATTTTCCCTTATAACATGGTTATAAGGGAAAATAATAGCATTCTTAATACAGAATGCATAGTAATATAGGGCTGGAGGGGTTAAAAAATAATAAAAAATAATTAAACTCACCTTAATCCTGCGCAGTCCGGCTTCTCTTCTGTCTTCTTTTTTGCTGTGTGCAGGAAAAGGACCTGTGGTGACGTATCTCCGATCATCACATGGTCCGTCACATGATCCATCACCATGGTAAAACATCATGTGACAGACCATGTGATGCCCGGAGTGACGTCACCACAGGTCCTTTTCCTGTGCACAGCAAAAAAGAAGAAAGAAGAGAAGCCGGGCTGCGTGAGCAAGTGGATTAAGATGAGTTTAATTATTTTTATTTTTTTTTAACCCCTCCAGCCCTATTTTACTATGCATTCTCTATTCAGAATGCTATTATTTTCCCTTATAACCATGTTATAAGGGAAAATAATAATGATCGGGTCCCCATCCCGATCGTCTCCTAACAACCGTGCGTGAAAATCTATGGGGCCTGCGTTACGTGAAAAATGCACAAAGAGGAGCATGCTGCGATTTTCACGCAATACACAAGTGATGCATGAAAATCACCGCTCGTGTGCACAGCCCCATAGAAATGAATGGGTCAGGATTCAGTGCGGGTGCAATGCGTTCAACTCACGCATCGCATCTGCGCGGAATACTCGCCCATGTTAAAGGGGCCTTATGAGTGGTTTCTACCACGTAAGTCACACAAAGTGACTTCTTAACTGAATTGGTTCTTAAAAAAAAAAAATTCAAAATTTTGTTCAAATTTTTAAAAATTGCTTCGAAACCATGAAGTGCCAAACCATGTAACGTTACAGAGCTGGGTCACCGAGTGCTGAGGTGCATAGTAAATGAAGTCCCCTACATTCTGTTGACTCCATAACTGCAGAGCTCCAAACATCTTCTGGCATTAACATCAGCACAAAAACAGTGTGCCAGGAGCCTCATGGCATGGATTTCCATGGCCAAGCAGCTGCAGGCAAGTCTTACATCAACAAGCACAATGCCAAGTGTTGGATAGGGTGGTGTAAAGCACGTCACCACTGGACTCTGAAGGAGTGGAACATGTTCTATGAAGTAATAAATCACAATTCTCAATCTGGCCATCTGATGGATGAGTCTGGGTTTGCTGAATGCCAGGAGGATATTACCTGTGCTAACTGTAAAGTTTGGTGTTAAAGGGATAATGCTATAAGATTGTCTTTTCAGGATTAACTAGGCCCCTTAGTTCCAATGAAGAGAAATCTTTATGCTTTAGCATGTCAAGACATTTTGCACAATTGCTTCCCACTTTGTGGGAACAGTTTGGTGAAGGCCTTTTTCTGTTCCAGCATGAATGTGCCCCAGTGTACAAATCAAGATCAGCAAAGGCATGGTTAAGTGAGTTTGGTGTGGAAGAACTTGAATGGCTTGCATACTGCCCTGACCTCAACCCTATTAAACACATCTTTAGGATGAAGTAGAACAGAGTTTGTGAGCAAAGCCCTTTTGTACAACATCAATATCCCACCTCACAAATGTGTTTCTGCATGAATGGATGAAAATTCCCATAGACACACTCCAAAATCTTTTCGAAAGCCTTCCCCGAAGAATGAAAGCTGTTTCAGCTGCAGAAGCATGACCAACTCCATATTAATGCCTATGGATTGAGAATGGGATGTCATAACAACTCCTGTAGGTGTCATGTGTAGGAGTCATGATACTTTTTTCCATATAGTGTAACTACACTACTTAAAGCCACTAAGAAAGTAGATATTAATGTTTTGGTAATTTTGGACACACAAACCATCCCAATAGAAGCATTTGGAGAAAAATTACAACAGGAATGAAGCATGAAAGAAAATCACATTTAGAATGTAACAGCTATTCAGAGCTTTCTATAAATCTGACCCCTAAGCTCCATCAGCCTCAGATCAGATCCCCATCAGCTTCAGATCGTACCCCCATCAGCCTCAGATAGGACCCCCATCAGCCTCAGATCAGACCCCCTTTAGACGTCAGATCAGTCGTGAAAAAAAATACTTACCTCGTTTGCTCTGGACGTTGCTGCCACTCACCGATCCCTGGTCTTCTTCTGGCCCACACTGCACTGTGACCTGATGTTGCACAGCATCAAGTCATAGTGCACAACTACATGCACTGTGTCCTGATGCTGTGCAGAGCGATCCTCGGAATAGGACCAGGGAGGGTGAGTACTGCTCAGCACCTCCCTCAACACTCCCTACATCCCCTGCATGCTGATGACTACTTCCATAATAGAAGAGGTCATTAGTATTGGGACTATAAAATGCACTGCCAATTTTTCCTCACTTTTAGGGGAAAAAAGTGCATCTTACAGTCAGAAAAATATGGTAAGTAGTTTCAGTTAAAGGGGTATTCCCATATGAGACAATATGGGCATATCTCTAGGATATCTCCCCATTGTCTGATCGGTGCGAGTCCCTCTGCTGGGACCCGCACCTATATTGAGAACGGAGCATGGAAGGTGATGGCTGGACACCACCTAGCACTCTCCCCATAGAAGTGAATTGGATCGCACTGCGCTTGCGCGGCCGCCGCTCCCATTCATTTCTATGGGGTAGACGAAAATAGCCGAACCAGCGCTCTGCAATTTTCGGCAGCCCCACAGAAATGAATGGAGGGTGTCTGCGCAGTGCACTCTCCGCCACTTTCAGGGATCTGTTCTCGGTGTAGGTGAGGATCCCAGGTGTGGGACCTGCACGTATCAGACAATGGGGGCATATCCTAGCGATATGCCTCTATTGTCTGAGATGGGAATACCCCTTTAATGAATTTCCCAGAAGCCTCCCTTTTTATTGTTTATAGAAATTAATAATTTAAATAACATAATGATATGCTGTACTTTCCATCACGTACCGTATACACAGACACAAATCTGCTTAATAATCCATGCACCCAAGGTCTTCACACCTATTTTTCTGGTATTAAGATATGTACTGTTTTACTCATTACATCCTGGAAAAGGATGTGGGTTTTTTTTGTTGTTTTTTTTTTTTTATCCCAACCACGTTTACTAAGTTTCTTCTAAAAGGAAAATTACAACCCACGCTCATTTAGTCAATTTACTAACATAACATGGTCAAATTTATAACTATTTTAATTCAATAGCCACTGAAGAGACTAGTAAAGAGTTCTGAAATATAATGATTATAGTGTGTACTTTCACTTTGTGTATATGTGCAGCCTACATAATGTTATTCAGAACATGTGTGACCATTTTGCATACTATACAGCAGGCATCCTCAAACTGCGGCCCTCCAGCTGTTGTAAAACTACAACTCCCACAATGCCCTGCTGTAGGCTGATACCTGTAGGCTGTTCGGGCATGCTAGGAGTTGTAGTTTTACATCAGCTGTAGGGCCGCAGTTTGAGGATGCCTGCTATACAGTATACACAATGAAATGTGGCATTGAGTAAGAATGAAGTGCAGTTGGAAGAAGTAAGAGTGTTCTGGCATAGAAAAGGCTAGTTTCGCATGTGCCAATCCGGCAAGCTGCTACCGGAATGCCGTTTGGCTCAATTAACTATAATGGGGTCCAGCGGTGATCTACCCGTGATCCGGCAAATATATTGAGAACGGCTGGACAAATACCGTTGCACGCAGTGGTTTTTGTTCCGCCAATTCCCGGCATTCTATGCTTCCGGCAGTATAAAACAAGCCAAAACGGCTTACTCTATGTACGTATTTAGGGCAGATTGCTATGAATTTCCTATCCACAGTGTTTAAACATGAATGACCTCCTGCAAGGTTGTTTATGTACTTCCAGATTTGTAACCTTTGAATTAAAGTATATTTTATGATTATTTATATAAGCCAATGCTTATTAATCAAATATAATAGAGCTAATTTATGTACAGCACTGAGTGGAGCTTATTGAGGGATAATATCAGTAATAAATATCAAGAAAGCACAAGTATTTTACTCATCTCACCAAGAAACCATTAGTGCAGCTTCAAAAACATTATGTTACAGGAAGTAATCTAGAGAAAGTCATAATGTGAATAGTTACCTGTACAACTGCCATGGTTACAACATCCCGTCACCACTGCACTGAGTAAACATGAGATTCCCCCATAGATTGACTTAAGCTATATAATTAGTAAATGTAAAATCTGATGTCTTTTTTTTTTTTTTACTATGTCTTTATTACCTTGCTTGCTATTTTCAGTTCTTTTTACTGTGCAGTGTAGGAGAAATGTCTTGATGCAATCACAAAACTACTGACATGCTATTTCAGATGGATTTGTTTTTATGTGTCCCTATTTAACACTTTTAGTGGCAGAGTGTTTTTCAGATTCTGCAAATAAAGTTTAGTTATTGTACAATGTAAAGTTATACTGTATTGCAACATACTTTGTAAATCAGTTTATTGCTGTTTTCAAGATGTTTGATTGCTGTCGTGAAATGAGAATCTTCGATGTGTTTACTTCAGAGGTGAACCTACCCTAAGAAAAGATCTAGAAAACCATGTGGAACTAGCACACAAAGTGTAATAGAAACTTGCACTATAATGAATAAGCTGTATTAGTTGAAAATAGAGAATTTCTTTGAATGGTGACTAACTTTTCAAAAAAACATAACAAAAGTTTAGATCAGTGGTGGCTAAGACCCCCACCAATCCCTAAAACGAGGGGAGAGAAGTGCGCATAACACGCTCTCTCTCCGTGCTGCAGAAGACAAGCTCCATATGGGCCCCTCTTGTATCTGTCCTCACTAGCGAGGAGGGAGAGTGCAATTCTCTCCCCTCTTTCTAGGGATCAGTGAGGGTTTTAGCACCAATCTAAACTATTGATATGTTTCTGACATATCAATGCAACAAATTTCCAGCGGACGCTCGTTCTATTCTGTTCATTTAATTTTTTATTCCAATAAGTATGTCCAATCAAAAAGGACGCGTTTCGGCCCGTCCAGCCTTCGTCAGCTAACATAGTAAACTAATTCACAACCTTAAATCACAGTTCCCCTCTCACGTGTGATGACGTCAGATGCCCAAAATAAGAGGTAGTCTGGGAAACGTTAATCAATCGTAAGACAAATAATTGGGACATAACAAAACATAATCAAAATAACACATGACAGAATACAAACATAAATGTAGGTACCGCTAACTTGCAGTGAATCATAGTGGATTTGATATCTGTTAAAGAAATAGTCAAAATGAATAACTCAGCTGTGAATACTGCAACACTACCTTACACCAGATGGATAACTTCATATTCCCTATTAAGTCCTCTGGGCTGTAATGTGCCCAGAGTGTGAATCCAATAGGATTCCCTACGCAATAATTGACTTTTAATATCACCACATCTTCTCTGTCTTTTAACTTGCTCCAACACTTGAAACCTGAGCTGGGAAATAGAATGATTAGAGCTATCCAGAAGATAAGGCTTATTGCAGTAATTTTGAAAAGATTATTAATAAATGTTCTTTGGACTTAATATTACTTACTGTGGACCGCCTACATAAAGCGATAATAGAAATCAAGGAACAGCTGGAAACCACTGAGCGCCAGCTATAGGATTCTTTAAACACTGAAGAATTTACCAAACTGAAGGATACAGTAAATAACTATATTGCGAGTTACAAGAAAGAAGTGGACGAGAAGAAAATATCCAAATTCCTGCGTAACAACAAGGATTATTTACTTAACAAGGTTTATAGATGGCAAGAATTCTCACTGTGCTCGGGGCCGGGCTACAGGAAACCACCACGAAAAAACTACTACTCTACAAGCTTCGGGAGCGAATCAGCTGGATCACAGGAGAACCGCGTCTTTTTTTCCGGAAGGGGAACGGCCGACGGCCACCAGGAGAAAACGCAGGGTGGGCCGCAAACATCGGCAGCCTGGCAGCGACCAGATCGATGCAAAACATACAGACCCGCTCATAGGTATGGACGCATCATTAATTATTAATCTGTCTTCTAAGATCTTGAGCCCCATTCAATCAAGGGCTTTGGAAAAATCTTTTAACCCCATCTCTCGGTTCGACAGTTTTCAGATGGATATCGATTTGCAGCAATTCTTTAGGAGAATAAGACTGAAAACTCATTTTGCTAGAACTGAAAAAAACATTTTCCTCTGAAGACTGTGCGACCGGGAATAAGGACATTGACAATGACAAATTGAGATTGGCAGATCTGGGCCTGAGATTGAAAAGTAGGCATATGCCACCTAAAAACCTACATCCGGTGGAAACGTACATACATTTGGTTACAAAAGATGTACTCTGATGGACTCTATTAAAAGAGGAGAGTTACATAATGTAACCCCGCAGGAGAAACAGGCCATCCAATCTCTGATGGAAGATAAGAGTTTAATAATAAAGCCGGCAGACAAGGGGGGATCGTTGGTTATTATGGATAAGAGGAATTATGTTAATGAAGTGATACACCAACTTTCGGACACTGACACATATATGGCATTGGATAATGATCCAGTGTTTCAGATTAAGAATAAATTATCTGTAGTGGTCCACCATTATGCATCTTTGTGGGTAAATGATGATAAGATGAGTGAATTTTTGATTAATCAATCACCAGTGACCCCTGTATTTTACATACTCCCAAAGGTGCATAAAACTCTTGTGGACCCACCAGGACGCCCCATAGTGGCGTCTGTGAATTCTATCTCTGTTAGCAATAGTTTTGGAGAAAACATTAACGCCTTTAGTGAAGAAAACTGAATCTTTTCTTTTGGATACATCACATTTCCTTAACATAATAAAAGAACTAAGTAGGATTCCTAAAGACAGCTGGCTGGTCACAATCTATGTGGTCAGCCTCTACACCTCCATCGATCATGATGGGGGTGTAGAGGCAGTGTCACTATTATTGCAATCTAGTGAACATAGCAATACGCAGCAAGAATTTTTGGAGAAATTACTACACTTGGTGTTGTTTGAAAACTATTTCCTGTTTGGAGATACCTTTTATTTACAGCCGCGAGTGACTGCAATGAGCTCGAATGTCGCCCCACCCTACGCAAATGCATTTATATCATCGTTTGAGGAAACTTATGTATATAACGATTTATACTATCAGGAGAATGTTCTGCTATGGAACAGATATATAGATGATATTATTTGTGTGTTGGCGGGGCCACTCGAGTTCCTTGTGGCCTTCTTTGGACATCTAAACGATGTGTGTACTGAATTCAAATTTACCATGACTTATGATCAATCGAAGGTGAGTTTTTGGACACCTTGATTATTAGAGATGAAGATGGTCGCCTACATACAGATCTGTTTAGGAAGGAGACTGATAGGAACAGTGTGTTACACTTCACAAGTGCACACCCCTTGCCATTAAAAAGAAGCCATCCCGAAATCTCAGACACAGGAACAGAGAATGGGAGATATGTTAGAAAGATTTGAGTCTAGGGGTTACCCCACGCAAATTCTTAGGGAAGCTACAGTAGCCCCCATGAAGGCTCATAACAGTAGCAAAGATCCATGTATTGCCTTTACACAATAATTTCATCCCTTTATTAAACGTTTTGATTATATTGTCCGTAGACATTGGCTGCTGTTGGGTAAATCATCCCCACAGATAATGGAATTTAAAAATCCCCTTTGATTTGCAATAAGCGTGATACGAACAACGTGACCAATTAGTCCATGCCGATATTGGCACTATGAAAGTGACATCTCGTCAGAGGACAATAGGTAGCCAGAAGAACGGTACTTACCCTTGTTTTCACTGTGCTCAATGTTCGCATATAATTAAAGGAGAATCTTTTTATCATCCACATACAGGTAAGGCCTTCAAAATTAGGGGCTTTTTTACCTGCGAGTCTACCAATGTGATACATTTGATTAAATGTCCCTGTGTCTTGGCTTACATTGGTGAAACTATACAACCAGTGAGGGATCACATTTGTAAGCACAAGTTCAATATACAGTACAGACCAAAAGTTTGGACACGCCTTCTCATTCAAAGAGTTTTCTTTATTTTAATGACTATGAAAATTGTAGATTCACACTGAAGGCATCAAAACTATGAATTAACACATGTGGAATTATATACATAACAAACAAGTGTGAAACAACTGAAAATATGTCATATTCTAGGTTCTTCAAAGTAGCCACCTTTTGCTTTGATTACTGCTTTGCACACTTTTGGCATTCTCTTGATGAGCTTCAAGAGGTAGACCCCTGAAAATGGTTTTCACTTCACAGGTGTGCCCTGTCAGGTTTAATAAGTGGGATTTCTTGCCTTATAAATGGGTTGGGACCATCAGTTGCGTTGAGGAGAAGTCAGGTGGATACACAGCTGATAGTCCTACTGAATAGACTGTTAGAATTTGTATTATGGCAAGAAAAAAGCAGCTAAGTAAAGAAAAACGAGTGGCCATCATTACTTTAAGAAATCAAGGTCAGTCAGTCAGCCGAAAAATTGGGAAAACTTTGAAAGTAAGGGCTATTTGACCATGAAGGAGAGTGATAGGGTGCTGTGCCAGATGACCTGGCCTCCACAGTCACCGAACCTGAACCCAATCGAGATGGTTTGGGGTGAGCTGGACCGCAGAGTGAAGGCAAAAGGGCCAACAAGTGCTAAGTATCTCTGGGAACTCCTTCAAGACTGTTGGAAGACCATTTCAGGGGACTACCTCTTGAAGCTCATCAAGAGAATGCCAAGAGTGTGCAAAGCAGTAATCAAAGCAAAAGGTGGCTACTTTAAAGAACCTAGAATATGACATATTTTCAGTTGTTTCACACTTGTTTGTTATGTATATAATTCCCATAGTCATGAAAATAAAGAAAACTTTTTGAATGAGAAGGTGTGTCCAAACTTTTGGTTTGTACTGTACATACTGGCAATTTATTACTGCCTTTACCAGCCCATTTCCATAGCTCTCATCATATTATTTCCCAGCTCAGGTTTCAAGTGTTGGAGCAAGTTAAAAGACAGAGAAGAGCTGGTGATATTAAAAGTCAATTATTGCGTAGAGAAGCTTATTGGATTCACACTCTGGGCACATTACAGAGCTGTGTGTGGTTTTGTGGGAGTGATTGCAGGTGGCTGAGTGTGGATTGCAGCAGAGATATCATTGAAAGTTAAGTGTTTGTATTTTTGTACTTGCATTTAAAATCTTTTTTTTTTTTTTTTTTTTTTCTGCTTAATTAAGGCGAGTGCCTGGGGCAACCAGGTGCTATAAATTGAGCCACTTATACTCTTCAGAGCCTGCTCTTTCTGAGGCTTGCTCTACTAAGTGGCTTCTTATTAAGTGGAGTTAAAAAATAAGGAGTTCTAGAGCTGTGTGTGGTTTTGTGGGAGTGATTGCAGGTGGCTGAGTGTGGATTGCAGCAGAGATATCATTGAAAGTTAAGTGTTTGTATTTTTGTACTTGCATTTAAAATCGTTTTTTTTTTTTTTCTCTGCTTAATTAAGGCGAGTGCCTGGGGCAACCAGGTGCTATAAATTGAGCCACTTATACTCTTCAGAGCCTGCTCTTTCTGAGGCTTGCTCTACTAAGTGGCTTCTTATTAAGTGGAGTTAAAAAATAAGGAGTTCAAGAAAAGGAGTTTGGAAACTAAGGTTGGATATAATTTCCTTGTGTGTTGTTGGCTTAATTTTACGTGGTCCTTCAACTACAGCAGACAGGGTCTAAATCATTTATACTGTTTTACTTTTTTACTGTTGTAATCCCCATTTAGTATGTGTTGCACAATTTACAACGCAGTCCAGTGCACATCTTGCATGATGTATGCAGTCCTGGAACAGCCGTTCGAGGGTGTATATCTTTGTTCTAGATGTGAGCAAATTACCCGTTTGGAATCGCAGATCGAGTCTCTAAATGGGCAAGTTGCAACACTGAGAGGCATTGATAATTTGCAAAAGAGTTTGCTTCTCACCGAGCAAGCACTCTTTGGGGTAGATGAGGGGGAGGGTGACAGAGAGGAGGCTGAGGAAAGTGAGGTAGCTAGCTGGGTAAAAGTTAGAAAGCGGGGTAGAGGGAAGAGTGCCAGGGAGGCTAGCCCTGATCTGACACACCCCAACAAGTTTGCACGTTTGGCAGATGAGGGGGATGTCAGTCCGGGGACGGCACTGCTGCAGCCAGACACTTCCTCTGCCAGTCAGGGGAATGTCAGCTCCAGTAAGCAGGGAACCAGGAGAGCAGGGCAGGCCAGACAGGTGCTGGTAGTGGGAGACTCCATTATTAGGGGAACAGATAGGGAAATCTGTCACAAAGACCGTGATCGCCGAACAGTGTGCTGTCTTCCTGGCGCTAGAGTTCGACACATCGCGGATCGGGTTGACAGATTACTGGGAGGGGCTGGAGACGATCCAGCGGTCATGGTCCATATCTGAGGGCAAGGACCTCTAAGGTAGTATTTTCCGAAATACTGCCTGTACCACGAGCCACACAAGAAAGGCAATGGGAGATTAGGGAGATTAACAAGTGGCTCAAGAACTGGTGTAGGATGGAGGGGTTTGGGTTCCTGGAGAACTGGGCCGATTTTTCTATCGGCAACAGGCTCTATCGTAGGGACGGGCTGCACCTCAATGGGGAAGGGGCAGCTGTGCTGGGGAAAAAGATGGCTAGAAGGTTGGAGGAGTGTTTAAACTAGGGACTGGGGGGGAGGGTAATTACGTTATAGGAGGGGAAGATAGTGCAGATAGAGACCGGGGGCAAGGTAATAAGAATGGGGGAGGAATGGAAGGAGGGACTAGAACAATTCAGAAGGAAAGGTGTAGGGTAAAAAATATACATAAACCTCTCAAATGTATGTATACTAATGCCAGAAGCCTGACTAATAAAACTGGTGAACTGGAATTAGTGATGTGTGAGGAGGACTATGACATAGTGGGAATAACTGAGACATGGCTGGATGATAGCTATGACTGGGCAGTTAATGTACAAGGTTACAGTCTGTTTAGAAAGGATCGTCAAAACCGGAGAGGGGGAGGGGTCTGCCTTTATATAAAGTCCTGTCTAAAGCCCACAGTCCGAGAAGATATAAGTGAGGGACATGAACATGTGGAGTCACTATGGGTAGAGATACATGGAGCTAAAAACAACAATAAATTACTAATAGGAGTTTACTATAAACCACCTAATATACCAGAGTCCACAGAAAATCTACTACTAAACGAGATAGACGAGGCGGCAAATCATAATGAGGTGGTTATTATGGGGGACTTCAACTACCTAGATATAGACTGGGAAACTGAAACTTGTATATCTCATAAGGGAAACAGGTTCGTGGCTATAACCAAAGACAATTACCTCTCCCAACTGGTTCAGGACCCGACTAGAGGGACGGCCATACTGGACTTAGTATTAACCAATAGACCTGACAGAACAACAGACGTGCAGGTCGGGGGACACCTGGGAAATAGTGACCATAAAGTAATAACCTTCCAATTATCATTCAAAAGAGCGTTTCTACAGGGAGGAACAAAAATACCAAACTTCAAAAAAGCTAAATTTAGCCAACTAAGAGAGGCCATAGGCCAAACTAACTGGGACAAAGTCCTCACAAATACAGACACAAAATGGGATATCTTTAAAAACATCCTAAAAACTCATTGTCAGAGGTACATACCGTATGGTAATAAAAGGTTAAGGAACAAAAAGAAACCAATGTGGATAAATAGAACTGTAAAGAAAGCAATAAATGACAAAAAGAAAGCATATAAAACACTAAAACAGGAGGGTTGCACGGAAGCACTGAAAAACTATAAGGAAAAAAATAGAACATGTAAAAAACAAATAAAAGCGGCCAAACTAGAGACCGAGAGATTAATTGCCAAAGAGAGTAAAACCAACCCTAAAATGTTCTTCAATTATATAAATGTTAAAAAGTATAAAGCTGAAGGTGTTGGCCCTTTAAAGAGTAATGAGGGGGGAGTCACAGAGAGCGACGAGGAGAAAGCAAAGCTGTTAAATATTTTTTTCTCCAATGTATTCACTGAGGAAAATAAATTGTCAGATGACATGCAGAATGCAAAAATAAATTCCCCATTAAAAGTGTCCTGTCTGACCCAGGAAGAAGTACATCAGCGGCTTAAAAAGATTAAAATAGACAAATCGCCAGGACCGGATGGCATACACCCCCGTATCCTAAAGGAATTAAGTAATGTCATAGCCAGACCCTTATTTCTGATATTTGCAGACTCTATACTGACAGGGAATGTCCCACAGGATTGGCGCGTGGCATATGTGGTGCCAATATTCAAAAAGGGGCCAAAAACAGAGCCTGGAAACTATAGGCCGGTAAGTTTAACATCTGTTGTGGGTAAACTGTTTGAAGGTTTTCTGAGAGATGCTATATTAGAGCATCTCAACGGAAATAAGCAAATAACGCCATATCAGCATGGCTTCGTGAGGGATCGGTCATGTCAAACTAATTTAATCAGTTTCTATGAGGAGGTAAGTTCTAGACTTGACAGCGGCGAATCAATGGATGTCGTATATCTGGACTTCTCCAAAGCATTTGACACTGTACCGCATAAAAGGTTAGTATATAAAATGAGAATGCTCGGACTGGGAGAAAACATCTGTATGTGGGTAAGTAACTGGCTGAGTGATAGAAAACAGAGGGTGGTTATTAACGGTACACATTCAGATTGGGTCACTGTCACTAGTGGGGTACCTCAGGGGTCAGTATTGGGCCCTATTCTCTTCAATATATTTATTAATGATCTTGTAGAAGGCTTGCATAGTAAAGTATCAATTTTCGCAGATGACACTAAACTGTGTAAAGTAATTTACACTGAAGAGGACATTATACTACTACAGAGGGATCTGGATAGATTGGAGGCTTGGGCAGATAAGTGGCAGATGAGGTTTAACACTGATAAATGTAAAGTTATGCACATGGGAAGGAAAAATGCAAGTCACCCGTACATACTAAATGGTAAAACACTCGGTAACACTGACATGGAAAAGGATCTAGGAATTTTAATAAACAGCAAACTAAACAGCAAAAACCAGTGTCAGGCAGCTGCTGCCAAGGCCAACAAGATAATGGGTTGCATCAAAAGGGGCATAGATTCCCGTGATATGAACATAGTCCTACCACTTTACAAATCGCTAGTCAGACCACACATGGAGTACTGTGTACAGTTCTGGGCTCCTGTAAACAAGGCAGACATAGCAGAGCTAGAGAGGGTTCAGAGGAGGGCAACTAAAGTAATAACTGGAATGGGGCAACTACAGTACCCTGAAAGATTATCAAAATTAGGGTTATTCACTTTAGAAAAAAGACGACTGAGGGGAGATCTAATTGATATGTATAAATATATCAGGGGTCAGTACAGAGATCTATCCCATCAGCTATTTATCCCCAGGACTGTGACTGTGACGAGGGGACATCCTCTGCGTCTGGAGGAAAGAAGGTTTGTACACAAACATAGAAGAGGATTCTTTACGGTAAGAGCAGTGAGACTATGGAACTCTCTGCCTGAGGAGGTGGTGATGGTGAGTACAATAAAGGAATTCAAGAGGGGCCTGGATGTGTTTCTAGAGCGTAATAATATTACAGGCTATAGCTACTAGAGAGGGGTCGTTGATCCAGGGAGTTATTCTGATTGGAGTCAGGAAGAAATTTTTTATTCCCCTAAAGTGGAGAAAATTGGCTTCTACCTCACAGGGTTTTTTGCCTTCCTCTGGATCAACTTGCAGGATAACAGGCCGAACTGGATGGACAAATGTCTTTTTTCGGCCTTATGTACTATGTTACTATGTTACTATGTAGGACTAAATAGGGAATATGAAGTTATCCATCTGGTGTAAAGTAGTGTTGCCATATTCACTGCTGAGTTATTTATTTTGACTATTTCTTTTACAGACATCAAATCCACTATGATTCACTGCAAGTTAGCGGTACCTACATTTATGTTTGCATTTTGTCATGTCATGTGTGTTTTGTTATGTCCTAATTATTTGTCTTACGATCGATTGATGTTTCCCAGACTACCGCCCATTTTGGGCATCTGACGTCATCACACGTGAGAGGGGAACTGTGATTTAAGGTTGTGAATTAGAGTCCTTTTTGATTGGATATACTTATTGGACTAAAAAAAGCATATGAACTGAATAGAACAAGCATCCACTGGGAATTTGTTGCATTGTCCTCTGGAGCTCCCTCCTTCCGGTGCAGACGCGCACTAGAGTCGAGTGCCGACCATCTTCCTGCTTCATTATGACATATCAAACATTTTTTTAAAACTTAGTAACCTTTTAACAGCTTAAAACTCTGTAATTACATTTTAAAAGTATAAATGTATAGTCATGTGAAAAACAAAGTTTTACGTATCAGGATATAATTTTTAAAACTCTTTTTAAAATGATGTAAATACATCCTCAGATAAACAACAAATGACACATTACACTGTGCCATTACTTATTTAACATAAACTAAGTACACCCTTACTACTTCAATAGGAATTAAAGAGGACCTTTCACCACTCCCGACATGCCCGTTTTAATAGCTTCATACATTCCCTGTGTAATAACAATTCTGGAGGATCTATTCTTATGGCTCTATGTTGTGCCATTCCTTTATTACTTGTACTATAAGTTATAAATGAGTTGCTAGCAGTCTGCAGTAAAGGTACAGAAGGGAGGAAACCAGTTGGAGGTGTGTACCTGCACAGACTCACTCTATCCAATCAGTGCTGCCATTTCCAGACTGTGCAGGTACACACCCCAAACTGGTTACCTCCCCTCTGCACCCTTACTGCAGACTTCTAGCAATTCATTAATAACTTATAGTAAAAATAATAAAGGAATAGCACAACATAGAGCCATAAGAATAGATGCTCCCGAATCTTTATTACATGGGGAATGTATGAAGCTATTAAAACAAGCATGTCAGGAATGGTGAAAGGTCCTCTTTAAGAGGGTAAGTAGCAGCTAGGTCAAACCATGCAATGCTCAAAGAAATAAAAAAAATTAAAAAATTTGCAGTCATTGAGTTGACCATGAACTCCTCTGTATACTTAAGAATTCTAGAGTCCAATGTGAGGCCATCTATCCAACAGCAAAAGCTTGGCCGAAACTGGGTTATGCAGCAGGACAATGTTACAAAGTGCACCAGCAAATATACAACAGAATGGCTGAAAAAGAAAAGGATCAAGGTGTTGCAATGGCCCCTAGGGCGTAGCTATAGGGGGTGAAAAGGTAGCAGTCGCTACCGGGCCCAGGAGCCTGAGGGGTCCCAAAGACCCTTCTGCCACATAAGAAGACACTGGTATTATAGAAAGTGCATGCTGGTCAAGTTACACCTCTGGCTGAATGGAAGGGGTTAGGTCAAGAATTTGGCAATGGGGGGATGAAGTTAAAATTTTTGCCTCAGGCAGCGCGAAGGCTACATATGTGCTTCCCTGCCCTTGGCCACAAAGCACTGAGGGAAGGGGGGCCCAAGCTGAACTCTTCTTGCACCAGCGCCCATGAGCCTTTAGCTACACCACTGAATGGCCCTGTCAAAGTCCAGACCATAACCCAATTAAAATGTGGCAGTACCTTAAAGAGGACCTTTCACTTGTAAAAACTATATGAACTAAGTATGCTGCCATGTAGAGCGGCACCCGGGGATCTCACTGCACTTACTATTATCCCCGGAGCGGCACCCGGGGATAATAGTAAGTGCAGTGAGATCCCCGGGTGCCGCTCTACATGGCAGCATACTTAGTTCACATAGTTTTTATAAGTGAAAGGTCCTCTTTAAGAGAGCTGTGCATTAACGATTGCCCGCAAACCTCAATGAACTGAAACAACGTTGAAAAAAACAGTGGGTCAAGATTCCTCCAGAAAATTCATACAGAAAATGTTTACTAAAGTTATTAGTGCTAAAAATGGTTCTACAAACTATTGATTCCTGAGGTGTACTTACTGTAGTTTTTCACAAAGGTGTACTTTGTCATTCTAATTTCTGTAGATAAATGCTAAATAGTCTATGTTAACAGACTACATTAATGGGTTATAGAAAAAATATATTCCAATGCTGCTCTTTAAAGGGGTTATCTAAAGTTTAAAACATGCCCCCAATGCCAGGGCCCCTCATTTAGATTATTCTTCCCTCGCTCCCCAGCACCCGCATGGCTCCTGATCCCCGCATGGCCGCCGCTGCATCTCCTAATCATGCGGTTCAAAACATCCAGTAATGGAGGGAGCAGCCAATAACAGGCCCCAACTTGGACGAGACTCCCTACCATCACCCATGATACTACGGAGGCTTGTCCGCGTTGTGGCCTACTATTGGTTGCTCCCCCGTCGCCGGATGTTTTGATCCATGCAGCGGGGAGGATCAGGTAAGTATAATCTGTATGAGGGGCCCGGGCATTGGGGGGCATGTTTTATACTTTGGATAACCCCTTTAATGCAATTGTACTTTTGTCTCCTTGCCAGCTCTCCTCAGTATAGACCATCAATATTTAAATACTGGAAAACCCCTTTAAACATCAGTGGGAGTTTGGTTATGCCTAAATAAACTGCACTTTTACACTGAAAGCAACCCTCTTTATTCTGAACCTGTTTCTAGCCGAGCTAAAAGAAGAATGTAACTGAATATACCGGAAAGAACATCGGCATATAACACCACCAGGGAATACAAATATCTATAATCTTGTTTCTTCCATACTATTACATTTAAATATATTTATTCATGCTGCACAGACACTTTAAAGTGAAATGACTGGGTTAACTATAAGGAAAGGAGGTAACTGTTCCTGTCTGATAAATTCTTTACAGCCTGTGACCACAAGTGAATACATTTTATTTCTACACATTTATCTCTTTTACATAGTTTAATAGTTACAAGGAAAACATACAATGCATCCAGTATAAATACACAGAGACACTCCAAAGTCTCCAGGAGCTACTACACCTGGCAATTACCTGCAGTTTTCATTTCACTGTATGTAAATAAGTATTGCTCAGAGGTTTGTGTGTAAAGTTCTGTATTATTCACAGAATTTTATATTCACATAAATGCCAACATACAGTGGAGTTCTGATTTGTAGATCCATTTCAGATTATATTATGTTATTTCTAAGATAATATCACATAAATTTCCCATTTTACAGATAATAATTACAGATGATACAGGTGCAAAAAACTTCAAGAGAAACAGGGTGCTCCCCACTGCATTCAGAAAATACAGACTTTCGTTAGGCTAGAATCATACACACAGTTTTTGATGCAGTTTGATATACATTTTGTTGCAGGTTTTTTTATACAAAGCCAGAAGTGGATCCAGCAGAATGAGTAGTATACATCCATCCTTTCTATATCCTAAAGTTTGAGCATCCCTGGTCAAAATGACTGTTACTGTTAACAGTTTAGCAAATTGAAGATGAAATGATCTCCAAAATGCATAAAGTTCAACATGTTAACATCTTAAGGACCCGTGACATACATGTACGTCATAACTGGACGTGACTTAAGGACCAATGACGTACATGTGCGTCACGAGGTCCGCGGGGCTCTGGGGAAGGATTGGGGGGAATCGAGGCACCATGCCTGCTCTTACCGGCAGGCAGCCATGCCGGGTAAGGGCAGCATGGTGCTGAACCGTCCCCCTGCAGCTCTGACCGCTGCTATTGGCTGGATTCCCACATGTGCGCATCGCAGTTTCGGCTGTGATACGGAGTTGCAGGGGTGGGGGGTGTCATCTGGAGGTGAACGGTGCTTAACAAGTCAGCACCGTTCAGCTCCGATGTGAGGCAGGGGACACTAGTGTTTTGGATCCCCTGCCAGCGCTGCTTTTGGCTGGAACAAAGCTCCAGCCAATGGCAGCGCTATAGCTGCACGGGAAGAGGCAGAACTTCCCTGCATGCAGCCATTGTAGCTGGTGTCTGCATGCAGAGAGGTTCTGTGCTTCTCTGTGCTGCTTGTTGGCTTGCTGGGATTTAGCCCCTTTCCTGCTGAAAAGAAGAAAAAAGAAAAGAACAAGAAAGAAGAACAACATCTGGAATAGCTGCACAGATGTTTTTTTTTAAATTTGCAGCTGTTCCAGATCCATAAACCACCCTTCGTCCCTGTCCCTTCCCATCCCCCCTCCCTCCCCCCAACCCCCTCCCGTCCTTTTTTTATGGGCGCCATTCGGTCCGTGCACTTTTTTTGGTCTTTTTATAAATTTTTTTACATTTCCAGCTCTGCACCACTTTTTCTGCGAGCTGTGACCGCCAAGTGCTGTTCAGTGCGTGCCTGCCTGATCAGCACCTAGGGATTATTTGTGCGGAATATTTTGCCAATTTTTCATTTTATTGGGTTAAAAAAGAAGAACTGGTAGTTAGGGCTTTATATAAATATATATAGAGTTTTATATTTCTATATATATATAGATAGATATGTTTCATTTTTAGCCAGTGTTCACTGTAGTGAATTTTTATACTACAGTTTTTGCACGCACGATCTGTGTGCGTGCTGCAGAGCACTGATCGGTAGTGTGCTCAGTAGCATCTGCAAATTTTTGATTTTTGTTTTTTTTTTTTACTTTTTTTGCTGTGAAAAAAGAGATGCAGTTAGTGGTAGTAAGCTAGATATATATGTATATATATTTCAGTTAGTGTGAGTTTAGGTTTTTGCACGAACGCACCATCTGCGTGCGTGCATTTTGCAAAGCACTGCAGTGAATTTTTATACTACAGTTTTTGCACACACGCACAATCTGTGTGCGTGCGTGCTGCAGAGCACCGATCAGTAGTGTTTTTACATATATCTTTTTTTTTGCACGAACGTACCATCTACGTGCATGCATTTAGCAACTACTGACTACTGATCAGTAGTGTCCATTACTGATCGCATCTCCTCCATTTTTTTTTGTTGCAGAAAAGAGTTTTTTTCACTACATACACACCCCACACTAAATAAAGGTTTACACATTTCACACATCACACCCCAATAAAATAAAAATGGTCCATCCATCCCAACGAGTTTACTCAGCTGAAAAGGCATACGCCATGTTTGCCTCTGATACTGAGTCTGCCAGTGAGGAAGAAGAGGATGCCACCTTCCTCTACTCCTCTACCCCCTCATTATCATCCGCTGATGAGGGACCCTCTAGAAGGTGCCCCAGGGTAGCAGAGGAGGTAGCCCCCGGAGTGACCCCATATGGACCCCACCCCCTGATGAATATCAGCCCCAAATTCCTAAGTTTGTGGGCAACTCAGGAATTTAGATAGATTGTGCGGGCTTCACTGCGCTAGATTTTTCCAAAATCTTTTTCTCTGATGATTTTGTAAATTTAATGGTGGCACAAGAGGTGGTAATCAATTTATACGCCCAACAATTTATTTCCCAGAACCCTACTTCGTCATATGTTAGACCCATAGGTTGGATCACAGTAGATGCAGCAGAGATGATGAAGTTTTGGGGACTCGTGCTGCACATGGGCGTAGAAAAAAAATATAACGTTAGGCAATATTGGAGTTTTGACATTTTCTACCAGGCTCCAATTTACAGTCAGACCATGACCCGGAAGCGATTTGAGTCAATTAGGAAATTCCTACACTACAATGACAATTCACAGTGCCCAGCCCAAAACTACCTAACATTTGACCGTCTGTTCAAAGTTAAGCCTATCATTGACCACTTCAGGACCAAGTTTGCTGAGGTGTACAACCCAGAGAAAAATGTTGGTGTAGATGAGTCCCTTTTACTGTTCAAAGGGAGGATTAGATTCCGTCAGTACCTGCCTAACAAACGGGCAAGGTATGGCATAAAAATATACAAACTCTGTGAGAGTAGCTCCGGTTACACCCACATGTTCTGCATTTATGAAGGTAAGGATTCCAGGATAGAACCCCCAGAATGCCCCCCATCCTAGGAGTTAATGGGAAGATTGTGTGGGACTTACTGCAACCACTGCTGGATAAGGGTTACCACCTCTATGTGGATAACTATTATACCAGCATACCCCTATTCAGGTCCCTGAGGTACTGTGTCTTGCTGCACAGTGTGCAAAAATCAGAGAGGCCTCCCTAGATCCCTGGTAGGGCAACCACTGAGAATGGGTGAAAGTAGGGCTCTCTCCGCAATGAGAACATGCTGGTGGTTAAGTACAAGGACAAGAGGGACGTCCTTGTACTGACCACCATTCACACTAATGCCAGCTCCCCTGCCACTGTATGAGGTACCACTTCCACTGTCCCCAAACCAGTTTGCATCCTGGACTACAACATGCACATGGGAGGGTTGGATCTTGCAGGTCAACTTATGGAGCCCTACAGCTCCACACGAAAAAAATAAAGTGTGGTACAAAAAGCTGGCCGCACACATTGTACAGATGGAAATGTGCAATGTGTACATCCTATTTCAATCTTCATAGGAACTTTCCTTTAGTTCCAAGAGGTGGTAATCAAGGCACTCATTTTTCAAACCCAGGCCGGGGAGGGTCCCAGTACTTCAGGAAGTCATGGTGCCCATGTCGTACCAGGGCAACATTTTCCAGGTCAATTCCCCCAGACAGCAAGGAAGGGAAGGACCCAAAAAAGGGTGTGTTTAAAAAGAGGGATGAGAAAAGACACCATTTAACACTGTGAAACTTGCCCTGTGCATGCATGAGTGTTTCAGAATATACCACTCATCCATCTCTGATTTAGTCCACCTCCTTTGCATATCCACTTTCCAACAACCTGTAATGACCGACGTCACGCACAGGGAGGAAAACAGGGAAAGCCCTGCCCAAGGGAGAGGGAAAGGTGGTGACCCCTAACTCACCTTGCGGCTGGCACCTGACTGCCCTGACGTCCCTAGACGGGTTCCTCACCCGTGCGGCGATCACGTGCCTAAACCCTGGCTTTCCCTAATATGAGCCCTGGATAGTGAACAGGCCGGTGGGATCGCTAGTCCACACCACTATCACTAAGAGGGAAACACCAGGGAGAGGACAGACAAAACAGACAGACACATACACCCAGGTGGGCGACCACAATAAACCAAAAAGGTCCAACAGGGATCCGGAGGGTAGCGTTCTGGACCAACTACCAGCGAACGCAGCAACACAGCTCCAGAAGGTCGGAATAGATGTCCAGGCAGGAAGCTCTATCTCTGGCAACCAGAGAAGTGTGAGAGAGGAATATAAGGAGGTCTGGGAGTGCTGGACAAGGAACAGCTGAGGAGAAGGAGCTACGGATTCCTGAGTGAGCCAAAAGGGTTTGCAAAGCAAACCCAGAAAGCTACCATAAGGAAAACAGCCCTATCTTAAATAGAGCGTGCAGCCAACCGC
Organism: Bufo bufo; assembly: GCF_905171765.1. Taxonomy (NCBI): domain Eukaryota; kingdom Metazoa; phylum Chordata; class Amphibia; order Anura; family Bufonidae; genus Bufo; species Bufo bufo. The sequence goes on along the minus strand of NC_053389.1, from coordinate 508,590,763 downwards.
TGCGACTTCCTGACCCCGGGTATAACGGAGTCAGGCGTGGTTCTCGATACCCTCGTGACACAACCACTCCATATTCTTTTCTGTGAGACAACGGTTAGGTCAAAAGTGCCCTTTACACCACTTAAAATGTTCGTACAGGGGTGCTCTTTCCGAAATGGTGTCACTTCTTTTTTACAAATGTGTGCTTTGAAATCCTTTCTCTAGTATTCTAGTTCTGCCTTCTATGAGACACCTGTTTTTTGAAAAGTACCCTTTCCACCACTTAAAATGTTCGTACAGGGGTGCTCTGAATGTTCTGAAAAGGCGGCGCTGAAGACAGGGAAGGCGGCGCTGAAGACAGGGAAGGCGGCGCTGGGCACCGGACGGCGAGGGGAGCGGCCAGGTACCCTGTATTAACGGACCTCCCCTTGGGCACCTTAAGTAAGTGATTGACAGGTTATAAAAACCTGTTTTTTTGGACAAATAGAGCCACAGTGAGGTTTAATAAGGCCAGCTTAGGATTCTTCTTATTAGTCTGGACATGAGCATATGTTTAGGTTGTGAAAGTGAAAAATTGGGGTATGCTAGTAATTTTTTATTTTTACAAATGTGTGCTTTGAAATCCTTTCTCTAGTATTCTAGTTCTGCATTCTATGAGACAAATGTTTGCTGAAAAGTACCCTTTCCACCACTTAAAATGTTCGTATGGGGGTGCTCGTTCTGAAATGGGGTCACTTCTTGGGTTTTTTCATGTCTGGGGACCTCAGGTATTTATTTAATTCGACATGGCACCTAAAATCCATATCTGCCAATTCAGGCCTGTCAGCAAAATTCATATTTTGCCATTTGCCTGCTGTGCACCCATACAGCAGGCTACAAGCACATATGGGGTGTTTCCTGAATGAGAAGAAAATGGGGAACACAACCTGGGGTGCATTTTCTCCTTTAACCCCTTGTGGAAAAAAAATTGGGGTCTGTTAGTAATTATTTTTTTTCACAAATATGTGCTTTTAAATGCTTTCTCTAGTCTTTTGTGAGACACCTGTTTGCTGAAAAGTACCCTTTCCATCACTTAAAATGTTCGTACGAAAATAAGGTAAAATATTCTTTTCTAAATGGGGTCACTTGTTGGGGTTTTTCATTTCTGGGGACCTCAGGAATTTATTTAATGTGACATGGCACCTAAAATCCATGTCTGCCAATTCAGGCCTGTCAGCAAAATTCATATTTGCATTGCTGTGTGCCAATATAGCAGGTTACAAGCACATATAGGGTGTTTCCTGAATGAGGAGAAAATGGGGAACACAACTTGGGGAGCATTTTCTCCTTTAACCCCTTGTGGAAAAAAAATTGGGGTCTGCTATAAATTTTTTATATATTTTTTTTCCACAAATATGTGCTTTCCAATGATTTCTGTCTTCTGTTCGTACGGGGGTGCTATTTCTGTTAGGGTTTTTCATTTCTGGGGACCTCAGGGATTTATTTAATGCGACATGGCACCTAAAATTCATGTCTGCAAATTCAGGTCAGCAAAATCCATATTTAGCTGTTTGACTCTAGAGCCCTGCCAAGCGTCCATACATCAGTTTTTGAGCACATATGGGATGTTGGCGTATTCGGGGGGAAATGGGTAACAAAATGTGGGGTGCATTTTTTCCTGTTGAGGGGTGTAGTTTCCAGAATGGGGTCACTTTTTGGAGGTTTCTATTCTAGGGCCACCTCAGGGTGTCTTCACATACGACAATTACCATTCCAGTTAAATCTGCTCTACTAATGCCATACGGTGCTCCTACCACTCTGAAGTCTGCTATGAGCCCATACATCGGTTTCTGAGCACATATAGGGTGTTGGCGTATTTGGGGAAAATGGGGAACAAAATGTGGGGTGCATTTGCTCCTGTTACCCCTTGTGAAAGTGAAAGATTTGGGTGTAAAGCAACTTTTTCTGGAATTTTTTTTTCATATTCATAGCCAATTACATAAATCTTCTTTGAGGACAAAGTTCTTACTACACATTTTGAAATATTCCTTGAGGGGTGTAGTTTTGTTAGAGATGTGTGAATTTTATTCTATATTTTTTGTATCTCTAGGACTGTAACTGGTTAATCTTAAGTTGTTACAAACTTCTTATCTCAGGAGCCTCCCCCTCCCCTTTCTGCTGTTAGTCGAGCTCTGTCTATGCAATGCTATGAGGAGAAGAAGGAAGGGGGGCAGAGAACTGTGCTGTGGGCAGTGTTTGTCTTCTATCTCCCCACAGATGCTTTGAAGATGATGTGTGCACTGTGAAAGGATGCTAAATCCAATCCCTTGGCTGGATTAATATGATATACACATATTACTCACTGCCTATAGAAGAACGCCTCTTTGAAGTGTCATATATAAAATGTGCAGTATTATTGTTAGGATAGACACCATTACAACATGGCGATGATAACCAGATGTTTACATTAGCTCACATTCCAAAGTAGTGCACAGTGTGCAGATGCTAGAGTGTTATCTCTTCTCTTATCTCTTCTTCCTTTTGAGCCAATAAAATAATGCCTGGGCCTCAGAAAGAACTGCCCTTTTCTGAAGATGTACACTCACCTAAAGAATTATTAGGAACACCATACTAATACGGTGTTGGACCCCCTTTTGCCTTCAGAACTGCCTTAATTCTACGTGGCATTGATTCAACAAGGTGCTTATAGCATTCTTTAGAAATGTTGGCCCATATTGATAGGATAGCATCTTGCAGTTGATGGAGATTTGAGGGATGCACATCCAGGGCACGAAGCTCCCGTTCCACCACATCCCAAAGATGTTCTATTGGGTTGAGATCTGGTGACTGTGGGGGCCATTTTAGTACAGTGAACTCATTGTCATGTTCAAGAAACCAATTTGAAATGATTCGAGCTTTGTGACATGGTGCATTATCCTGCTGGAAGTAGCCATCAAAGGATGGATACATGTTCTCATTCTGTTTACGCCAAATTCGGACTCTACCATTTGAATGTCTCAACAGAAATCGAGACTCATCAGACCAGGCAACATTTTTTCCAGTCTTCAACAGTTCAATTTTGGTGAGCTCGTGCAAATTGTAGCCTCTTTTTCCTATTTGTAGTGGAGATGAGTGGTACCCGGTGGGGTCTTCTGCTGTTGTAGCCCATCCGCCTCAAGGTTGTGCGTGTTGTGGCTTCACAAATGCTTTGCCGCATACCTCGGTTGTAACGAGTGGTTATTTCAGTCAACGTTCTCTTCTATCAGCTTCAATCAGTCGGCCCATTCTCCTCTGACCTCTAGCATCCACAAGGCATTTTTGCCCACAGGACTGCCGCATAACTGGATGTTTTTCCCTTTTCACACCATTCTTTGTAAACCTAGAAATGGTTGTGTGTGAAAATTCAGTAACTGAGCAGATTGTGAAATACTCAGACCGGCCCGTCTGGCACCAACAACCATACCACGCTCAAAATTGCTTAAATCACCTTTCTTTCCCATTCTGACATTCAGTTTGGAGTTCAGGAGATTGTCTTGACCAGGACCACACCCCTAAATGCATTGAAGCAACTGCCATGTGATTGGTTGACTAGATAATTGCATTAATGAGAAAGAACAGGTGTTCCTAATAATTCTTTAGGTGAGTGTATATACTGCTTACTTTCTGTAATAAAGTAGAGATTGCATTGACCATCTATGTGTCAGCGTCTAGTCTCTCAGCCACGCGTGGATATTAACCCATCGGGGGTACTTTGATTCGGAGCACCAGAGTGTATCTTAAAGGCTATTAAAAGCCGCTTTGTCAGTTTCCAGAATGGCGAAACTTTTTGGGGGCTTCCACTCTAGGGGTACCTCTGGGTGTCTTCATATGCGACATAGCTCAAAAAGTCAATCCTGCAAAATCTGTCCTCCAAAAGCCCTATGGCCCTACTTCCCTTTTGAACCCTGCCATGCACCCATACATCATTTCTTGAGCACATATCGGGTGTTGGCAAATTCGGGGGGAAATGGGTAACAAAATGTGGGGTGCATTTTGTACTGTTGTCCCTTGTGAAAGTAAAATAAAGTGGTTGTAAAGCAACTTTTCTGGAAAAAAATAGTAATTTTTTCCTTTTTATAGCCAAGCATTTCCTAATTCTGTAAAAAGACTGATGGGTCAAAGTGCTCACTACACACTTTAACCCTTGATGTTTTGCAGAAAAAAATCGATAAAAATGTAAAATCTGCTAAAAAAAATTGAAATTTTTTAATTTCATTCCATTTTCATTTAATTCTCGTGGGGCACCTAAAGTGTTAACAAAGTTTGTAAAATCAGTTTTGAATAGTTTGAGGGGTGTCGTTTCTAAAATGGGGTGATTTATTGGTGGTTTCTAATATGTAAGCCCCAGAAAGTGACTTTATAACTGAACTGGTCCTGAAAAAAATTGGGGTTTGGAAATGTTCTTAAAAATTTCAAGATTTGCTTCTAAACTTGTAAGTCTTCTAATGTTCCCAAAAAATAAATGGCATTCACAAAATGATCCAAACATGAATGTTGTTTTCTCGTCACATATTGTACTTCATGAAAGTGGTAAAATTTAGTCAAAAAATTCATTTTTATTTATTAAAAAATACAAAATTTACCAAAAATTCGGAAAAATTTACAAATTTCAAATTCTCTACTTTTGATAATTGATAGTAATACCTCCAAAATTAGTTATTACTTTAAAGTCCCCATACAGTGGATATAAAAAGTCTACACACCCCTTTAAAAATGTCAGGTTTCTGTGATGTAAAAAATGAGACAAAGATAAATCATTCATTTTTTCCCCCACCTTTAATGTGACCTATAAACTGTACAACTCAATTGAAAAACAAACTGAAATCTTTTAGGTGGAGGGGAAAAAAATAATAATAATAATGTGGTTGCATAAGTGTGCGCACCTTCTTATAACTGGGGATGTAGCTGTGTTCAGAATTAAGCAATCACATTCAAAACCATGTTAAATGGGAGTCAGCATACACCTGCCATCATTTAAAGTGCCTCTGATTAACCCCAAATAAAGTTAGCTGCTCTAGTTGGTCTTTCCTGATATTTTCTTAGTCACATCCCACAACAAAAGCCTTGGTCCACAGAGAGCTTCCAAAGCATCAGAGGGATCTCATTGTTAAAAGGTATCGGTCAGGAGAAGGGTACAAAAGAATTTCCAAGGCATTAGATATACCATGGAACACAGTGAAGACAGTCATCATCAAGTGGAGAAAATATGCACAACAGTGGCATTACCAAGAACTGGACGTCCCTCCAAAATTGATGAAAAGACGAGAAGAAAACTGGTCTGGGAGGCTACCAAGAGGCCTACAGCAATATTAAAGGGTTGTGTGGTACGTGTGACAACAAACTCCCGTATTTTTCATATGTCTGGGCTATGGGGTAGAGTGGCAAGACAAAAGCCTTTTCTTACCAAGAAAAACATCCAAGCCAGGCTACATTTTGCAAAAACACATCTGAAGTCTCCCAAAAGCATGTGGGAAAAGGTGTTATGGTCTGATGAAACCAAGGTTGAACTTTTTGGCCATAATTCCAAAAGATATGTTGGGCCCAAAAACAACACTGCACATCACTAAAAGAACACCGTACCCAGAGTGAAGCATGGTGGTGGCAGCATCATGCTTTTGGGCTGTTTTTCTTCAGCTGGAACTGGGGCCTTAGTTAAGCTAGAGGGAATTATGAACAGTTCCAAATACCAGTCAATGTTGGCACAAAACCTTCAGGCTTCTGCTAGAAAGCTGAACATCTTTCAGCATGACAACGACCCAAAGCATACATCCAAATCAACAAAGGAATGGCTTCACCAGAAGAAGATTAAAGCTTTGGAATGGCCCAGCCAGAGCCCAGAACTGAATCCGATTGAAAATCTGTGGGGTTATCTGAAGAGAGCTGTGCACAGGAGATCCCTCGCAATCTGACAGATTTGGAGTATTTTTGCAAAGAAGAGTGGGCAGATCTTGCCAAGTCAAAATGTGCCATGCTGATAGATAGTGATGGACGAAGATCTGCAGGGACGGTTCGCGAACGCGATCGCGCAAACACGATCAAATGTTCGCGAACCTTGCAGCCAAGATATAATTACTAGAAGTGCACAAATAGTCCCACAACATGGACAGTGACATACCAGAACGTATTATTCGAATATGCGATCTTCATTCATAATTTTTTTCAATGCGAAATATCGGCAATATAATTTTTGCGTACGCGCATGCGCAAATGCACTATACAGTACCCAAATGCACTATAAAGAAAGTTTATTGGTATATAACACCCCTCTTCAATCAGTAGATTATTATTTGTTCCAATAACGCTTGTCCCTCTATATACCTGCAGTATCGCAGCAGAACCGCACACAACTGCCGCACAATAAAAATGCACTATAATATACTTTCTAACATAGAAAGTATATTATAACTTTGTACAAGGAAGGCAATCCATTAGAATATACATAAAGATAAAACAAAACCTTTAATAATGTTACTGAGGGTCCAATCACACGTCCGTAAGTGTTTTTGCGGATCTGCGAAACATGGACACCGACAATGTGCATTCCGCAATTTGCGGACCGCACATCGCCGGCACTATAATAGAAAATGCCTAATTTTGTCTGCAATTGCGGACAAGAATAGGACATGTTCTATTTTTTCCCGGAAACGGAAGCACGGATGCGGAAGTGCGGATCTGCAAATGCGGATGCGGACAGCACATTCCGGCCCCATTGAAAATGAATGGGTCTGAACCCGTTCCTCAATATTGCGGAATGGATGCTGACCAATTTTGCGGACGTGTGAATGGAAAAGATATCCCTCAAAATGAAAATAAATTTAATTATTAAAGTTAAGCAAAAAGCATAGATGTGGTAGGCAATACCAAGTGCTCGGCGGCACTAAACAAAATGGCTGCACACCGTTATATATACAAACAATAGAGCTAAGAAATGGGGGTCATTCTAGATAAAAGTGGTACAATACTGACTATAAATAAGTAATGGAAGCTCTTAGCGCACATACGTGTCGGGCCCCTCTAACAGGTGTCAAGGTGGCTTTGCTTCATGGATATGCACCTGTGATTCTGAAGGTTCTAGTCTAAATTTTCTTGCAATATATTGAGGGTAGCACCTCTTTTTAGACTGACACGCCCATCTACCTGGGACTTCTGAGCAGAGTACGTTTGTAGCTGGTTCCTACAGTGCCATGAATATTGTAGGCTTAAGTAAGTCCAAGTGAGGCAGTATATTTAGTGTTAGGGACCCATCTGCGGAAGCCACCTTGACGCCTGGTAGATGGGCCCCGACACGTATGTGCGCTAAGAGCTTCCATTACTCATTTATAGTCGGTATTGTACAACTTTTATCTAGAACGACCCTCATTTCTTAGCTCTATTGTTTGTATGTATAATGGTGAGCAGCCATTTTTCTTTTTATAATCATGTTTGCTTCATGGATATGCACCTTTGATTCTAAAGGTTTCTAGTCTAAATTTTTCTGGCTTGTCGGAACTGCTAGCCCGCCAACTACTGCCATATAAATTGGTGGACTCGGAGACCTTTAGAAAATTTGTGGCCATTGGAACACCGCAATGGAAGGTCCCTGGAAGGAAATAATTCTCCTAGAAGGGAATCCCAGAGCTATATGGCTATGTTCAGTCGCAATTGAATGTATGTATCTCTGGCACACAGTGTCGGTGCCAAGATACATCTGACCACAGACATGTGGTCTAGCAAACACGGGCAGGGAAGTTACATCACTTTTACTGCCCACTGGGTGAACCTTCTGACGGCTGTCAAGCTTGCAACCATGGCACCATGTAGATTTGGTGTTACCGCACGGATTGCATGCAGGCCTGCCTCTTCTTCTCCTCCTCCTACTCCATCCTCCGTCTCCTCCTCGGCTGACTCCTCCTTTTTCAATGCTACCGCCTCTTGCTCTGCACCCCCACAGCTCCCCAGAAGCTATTTGACGTTGCCATGCTGTGCTGCGGCTGTTGTGCCTGGAAGCCAAGAGCCACACCGGTCCTGCACTCCTTTCAGCTCTGCAATCACAGACCAATCAGTGATAACCCCACTCAATTGACAGTTGGAAAGTGTGTGCGACAACGGTGCCAATCTGCTGAGAGCGCTGAAACAGGGCAAAATGACACACGTGCCGTGCATGGCACACGTCCTGAACTTAGTCGTGCAGCGATTCGTTGCCAAATACCCCAGAATCCAGGACATCTTGCAGCAGGCCAGGAAAATCTCTTCCCATTTTAGAAGATCTTGCACGGCCATGGCTCGCCTTGCTGATGTTCAGTGGTGACATCATTGCCCGTCAGACGTCTGATTTGTGACTGCCCGACGCGCTGGAACTCCACCTTGTATATGCTTGATAGGCTGCTCCAGCAGAAACGTGCCATTAATGACTACCTGTACAAACTCTGCGGGCAGGACAGGTTCTGGAGCTTGGTTTTTTTTCACCGCGCCAGTGGCTGCTAATGAGCAACGCATGCAGACTTCTGTGGCCATTTGATGAGATCACCAAACTAGTCAGTCGCAGCCAGGACGCCATCAGTGACATCGTACCTTATGCCTCTTTCTGGAGGGTGCATTGCGTCAAGTCATTGATCAAGCTGTCGAGGAGCAGGAGCTGGATGATGAGAAGTCGCAATGCTGAATGAATATCCAGGGGGTGGCTACTCCCTCTGAGACATATACTTCAAATTCTGAGAGCAATTTAGTCCCTGTCCCTCATTGCCTATTTGGGAAGCTGCTGTGAGGTGAATAAGCTGTGAACAGGTCTGTGTGTGTATATATATATATATATTATATATATATGTATATATATATTCACACACACATCAGCACAACCACTAACTCCTGCTACACCTACATAACACACATAGGTTTAACCAGCCGTCAGCACCCTAGTATGTCTCCCTCCCCCTCTGCAGCTCTGTGTGTGACCGACTACATAACTGTCATACAGAATGTGCTGTCTGCTGTTTGTGTCCCTGTGGGATATGGGAATCGAACAGCTCATGGAGTTTGCACTACCTTGCAGGCCAGGGCTCTCCAGGTCAGTTGTTGGAAAGTCAGGAGGTTAGAGCAGTGAAGCGCTGCTAACCTTGTGGGCCCTCTCTCTCTCACACAGTGCTCTGCTGCTGTAGCGATACTAGGGAGGGAAAGCAGCAGAGCACAGCAGACGAAAGGATTTGGTGGGTGGCTGCCGGGCCAAGGAGGAAGGGAGACGTACTTCGATTGGAAAGGGGGTGGGGTCAATTAGCCTGCCCGGGCCCCTCAAACTCCCGGGCCCCATAGCAACTGCGTGGTCTGCTGCTATGGGCGGTACGCCAGTGTGTCTGGTGAATGCCTAATGTTTGGGGCCTGTACTCCACTGTCATGCAGTAAAATTGATATCCAATGACCGTCTAATATACCTCCAGCCACATAATCACTTGATGTTTTCTGTCGGTGAATGCCTAATGTTTGGGGCCTGTACTCCTGTGGCCTAAAATTACATTTTTCTAGGCTCCAGCAGGGCACATTTTTGAAAGTTTCCCTATAAGACACATAAACATGGCCCCTGATTAAAATACATATTTGTTGTGGCAATTTTTTGCCATTGATCCCCTCTTTTATGTCACTGTCCATGTTGTGGGACTATTTGTGCACTTATAGTAGGTATTTGGTGGCTGCAAAATATGACCTGAAGATTTTTCAGGTTTGCCTGCCATTAAAATGAATGCGACCCCGCCATGAACTTGCGGTTCGCAATCGTCCCAGCCGATGTTCATCATCACTAGTCTTGAGTCTGTCTCCTACAGCAAGAAGATAGAGAACACTGAGTGAGCACTTCTTTCTCTTCATTCTAACGATCTACACTCTAACTCCCACCAATCAAAATGTATTATATTGCTATGATGTATCAAAAGTTCCAGGTCTATTTTAAATATCAAGTAAATGCTGTTTAATGATTTCCTTAACCCCTTAGTGACCAGCCTGTTTTGGGCCTTACTGACCCTTACTTCCTTTTTTCATCGTTGCGTTCCAGAGCTATAACTTTTAAATTTTCCGTCTATAAAGCTTTTTGAGGGCTTGTTTTTTGTGGGACAAGTTGCAGTTTTTAATTGTGCCATTTTGGGGTACATATAACTTTCTGATTAACTTTTATTAACTCTTTCTGGGAGGGAGATGGGAAAAACTGCAATACTGCCACTGCATTTTTACCGTTAGAAATTTTACAGCGTTCATTTTTCAGTATGAATAACATAATATCTTTTTTCTATGGTTCAGTACGATTACAGTGATACCAAAAACATATAGTTTTTTAACGTTTTACTACTTGTGGCAACTAAGAATGAATTAGCAAGTCTTTATTTTTATTTTTTATTTTTTTTACAGCATTCACGTAGGGGATAATTTACATGATATTTATGTAGTCCAGGTCGTTACAGAAGCGGCAATACCAAACATATGTGGGAGATTTATTTTTTGCATTTTGCAATTTTTTTAGCATTTTTTTTGTTGAAAAACATATTTTCAATGGAAAAAAGGGTAATTTTTTAATGGGATTTTTTTTATTGAATAAATGTGGTTTGTTTTTTTACTTTTTTTTACCACTTAATAGTCCCACAAGGGGACTATAACAGACAGTTTTTTATTGATTTTAAAATGCAATACACTATCCCTATAGTGCATTGCATTTTAATGTCAGTGCTATTCTGACATTGACCTGCAGGCTGCGCCAGAGAGGCGCAGCCTGCTGGAAATTACTCAAGGCTGGTCTGGGGCCTACATCAGACCCCTGCCAGCTTTCACACACATTGGCACCCCGCGATCGCATTTGCGGGGTGCTGATGGGAGACAGAGGGAGTCCGCTACCCTCTTTCAGCACTTTACATGCGGCAGGCGCCATTGCCCGATGGGCACTCCTGCCAGTCTGGGTTGTTAGAGCAGGGCTGCAGCCCTTATGTGAGAGCCGGGCCCCCTCTCCCCACGGGACCCGTGCAGCGCCTAGACTGGGCCACTGTAAAAAAGCGGCGGCCCAGCCTAAGGCCCCTTAGTGACCGCCGTAAAAAGGAGTATGGGTGATTGATATGGAGCCTCTGAAGAGAGGGGGGCCCAACATGGTTTCACTGCATCCCTTCTTTAATAGGGGGTGAGAACCTGTGCAGGAACTACAAGCTTGTCGGGGAATAAGACCAAGAACAGTGAAAAAAGATGAGGTTTACATAAACACTAAAGGGAGGAATTTATCATGAGGGCAATAGTTGAAGTCAGTTTTCCTTGCGTTTGCCCTGGAGTACTTTGTGCAAAATGTATCATACTGTACTGTGCACATTGTTGCATCTTTAAACCTATCACTTATATCTAGAAGTGTTACTCCAGTTTTTTATGATTACCACCTACTGGAATGAGTTGTAAACTTTTTTTTGTGTTTTTTTAGTGGTAGTGGCAGTGAAAAATGTGGAATGGAACTATTTCACATATCTAACCATGCCCATGTTACCCACAACTTTACAAAACTTTAGTGAGTGGTGTATAAATGTAAAAAGTTGCATACTGTTTGAGTAAATAAGCCCAAAAGTTACCCTGCCCTATTTTCATCTTTTTAAAGTCTATACTGAAATTCTATACTACAGGGCTTGATAAATCCCTCCACAAGTCTCTTGTGACAGAAGGTTAGGGGTGTATTGACATTAACCAACACCAGAAAGGGAACACATTTCTGTATTTACCTAAGATCCCCCCTCGCCTTCATGCAGACATCTTAGAAAAATACATATTGAAATCCATCCAATAGTGCCTATATTGAAGGGCATCTGTCAGCAGATCTGTATCTGTGAAACTAGCTGACCTGTTACATGTGCACTTGGCAGCTGAAGGCATCAGTGTTGGTCCCCATGTTCATATGTGCCCGCATTGCCGAGAAAATTATGTTTTAATATGTGCAAATGAGCCTCAAGGAGCAACAGGGGGGTTGTCATTACACCCAGAGGCTCGGCTCTCTCTGCAATTGCTGCTCCTTCTGCACTTCGATGACAGGACCAGACGTGATGATTTTTTCACTGCCTGGTTCTGTCAATCCAAAGTGCAGAGGGTGCGGCAGTTGCACAGAAAGTAGAACTTCTAGGCCTACTGCTCCTAGAGGCTCATTTGCATATATTGAACCCATCACTTTTTCTAAGCAATGCAAGCACATATAATATATGTGACTGATGCCCTTTAAGCTATTCTCTCAGTCAAACAATGTTCAGCTACAGTATGAACTAAGAAAAGATACCTGGACATCACTGAAAAGATCTGCTTTGGGCTGTTGCAGCTGAAATTTAAATGAACGTTTAGCAAGTTAGGCATATGCATATTACAGGCTTGATTCACCACCTCTACCAGAATGATTGATATGCTGCTTAATATAATCATCAGCCAGGAAATCCAGTAATCCTGCACTGTACTGTCTCACATAATCTGTGCTTGAGCAATAACACATTACACTGAATTTGTAAAAGATTATAGACTTGGAGTTTTGCAGCACAGTAGAACCAGCCGTGTAATAATCGTATGTATTGCTTGCTGCTGCCCCCTTAACTCATTGTATGATCATTTATCTACTTGGTGTAACAGTTTTAAGGACTCCATACATATTTGTGTACTGCTGGATGAACCCAGCAAGTTTGGTGGGATTAGCCTACTATGTGTGGGGAGCTCCCAACTCTCCTACCCAGCAGATTAAGTCAAGGGAGAAAACGGTCTAATGAACAATTTTTTTTTTAACCCTGACCCTTTTCTTTACCAGGTATATAAGCCACTGCCAGAGGCGTTTGGCAGGAACTTTGCTTCCTTTCCATTGAAAACACAAACATACTCAGCTAAACCGAGCAGATATATGGGTATCTGGGGGGATTGGGAGAAGTAGCCGTCAGGGGCGGATTAAGTGCATGATAGACCCGGGGCTGTCTACCCCAACTTGGGCCCTCCCACCATTTTAGTTTAGTTTTTTTTGTATGAAGCGGCGGGTACTTCGTGAGCGCCACAGTATCTCCCTAGGCCATATGACATCTTCAGACAAAAAAAAATACCGCAAATTGGGTCCTAAACTGAAAAATGTGGTCGCCAAATTTAAAATACATATAATTATAATAAAAAAGACATGGAGGAGAATACAGCACCACATACCTCTTACATCCAGTGACATCTCCTGTCATGTAGACCTTCGCTTTCCTCTTCTCCTCCATTTGACCCAGACCACCATGGCAAATTCTTTCAGCCAATATCATCTCTACTAGTGTTGAGCACGAATATTCGAATAGCGAGTTTTTATCGCGACTAGCGCCACTTCGAGAATTCGAAAATATTTAGAATATAGTGCCATATATTCCTTATGTCGAATATTCAAAATTTTTTTCCATCTGAACACATGATTCCTCTCTGCTTCTTGCTTGTGGGCCAATGAGAAGGAAGCAATGTCAAGTTCACAACAATACTTAGTGCACCAATCAGTAATCTGTAGTCAGACCTGCTAAAATGTGACAATACATTTTTGCGGGGGGATTGCCGCTAGCAACGGATCACATGCGGAGGAATTGCTCCCCCGGTTATAAACACGCTACAGTTTAGCATTTCCTCCCATTTAGGACACTTTATTTTAGTGATTTTTCTTTATATGTATGGAATGTGCCATTGCGCAATGTTGGTAACATTTCTAGTGCACCTGGTAGCCTGTGTCACATGCCCTGTTATAGGTGGGGCTTGCAGCCCTATTCCTTCTCCCACTGCATGAGTGATCTCACTATGGAGGTGTGGGAGCTTAGCTGTGAGTAGATCTTAGCACCATTCAGACCGTGTTCACACACCATAGGTAGTCTAGTGGTAGGAACCCATGCCACACTGAGATACCTGTCCTTGACTGTGGTGCAAAAGGGCTTCGTTATGTTCCTGACTGGAATACGTACATTGGCTAAAGTCTCAATTTTAACATCAGCCTGAGGGATTAGCCAGTGTTGTCAGTTGCACATAGTAATCGTTTTATAATAATTTTCTCCCACATAGTAATTTGTCCGCATACAGAAGCCCCAATATGTAATTTCCCACAATGTACTCAATGCCTCTTCTCTAATATGTCCTCCTGTGTGTCCCCCACCCCACATGTCCCCAAAAGTAGGCACATGAAAAAAAAAATTAAAAGCTAAATGCTCACCTTTGTCCAGGGCAAGGCGCTTGCTCACAGAGAAAAGCCGGATCAGGCAGGCACGCCCATGTCACAGTGCTGCATCCTGGCACAGCTGCGCGATGACATTCATCACGCCGCCTGCGCCGGGATTTCACTACCGCATAGGCACCAGGCCTACTAGGCCTGAAGCCTATGGCAGTGATTGGCGGCGGGGCAGGGAACTATGTGCTCCCGTGTCCTGCTGCAGTATGTGGGCAGTCGGGGTCAACGTTGGGCCCCCCAGCGGTGCTGGGCCCTGGGCTGCCATCCGAACACCCCTATTGTAATCCGCCACTGGTAGCCATAGGCTAAGAAAGCCTTTGACCAAGAGCTTTTGAAGTTATATTGGGAACCTTTAGACAGTGTTTACACATTAAGGTTTTTAATGAACTTGGGAACCCATCCTTTAAAGCCAGATTGCCCAGATACTAGTAACATACATAGTACGTAAGGCCAAAAAAGACATTAGTGAGTATAAATGCAGCAATTATTCTTTGTATGTACTGACCATACTGTGTTGATTCCACTTTTGGGGCAGGGTTATTTGATGGTGACTTTAAAAATAACCTGTCAACATGGCATGCAATGCAATCTGTAGGCAGCATTTTATATTATAATAAAGTAGGAAAAGCTGATATATAATCTCACTGGAAAAGATTCAGTGAAACTTGCAATTTATACATTTAACACTTTTACAGCACTCAGCTATCTCCAGAACTCAGCTGCTCCATTCATTTTGGAGAGCTTCACAGAGTACAGGGTCCCTGTTCTTGTGACTGGTGAGGGTCCCAGTGGTAGGACCCCCACAAGCTAATAGTTATACCCTATCTGTGGATAACTGTACATAACCGGACTACCCGTTCAAGACAGCTCCATGCACACTATCAGTGACTGACAGCTATCTCTGTATACACATTTATACAGGGAACGTTAGCAATCACGATCACGTGTACAACTATCAGTGACAGACAGCTATCTATGTATACACTTACACAAGGAATGCTATCTATCACTGATAACACCTCCCTGTGTAGAGCTATCAGTGACTAATATCTATCTATCTATACACACTTAAGCCTCCAACCACTGATGTAAATTACTGAACAAAATCATTGACGTGTGAATGAGACTTTACACATAGAAAACTATCACTGATAACACCTCCCCCATGTATAGCTTTCAGTGACTGAGCTATCTCTGTATACACACTTACAAAGAGAATGCTAACACCTCCCTGTGTACAACTATCAGTGACTGACAGCTATCTATGTATACACACTTACACAGAGAATACTATCAATCACTGATAACACCTCCCCTGTGTACAGCCATAAGTGTCTGGCAGCTATCTATGTACATAACCTTACACAGAGAATGCTATAAATCACTGATAACACCTTCCCCATGTATAGCTATCAGTGACTAAGGCAATCTCTGTATACATATTTACACAGAGAATTCTCTCGATCACTGATAACACCTCCACTGTGTACAACGATCAGTGACTGACAGCCATCTCTGTATACACACTTACACAGAGAATGCTATCAATCACTGCTATAACCTCCTCCGTGTACAGTTATCAGTGACTAACAGCCATCTCTGTATACACACTTACACAGAGAATGCTATGAATCAATGATAACAACTCTCCTATGTACAACTACCTGTGACTGACACTATATCTGTATACACACTTACATAGAGAATACTATCAACCACTGATAACACCTCCACCGTGTACAGCTATCAGTGAATGACAGCCATCTCTGTATATACACTTAAACACAGAATGCTATCAATCACTGATAACACCTCCCATACAGTGACTAACAGCTGTATCTGTATGCACACTTACACAGGGAATGTTAATCACTGATAACACTTTCCACACATACAACTATCAGTGACTTACAGCTATCTATGTATACACACTCACCGTATTTTCCGGCGTATAAGATGACTTTCTAACACTAGAAATTCTTTTCAAAAGCCGGGGGTCATCTTATACGCCGGGTATACTCAGATCCGATGGTATATTCTAACCCCCAGGCGTTCCCATGGTGACGGGGACGCTTGCTGGGGGTTAGATTATACAGGCCACCGTTGCTCAGAGGAGTATACATTTTTTTTAACTGTAATCCGTAACTTTAACTTTAAATCAGCGCTAATCTCTTTACTAGGGTATCTTACTCTCAGCTCCGGTAACAAGCAGTGCGGGCGGCGCTCACTCACTGACATCACGCACATGCTCCTCCCACTAGGCGGCGCAGGCACGTGACGTCAGTGAGTGAGCGCCGCCCGCACTGCCTGTTACCGGAGCTGAGAGTAAGATAACCTAGTAAAGAGATGAGCGCTGATTTAAAGTTAAAGTTACGGATTACAGTTAATAAATGTATACTCCTCTGAACGTCGGGGAGGGGGATCTGTGGATGGCACTGGTTAGGGGGATCTGTGGATGGCACTGTTTAGGGGGGATCTGTGGATGGCACTGTTTAGGGGGGGATCTGTGGATGGCACTGTTATGGGGAGGGGATCTGTGGATGGCACTGTCATGGGGGGATCTGTAGATGGCACTGTTATGGGAGGGGGATCTGTGGATGGCACTGTCATGGGGGAGATCTGTGGATGGCACTGTATTGGGAGGGGGATCTGTGGATGGCACTGTTATTGGAGGGGGATCTGTGGATGGCACTGTTTAGGGTGGATCTGTGGATGACACTGTTATGGGGAGGGGGATCTGTGGATGGCACTGTTTAGGGGATCTGTGGATGGCACTGTTATTGGGAGGGAGATCTGTGGATGCACTGTTTAGGGGGATCTGTGGATGGCACTATTATGGGGAGGGGATCTGTGAATGGCACTGTTTAGGGGGGATCTGTGGATGACACTGTTATAGGGAGGGGATCTGTGGATGACACTGTCATGGGGTGGATCTGTGGATGACACATATAGCATAAGATGCTATATAGTGTCATCCATAGACCCCCCATAGCAGTGTCATCCATAGACCCCCCCCCCCCATAGAAGTGTCATCCACTGATCCCCCTCCCCATAGCAGTGTCATCCACTGATCCCCCTCCCCATAAAAATGGCATCCACAGATCCCTCTCCCCATAACAGTGCCATTCACAGATCCAATTCAGTTCCCTGGACTGGAGAAGATCGTCTTGAAGACAGGGAGGGCTGGGCATTCAGGGGTAGTCTTATAGCCCAAACCATATATTTTTAATGGAAGAGGTGGGGGTCGTCTTATACGCCGGAAAATACGGTACATAGAGAATGCTATCAATCACTCATAACACCTCCCAACTATCAGTGAATGACAAATATGTCTGTATACATACTTACTGTTCTGTTCTGGGATCAAGAAAAACAGTCTACATATCACAAGCGTACACAGAACAGACAACAAGATCCAGAAAAGCCAAAATAAATGTTTTATTAAACAAATGTACCAGACACAAGGAATCAGAATAAACCAGGCCAGGAAGGAACCGAAGAGAGACAGCGGGTTTTATAGCAGAGCAAGCTGTATGAATCAGGGGGATCAGTGGCAGAAGTGTAATCACTGTGTCACATGACCGATTTTACTTTGGGCCAAACCCTAAGGGAATTATTCTGGTTCTTCCCTAGTTTTCACTCGTTAACCCCTATACAGGGACGTGGTTTTCGCCACAGGGGGGGAACTGGACGGCTACCTCCTGGAATGGTCCCGCCACCACTTGGCAGGTGACCTGCAAGAAACAGAGACGCTGGTGCAAGGCAGCAGCAATCCAGTCATACAATACATAAGGACTGTTCAGACACAAGACCAGAATACAGGATCACAGACAGAGCCACATACCCATAAAAATAGGATACACAGAGCTGGGCAAACATAGACAGATCATAACATAAAGAGAGAAATACAAGCATGCCTGGAACCCATGCGGAACAGGAGCATGACATTCTCGTACAGACATACAAACATAGTGAGAAAATATGGAGGGGCACTCGTATATGGAAATATAGGACACTGTTTATTCATAAAACCTATAATACAATAAAATCGCAATATTATAAAACAATCTATCAAAACACAGTTGGAAAAAATAGAAGTGGTATAATAACCGTTTGGGCGGAGCTGATAACTCCAAAGTCTCTCTCTGATATTCCCCAGCGTGGGCCCCAAAGAAACATAAAAATACAACTAGAAAAGATGAGAAAAAACACAATAGAGAAGAGCACATAAAGGAAAACCCCCATCCTAAATTTAGCGAGCAGAAAGAGCCAAGGAGGTATAATATACCGACCCAAAACAGATATGAGACTCTGGCTGACAACTCTTTTTTAGGATCAAACTCCCCCCCACCATTCACACGACTGAAACAGAGACAACCCCAATCAACAGATCACAGAAGGACAACACCCCACATACACAGAGCACCATACAATTTGAGACACAGAGCACCACAGGAACAGAGGAACCAAACAGATCCCAAAAACGGACCTAGGGAGACACGAGATATGGACATCGGACACTCAGAACAATCACAATTTAGGAAAACACACGAGAGACACATTACAGAGAAAATTATCAAAAAAGAGGAAGACACGAGATCACAGAGAAAGAGGGGAACACAGAATTATCACTGAATTTAAATGAAAACATTATAATTTAAGTAAAGTAAATCTCACTACCACACAGATCACATTATGAACAAGGGATTAAAGTTCGCACCGTCAGCTTCTTTGAATAAATTTGATACCTATATAGGTATCCAGAAGTTTATTCGAAAAATCTGCCTAAAAAAATATTTTATCAAAAATCCACCAATTATGGAACACCAACAAAAGATCCTTAAACCACACACAGCTAAAGAATAAATCTAAAAAATTTCCTAGAGCTGAAATTTGCCCAGAAATGGCCACATTTCAAAAAAGTGTGGAAGTAGATTTGGAAAAATTGAAAATAAAAAAAGGATATAGAAATAATCTAACAAATGGGGAGATGAAAGCCATAAGAGAGTTACAGAAAAATTAGAAAGTAGTCATCCGCCCTGCGGATAAGGGGGGTCATAGTGATCTGGGGAGAGGATTCAATATAATACTGAATGCCTCAGGCAGCTGGCAGATCAGGCCACATATACCCCCTTGAAAAAAGATCCTATGGAGGTTTTTAAACAGGCCTCTTTCTCATTATTGCGAAAAAGGGCTACAACAGGGAATTTTAACACAACAAGAATACAATTTCATTGTGGACACACCAGGTAGATTATCCATCTTTTATTGCCTACCAAAGGTCACAAGAGTATTGTGGACCCACCAGGTCGTCCCATTATCTCGGGCATTGGATCCCTAACAGTCAACTTGTCACAGTATATAGACACCCTACTTCACCTGAAGTGAGGAAAATTAAATCCTATATAAGGACACAACTGAAATCGTAGGCATTTTGGAGGGTCTGGACGTCCATGACCATTGGATTATGGGTACCTTGGACGTCCACTCCCTCTATACCATCATCAACCACGATCAGGGTATTGCAGCCCTTAAGGGAACAATTATCTGGAAATGAGTTATGGAATAAGAACCAAATTGATTACGTGTTGAAGGAGTGAACCCATCTTGCATCACAATTATTTTTCTTCTCTTGATCAATTTTATTTACAGAAGAGAGGAACCGCCATGGGTACCAGGTTTGCCCCCAGTTATGCCAATTTATTTTTGGCACATTGGGAGGGGCCAATAACATCGACCCCCGAACTGGGGGCAGACCTGGTCCTATGGCGGCGATATATAGATGATATTATTTTCATTTGGGTGGAACAAAAGAGAACCTTGACAAATTTGTCAGTAAGAATCAATGACAATATGAACAATCTGAAATTTACTTCAACATCGGAAGTGAAAGGGTTGAATTTATGGATATTGAGATTACACGAAGAGACAATAGATATCTATGTAATACATTCCACAAACCCACGGCCAAAAACGGATATATTCCTTTCTCAAGTTGCCACTGCCAAGGTGGCTAACAAATATTCCCTTCGGACAGTTTTGCCGACTCAAACGCAACTGCACGGAAGATTGGTAAATTTGAGGAAGAGGGCCAACTCTATGAGTAATCAATTTAAAGAAAAGGATTATCCAGAATCAATTATAAATGAAGCTCTTGTGAAATAAAAAAATTTAGATAGGAAGACCTTCTTTGAGTCAACACAAAAATCCAAACAGAAGAAAATTTGGGTTTTAGAATTATCCTGCCATACAACACTCAGGAAAAGCAGATTGAGTCCATCATAAAATCCCATTGGCATCATTTACATAATGATAAACCATAGGGATGCTCCTGCCCCCAACTCCTAGAATCACATACTCAAGGCTCCGAACTTAGGAATTCAAATAGCCCCCTCAGTGAAAGAGAGAATTAAAAAAAGGCCCAACATCAAATTGGCTTCACCAAAAGGCTTTTTCAGATGTGGGAGATGCCTAGGCTGTAAAAAAAACAAGTTCCCAAGAAAAACAACAACAGTCACTCCACACAAGACTCTCACTCTATGACCATTAAACATTTCCTACCTGCAACTCCGTCAGTGTTATCTACCTAATCCTGTGTCATGTCTGAGATAGTACATAGGCAGAACAAAAACGTACCTTGAAAGTCAGATAGCAGAACACCTAAATAATATCACCAAAGGTTATGAAAAACATTCGCTATCCAGACATCTCAAGGATGTACACAACCAAGACCCTAGGGGCCTCTCTTTCCATGGCACTGGAGAAGGGTGGAGAAACTTTGGCGGGGAGGAAATCAGATGAGAGATTATCAAGGGCAGAATTTAGGAAAATATATGAATTCGGCAGCCTCTTGCCGAGGGGTTTAAAAGCGGAACTGGAAATATTGTGTATCATATGAAAACAGGGTGGTCCGTGTGGGTGTCAATGCAGAGTTGCATGTCAGGCTGTTTATTCCAGCACTGCAACTCTCCTCTACCCCACATGGCCCCCCCCCCCCCCTTTCTACAACACCGTCCAGGTACCAAGAATAAATTAAAATTATAGATATGCACAACACCCTCAAAAAATTTTCTTTATATAAGAAGCTTTTTATATATAAAATATCCATGATGGTTCCCACAAACATAATAATGTGGGTGGGAGACAAAACGCATCTAGACCTAAAGAAAACGCAACTAAACTGCAGATGCGTTTTCAGTTAAACAAGGCTCTGAAGGGATTTATTAGTAGAGGGAAGACATCCCTTCTACACAGAATTTGTGGAAATCTGCATTAAGCATATTATTTACTGATTTTATATATTTGATTCATATATATTTTTTATAGTCCAAATTTTATCTGTATATGTTATTGAATGATATTTATTGTTTTTATCGAATAAGTAGTAGCAGTAGTACATATTGAGAAAAAATACTAAGTACTTCTTGCATCAAGGATTATAACACAAGATGGAATGTTAACATGAATAATTGTAAATGATTAAGTATAGATACAAAACTGCAAATATAGTAGAAAAAACGCACCTTTATGGAAAATATCGCGCTGAAACCGCAATAAGGCCGCAGGGATGCAAAACGACATCCAGGAATTTGATCCAGACCGGTTTTTTGGACATAACCAAGATCCAGATCGGATCTTTTGAGAGACCAACATTCAGTATAAATCACACTGACCTATGGAATTGGGGTATGCCACTGAGGAAGGGGAAAGCGTCTCCCGAAACGCGTTTTGGCGTAAAATCTTGATTAATACCCCGCTTTTTTATGGAATCTAGTGCACTATAAAGAAAAAAGGAATCTCCTCACCCTACAACAAAAGACCTCAATACGTCATCTACCAGCGCCTGGGAGCGAAAGTCCGTGATCCTCACATTGGACTAAGATCTTAGAATCAGCTGTGAGAGACACGTGGGACGTGAGCAACTCCACAGCCGGGATGCCGGCTATAGAACGGAGTAAAGACTTACCCGCAGTCCCATCTAACTAACAACACAGGCGAAGGTAAGCCCACATGGGTGGGTAAAATATTACGAGGCATTACATCAGATACTAGAAGGGGAAATGAACGAACTGTACTTAGTCAATTACTAAGGATTTCTCTTGTCAGCATTGAATTCTGATAAATTGTAACAGCAACACAGCTGGTGTAACAGGAATTGGATACAGTTCATAAAGAGTGTCAAGTGCGGAAGGAGTATTACATACGTGGAGCGCTCTTTGTATATTTATCTCCGGATACACTTTGCACTGACATAGGATAGCACTAATGTTCAGCGTTTTTTTAGCATAACAGTGCGATTTTTTTTATCAAATATAGGACTGATTTGTGTCATCATTCTTACAATTGGTGCGTTTTTTACAGGATTAATGTATGTCATCATTGTATGAAGTTTGTAGGAGAAATACTACCTAAATAAGCGGAGGCTGTCACGCCATTTTTCTCTCCAAATCCAATAGCAATTACCAACACCCAGGACCTATTGGGCCCACGCTGGGGAATATCAGAGAGAGACTTGGAGTTATCAGCCCCTGCCCAAAACGGTTATTATACCATTCTATTTTTCCAACTGTGTTTTGATAGATTGTTTTATAATATTGCGATTTTATTGTATTATATGTTTTATGAATAACAGTGTCCTATATTTCCATATACGAGTGCCCATCCATATTTTCTCACTATTTATATCCACTTTGAAGGGTGTCTAAATTTTTGGTTGGTGCACCTATCCCGAAGAACAGAGTTGAGCGGATCCCTTTCCTTTTACTTGTAGACATACAAACATGCCTGGAACCCATGCAGTACAGGGAGCATAGTTTTCATAGACAGAAATACAAACATGCCTAGAACCCATGAGGAACTAACCCTAAAATGTTCTTCAATTATATAAATGGTTAAAAGTATAAATCTGAAGGTGTCGGCCCTTTACAGAGTAATGAGGGGAAGTTGCAAACAGCAATGAGGATAAAGCAAAGCTATTAAATATTTTTTTCTCCACTATATTCACTGAAGAAAATAAGATGAAATGCAGAATGTAAAAGTAAATTCCCCATTAAAAGTGCCCTGTCTGACCCAGAAGAAGTACAGCGGTGTCTTAAAAAATAAAATAAACAAATCACCAGGACCAGATGGCATACACCTCTGTATCTTAAGAGAAATAAGTAATGTCATAGCCAGTAATGTCATAGCTTATTTCTGATATTGTAACCACCTCCGGACCGCCTAACGCAGGATCGCGTTCCGGAGGTGGCAGCGCTGCGCACAGTCACGCATATACGCGTCATCTCGCGAGACGCGAGATTTCCTGTGAACGCGCGCACACAGGCGCGCGCGCTCACAGGAACGGAAGGTAAGAGAGTTGATCTCCAGCCTGCCAGCGGCGATCGTTCGCTGGCAGGCTGGAGAAGTGTTTTTTTTAACCCCTAACAGGTATATTAGACGCTGTTTTGATAACAGCGTCTAATATACCTGCTACCTGGTCCTCTGGTGGTCCCTTTGTTTGGATCGACCACCAGAGGACACAGGTAGCTCAGTAAAGTAGCACCAAGCACCACTACACTACACTACACCCCCCCCATCACTTATTAACCCCTTATTAGCCCCTGATCACCCCTGATCACCCCATATAGGACTCCCTGATCACCCCCCTGTCACTGATTACCCCCCTGTCATTGATCAACCGCCTGTAAAGCTCCATTCAGACGTCCGCATGATTTTTACGGATCCACTGATAGATGGATCGGATCCGCAAAACGGCATCGACGTCTGAATGAAGCTTACAGGGGCATGATCATGACTGTGGTGATCACCCATATAGACTCCCTGATCACCCCCTGTCATTGATTACCCCCCTGTCATTGATTACCCCCCTGTAAAGCTCCATTCAGATGTCCGCATTGATTTTACGGATGCACTGATACATGGATCGGATCCGCAAAACGCATCCGGTCGTCTGAATGAAGCCTTACAGGGGCATGATCAATGACTGTGGTGATCACCCCCCTGTCATTGATTACCCCCCTGTAAAGCTCCATTCAGATGTCCGCATGATTTTTACGGATGCACTGATAGATGATCGGATCCGCAAAACGCATCCGGACGTCTGAATGAAGCCTTACAGGGGCATGATCAATGACTGTGGTGATCACCCCATATAGACTCCCTGATCACCCCCCTGTCATTGATTACCCCCCTGTCATTGATTACCCCCCTGTAAAGCTCCATTCAGATGTCCGCATGATTTTTAACGGATGCACTGATAGATGGATCCGATCCGCAAAACGCATTCCGGACGTCTGAATGAAGCCTTACAGGGGCATGATCAATGACTGTGGTGATCACCCCATATAGACTCCCTGATCACCCCCTGTAAAGCTCCATTCAGATGTCCGCATGATTTTTACGGATGCACTGATACATGGATCGGATCCGCAAAACGCATCCGGTCGTCTGAATGAAGCCTTACAGGGGCATGATCAATGACTGTGGTGATCACCCCCCTGTCATTGATTACCCCCCTGTAAAGCTCCATTCAGATGTCCGCATGATTTTTACGGATGCACTGATAGATGGATCCGATCCGCAAAACGCATCCGGACGTCTGAATGAAGCCTTACAGGGGCATGATCAATGACTGTGGTGATCACCCCATATAGACTCCCTGATCACCCCCCTGTCATTGATCACCCCCCTGTCATTGATTACCCCCCTGTAAGCTCCATTCAGATGTCCGCATGATTTTTACGGATGCACTGATAGATGGATCGGATCCGCAAAACGCATCCGGACGTCTGATGAAGCCTTACAGGGGCATGATCAATGACTGTGGTGATCACCCCATATAGACTCCCTGATCACCCCCCCTGTCATTGATCACCCCCCTGTCATTGATTACCCCCCTGTAAAGCTCCATTCAGATTCCGCATGATTTTTACGGATGCACTGATAGATGGATCGGATCCGCAAAACGCATCCGGACGTCTGAATGAAGCCTTACACCGGCGTGATCAATGACTGTGGTTATCACCCCATATAGACTCCCTGATCACCCCCCTGTCATTGATCACCCCCCTGTCATTGATCACGCCCTGTCATTGATCACCCCCCTGTCATTTATCACCCCCCTGTCATTTAGCACCCCTCTGTAAGGCTCCATTCAGATATTTTTTTGGCCCAAGTTAGCAGAATTTTTTTTTTTTTTTTTCTTACAAAGTCTCATATTCCACTAACTTGTGTCAAAAAATAAAATCTCACATGAACTCCCCATACCCCTCACGGAATCCAAATGCGTAAAATTTTTTAGACATTTATATCCAGACTTCTTCTCACGCTTTAGGGCCCCTAGAATGCCAGGGCAGTATAAATACCCCACATGTGACCCCATTTCGGAAGAAGACACCCCCAGGTATTCGTGAGGGGCATATTGAGTCCATGAAAGATTGAAAATTTTTGTCCCAAGTAGCGGAACGGGAGACTTTGTGAGAAAAAAATTAAAAATATCAATTTCCGCTAACTTGTGCCAAAAAAAAAAAAATTTCTATGAACTCGCCATGCCCCTCATTGAATACCTTGGGTGTCTTCTTTCCGAAATGGGGTCACATGTGGGGTATTTATACTGCCCTGGCATTCTAGGGGCCCTAAAGCGTGAGAAGAAGTCTGGAATATAAATGTCTAAAAAATGCCCTCCTAAAAGGAATTTGGGCACCTTTGCGCATCTAGGCTGCAAAAAAGTGTCACACATCTGGTATCGCCGTACTCAGGAGAAGTTGGGGAATGTGTTTTGGGGTGTCATTTTACATATACCCATGCTGGGTGAGAGAAATATCTTGGTCAAATGCCAACTTTGTTATAAAAAAAAGGGAAAAGTTGTCTTTTGCCAAGATATTTCTCTCACCCAGCATGGGTATATGTAAAATGACACCCCAAAACACTTCCCCAACTTCTCCTGAATACGGCGATACCACATGTGTGACACTTTTTGCAGCCTAGGTGGGCAAAGGGCCCATATTCCAAAGAGCACCTTTAGGATTTCACAGGTCATTTACCTACTTACCACACATTAGGGCCCCTGGAAAATGCCAGGGCAGTATAACTACCCCACAAGTGACCCCATTTTGGAAAGAAGACACCCAAGGTATTCCGTGAGGGGCATGGCGAGTTCCTAGAATTTTTATTTTTTGTCACAAGTTAGTGGAAATGCTTATTTTTTTTTTTTTTTTTTTTTTTCATACAAAGTCTCATATTCCACTAACTTGTGACAAAAAAATAAAAACTTCCATGAACTCACTTTGCCCATCAGCGAATACCTGGGGTCTCTTCTTTCCAAAATGGGGTCACTTGTGGGGTAGTTATACTGCCCTGGTATTCTAGGGGCCCAAATGTGTGGTAAGGAGTTTGAAATCAAATTCTGTAAAAAATGACCTGTGAAATCCGAAAGGTGCTCTTTTGAAATATGGGCCCCTTTGCCCACCTCGCTGCAAAAAAGTGTCACACATCTGGTATCTCCGTAATCGGGAGAAGTTGGGGAATGTGTTTTGGGGTGTCATTTTACATATACCCATGCTGGTGAGAGAAATATCTTGCAAAGACAACTTTTCCCATTTTTTTATACAAAGTGGCATTTGACCAAGATATTTATCTCACCCAGCATGGTAATGTAAAAAGACACCCCAAAACACATTCCTCAACTTCTCTGAATACAGAGATACCAGATGTGTGACACTTTTTGCAGCCTAGGTGGGCAAAGGGCCCACATTCCAAAGAGCACCTTTCGGATTTCACAGGTCATTTACCTACTTACCACACATTTGGGCCCCTAGAATGCCAGGGCAGTATAACTACCCCACAAGTGACCCCATTTTGGAAAGAAGAGACCCCAAGGTATTCGCTGATGGCATAGTGAGTCATGGAAGTTTTTATTTTTTGTCACAAGTTTGTGGAATATGAGACTTTGTATGAAAAAAAAAAAAAAAAAAAAAATCATCATTTTCCACTAACTTGTGACAAAAAATAAAAAATTCTAGGAACTCGCCATGCCCCTCACGGAATACCTTGGGGTGTCTTCTTTCCAAAATGGGGTCACTTGTGGGGTAGATATAATGCCCTGGTATTTTAGGGGCCCAAATGTGTGGTAAGGAGTTTGAAATCAAATTCAGGAAAAAATGAGGAGTGAAATCCGAAAGGTGCTCTTTGGAATATGGGCCCTTTGCCCACCTAGGCTGCAAAAAAGAGTCCCACATCTGGTATCCTTCCCCGTACTCAGGAGAAGTGAGGATGTGTTTTTGGGGTGTTCTTTTTACATATACCCATGCTGGGTGAGATAAATATCTTGGTCAAATGACAACTTTGTATAAAAAAATGGGAAAATTTGTCTTTTGCCAAGATATTTCTCTCACCCAGCATGGTATATATAAAATAACACCCCAAAACACATTCCCCACCTTCTCCTGAGTACGGAGATACAGATGTGTGACACTTTTTTGCAGCCTAGGTGGGCAAAGGGGCCCATATTCCAAAGAGCACCTTTCGGATTTCACAGGTCATTTTTTACAGAATTGATTTCAAACTCCTTACCACACATTTTGGGCCCCTAGAATGCCAGGGCAGTATAACTACCCACAAGTGACCCCATTTTGGAAAGAAGAGACCCCAAGGTATTCGCTGATGGGCATAGTGAGTTCATAGAAGTTTTTATTTTTTGTCACAAGTTAGTGGAATATGAGACTTTGTAAGGAAAAAAAAAAAAAAAAAAAAAAAAACAACATTTTCCGCTACTTGTGAAAAAAAATAAAAAGTTCTATGAACCTCACTATGCCCATCAGCGAATACCTTAGGGTGTGTAACTTTCAGAAATGGGGTCATTTGTGGGGTGTTTGTATCTGTCTGGGCATTGTAGAACCTCAGAAACATGACAGGTGCTCAAAAAGTCAGAGCTGCTTCAAAAGCGGAAATTCACATTTTTGTACCATAGTTTGTAAACGCTATAACTTTTACCAAACCATTTTTTTTTTTACCCAAACATTTTTTTTTTATCAAAGACATGTAGAACTATAAATTTAGAGCAAAATTTCATATGGGATGTCGTTTTTTTTGCAAAATTTTACAACTGAAAGTGAAAAATGTCATTTTTTTGCAAAAAAATCGTTAAATTTCGATTAATAACAAAAAAAGTAAAAATGTCAGCAGCAATGAAATACCACCAAATGAAAGCTCTATTAGTGAGAAGAAAAGGAGGTAAAATTCATTTGGGTGGTAAGTTGCATGACCGAGCAATAAACGGTGAAAGTAGTGTAGGTCAGAAGTGACAAAGTGGCCTGGTCTTTCAGGGTGTTTAAGCACTGGGGGCTGAGGTGGTTAAGAACTCTATAATGACAGGGAGTGTTCCACAGGATTGGTGCATAACAAATGTGGTGCGATATTCAAAAAAGGGTCAAAAACAGAGCCTGAAAACTATAGGCCAGTAAGTTTTATCTGGAGTACCTCCATGCAAATAAGCAAATAACGCCATATCAGCATGGCTTCATGAGGGATCGGTTATGTCAAACTAATTTAATCAGTTCTATGAGGAAGTAAGTTCTAGACTTGACCCGCGGCAAATCAATTGATGTCGTATATCTGGAATTCTCCAAAGCATTTGACACTGTACCACATAAAAGGTTAGTATATAAAATGAGAATGCTTGGACTGGAGAAAATGTCTGTATGTGGGTGGTAACTGGCTCAGTGAAAGAAAACAGAGGGTGGTTATTAATGGCACACACTCAGATTGGTCACTGTCACTAGTGGGGGTACCTCAGGGGTCATATTAGGCCCTATTTTCTTCATTATTTATTAATGATTTTGTAGAAGGCTTACACAGTAAAATATAAATTTTTGCAGATGACACTAAACTGTGAAAGTAATTAACACGGAAAAGACAATATACAGCTACAGATGGATCTGGATAGAT
Source organism: Bufo bufo (assembly GCF_905171765.1). Lineage (NCBI taxonomy): Eukaryota > Metazoa > Chordata > Amphibia > Anura > Bufonidae > Bufo > Bufo bufo. Next base: position 508,561,644 of record NC_053389.1, on the reverse strand, counting down.
TGGAGGCTTGGGCAGATAAGTGGCAGAGGAAGTTTATATTGGCAAATATAAGGTTATGCACATGAAAGGAATAATACAAGTCACCAGTACACACTAAATGGTAAACACTGAGTAACACTGACATGGAAAAGGACCTAGGAAATTTGGTGAACCCGCAAAACTAAGCTGTAGAAACCAGTGTCAGCAGCTGCTGCCAAGGGCCAATAAGATAATGGGTTTGCATCAAAAGGGGCATAGAAACAACAAAAAAATCATTGTCAGAGTTATATCAAGGGATCAGTGAAACCAAACAAAAACCTCTTGCGGAGACTCTTTTCTCATCTGAATAAAGACTTCCCGGGTGTTGAAATACAACAGATAATACAAAAAGGTTGGAAAAGATTAGAAATGTAGTATTTAATGAAGGTTGGAGGGAAACACAGTTCCGATTAATGCACAAAGCAATTTATGGATTTCGCTTCTCCTCTCGGATTCAAAAGCAAGACAGACTGACGTGCTGTCCAAAATGTCATCTAGATGGATCAGATATGAACACGGAATTTGGTCTTGCCCCGAATCGTCGAAACTCTGGAATCAATAAAACAGCAAATTAAAAGACACTTAGATGTGAATATCCCTATTACTCATGAATTTATCCTGTTTCATGTTCTTCCAGAACATAGGCATGTGCAACCAATTATTCACATCATTATTTTGGCAGCTAAGAGGTGTTTACTGAACAGCTGGCTCCGTCCACAAATACCTGCAATGAATGAAGTACTTCAGCATGTCAAAAAAATGCTTTGATGGAGAGAATAGAAGCTAATTCCCTTAGAGGAAAACTGTATTGAGATTTTCTTCAAAGGATGGGAAAGATTTTATGTAGTGGTTTACTCAAATCTAGAACGGAAGGAGTTGAGTTGTGACACCTTTTCTGTCCTCGGAATGTATTTGAAACGTAAAATAGCAGGACGCTAGGAGATTGCTGTCTGATTAGATATAGAATACTTATTGAGGTCGCGTATACTTGAAGGGAATCATTCTGGGAGGGAAGGGAAAGGGGGGGGGGGCAAGAAGTTATTCCCTGTTTATTTTAGGCTAGAAGATTAGCTTAAAATGTCAGGATTTGAATAGATTTGATTGTATATGATCATTATGACAATATGCAAGAAGTACCAGTTGTAATGCAGCCTACATGCATGTATAATTTTGTCTATCTTACCCAGCTGAATTGTATTACATGTGTTACCACCTGTCAAATTATCATACCACTGTGACATGATGTTGGAATGAAAAAATATGACAAAAGCTAATAAAGATATTATTTGAAAAAAAAAAAGGGGCATAGATGTCTGTGATGAGAACATAGTCCTGCCACTTACAAATCACTAGTCAGACCACACATGGAGTACTGTGTACAGTTCTGGGCTCCAGTGAACAAGGCAGCATAGCAAAGGCTGAGAGGGTTCAGAGGAGGGCAACTAAAGTAATACTGGATGGTGGACTACAGTACCCTGAAAGATTATCAAAATTAGGGTATTCACTTTAGAAAAATACGACTAAGGGGAGATCTAATAACTATGTATAAATATATCAGGGGGTCAGTACAGAGATCTCTCCCATCATCTATTTATTCCCAGACTGTGACGAGGGGACATGCTCTGCGTCTGGAGAAAGAAGGTTTGTACACAAACATAAAAGAGATTCTTTACGGTAAGAGCAGTGAGACTATGAACTCTCTGCCTGAGGAGGTGGTGATGGTGAGTTTCACTAAAAGAGTTTCAAGAGGGGCCTGATGTATTTCTGAAGTGTAATAATATTACAGGCTATAGCTACTAGAGAGGGGTCGTCTGATTGCCTGATTGGAGTCAGGAAGGAATTTTTTTCCCCTAAGTTGAGGAAAATTGGCTTCTACCTCACAGGTTTTTTTTTGCATTCCTCTGGATCAACTTGCAGGATAACAGGCTGAACTGGATGGACACATATTTTTTTTTTAGCCTTATAAACTATGTTACTATGTTTCTATGAACAAGGAGCATGGCGTTCACAGACACACATACAAACATGGAGAAAATGAACAGATGGCTCACTATGAACAAATCACGCTAGGTGCTCTGGACAAAAAGAGCCACCCCTTGCTCTTGTTAAAGTAAATAGTAAATGAAAATGGGACCGGCACTCAAAACACCAAGAGAGATGTGGAACCAAACTTGTTTATTTAAACACAATTAAAATATATCGAGTGTATATACTGGCATCAATAATACAGTTTTATCGATAGAGTATCGATTATAAAAATCGATTTGCGGTGAATCGATCAAATAAAATCGAATCTATTAAAATACATACATAAAAATGAAAATAAAATGCAATATTCTTAATCAATAGCTACTCGATTTTCTTCTGGAGACCTAAATATATCTCAGTTAACCACCTCAGCCCCATAGCTTAAACACCCCTTAATGACCAGGCCACTTTTTACACTTCTGACCTACACTACTTTGACCGTTTATTGCTCGGTCATGCAACTTACCACCCAAATGAATTTTACCTCCTTTTCTTCTCACTAATAGAGCTTTCATTTGGTGGTATTTCATTGCTGCTGACATTTTACTTTTTTTGTTATTAATCGAAATTAAACTATTTTTTTTGCAAAAAAAATGACATTTTTCACTTTAGTTGTGAAATTTTGCAAAAAAAACGACATCCATATATAAATTTTCTCTAAATTTATTGTTCTACATGTCTTTGATAAAAAAAAATGTTTGGGTAGAAAAAAAAAATGGTTTGGTAAAAGTTATAGCGTTTACAAACTATGGTACAAAAATTTGAATTTCCGCTTTTTTGAAGCAGCTCTGACTTTCTGAGCACCTGTCATGTTTCCTGAGGTTCCTACATGCCCAGACAGTACAAACACCCCACAAATGACCCCATTTCGGAAGTAGACACCCTAAGGTATTCGCTGATGGGCATAGTGAGTTCATAGAACTTTTTATTTTTTGTCACAAGTTAGTGGAAAATGATGATTTTTTTCTTTTTTTTTTTCTTACAAAGTCTCATATTCCACTAACTTGTGACTAAAAATAAAAACTTCTATGAACTCACTATGCCCATCAGCGAATACCTTGGGGTGTCTTTTTTCCAAAATGGGGTCACTTGTGGGGTAGTTATACTGCCCTGGCATTCTAGGGGCCCAAATGTGTGGTAAGTAGTTTGAAATCAAAATCTGTAAAAAATGGCCGGTGAAATCCAAAAGGTGCTCTTTGGAATGTGGGCCCCTTTGCCCACCTAGGCTGCAAAAAAGTGCCACACATGTGGTATCGCCGTACTCAGGAGAAGTTGGGGAATGTGTTTTGGGGTGTCATTTTACATATACCAATGCTGGGTGAGATAAATATCTTGGTCAAATGCCAACTTTGTATAAAAAAAATGGAAAAGTTGTCTTTTGCCAAGATATTTCTCTCACCCAGCATGGGTATATGTAAAAGACACCCCAAAACACATTGCCCAACTTCTCCTGAGTACGGCGATACCACATGTGTGACACTTTTTTGCAGCCTAGGTGGGCAAAGGGGCCCACATTCCAAAGAGCACCTTTCGGATTTCACCGGTCATTTTTTACACATTTTGATTCAAACTTCTTACCACACATTTGGGCCCCTAGAATGCCAGGGCAGTATAACTACCCCACAAGTGACCCCATTTTGGAAAGAAGACACCCCAAGGTATTCCATGAGGGGCATGGCGAGTTCCTAGAATTTTTTATTTTTTGTCACAAGTTAGCGGAAAATTATGATTTTTATTTTATTTATTTTTTTCTTACAAAGTCTCATATTCCACTAACTTGTGACAAAAAATAAAAACTTCCATGAACTCACTATGCCCATCAGCGAATACCTTGGGGTGTCTTCTTTCCAAAATGGGGTCACTTGTGGGGTAGTTATACTGCCCTGGCATTCTAGGGGCCCAAATGTGTGGTAAGAAGTTTGAAATCAAAATGTGTAAAAAATGACCGGTGAAATCCGAAAGGTGCTCTTTGGAATGTGGGCCCCTTTGCCCACCTAGGCTGCAAAAAAGTGTCACACATGTGGTATCGCCGTACTCAGGAGAAGTTGGGAAATGTGTTTTGGGGTGTCATTTTACATATACCCATGCTGGGTGAGAGAAATATCTCGGCAAAAGACAACTTTTCCCATTTTTTTATACAAAGTTGGCATTTGACCAAAATATTTCTCTCACCCAGTATGGGTATATGTAAAATTACACCCCAAAACACATTCCCCAACTTCTCCTGAGTACGGCGATACCACATGTGTGACACTTTTTTGCAGCCTAGATGCACAAAGGTGCCCAAATTCCTTTTAGGAGGGCATTTTTAGACATTTGGATCCCAGACTTCTTCTCACGCTAAATTTAGGGCCCCTAAAAAGCCAGGGCAGTATAAATACCCCACATGTGACCCCATTTTGGAAAGAAGACACCCCAAGGTATTCAATGAGAGGCCTGGCGAGTTCATAGCAATTTTTTTTTTGGCATAAGTTAGCGGAAATTGATTTTTTTTTTGTTTTTTCTCACAAAGTCTCACTTTCCGCTAACTTGGGACAAAAATTTAAAACTTTCATGGACTCAATATGCCCCTCAGCGAATACCTTGGGGTGTCTTCTTTCCAAAATGGGGTCAGTTGTGGGGTGTTTGTACTGCCCTGGCATTTGAGGGTCTCCGCAATCATTACATGTATGGCCAACATTAGGAGTTTCTGCTATTCTTCTTATATTGAGCATACAGGTAATGAGATTTTTTTTTTCCGTTCAGCCTCTGGGCTGAAAGAAAAAAATGAACGGCACAGATTTCTTCATTCGCATCGATCAATGTGGATGAAAAAATCTCTGCCAAAAAAAAAAAGGAGGGGAAAGGCGTCTGCCAGGACATAGGAGCTCCGCCCAACATCCATACCCACTTAGCTCGTATGCCCTGGCAAACCAGATTTCTCTATTCACATCAATCGATGTGGATGAATAAATCATTGCCGGGATTTTTTATTTTTTTTTATATACAAAGTGTTTGCCAAAGCATAGGAACACCGCCACCTCCTCAGCTCATATGCCTTGGCAAACGTATCTTTTACTGCAGAGGAGAAATCTCATCTTGCAGCGCCGCATACACCGACTTGCGTGTAATCTGACAGCAGCGCAATGCTTCGTGTCAGAATGCACATCAGTGCTGCAGCTAGTCGATCGGTTGGTCCACCTGGAAGGTAAAAAAAAAAAAGAAAAAACCAGGCCGCAACGCAATAATTTTATTATTTTTGGAACAGAACATATAAACTTTAACTTTTTGAACTGAACATTAACCTTTTTGCTTACTGGTGTTTTTTCTTTTTTTTGTTTTTTTTTACATTTATAGAACAAACCTCTCCTTCCCCATGGGTCAATGTGCAAAGCGCAAATCGCCCAAAGATGTGGCGAAGTGCGTTATGCACTTTGTCCCAGGTGAAAGGAGACGTTTGCAGCAGCTGTGAGTGAATGGGCCCTAATAGCCCTGTGTGCCTGTCCTGGTGAGATGTGATCCCTATGCTAGGTGTACCTGTGTGTGGTACTTCCGGAAACACTCCCCTAAGCATAGGGCAGGGTGGTCAGGACAGTCAGGACAGAAATAGCGGGTGTCACGCCTTATTCCACTCCTGCTACAGACACAACATCTTTTTCGGGGTGACGGTTGGGTTGAGGTACCGGCAACGACATTGGGGAAATGTCGCTCGTGTAGACGGCTAACTACACTGGTGGATGGGGCCACGGAACCTTCTGGATACAGGAGGTTCTCGATGATCTCTTACTGAAATTTGAGGAAGGATCGTGTTCTCCCAGCCTTACTGTAGAGAACAAAACTATTATACAGAGCCAATTGAATCAAATATACAGACACCTTCTTATACCAGCGTCTGGTTCTGCGGGACACTAAATACGGAGACAACATCTGGTCATTGAAGTCCACCCCTCCCATGAGCGCATTATAGTCGTGGACTGAGAGGGGCTTTTCAATGACACGGGTTGCTCGCTCAATTTGGATTGTCGTGTCTGCGTGAATGGAGGAGAGCATGTAAACGTCACGCTTGTCTCTCCATTTCACCGCGAGTAGTTCTTCGTTACACAAGGCAGCCCTCTCCCGCCTTGCAAGACGGGTGGTAACGAGCCGTTGGGGGAAGCCCCGGCGACTAGGTCGCACGGTGCCACAGGCGCAAATCTGTTCTAGAAACAAATGCCTAAAGAGGGCCACACTTGTGTAGAAATTGTCCACATAAAGATGGTACCCCTTGCCGAATAAGGGTGACACCAAGTCCCAGACTGTCTTCCCACTGCTCCCCAGGTAGTTAGGGCAACCGACCGGCTCCAGGGTCTGATCTTTTCCCTCATAGACACGAAATTTGTGGTATAGCCTATGCCCTTTCACAGAGCTTATACAAGTTGACCCCATACCGGGCACGCTTGCTTGGGATGTATTGTTTGAAGCCAAGGCACCCGGTAAAATGTATTAGGGACTCGTCTATGCAGATGTTTTGCTCAGGGGTATACAAATCTGCAAATTTCTGGTTGAAATGGTCTATGAGGGGCCGAATTTTGTGGAGCCGGTCAAAAGCTGGGTGGCCTCTGGGACGGGAGGTGGTGTTGTCGCTAAAATGCAGGAAACGCAGGATGGTCTCAAATCGTGTCCTGGACATAGCAGCAGAGAACATGGGCATGTGATGAATTGGGTTCGTGGACCAATATGACCGCAATTCATGCTTTTTAGTTAGACCCATGTTGAGGAGAAGGCCCAGAAAAATTATAATTTCGGAAACTTGGACTGGTTTCCACCGGAAAGGCTGGGCATAATAGCTTCCCGGGTTGGCGGTTATAAATTGTGTGGCATACCGATTTGTTTCTGCCGCAACTAAGTCTAAGAGCTCCGCAGTCAAGAACAGCTCAAAAAATCCCAGGCCGAACCGATCTGAGCCGTCTCAACCCGAACTCCAGACTGGGCGGTGAAAGGGGGAACTAATGGTGCGCTGAAGTTGGTGACTGCCAATCAGGGTTTGCCAGCACCTCAGGGATTCTAGGGGCTCTACGGGCCTGTCTGTGCGGTGGCTGCAACGGGGTAACTACTGCACATGCCACCGTACCAGCTTCAACTGCCCTTCTGGTGCTCGCTACTTCACCATGTTGTACGGCAGTGCTGGTACTAGGTCCAGGAAGGGCTGCGCTGCTGGTGTATGCCTCACCACGTGATCCGACAGCGCCAGCCCCACTCTGCTGCTCTTGAAGCGGATCCTGCGCAACCTGTGGTCTAGCGACACGGGGCCGGGTACGCCTGGTGCTATCAGGGACCTCAGCCTCCTCGTCCGAACTTTGGGTCAGAGAGCCACTGCTTTCTACAGGTTCATATTCTGACCCGCTAGATTCATCAGATGAGGCTGGGCATAATAGCTTCCCGGGTTGGCGGTTATAAATTCCCATTCCTCATCCGACTGGGTCAGAATCCTGTAGGCCTCTTCAGAAGAATACCCCCTGTTTGACATTTGGGCAACTAAATTTAGGGGTATTCCCTGAGACTACCCAAGAAAAAAAGCAAGCCTGTCTTACAAATGGGAGGCTAGCGAAGTACCGGAGGCTGCTGCGGTTGATAAAAAATATCAAAACTGATTTTTTATCGCCGCAGCGCGTGTAAGTGAATGTGCAGTGATCAAAAAATAATATTTTTTTGTCACTGTGTTGGGGCGGGCGTGGGTGAACGCACGTGTGGGCAACCGATCAGGCCTGATCGGGCAAACACTGCGTTTTGGGTGGAGGGCGAACTAAAGTGACACTAATACTATTATAGATCTGACCGTGATCAGTTTTGATAATTTACAGATACTATAAAAGTACAAATGCTGATTAGCGATACGCTAAACAGCGAATAAGGGACTGCGGTGCGGTGGGCTGGGCGCTAACTGATCCCTAAACTACCTAACCAAGGGGCCTAAACTATCCCTAAAACCTAACAGTCAATACCAGTGAAAAAAAAAAAGTGACAGTTTACACTGATCACTTTTTTCCTTTCACTAGTGATTGACAGGGGCGATCAAAGGGGTGATCAAAGGGTTAATTGGGCTGCAGGGGGTGATCTGGGGCTAAAGTGTACTGTTGGTGCTACTCACTGTGATGTCTGCTCCTCTGCTGGATCCAACCGACGAAAAGGACCAGCAGAGGAGCAGACAAGCCATATAACAGATCATATTTACTAATATGATCTGTTATATGGCTTGTGATTCGATTTTTTAAAAATCAGCAACCTGCCAGCCATGATCATTGGCTGGCAGGTTGCTGACGAAATACTCCTTTAACTTTTGCCGAGCCGCGATGCTCATGCGCGGGCCGGCTCTGACCGAAATCTCGCGTCTCGCGAGATGACGCACGGATGCGTCCAGGAGGAATGAATCAACCACCTTCCGGACGCATCCGTGCGTTAGGCGGTCCGGAGGTGGTTAAAGTCCCAGTACAAGAAACCCATATATATGGGTGAGTCCCAGTGGAAAATATCAAAGCTATATCCTCAGTGCTTGTATGAGGAGCACAGTTTCGCCTTTTCAGGCTGTATAGTTAGTCAATACAACCAGCTTTCACGAATAAATATATATTTTTGGGTACTCACAACCTTTTGCGCTGATCGAGAGATTCTTTGTATGGGAATTATTTCAGGTGGCATCCCACCATTCACATCCCAGTCCAGCAATGTTGGTTTCCCTCTGCAGCAGCTCTCAGGATCTCGTCTCAAAATCTCATGGGACTTGGTCCGTCTGTAGGTTTTCGTGAGTCAAGCAGAATTTCTCTCTTGCATGGTTACAGGTTACCTACTGAGGAAGAGACAAGCTGCCTCGAAACGCGTCTGGACGGAGTACCTGTGCGTGAACTCAACTGCAATTTATACATGGCCATGTACTAAAATCAACCATGCAAGAGGATAAATATGTAACTGTCGGCCAGTACAGGACTCAAAAATTAGGCAAAAGGCATTCACCTGACAGCAAAGAACTTTGGATTCTGTGGCTGGAAGTACATTAGGCAGTCAAAGGATAAAAATGTAACTGTCGGCCAGTACAGGCCCCAAAAATTAACCAATAGGCATTCACCTGACATAAAGGACCTTTTATGCCGCTGTATATACATAAGGCAAGGACCATTCTTTGTTCTGGGTGGTGGCAGATATGTGTGGGCTGGCATGAGGAAATTCAATTACACGTGGTCATCACAGGTGTTGAATTCCTCCGAGATCCATGCCTCATTCATTTTTGAAAATGTGAGGTAGTCCTTACTGTCGTGTGCTAGGCGACTGCGTTTATCGGCCACGATCCCCCCTGCTGCGCTTAACGTCCTTTCGGACAGGACAAGCGGCAAGCCAAGAGTTCCATGGGAAATTGTGCTAGCTCTGGACACAGGTCAAGCTTGCACACCCAGTAGTCCAGGGGTTCCTCGCTTCTCAGAGCGTCCACATCGGCCGTTAACCCGATGTAGTTGAACACCTGTCGGTCTATGAGTTCCCTGAGGCTGGATCCGAAGGGCAGCTGTCGATGGGTTGACTGCAAGAATGATCTCATATCCGAAGTGACCAACACATCTTCAAACCGCCCTCTTTTTGCAGGCACAGTAGGATTGGTACCCCCACCTGTTTCGCTGTGGGTTAAAATTCCTCCGCCAGTGCCCGCAGTAGCAGAATTTAGTATCTCTCGCAGTAAGGCCTGGAAATGCTGCATTCTTACAGCCCTCTGTGATGCTGGTAACATGTCCACCATTTGTTTGTACCGGGGGTCTAAGTATGTTGTCACCCAGTACAGGTCCTTGACCTTTATGCTTTTTATATGGTGGCCCCTCTTAAAACACTGGAGCATAAAGTCCCCCATTTGTACTAAATTGGAAGCGGAGGAGCGCCCTAGCTCCTGCTCATCGCCCAGGAGAATGTCGTCCTCGGTCTCCTCCCCCCAGCCACAGACGAACATCAGGGATCCCCAAAAAGTGTAAAGCCCGCTTTTCTTGCTCCTCCTCTTCCCCCCAGCCACCATCCTCCTCTGACTCCTCTTCATACTCCTGCCGACTTGTCAGATGGAGTAGCCCCCCCCCCCCGGGAATTCATTCAGCATTGCGACTTCCTCATCTTCCAGCTCCTGCTCCTCAACGGCTTGATCAATGACATAACGCAATGCACGCTCCAGAAGGAAGGCGTAAGGTATGATGTCACTGATGGCGCCCTGGCAGCGACTGACCAGTTTGGTGATCTCATCAAATGGCCGCAGAAGTCTACATGCGTCGCGCATGAGCAGCCACTGGTGTGGTGAAAAAAAAACAAGCTCCCCAGAACCTGTCCCGCCGCACAGTTCGTACAGGTAGTCGTTAACGGCACGTTTCTGCTGCAGCAGCCTATCAAGCATATACAAGGTGGAGTTCCAGCGCATCGGGCAGTCACAAATCAGACGTCTGACGGGCAAGTGGTGTCGCCACTGAGCATCAGCAAGGCGAGCCATGGCTGTGTAAGATCTTCTAAAATTGCCAGAGATTTTCCTGGCCTGCCGCAAGATGTCCTGGACCCCGGGGTATTTGGCAACGAATCGCTGCACGACTAAGTTCAGGACCTGTGCCATGCACAACACGTGTGTTATTTTGCCCTGTTTCAGCACCCTCAGCAGATTGGCACAGTTGTCGCACACCACTTTACCAACTGTCAAATTGAGCAGGGTTAGGCACTGATCGGCCTGTGACCGCAACGTCTCACCTGGCATGTCGAATAGGTTCTGGGGAACTTGGGGGTTGCAGCGGAAGAGGCGGTAGCAGTGGAAAAGGAAGAGTCAGCCGAGGAGGAGACAGAGGATGGAGTAGGAGGAGGAGAAGAAGAGGCAGGCCTGCATGCAATCTGTGGCGCTAACACCCAATCCACACGGGTGCCACGGGTTACATGCTTGAGGGCCGTCAGAAGGTTTACCCAGTGGCAGTGATGGTCAGCTTGCAGTGTTCGCCAGTGAACACATGCGGACTGGCATCTTTAGTAAGGTAGACTCACCTGTTTGGCGATGCAGAGGAAAGCCCTTACCTGTGCCTGTTCCGGGAGCCGGTCTGAAATCAAATGCAGTCACCGGGAGCAGGCAGTTCTGAGAACAGCCACCGGGGGCCTTCATCGGGCTGTTCTCGGAACTGCCTGCTCCTGGTGACTGAATTTGATTTCAGACCAGGTCCCGGCACAGGCACAGGTAAGGGCTTACCTGTGCATAGCCGGACGGGTGAGTCTGCCTTACTAAAGATGGCAGCCAGCATGTGTTATCTGACCATCACTGCCCAGTGGACAGTAAAAGTTATTTACCTTCCCTGCCCGTGTTTGCTAGACTACGTGTCTGTGGTCAGATGTATCTTGGCACTGACACTGTGTGCAATAGATATATTCACTTGTCGCTGAACGTGGCCATATAGTTCAGGGATGCCCTTCTTGGAGAAATATTTACTTCCGGGGACTGCCAATGGCCACAAAATTTCTAAAGGCCTCCGAGTCCAGTTTATATGGCAGTAGTTGGCGGGCTAGCAGTTCCGACAAGCAAGCGGTCAGCCGTTGGGCAAGAGTGTTATCCAGCGTCATCAACTTTTTACGCTCAAACATTTGGGCCACAGAAGCCTGCCTTCTGTCAGATGAACGTGACGACGGCACGGTGGAAGGTGGAGTGGAGGACAAATGGGAGGAGAGAGCAGAAGGAGAAGAGGCAGGGTGTGGAACACCAGAAGTGTGGCTTTGTGGGTTCTGACGGCGTTGCTCCCACTGGGCTCGGTGATGGGAGGCCAGGTGCCTTCTTAAGGCGGTCGTCCCTAGGTGAGTGTTGGGCTTACCGCGACTTATGTGTTGACAGCACAGGCTGCAGATGGCAACACTATTATCAGCAGCTGACATATAAAAAAAATCCCACACTGCGGAGCCATGTGCCCGCGTCCTGGGAGCGCAAGATGTGACCGTGCATGGTGGATGGCTCGCTCCAGATACATTTGCAGTCTGCTTTTTGCCTCCTGTGCACTGCAAGTTCTGCCTGCTTCTCCTCCTTCTCCTCCTTCTCTGCTGTTCCGTCTCTATCTCTGAACTCCCCTCCTCTTCCTCTCCTGTGGGCACCCACGTGATGTCCATCGGCACGTCATCATCGTCACCTTCATCACCACTGACATTAGAGATCTCGGAGTAGTCAGCAACAGCGGAGACCACCCTCCTTGGGATGATCTAGGGTACTGTCATCAGACTGCTGGGTGGCGGCTGTTGCTACCTCCTCTTCCTCATCCGATGCCAAGAATGGCTGTGCATCGGTAAGGTCTGGGAATGGATGGGAAAATAATTCCTCTGACTCGAGTGGAGGGGCTATGGTAGTGGTGGTGGTGGTGTCTTTGGGGGTGCACACAGAAGAGAGTGAGGAGGGTGCAGATACAGAGGATGAGGAGGGTGCAGAAGCGGAAGGCTGAGTGAGCCACTCAACTAACTCTGGTGCACCCTTTGAAGTTATCGTACGCACCTTCTCCAACTTCCCACTTAGGCTCTGCCTGTTATTTTCTAAATGACCCTTTGCCTAAGTCCATAGAGAAGAGCAGTATTTGTGGAAGAAGGTACATCACAGCCCTCAATCAGTTTTTGGTGGAATAAGGTACACTGCGTGCAGAATTATTAGGCAAATGAGTATTTTGACCACATCATCCTCTTTATGCATGTTGTCTTACTCCAAGCTGTATAGGCTCGAAAGCCTACTACCAATTAAGCATATTAGGTGATGTGCATCTCTGTAATGAGAAGGGGTGTGGTCTAATGACATCAACACCCTATATTAGGTGTGCATAATTATTAGGCAAAATGGGTCAAAAGAAGGACTTGACAGGCTCAGAAAAGTCAAAAATAGTGAGATATCTTGTAGAGGGATGCAGCACTCTTAAAATTGCAAAGCTTCTGAAGCGTGATCATTGAACAATCAAGCGTTTCATTCAAAATAGTCAACAGGGTCGCAAGAAGCGTGTGGAAAAACCAAGGCACAAAATAACTGCCCATGAACTGAGAAAAGTCAAGCGTGCAGCTGCCAAGATGCCACTTGCCACCAGTTTGGCCATATTTCAGAGCTGCAACATCACTGGAGTGCCCAAAAGCACAAGGTGTGCAATACTCAGAGACATGGCCAAGGTAAGAAAGGCTGAAAGACGACCACCACTGAACAAGACACACAAGCTGAAACGTCAAGACTGGGCCAAGAAATATCTCAAGACTGATTTTTCTAAGGTTTTATGGACTGATGAAATGAGAGTGAGTCTTGATGGGCCAGATGGATGGGTCCGTGGCTGGATTGGTAAAGGGCAGAGAGCTCCAGTCCGACTCAGACGCCAGCAAGGTGGAGGTGGAGTACTGGTTTGGGCTGGTATCATCAAAGATGAGCTTGTGGGGCCTTTTCGGGTTGAGGATGGAGTCAAGCTCAACTCCCAGTCCTACTGCCAGTTTCTGGAAGACACCTTCTTCAAGCAGTGGTACAGGAAGAAGTCTGCATCCTTCAAGAAAAACATGATTTTCATGCAGGACAATGCTCCATCACACGCGTCCAAGTACTCCACAGCGTGGCTGGCAAGTAAGGGTATAAAAGAAGAAAATCTAATGACATGGCCTCCTTGTTCACCTGATCTGAACCCCATTGAGAACCTGTGGTCCATCATCAAATGTGAGATTTACAAGGAGGGAAAACAGTACACCTCTCTGAACAGTGTCTGGGAGGCTGTGGTTGCTGCTGCACGCAATGTTGATGGTGAACAGATCAAAACACTGACAGAATCCATGGATGGCAGGCTTTTGAGTGTCCTTGCAAAGATAGGTGGCTATATTGGTCACTGATTTTTTTTTTTTTGTTTTTTGAATGTCAGAAATGTATATTTGGGAATGTTGAGATGTTATATTGGTTTCACTGGTAAAAATAAATAATTGAAATGGGTATATATTTGTTTTTTGTTAAGTTGCCTAATAATTATGCACAGTAATAGTCACCTGCACACACAGATATCCCCCTAAAATAGCTAAAACTAAAAACAAACTAAAAACTACTTCCAAAAATATTCAGCTTTGATATTAATGAGTTTTTTGGGTTCATTGAGAACATGGTTGTTGTTCAATAATAAAATTAATCCTCAAAAATACAACTTGCCTAATAATTCTGCACTCCCTGTATATAGCAATAGCACCTCTCAAAATGTATTTTGTGGAAGAAGGTATATGGCACCCTTCAATCAGTATTTGGCAGAAACAGGTATATGGCACTCCTCAATTAGTATTTTGTGAAAGCAGGTGTATCGCAGCCCTTAATCAGTATTTGGCAGAAACAGGTATATGGCACCCCTCAATCAGTATTTTGTGGAAGCAGGTGTATCGCAGCCCTTAATCAGTATTTGGTGGAAGAAGGTATATAGCAATAACACCCCTCAATCAGTATTTTGTGGAAGAAGGTATATGGCACCCCTCAATCAGTATTTGGCGGAAACAGGTATATAGCACCCCTCAATCAGTATTTGGCGGAAACAGGTATTTGGCACCCCTCAAACAGTATTTTGTGGAAGCAGGTGTATTGCAGCCCTCAATCAGTATTTGGTGGAAGAAGGTATATAGCAATAGCACCCCTCAATCAGTATTTTGTGGAAGAAGGTTTATATTACCCCTCAATCAGTATTTGGCGGAAATAGGTATATAGCACCCCTCAATCAGTATTTTGCGGAAACAGGTATATAGCACTCCTCAATCGGGATTTTGTGGAAGAAGGTATATCGCAGCCCTCAAGCAGTTTTTGGGGGAGCAACAGGTATATCACACCTGTTGCAATTACTTACTCCAATAGCGTTTGTCCCTCTATCTAGCTGGGGTATCGCAGCAGAACCGCACACAACTGCTGCACAATACAAATACACTATAATATAATTTCTATGTTAGAAAGTATATTATAGGTATATCACACCCCTCTATATCACACCTATCGATAGCACACCTATACCAGTCCTTAAAAGGACTTTTGTGGCCCTATTAGCTAGCATTTGCCGTCCCTAACTGTCCCTGCTCCAAAATGCAACCTCTACCTACACTGGCAAAACACATAATGTAAAATGGCTGCCAAATCGGGTTCTGTTATAGGGTTGGGGGTGTGTCCATGTGCTGAAACGTCTTAATTGGCTGTCCTGTCCCACCTGATGGATGTGTCATGTGTCAAAGTTTGGCGCTATGCAAAAAAATATGGCGCGTGTGAATATCGCCATATGTTTGCATGTTCGGCAAATCAAGAACGAGCAAAGTTCGCCGCAAAAGACTGCTGGGTGAACAGCAAGGCCACACTATCAGACAAACTCAGGGAAGCATTAACCCTAAATAGACACAGGGAACATACAATTCACAGAGCAGAGTTCACACACTTTAGAAAACCGCAGCTAGCACACACCACACAAGCAACCAGCATACACGGGAACATCAACCGTAAATAATACACAAAAGCACATGTAGCCAGCCTAAACGGCAATGCAGCGTCACAGAGAACTGCACTGTGATGGAGACAGAAGGATCATAATATTCACAGGACACAGTTCACACACTAAGAAGGCTGCAGCCAGCACGCACCACTAAAGCAAACAGCATACACAGGAACATCAACCGCAGCCAGTACGCAATAGCGCATGCAGCCAGACTACATGGCAATGAGTGTCACAGTGAACCGCACTGCGATACAGACACAAGGAACAGAATATTCACAGGACACAGTTCACACACTAAGAAGGCCGCAGCCAGCACGCACCACCTAAGCAACCAGCATACACGAGAACATCAACTGCAGCCAGTTCACTAGTGGGCATGCAGGCAGCCTACACGTCAGCGAGTGTCACAGTAAAAGGCACTGGGACACTTACATAGAGAATACTATCAATCACTGATAACACCTCCCCCATGTACAGCTATCAGTGACTGACAGCTATCTATGTATACACATTTACACAGAGAATATTATCAATCAATGATAACACCTCCCTTGTGCACAGTTATCAGTGACTGACAGCTATTTATGTATACCCAATGTGACGGACTGAAGCATCATTGGGGCTTCTGCAGAATCCTGAGGGCAAGCCTCCTCCCTACGGACTATGGACCCAGAACTATGGAGACCCCCCAGACCTTTTGGGGTTACAAGGAACTATCAACCCCGATTTATATGTGGAGTTTATATGCCATATATTTCCTATTGCCCACTAAAGGTTCAGGGTGTGAATCCAGCAACACAAAAAGGGTTAACTCTGCACTGAGACTCCCACTGATTGTGTTAGTGATGGGATTAAGATAGCTGACTCTAGGAGTAGCCGACTCCGGTGTAGATGAGTAGATCACTCTATGATACACTCAGGAGATAATCCCATCACATGTGTCTCCTCTATCCCTATTCATTCATTAAGATACTGGGGGGGATGTCTGTTTGCATGCTGTTCATAGTTGATTGATTTGTTGTTAGACTTCTTGAACTGTATATATACTGAGTTGGTCCTCAATAAAGTCAGTTCCTGTTTTACCCTCATCATAGAGTGTCATCTCATGTGTGGGGGGAACAGCTATATTTACTCTGGGGATTGATATCGGTATTATACTCCCCTGGGATTACAACACGGTTCTATCCACTGGAAGCTGGATCCCGGTCTTGGGCCTAGGGTGGGTGGAAGACAGCGAGATCCCAACCAAGCTGCGGTGGTTCGTGGGGTCAGCAGTGCTAAGGGTGTCAAGTGGAATGCTTGGAGTCCTTGGGAAGCACTAGGAGCATCCATCAACAGAAGTACCCAGTCGGGGTGCCAGGAGATCCGTTAAACCCACTTACACAGAGAATGCTATCTATCACTAATAACACCTTCCCTGTGTACAGTTATCAGTGACTGACAGCTATGTATACACACTTACACAGAGAATGCTATCAATCACTGATAACACCTCCCCTGTACTGCTATTAGTGACTGACAGCTATCTTTGTATACACATTTATACAGAGAATGCTATCAGTCACTAATAAGATGTGAATCTTCACCCACAAAACTATATATCAATCTGCTCAGCTACTCCTGCTGTACAACATGCTACCTGCAGATTAAAATTCACTTCCAGGTGACAGGTTCGCTTAAAATTTCTTCTTCTTGGTGAAATATGTTATTACAGACAAGCTACAAAAAGACAGACCTGCAGGCACTATGGGGTACTATGGAAAAATGAACCCGCCCCAGTCTGCGTGCGCCGTGCGGCCCCGACCCTCACTTACAGAGCGACCTGGCAGCACAGCAACACGGTCACAGGGTCAGGCCAGGGGGTGTGACTGGCGAGTGGCGCAGCTGTGGCGGGCGGCCACAGGGACTGGAGCTGACTGTGTCTGTGGATCTGACTCACACACAGCCAGATTGCCGTAGCAGCAGGTCAGGTGGGTAGGTGATCACTGATGAGTGCACTAGCGCCAGAGTGCACGGCCTAAATGTGTTTTAAAAAAAATTATTACACAAACAATCATAACTGGAGGGGGGGGGTGACCATGATATGATGGGAGGGGGGACAATGTCTGTAGTCTGTGACATGGGGATGGGGCCAGGGCCGGCCGGGGGAAGATGATGTACCATGGGGGGGGACTGAAATGTGACACAATAGGGGGTAATGATGTGACACGAAGGGGGTGATGTGACATGGTTTGGAGGGGGAGAAATGTGACATGGATGGAGGGGGAGAATGTGACATTGAGGGGGTAAAATGTGACAAGAAGGGGGAGAAATTTGACATGGAGGGCTGATGTGACATAGGTAATTTGACATGGAGGGGGAAAAATGTAACATTGAGGCCTTAAGGGGGAGAAATGTGACATTGAGGGGGTGAAATATTACATGGAGGGGGAGAAATCTGAAATGGGGGATACATGCGACATGGGGGTGATATGACAGAGCGGATTATGTAAAAAGGAGGGGGAGAAATGTTACATGGAGGGGGGAAATGTGACATGGAGGGCTGATGTGACATAGGGGGGTTATTTTACATGGAGGGGGAGAAATGTGACATGGGGGCTGATGGCTGACATGGGGGCATGATGGCTTAGATGGGGGCTAATGGCTGACATGTGAGCATGATGGCTGACATGGGGGGCTGATGGATAGGGGCTGATGTCTGACATGGGGGTCTGATCTGAGGCATTGGGGGTCTGATCTGAGGTCTGATTAACATTTGTTTTAGCAAAGTCAGAAAACTGAGAAATGTAAAGCCTAAAAAGTCAATTTCTGTCACATTTTTTGAAATGTTGCATTGTTTCTTGACAAGCTAAATTTAATCAGAATTTAAAATCGTTTACATCTCAGTACCTTTTAATGCACAACTGATATGCAATCCACTATCTGGAGTTTCCGGAAGTGCTAAATCAAGAAGAATGAAAATCTTTTTTTTATTAAATGTATTCCCTTCCTTGCATCCTTTGTGACTCAGTGAAGCTTCCAGAAGATGCTGATAAATAATCCATACAGCCTGACTGCAAGAGATTTGAAGAGAAAAAAGAGCCTGTTATGCAGCTCAGAAGATGTGAACATTACAAGAAAGTGTTAGACTTCACTAACTGGAGTTGACTGGCATTTATTTCTATAGTGCATACTAGTACAGTTAAAAGTGTTCCTCAACCATTATGGAGGCTTTACTATTGGTCATTTGCTTTTCTGCTAAGTATCAATTGCCATAATGCATGTGTTTTTTTTGTTTTTTTTTCAGTAAAACTGAAAAATAGTACATGTAAATTAAGTATAATAAAAACAGACTTTTATTGAACTAAAATACTAACTATACTAAAGTACTAGGTATCATACAATCAGCTCCGCGTTCTTACCTTTTCTTGTGTATATTCTATTTCATTCATCTAATTTTTCATCTCTATTCAATGCAACTTTATTATACGCTCTCATTTTTTCATAGCTTCTATAGCTTCTATTTTTTCAATTGTTTTAGATCTTGAAGCTAAATGTAATGTGGTTTTCCTGGAATTAGATATTGATGGACCCCACCAAGTAGCATTTCACATATATGCAGAGCCCAGACCTGTAGAGTTAGGCTACTTTCACACTAGCAGTTTTGCTCAACACGTCATGGATCAGCAAAAACGCTTCCGTCATAATAATACAACTGTCTGCATCCATTCTGAACGGATCCAGTTGTATTATCTCTAAAATAGCCATTAAGGATCCGTCTCTAAAACCATTGTAAGTCAATGGGGGACGGATACGTTTTCTTTTGTGTCCGAGAAAACGGATCCGCCACCGTTGACTTGCATTGTGTGTCATGACAGATCCGTCTTGCTCCGCACCACATCTCGGACAGAAAAACGCTGCTTGCAGTGTTATTCTATCCGCGATGGGGACACAGGCAAATGGAACGGAATGCATTCTGATAGACTCTGTTTTGTTCAGTTCAGTTTTGTCCCCATGACAATGAATGGGGACAAAACAGAACCGTTTTCCCCCGCTATTGAGATCCTATGACTGATCTCAATAGCCAAAAGGGAAAGCGCAGATGTGAAAGTAGCCTTACACGACAGATATAAATATGTAACATCTTATGTTTGTATTGTAATAAACCAAGCTTAAGAGTGCTCAGAAACCACTGCTAGTATTCTTGTAATATGCGGTGTTTCATATCCATGTACCGTATTTTCTTTTCATCATAATAATGAGCCTTCTTTAACACAATGTCACACCATGGTTATTTCATTCATAGACAATTTCTATCTGAGACACTTTTACTGTATAAAAAAGAATTGTGACCATAAATAGAGCTGTACAATGTTATTAGCATTGTCTAAAGTCATACATGCAAACAAAAATAAGTGCAAAGGTGTAGGAAGCCTTTATGTATGAGATGTGGTATAATGTACTTCAACTTCAAAGAATTTACGTTACAATCATAGATACATAAGCATGAGAAAATAAGCCCTAGCATTATGAAATGTACTCAGGGATCTTATCTATTGCACAAGCTAAATAGCGCCCTAAATTCACTTTGTGGGAGCTAATTTCAGCTTACACTATTTGCTAATTTATATGCTTAAAGGGGTTCTCCGGGAATTAAGAAAATGAAAATACAAACCGGATTCCAAAAAAGTTGGGACACTAAACAAATTGTGAATAAAAACTGAATGCAATGATGTGGAGATGGCAAATGTCAATATTTTATTTGTAATAGAACGTAGATGACAGATCAAACGTTTAATCCGAGTAAATGTATCATTTTAAAGGAAAAATACGTTGATTCCAATTTTCACGGTGTCAACAAATCCCCAAAAAGTTGGGACAAGTAGCAATAAGAGGCTGGAAAAAGTAAATTTGAGCATAACGAAGAGCTGGAAGACCAATTAACACTAATTAGGTCAATTGGCAACATGACTGGGTATAAAAAGAGCTTCTCAGAGTGGCAGTGTCTCTCAGAAGCCAAGATGGGTAGAGGATCACCAATTCCCACAATGTTGCGCAGAAAGATAGTGGAGCAATATCAGAAAGGTGTTACCCAGCGAAAAATTGCAAAGACTTTGCATCTATCATCATCAACTGTGCATAACATCATCCGAAGATTCAGAGAATCTGGAACAATCTCTGTGCGTAAGGGTCAAGGCCGTAAAACCATACTGGATGCCCGTGATCTCCGGGCCCTTAAACGACACTGCACCACAAACAGGAATGCTACTGTAAAGGAAATCACAGAATGGGCTCAGGAACACTTACAGAAACCATTGTCAGTGAACACAATCCACCGTGCCATCCGCCGTTGCCAGCTGAAACTCTACAGTGCAAAGAAGAAGCCATTTCTAAGCAAGATCCACAAGCTCAGGCGTTTTCACTGGGCCAGGGATCATTTAAAATGGAGTGTGGCAAAATGGAAGACTGTTCTTTTTGGAAATCTGGGACGCCATGTCATCCGGACCAAAGAGGACAAGGACAACCCAAGTTGTTATCAACGCTCAGTTCAGAAGCCTGCATCTCTGATTGTATGGGGTTGCATGAATGCGTGTGGCATGGGCAGCTTGCATGTCTGGAAAGGCACCATCATTGCAGAAAAATATATTCAGGTTCTAGAACAACATATGCTCCCATCCAGACGTCATCTCTTTCAGGGAAGACCCTGCATTTTTCAACAAGATAATGCCAGACCACATTCTGCATCAATCACAACATCATGGCTGAGTAGGAGAAGGATCCGGGTACTGAAATGGCCAGTCTGCAGTCCAGATCTTTCACCTATAGAGAACATTTGGCGCATCATAAAGAGGAAGGTGCAACAAAGAAGGCCCAAGACGATTGAACAGTTAGAGGCCTGTATTAGACAAGAATAGGAGAGCATTCCTATTTCTAAACTTGAGAAACTGGTCTCCTCGGTCCCCAGACGTCTGTTGAGTGTTGTAAGAAGAAGAGGAGATGCCACACAGTGGTGAAAATGGCCTTGTTCCAACTTTTTGGGGATTTGTTGACACCATGAAATTCTGATTCAACATATTTTTCCCTTAAAATGGTACATTTTCTCAGTTTAAACTTTTGTTCCGTGATTTATGTTCTATTCTGAATAAAATATTAGAAGTTGGCACCTCCACATCATTGCATTCAGTTTTTATTCACGATTTGTATAGTGTCCCAACTTTTTTGGAATCCGGTTTGTACATAAATATTACTTTATTATAAATATATTCCCAAATACTGTATAAATATGGATAGGGCACTCTCAGAAATCTAGGACCATGCAAAGATACAGTAAATATGTTTTATTTATGCTAAAATTGTGATAAACAATAAAATAATGGAATAATAGCAACAACTACATGTATTAAATGCACCACTCCTAAAAAACACCTACTATGTTGACAGTGGTTATAAAGCAGCAGGATAAAACAGTGAGCACAAGCAGTAGAAATAGCAGCAAATTTCGATCAAGTAGGTAAGTAGTCGAATATGGACAATCTCAATGATAATGACTCGATAATAAAAATGACTCGATAATTTGCCAAAATTCAACCTGCAAAATTTCGACCTGAAAAATAATCGGCCCAAAATGTAATTGAAGGTCAGAAGTGTCCACTACTAATAATCGATGAGATAACTTCAAAGTTCTTTACTTCATTCCATCAAAACCAATCTGTCCTCAAACATTAATTAAAGTTAATATCGTTATGGAACCACACCTGAATGAAGCGGCGTCCCGCTAAAACAGGATAGGTAGCGGCGTTACGCTATTGAACAGCTTGCAAGCGATTATTTGTTTACCTCGAATTCGGCTTCTATCGAAACAGGCTCTACCAGACCTTGAGTTATTTTCGCTCCCTGCGTTTTGCCGGCGATGTTATAGCACGCTGGTATCAGGAGTTTCTTTGTTAATGAAGACCACGCTGGCGGGCTGTTATTCAACACGTGGGCCAGTGATGTATCGAACCCTCTGTGTGTTAGCCGTCCATACGCGTAGGTAATTTTCGCAGATATTAAATTCCACTTTCTCTGGTCGGTAGAAGTCGATGATAGGTAAATGAATCTGGTCGCAAAAACGGGGGATGTGGCACCAGACGCTTTTCGGGGTACTTGCATTCACCCCTTCCTCAGTGGTAGCTACCAATCCATTTTTTTGTTACCTTGCATCACAAAAAACGTAATATAGAGCAATTAAAAATCATATGTTCCCCAAAATAGTACCAATAAAACTGTCACCTTATCCTGTAGTTTCCAAAATGTGGTCACTTTTTTGAGTTTCCACTGTAGGGGTGCATCAGGGGGACTTCAAATGGGACATGGCATCTAAAAACCAGTTCAGCAAAATCTGCCTTCCAAAAACCATATGGCATTCCTTTCCTTCTGCACCCTGCCCTGTGGCCATACCGCAGTTTACGACCACATGTTTCTGTAAACCGCTGAATCAGTATAATAAATAATGAGTTTTGTTTGGCTGTTAACCCTTGCTTTGTTACTGGAAAAAATGGATTAAAATGGAGAATCTGCCAAAAAAGTGAAATTCTGAAATCTCCATTTTCTATTAATTCTTGTGGAGCACCTAAAGGGTTAAGAAAGTTTGTAAAATCAGTTTTGAATACCTTGAGGGGTGCAGTTTCTAAAATAGGGTAATTTTTGGGTGGTTTCTATTATGTAAGCCCCACAAAGTCACGTCAGACCTGAAATGGTCCTTAAGAAGTGGGTTTTGGAAATTTGCTTCTAAACTTCTAAGTCTTCTAACGTCCCCAAAAAATAAAATGTAATTTTCAAAATTATCCAAAAATGAAGTAGACATATGGGAAATGTAAAGTAATAACTATAATATGAGGTATCACTATCTATTATAAAAGTAGAGAAATTAGAAAATTTGGGAATTATTCAAAATCTTTGGTAAATTTGGGATTTTTTCACATATAAAGGTGAAATATATTGACTCCAATTTATGACTATCATGAAGTACAATGTGTCACGAGAAAACATTCTCAGAATGGCTTAGATAACTAAAAATGTTACGAAGCTATTACCACATAAAGTGACACATGTCAGATTTGCAAAAAAGCAGGCAGGCAGAAGAGCCAAAACTGGGTAGAAGGTAGGGGTAGAAGGGGTTAAAACTTTATTTCTGTCCCACTCTGGGACTTCATGGTGCCCGCCCAATCACCATGATGTACTATTACTTAAAAATGCGGGAACTCAACTCACTAACTTCCATAATCTAATCACATGTCGGGAAGGCATTTTTAGCAAATCTGACATGTGTCACTTTATGTGGTGATAAATTTAAAACACTTTTACTTATCCAGGCCATTCTGAGATTGTTTTCTCTTCACATATTTTACTTCATGACAGTGGTAAAATTGAGTCAAAATATAATTTTCTTTTTAATAAAAAAATCAATTTTACCAAAAATTTTGAAAAATTTGCAAACTTCCTAATTTCAATTTCTCTACTTTTATAATAGATAGCAATAACTCAAAAAAAAGTAATTACTTTATATTCCCCATATGTCTACTTCATGTTTGGATCATTTTGAAAATGACATTTTCTTTTTTTGGGACGTTAGATGGCTTAGAAGTTTAGAAGTAACATTTTAAAGAACATTTCCAAAACCCAATTTTTTTCAGGACCAGTTCAGATATGAAGTCACTTTCTGGGGCTTACATCATAGAAACTACCCATAAATCACTCCATTTTAGAAACTACAGCACTCAGGATATTCAAAACTGATTTTACAAACATTGTTAACCCTTTAGGAGCCCCACAAGAATTAAAGCAATATGGGAATGAAATTTCAAAATTTCACTTTTTTCAGCACATTTTTAATTTTTATCTATTTTTTCTGCAACACATCAAGGGTTAACAGCCAAACAAAACCCAAAATCTATTACCCTGCATCTGAAACTTACAGAAACACCCCATATGTGCTCAAAAATTGAGTTATAGGCTCACAGCATGCTTCAGAGTGGAAGGAGCACCATATGGCTTTTGGAGAGCGGATTTAGCTGGAATGGTAATTGGGAGCTATGTCGCATATGAAGACACCCTGAGGTGGCCCTACAGTGGAAACCCCCCAAAAATGACCCCATTCCAGAAACAATACCCCTCAAGGAATATTTCTAGGTGTATATAGAGCACTTTGACCCATCAGGCGTTTCACAGAATTAGGAAACACTTGAAAAATTCTATTTTTTTTACAAAAAAAGTTGCTTTACACCCACATTTTTCACTTTAAAGGGGTAACAGGACAAAATTCACCCCACATTTTGTTAACCATTTCCCCCGAATACGACAACACTCCATATGTGCTCAAAAAATTATGTATGGGCGCACAGCAGGCTTCAGAGTGCAAGGAGCACCATATGGCTTTTGGAGAGCGGAATTAGCTGGAATGGTAATTGGGAGCTATGTCGCATATGAAGACACCCTGAGGTGGCCCTACAGTGGAAACCCCCAAAAAGTGACCCTATTCCAGAAACTACACCCCTCAAGGAATATTTCAAGGTGTGTAGTGAGCACTTTGACCCATCAGGTGTTTCACGGAATTAGGAAAAGCTTGGCTTTGAAAAGGAAAAATTTCAATTTTTACCAGAAAGAGTTTCTTTTCACCGACATTTTTCACTTTCACAAGGGGTAACAGGACAAAATGCACCCCACATTTTGTTACCCATTCCCTGCAAATATGCCAACACCCCATATGTGCTCAAAAAATTATGTATGGGCGCACATCAGGCTTCAGAGTGCAAGGAGCACCATATGGCTTTAGGAGAGCGGATTTAGCTGGAATGGTAATTGGGAGCTATGCTGCATGTGAAGACACCCTGAGGTGGCCCTATAGTGGAAATCCCAAAAAGTGACCCCATTCCAGAAACTACACCCCAATTAGCATACATGGATTTGAGGTGCCATGTCGCATTAAATAAATTCCTGAGGTCCCCAGAAATTAAAAACCCCAAGTGACTCCATTTTGGAAAGAGCACCCCGTACAAACATTTTAAGTGGTAAAAATGTTACTTTTTAGCAAACAGGTGTCTCACAGAAGGTGGAAACACCTGAAAAAGCATTTCAAAGCACACATTTGTAAATATGAAAAATTACTAGTAGACCCCAATTTTTTACTTTCACAAGGGGTTAAAGGAGAAAATGCACCCCAGTATATGTTCCTCATTTTCTCCCCATTCAGGAAACACCCCATATGTGCTTGTAGCCTGCTGTATGGGCGCACAGCAGGGCTCTAGAGGCAAAGTGCAAAATATGGTTTTTGCAGGCTTGAATAAACAGACATTGATTTTAGGTGCCATGTAACATAGTAACATAGTAACATAGTACATAAGGCCGAAAAAAGACATTTGTCCATCCAGTTCGGCCTGTTATCCTGCAAGTTGATCCAGAGGAAGGCAAAAAACCCTGTTGCATTAAATAAATTTGTGAGGTCCCCAGAAATTAAAAACTTCAACAAGTGACCACATTTTGGAAATAGCACCCCCGTACGAACATTTTAAGGGGTGGAAAGGGTACTTTTGACCTAACAGTTGTCTCACAGAAAAAAATATGTAGTGGTTGTTGGAAAGTGGATATGGACTAAATCAGAGATATAAAGTGGAAATATTACAGGGAGCATAAAGAATGAAATTAAATTAATACTCCATGGATGAGTGGTAGATTCTGTAACACTCCTGCATGCAAAGGGCAGGTTTTTGTACCACACTTTCGCTTTTCGTGTGGCACTGTAGGGCTTCAGAAGTTGATCTGAAACATCCACCCCTCCCATGTGCCTATTGTAGTCCAGGATGCAAACTGGTTTGGGGGTAGTGGTTGTGGTACCACGTACAGGGGCAGGGGAGCTGGCGTTAGTGTGAATGTTGGTCAGTACAAGGACGTCCCTCTTGTCCTTGTACTTAACCACCAGAATGTTATCATGGAGGAGAGCCCTACTTTCACCCATTCTTAGTGGTTGCCCTACCGGGGATCTAGGGAGGCCTCTCTGATTTTTGCGCACTGGGCCGCAAGCCACAGTACCTCTGGCAGTTAGGGACCTGAATAGGGGTATGCTAGTATAATAGTTATCCACATAGAGGTGGCTACTGGCAACCCTTATCCAGCAGTGGGTGCAGTACCGTAATTTTTCATTACACCTCAGGTCAGACCACCAATCAGACCCCCAATGTTAATTAGACCCCAATAAGACCTCAGATCAGACCCCCATGCCTCATATCAGTCCCCATGCCTCTAATCAGTCCCCAACCAAATATGTAACCACCCCCAGCCATATATGTAATCAGCCACCAGCCATATGTAATCAGCAGCTCCCAGCCATATATGTAATCAGCAGTCCCCAGCCATATATGTAATCAGCCGCCCCCAGCCATAGATCACAAAATAAATAAACCACTTACCTCTCCAGCTCCTGGACACCGCCGCTCCTCTCCTCCAGCGCGATCCTCTTCCTCCTCCGTCGGCTGTGCTGTGAACTGACGCGCACAGCGTGAGGTCACAGAGCACCCTCACGCTGTGTGCAGCCACTGCACAGCCGACAGCTGAGGACCAGGAAGTGGTGAGTACAGAGCCTTCACTGCTTCCTGGTCCTCCGGTACTAACAAGTGCTTCCGTAATGTAAGCGCTCATTAGTATTTTCCCCATAAGACGCAGGGGCATTTTTCCCCCAGAAAAATACGGTAAGTCCCACACAATCTTCCTACTAATTCCCCGGATGGGGGGGCATTCTGGGGGTTCTATCCGGGAATCTCTCCCTTCATAAATGCCAAACTTGTGGGTGTACCCGGAGCTACTCTCACAAAGTTTGTATAACTTTATGCCATACCTTGCCTGTTTGCTAGGCAGGTACTGTCAGAATCGAATCCTCCCTTTGAACAGTAATAGGGACTCATCTACACATACATTTTTATCGGGGTTGTCACCAAGCTTTGTGCCGAAGTGGTCAATGACAGGCCTAAACTTAAACAGACAGTCAAATGTTGGGTCACTTTGGGGTGAGCACTGAGAATTGTCGTTGTAGTGTGGGAATTTCCTAATTGGCTCAAATCGATCTCGGGGCATGGTCTTACTGTAAATTGGAGTCTGTTAGAATATATCCAAACTCCAATATTGCCTAATGGTTGTTTTTTTTTTACAACGCCCATATGCAGCACGAGTCCAAAAAATATCATCATGTCTGTTGCACTTACTGAGGTCCAACCTTGGGATCTAGCGTATGGCGAAGTAGGGTTCTGGGAAATAAATAGATGGGCCTATAAATTTGTTTGGGTTACCATCAAATTTATAAAATCTTCTGAGAAAAAGATTTAAAAAAAATCAATTTCTGTGAAGCCCGCACAATCTATCTGTATTCCTGAGTTATCCACAAACTCAGGAATTTGGGGCTGATAATTCTCAGTGGGTGGGGTCCATATGGGGTCACTCTGGGGGGCTGCCTCCTCTGCTATTCTGGGGCGCCTTCTAGAGGTTTCCTCAACAGTGGATGATAATAATGAGCAGGTAGAGGAGTAGAGGAAAGTGGCATCCTCTTCTCCCTCACTGGCTCAGTATCGGAGGCAAACATGGCATATGCCATTTCAGCTGAGTATACTCTTTGGAATGGACGAGCCAGTTTTATTTTATTGGGGTGTAACGTGTGAAAAGTGTAAACCTTTATTTCGTGTGAGGGGTGTTTATGTAGCGTTTTCACACATGAAGGGGCTTGTAAGAAATTTGAAATTAAATTTTGAAGAAAAAAAAGTTGTAAAAAAATAAAGTATTTTCTGCACAAAAAAAGTTTTTTCTGAACACAAAAAAAGTATTCTGCACAAAAAAAACCCTTGCAGTGCAAACTTAAACCCGATCAGTAATGGACAGCGGTCAGTGGTTGCAAAATGCACGTACGCAGATGGTGCGTTCGTGCAAAATTCTAAACTGACACTAACTGAAATTGAGATTTATATATACACTCACCTAAAGAATTATTAGGAACACCATACTAATATGGTGTTGGACCCCCTTTCGCCTTCAGAACTGCCTTAATTCTACGTGGCATTGATTCAACAAGGTGCTGATAGCATTCTTTAGAAATGTTGGCCCATATTGATAGGATAGCATCTTGCAGTTGATGGAGATTTGAGGGATGCACATCCAGGGCACGAAGCTCCCACCACATCCCAAAGATGCTCTATTGGGTTGAGATCTGGTGACTGTGGGGGCCATTTTAGTACAGTGAACTCATTGTCATGGTCAAGAAACCAATTTGAAATGATTCGAGCTTTGTGACATGGTGCATTATCCTGCTGGAAGTAGCCATAAGAGGATGGATACATGTTCTCATTCTGTTTACGCCAAATTCGGACTCTACCATTTGAATGTCTCAACAGAAATCGAGTGTGAACACCCTTAAACTAATACTTTGTTAAAGCACCTTTTGTTTTTTTTACAGCACTCAGTCTTTTTGGGTATGAGTTTATCAGCATGGCACATTTTGACTTGGCAAGATTTGCCCACTCTTCTTTGCAAAAACACTCCAAATCTGTCATCTCCTGTGCACAGCCCTCTTCAGATTACCCCACAGATTTTCAATCGGATTCAGGTCTGGGCTCTGGCATTCCAAAACTTGAATCTTCTTCTGGTGAAGCCATTCCTTTGTTGATTTGGATGTATGCTTTGAGTCATTGTCATGCTGAAAGATGAAGTTCCTCTTCATGTTGAGCTTTCTAGCAGAAGCCTGAAGGTTTTGTGCCAATATTGACTGGTATTTGGAACTGTTCATAATTCCCTCTAGCTTAACTAAGGCCCCAGTTCCAGCTGAAGAAAAACAGCCCAAAAGCATGATGCTGCCACCACCATGCTTCACTGTGGGTATGGTGTTCTTTTGGTAATGTGCAGTGTTGTTTTTGCGCCAAACATTTTGGAATTATGGCCAAAAAGTTCAACCTTTCCCACATGCTTTCATGTGTGTTTTTGCAAAATGTAGCCTGGCTTGGATGTTTTTCTTCGTAAGAAAAGGCTTTTGTCTTGCCACTATACCCCATAGCCCAGACATATGAAGAATACGGGAGATTGTTGTCACATGTACCACACAGCCAGTACTTGCCAGATATTCCTGCAGCACCTTTAATGTTTCTGTAGGCCTCTTGGGAGCCTCCCAGACCAGTTTTCTTCCCGTCTTTTGGAGGGACGTCCAGTTCTTGGTAATGTCACTGTTGTGCCATATTTTCTCCACTTGATGATGACTGTCCACTGTGTTCCATGGTATATCTAATGCCTTGGGAATTCTTTTGTATTTGTATTCCTTCTCCTGACTGATACCTTTTAACAATGAAATCCCTCTGATGCTTTGGAAGCTCTCTGTGGACCATGGCTTTTAGGCCTCTTTCACACGAGCGTGTCCGCGGGTGATAAAAAAACTGACTGTGGTACCCAGACCCGAACTTCTTCACAGAAGTTCAGGTTTGGGTTCAAGGTTGTGTAGATTGTATTATTTTCCCTTATAACATGGTTATAAGGGAAAATAATAGCATTCTGAATACAGAAAGCTAAGTAAAATAGGGCTGGAGGGGTTAAAAAAATATATATATAATTTAACTCACCTTAATCCACTTAATCTGACAGAAGAGATGCCGGCTGCGCGAACAAGCGGATTAAGGTGAGTTAAATTATTTTATTTTATTTTTTAACCCCTCCGGCCCTATTTTACTTAGCATTCTGTATTCAGAATACTATTATTTTCCCTTATAACCATGTTATAAGGGAAAATAATAATGATCGGGTCCCCATCCCGATCATCTCCTAGCAATCATGCGTGAAAATCGCACCGCATCCGCACTTGCTTGCGGATGCTTGCGATTTTCACACAGCCCCATTCACTTCTATGGGGCCTGCGTTGCGTGAAAAACGCACAAAATAGAGCATACTGCGATTTTCACGCAACGCACAAGTGATGCGTGAAAATCACCGCTCATGTGCACAGCCCCATAGAAATGAATGGGTCCGGATTCAGTGCGGCTGCAATGCGTTCAACTCACGCATTGCACCCGCGCGGAAAACTCACCTGTGTGAGAGGGGCCTTACTGTGGGATGCAACTAAGAAAATTTCAGGAAAGACCAACTAGAGCAGCAGAATTTTATTTGGGGTTAATCAGAGGCACTTTAAATGATGGCAGGTGTATGCTGACTCCTATTTAACATGATTTTGAATGTGATTGCTTAATTCTGAACACAGCTACAGGTCACATTAAAGGTGGGAAAAATTCTGAAATGATTTATCTTTGCCTCATTTTTTTACAGCACAGAAACCTGACATTTTAACAGGGGTGTGTAGACGTTTTATATCCACTGTATATATAACTACCACTAACTGCAGTTCTTTTTTCACACAAAAAAATTGTAAAAAAATAAAAAATTAGCACACTATTGATCGGTGCTCTGCAGCACGCACGCACGCACTCAGATCGTGCATGCGTGCAAAAACTGTAGTATAAAAATTCACTACAGTGAACACTGTCTAAAAATGTAACTTATATTTCTATATATAGAAATGCTTGAGAAAGGCTCTGTGTTTTGAGCCGAAACGTCGCTTCACTGTGCCACTGTGGCCTAATAAAGCACAACTTTTTCTACTGGAAGTGCTGTCCGTTTCCGTCTATAATCTTTGGGTAAGCAGTGACACCCTTGGACATAGCACCCGTTACTAATGTTGTGAATTGGTGCTGCCATACATTTTCCTTTTCTATATATAGAAATATAGAGCTCTATATATATTTATATAAACCCATTACTACAATTTCTTCTTTTAAAAAAAAAGTTTTTTTTTAAAAGTTGGCAACAAAAATCTTCACAAATGGGAAAAAAAATAAAAACGCAAAGAAAAATCTACAGGTGCTGATCAGGCAGGTACGCACTGAACAGCACTTGGCGGTCACAGCTCGCACGCAGAAAAAGTGGTGCAGAGCTGGAAAATGGTAAAAAAAATAAAAATAAAGACCAAAGAAAGTGCACAGACCAAATGGCATCCGTAAAAAAAGGATGGGGAGACGGGGGGGGCTGGGGGAGAGGGAGGAGGGTCAGGAAGGGACAGGGACGGAGGGTGGTTTAGGGATCTGGAACAGCTGCAAGAGAAAAAAAAATCAATGCAGCTATTCCAGATGTTCTTCTTCTTTCTTCTTCTTTTCGTTTCTTCTTCCAGCAGCAAAGGGTTAAAACGCTGTGGTGGTGCACCACAAGTCCCAGCAGGCCACAAGCAGCACAGAAAGGCACAGAACCTCTCTGCATGCAGTCACCAGCTAGAATGGCTGCATGCAGGGAAGTTCTGCCTCTTCCTGTGCAGCTATAGCGCTGCCATTGGCTGGAGTGTTGTTCCAGCCAATAGCAGCGCTGGCAGGGGACCCAAAACACTGGTGTCCCCTGCCTCACCTCGGAGCTGAACGGTGCTGACCAGTTCAACACCTGCCTCCTCCCCCTGACCTCCTCCCGACCCTCCCCGAAGCCTCTGACAGCTTCCTGCGCTGTGATGTGCTGGTCTCATTGATCAGCCAATCGTAGCGCTTGGAGCTGCAGGGGGCGGTGCAGCACCATGCTGCCCTTACCTGGCATGGCATCCTGCCGGTAAGAGCAGGCATGGTGCCACGATTTCCCCCCCACCCGATCATTCTCCAGAGCCCCGCAGACCTTGCGCCGTACAGGTACGGCGCTGGGCGTTAAGTCACGTCCGGTTGCGCAGTACATGTATGGCACTGGTCATTAAGGGGTTAAACCGATGGTTGCTAAGAGATGTCATGCGCGTGAAAAACGCATCAAAACTCATCGCACCTGCACGGAAAAAACTGAACTGAACGCAATCCCAGACAAAACTGACTGAACTTGCTTGCAAAATGGTGCAAGCTTCCATGAACGCACCCTGAACGCCGTCACGCACGTGTGAAAGAGGCCTTAGGGTATATTCACATGAGGCAGATTTGCTGCAAAAATTCCTGCACCTGAAAATCTGTATCATTTATCTGAATGAGGTTGTTTTGGCCACAAGAACATGGATTTCTGCAAGCCCTATTCAGATGATGATGGTAGCAAAAATTTCTGCAGCAAATTTGCCATACAGCATTTGTTCCCTGCTAACTTGTTTCCTCATAGTACAAAATATATAATTATAAAAAAAATGAGGCCTCATTCACATGAATGTAAGCTGTCCGTGCCTGGGCTGTGGACTGCAAATGCACTGCCATCGGCCATCTGAATGCCGTATTGTGGCGCGGACCCATTGAATAGGTCCACGATCTGCAATATATGGTGCGATGCGGAGGCACGGACCCCAAAGCCCACGAATTGCTGACCCATTCAAGTCAGTGGGTCCGCATCCATCCATTATAAAGAATTCACATGGCCAATGCCAGTATATAGCGCAAAGGTCATTTGCGGTCCGCAATACGGGCACGGACAGCTTACAGTAGTGTGAATGAGGCCTAAACTGTAAAATACTAAAGCTCCTCTTCTGACTATATTCAGTATTCCTGCATGGCACAAACACAATTTTCAAGAGCGTCAGTTGCTGTAGCATGTTCCTGTCACATAGAATGTATGTTACTCCAAAGACACAGTATTTAGCATTATTCACCATTTTTACATGTTCTACCCTTGCCCTATTTGCTTTTGTGCCTATACAAAAAAAATCTGTACCTGGATGATTACCCTCCATTTACACAGGCTGCATCTAAAGTTAAAGGAGAGAGATACATTTAACACATACATGCACCACGACATACAGTTACATTGTAGTGCAGAGTAAAGAGTATGGTGGTGCCAGATGCTGTGATACAGCAGGTACCTGGATGCAATGACTGGGATCAGCAATGCCCTCAGATGCAATGGTCAATCATGATCACGGCATCAGTGGTGTTAGGCAGAGGCAGGTAAACAGGTAACAGGTAAAAGGAACATGAAAATTAGGAAAAATGTAATCTAATGCACATGTTTCTGATAAGTTTCCCTAAATAAGACTTAAAAAAATTATATTAGGCCTCGTTCTCACAAATATTTTTTGCGTTCCGTATACGGGCCGTTTTTTGCGCTCCGTATATGGTCCGTATACGGAACCATTTATTTCAATGGTTCCGCAAAAAAAACTGAATGTACTCCGTATGCATTCCGTTTCCATATTTCCATTTTTCTGTTCCATTCAAAGATAGAACATGTCCTATTATTGCCCGCAAATCACGTTCCGTGGCTCCTTTCAAGTCAATGGGTCCTCAAAAAAATGGAACTCATACGGAATGTACTCCATATGTCTTCCGTATCCGTTCCGTTTTTGCGGAACCATCTATTGAAAATGTTATGCCCAGCCCAATTTTTTCTATGTAATTACTGTATACTGTATATGCCATACAGAAAAACGGAACAGAACCGGAAACACTACTGAAAAAACAAAAAATGGATCCGTTAAAAACGGCCTGCAAAACACTGAAAAAGACATACGGTCGTGTGAACGAGCCCTTAATAGTAAGAAAGCTCTATGTGGCTGACAAAAAGGAGACAAAAAAGTTTCGTATGCTAAGAAAAGCGCCTTAAGAATGAATGCAGTATTTAAAATTAGAAATTTTGCTCTGGTCATCAAGGCCCAAAATCACCCCTGGTCAAAGGGTTAAAGTTCCAGAAATTCCCTTTAGGCCTCATGCATACGACCGTGGTGTGTTTTGCTGTCCGCAAATCGCGGATCCGCAAAACACGGATGGCGTCCGTGCATGTTTCGCAATTTGTGGAACGGCACGGACAGCCTTTAATATAAATGCCTACTCTTGTCCGCAAAGCGTGGACAAGAATAGGACATGTTATTTTTTGGTCCTGTTCTAAAATAAGAGGATACTGGGATGACGTCTCTCGGACCATTAATGAAATTCTAAACACTAACCTGACATTAACCCCAGAGTTGGTTCTTTTATGGCTTCCAACAAAAGAACTATCGCCATCAAGGAACAAACTTGTTATACACTTGATTCAAGCTGCCCGTCTACTTATCCCCCAAAAGTGGCTGAGTAAAGAACCCCCCACCACCTCTCAGTGGTTAAGCAAACTAGATCACGTTCATCGTATGGAAGAGCTAGCGGGCTGGGAACTTAGGGCACATGAGAAGCACAAAAAGCTATGGGCCCCATGGATTACATATAGATATGCGAATGGTACACCAACATCTTAAACAATTTTCAACAGACAAACAACTTTGAAAATGTCCTCCCAGACAGGAACGACACATTAGTGAGAATGGAGGGTGCTAAACCTTCTTCCTCCCTTTGGAATCATCAAAGGTTATCTTAACAGCCTCAGACCGTATCTGTCCAGTTCTAAGGACACCCCCCCCCCATCCCCCATCCTCCATCCTCCCCCCCCTTTTTATATGTTTGTTTGACCTACCTACATCAGGTCACACACCAAATGTCAATTAGTTGGTTCTAGATGACCTCGCTCTGAAGACATGCACTTTATATATGTCATATGTATACTATGCACTATACTGTCAAAGTACGCTTTAGACTTGTCTGTAATAACTCTGATTTGTGCATCGATGTATGTAAACATCTCTTTTGATATGCTTTTCAATAAAAAGACAATTGACAAAGAATAGGACATGTTATATTTTTTTAGGGAGCCACGGAACGGAGCAACACACAGAGTGCTGTCCACATCTTTTGCAGCCCCATGCACACGGCCGTTGTTTTGGTCCGCATCCGAGCTGCAGTTTTGACGGTTCGGATGCGGACCCATTCACTTCAATGGGGTCGCAAAAGATGCGGACAGCACTCCGTTCCGTAGCCCTGCAAAAAAAATATAACCTGTCCTATTTTTGTCCGCGCTTTGCGGACAAGAATAGGCAGTTATATTAAAGGCTGTCCGTGACGTTCCGCAAATTGCGGAACGCACACAGATGCCATCCGTGTTTTGCGGATCTGTGGTTTGCGGACCGCAAAACACACAACAAGTTTCATTGCATATGTTTTTTTACCAGTCCTTAAAATGGACACAAAATTGTGTCTGGACAAAGCCTAAGGACAAAAAACACACGTAATGGGAGATTTATCACAACTGGTGCTTTTTGCGCTGGTCTTGATATCCACTGCGCTGCCAGAGGGTTTGCTAAATTTATGATGAGGCGCATGCCTCGTCATAAATTAGGTGCATTCTCCTGCAGTCCATGCGCCTAAACAGAAATCTACGGCAGTTCAGAGCTGTAACCAGAAAACTGCCGTAAATGAAGATGAATTTGTTGTGGCTGCAGGCCATGGCAGAAGCCACGGGGGTTAAAAAAAACAAAAAAAAAAACAGGAGGCGATGCGAGTATCTGTTAAAAAGTTGCCATTAAAAAGTTGCAAACACATAGGTTGCGACTTTTTAACGCCACTTTTCAGACACAAGGGAAATTATGTTTTTGCAAGCGTTTTCTTAGGTTTTCTTCAGGACCAGTTTCATAGAACTGGAAAAGGGAAATGAAAACTGCAAAAGCTTGCTGCGATACGGTAAGCTTTCTACAGCACAGTTACCGTCATGCATTTAAATTTTCTTAAAAATAATTTTTTTGCGATCTCAAACATTTGTATGGAGAGGAAAAAAAATGGTATAGTGTCAAAACAATTTTTATCAAATACTATCTGTTTTGGATAAAGGGTCCTGGAACTAATCTTATTCTCTTGGATAAATGTGAGCTTCTAAAGCGTTTATACAGGAATACAGTGACTATATTAAATCTAGAGAACAGCTTTTCCCAGATCAAGTTACTAAGCCACAGTGAAAGTTCACCTAACCTTTCGGCCGTCTTTATTAAAAACCATTCTAAATAGCCTACAATTTACTTTGTAATATACTTTATTAATTTTTTCATCATTTTACTGACAACATAAGTTCCGAAAGTTCAGGGTGTCTATACTGTTTTTTAATCTGTACACCAGTATAAGGCTACTTTCACACTTGCGTTTGGAGCGGATCCGTCTAGTGTCTGTACAGACGGATCCGCTCCTATAATGCAAACGCTTGCATCCGTTCAGAACGGAACCATCTGCATAACTGTTTTTTTCAGATCTGATTTTTCACTTTGTGAAAACTCAGATCCGACAGTATATTCTAACACAGAGGCGTTCCCATGGTGATGGGGACACTTAAAGTTAGAATATACTAAAAGAACTGTGTACATGACTGCCCCCTGTGTACATGACTGCAGACCCCCCCTCCCTCCCTTTCCCCCTGTATTTAACTCATTGGTGGCCAGTGCGGCCGGCCCCCCCTCCCTCCCCTGTATTTAACTCATTGGTGGCCAGTGCGGCCGGCCCCCCCTCCCTCCCCTGTATTTAACTCATTGGTGGCCAGCGCGGCCGGCCCCCCTCCCTTGTATTTAACTCATTGGTGGCCAGTGCGGCCGGCCCCCCCTCCCCCCCTGTATTTAACTCATTGGTGGCCAGTGCGGCCGGGCCCCCCTCCCCCCCTAATTAAAATGACCGACCCCCCTTCATTGGTGGCAGCGGAGAGTTCCGATCGGAGTCCCAGTTTAATCGCTGGGGCTCCGATCGGTTACCATGGCAGCCAAGATGCTATTGCAGTCCTGGTTGCCATGGTTACTTAGCAATAGAAGCATTATACTTACCTGCGATGTCTGTGACCGGACGGGCGCTCCTCCTACTGGTAAGTGAAAGGTCTGTGCGGCGCATTGCTTATAGCACAGACCTTTCACTTAACAGTAGGAGGAGCGCCCGGCCGGTCACAGACATTGCAGGTAAGTATAATGCTTCTGTATTACATGTATGTACATGCATCAAATGAGATGTGTAAGAGGCATGTGGCGCTATATTACCCTGTATGTATTGTAGTTCTGTATGTGATGTTAGTAGGGAAGAGGTTGGGTTGAGAATTTTCATTTTTGCCTCAGGCAGCAGAAAGGCCACCCCTGGCCACACCACTGGCATAGCATAGGGGAGGTGTGGATTTCTACCATCCCTCCCCCCCCCCCCCCCCCTGCCGGTCTGACAAACAATGGTAAGTGCTAAAAGTCCAGACAGAGAAGAAGTTAAAGACTGTGGAACTAGTATACATTGGGAGAATTTATCATGAGGGGAATATTTAAAGCCAGTTTCACAGTTTTGAGTCTCCATTGGTGTACTTTATGCCACATTTATCATTTATGTTGTTTGATAAATTTGTATTAAACCTAACACTTTTGGCTAGAAAAGCTACTTCAGTTTTCCTACTCTACCCTCCTCCTGAAATGAGAATTCAACTTTTTTGTGACTTTTTAAAAAAAAAGTCTCAGTAATAAATCTGGAGAGAAACTAATTAACATAACTAACCACACCCACTTTCCCACCTATATTTCAAAAATTGACATAGCGGTGCAGAAATGCAGAGTGTCACCATTTTTGTGAGAGTCCAAAATATCACAAAAGCCTCATTTTGCAACTTTTTGAAGACAGAATTCTGGAGTAAAGGCACGATAAATCAGGGTCATTAAGTAAATTCAAAAAAATATATTCAGAATACCATCCATTTATATTTTTACTCCCTAAAAATTACATAGAATATTTACATATAGGCTAATAGGTGATAAAAATAGATGGAAGTGTCCCTAGCATTTATGGGTTCCACAGTGACACAGTTACTACCCTAACCTTGTTTATCATTTATCATTTATGATGCACAACCTCCTTGCATCCATGTAGAGAACAGCATAGCAGAACCCTTCTAGCATTTGAACATTGATTTTCATGGAAGACAAAAGATTTAGCAGGGTTTCGTAGAACTATATATTCATGGCCCATCTTTAGGATGGGCCAGTAATAACTGTTTAGTGCCAGTCTGAATCACATCACCCCTGCCAATTAACTGAATAATGTAGCTACACCACTCTTGCTTCCCCATCATTGTTAAAGGGGTTGTTTGGGATCTACATATTGATGATCTTTCCTCAGCCAATCAGCTGTTTGAGGAGATTGCGGTACTTACCAAGCACAGCGCCGTACGTTGTATAGCAGCTGTACTTGGACTTGCAGCACAGACCCATTCACTTAAATAGGGCTGAGCTGTGCCTAGGTAATGTGACCCGTAATTGCAATGTCACATGGCCTACGAAGAGACCTAAGCGCTCACACAGCTGATTGGTGGGGGTCCTAGGAGTCGGACCTTGGTCATGTGCCCCATGAATGTTACGTCACTGGCCTAGGAGGAGGCTGCAGTGCTCACAGGAGTGTCTCAGCCTCTTCAAACAGACCCATCGGCAGTGGTGCTGGAAGTCGGATCATCACAATCAGATACTGATAACCTATCCTGGGGATAGGTCATCAATATTTTACTCCTGGAAAACCCCTTTAAAGTTCATGTTGGTTGAAACAATAAAGCTATGTTTACATGTTGCATATTTTCAGGCTGCCATCAAATGATTACTGTTTTGCAAAATAACTACTGAACGAACATTTCTATCATACACTTATTTGGCATACTCCACCGTTTTCCAAATGCAATAATAATAGAGGCAAAATATTGAACTAGGAACAATTGGAGGATGAATATTTTAACAATTTCAAAACTATTCTGAGTCTTTCTGATTCTTATGAATACTCTCAGTTTTCGTTGACAGTAAACAATGGTTTTATCATTACCTACTGATCCTTTGGGGTTTTTACACTAGGCAATTATACTGAAGATTAAAAGGAATTGTATTACTGTATGAATCATAATGATAATTGGTACCTTTAGACATGTCTTTACTAGTGAGCACAGGTAGAAACATTTTGGGCTTTTTACTGTACATATTTCTTCCCTTGTATACAGTACATTTTTCGCTACAGGATTTTGCTTCTTCCCACAGTAACAACCTACATTATTCCTGACTATTTATAGTTCCTGTATAATCTCAGTGATCATTCCATTTTTCTTCATAAGACACGTGGAATTAAAGACTGAATTGCCAGAGTGCACACAGACAGGTGATAGGAAAATTAAAACGACGGGAAATAAAGGTTAAACACTGCATGTAAACAGGCGATAAGACTGTCTAGAACCGTCAGGCATTTTTACCACACAGAAACAGCGATGCATGCCTAATGCTATCTAGTATACTCTGAAGTATGTTTAGAACTTGTTTTGAGAGATATGCACTTACCTATAGCTAGTTAACACTTAAAAAAATTAACTGTGTGGTTTCTTACAGCTAGGGAGAAAACCACTAAATAAAGACAATATCTACAATATGGAACAAAGAAAATTCACTTTTCATTGGCGTTGCATTATTATTTTTTTTACTTAATTCACTGAAAGGAGAAAAAAGTGTAGTACATCTATGACTGCCTGTGACAATGAACAATGATATCCAGGTTATGCACAATAGTTTTAATACAACTGAATTAAGACTAAAGGTCTTACTCAATAGCATATTATCGGCCAAACCCACCAAGAACAATGGGTTTCGCCTGCAGTCTATTGTGTATGGAGAGCCTCCAACTCTCTCAAGAGAAGGATGGGGTGAAGTAAACATTTCATCCCAAACCTTCTGTTGTCCTAGGTATGTCTGGCAGTGGCATTTTCCTCTATCTCCCCTTAATGCACATATATTTCCTGTCAGACAGAACATCTATGTGTATGAGGGAGTCAGGTAAGATTGCTGTCAGCAGTATGATCGTTCTATTGAATGTGTATGGCTACCATTACAGCACTTTTACACAACAATGATTATTCCCAATCAATGGCTGTATAAAGGTGTTTTAACGTGAATTTGATGATTTGAGAATAAATGGGCTTAACAGGCTAATTGCTAAAACTATTTACTAAGTGTGATTAAATATAAGGTGCAGAACCCCAAACAACCAGACAGAGTTTAAACAATGGTGGATTTATTAAATGACGGCAGTACAGTCCAGACCAGAAATCATATGCAGGTAATCAATCCAAATAATAACTTGTGCAGGAAAACTCACAAGGGACAGCCAGACCAGGCCAAAGTTCATATGCACAGAAGTAGTCCCTCTAACGTAGTACCTAGGGACGAGACATTTCCAGGGCCCGATCCGAGGTCCAACACGAGACAAACTGTTCCTCATAGAAGTTTCCCACAGGCAGTCTCTAGAGATGGATTGAGGAAATCAGAGGTCATGCACAGGTAGTCTGGAAGAATGTGAACAGCAACATACACCCGGATTGCCAAAACAACAGTGGACACTGACTAGCCAGGGAAATCATCACTTAAACACCTGCTAGCCAATCACAGAGTGCAAGGTGTCTATTCCTCATAGGCCATATGATTATCCTAATCCCTGACACTTGTGTGGCCTTGGCTGGTCATTGATCACTTAACCCATGCCTGCCCTCTAATCTACTAGAGTTTATGTACAGGTATATTCCCCGTCAGCGGCCGGCGTAGCGAATAAGATGCGTGTACGTTCGGCCGCGTAACCCTTTGCGAACCTCCTCTCAAGCGTGCACACGGACGCTCAAGAGGCTCAGCATGGATACACGATCACACCGGCACGGACGCCAGAACTGCGTCCGCCCGCAAAGAAGTCGGAACTGTAACAGGTTCCTGGCTATTTGTTGGACTACTGAATACTCACCTGATTCCGTTCCCTGACGATCCTTTGCCTGCTCCTCCTGTACTGCGCATCCGTCCTGGTATTGTGACCTCGGCTCCCACCTGACTACTCTCTTAGGACTCCTCTTGTACTTCTCTACTCTCCTGGTATTTGACCCCGTCTTCTCCTGACCATTCTCTGCCTAACCCTTTGTACTGCGTAGCTCTCTTGGTTCTGAGCCGGTCCGTTCATGTTCCGTATTTTGTCGTGTCTGTCTTCCCTGCACGTATCCTAAGTTAGGGACTGTCGTCCAGTTGTCCCCTGTCATCAGGACTCGTGAGGCAAGTAGGCAGGGCCAGGGGTGAGGGTGGAGCGCAGTGGTCACTATCCTTCCCCCTGTGTGTGTGTGGACGTGACCGTTACAGATTAACAGGCCCAATAACCACTGTATCATGAATCCTCTTACTACCCTGACTGACCATGTCTCTAACTTGACACAGATGGTGCAGGAGCTAGGAGAGAGACTCCGTTCTTGTGAGTTAGGGCAAGGTTCTTCCACTCCTCTGTCCTCCAGTCCACATTTTGAACCAAAGATCAAGCTCCCAGAACCCTTTTCTGGAGACCGGAAGAGGTTTCTCTCCTTTAAGGAGAATTGCAAACTCTACTTCCGTTTGCGCCCCGTGTCCTCCGGTCCCGAGAGCCAACGCGTGGGGATTATCATTTCTCTACTACAGGGTGATCCCCAGGACTGGTCATTTTCGTTACCTCCTGGGGCCAGTTGTCTAACTTCTGTGGAGGTTTTTTTTCAGGCCCTGGGTACCCTCTATGACGAACCAGACAGGGCCCTGGTAGCCGAGACGGCTCTTAGGGCACTGGTTCAGGGCCATCTCCCTGCGGAGGAGTATTGCACCCAATTCAGACGGTGGTGTGTCCCCTCAGGATGGAATGAACCAGCCCTGAAGAGTCAGTTTAGGTCTGGTCTATCTGATAATTTAAAAGATCTATTAGTCAATTACCAAATTCCTGAGACCTTAGAGGAGATGATGACCCTAGTTGTCCGACTTGACAGGCGAGTTAGAGAGAGACGACAAGAACGACAGTTCTGTTATCAGATGGTGGTCCAGCCAGAGGCCTTTTCCAGGGACAACACTGAGGTCTCCACCGAGGGACCCATGCAGGTTGGCATGACCCGGGGTAATCTTCGTCGCAGACGCGGAGAGTGCTTCTACTGTGGAGATCCTGGCCATTGGATCAACAAGTGTCCTAAGAGGGTCCTCTCTGACAAGTCTCCTAAGGCAAGACAACCTAAAGACCAGGTACACCCTGATTTTTCTAAAGGTAAGCTTTTGGTACCCATAACAATTTCTCTGGGGGTTAATAAGTGGCCGGGTAAGGCCTTTATTGATTCCGGTTCAGCGGCCAGCTTTATTGGACTTTGAGTTTGCTAGTAAATTGGGTATTCCTATGTTTGCTTTACCTACACCTATCCATGTCATGGCTATTGATGCTACTCCCCTGATTGGTGGTACGGTGAGGTCATGTACCTCTGAAATTTCTCTGTCCGTGGGTGTGTGCCACTCTGAGAGATGTTCTCTTCTAGTCCTGGAGAACCTACCAGTTGAGGT
This sequence comes from Bufo bufo, assembly GCF_905171765.1. Taxonomy (NCBI): domain Eukaryota; kingdom Metazoa; phylum Chordata; class Amphibia; order Anura; family Bufonidae; genus Bufo; species Bufo bufo. The sequence goes on along the minus strand of NC_053389.1, from coordinate 508,519,002 downwards.
GGTACTAGGGTTGCCTTGGCTCCGTTTACATAACCCCACAATTGATTGGTCCAAAGGAGAGTTGGTAAAATGGGGACCTAAGTGTGACTCATGCTTGTCCGTGGTCCAGGCTGGGGTTTCAGTAAGGTCTAATACATTACCCTCTGTTATTAAGGAATATTCTGATGTGTTCTCGTCCCTTACTCCAGAGGTTCTACCCCCCCATAGACCTTATGATTGCGCCATAGAGCTAATTGAGGGTGCCGAATTTCCTAAAGGTCGAATTTATAATCTTTCAGGGCCCAAACGCAAGGCTATGGAAGATTATATTAAGGAGAGCCTTGCTAAAGGGCATATTAGACCTTCAGTCTCTCCTATGGGAGCAGGGTTTTTCTTTGTTAAAAAGAAGGATGGTGGTCTTAGGCCTTGTATTGATTACCGGAGATTGAATAAAATCACTGTCCAAAATAGATACTCTCTCCCATTAATTCCAGATTTATTTAACCAGGTTTTGGGGGCAACCTGGTTTTCCAAGATTGACCTGAAAGGGGCATACAATCTAATCCGAATCAAGGAGGGAGACGAATGGAAGGCAGCGTTCAATACTCTGATAGGACACTTTGAATATCAGATGATGCCTTTTGGACTCAGCAATGCCCCAGCTGTGTTCCAAAACTTAATGAACGATAGTCTTAGGGAGTTCTTAGGTAAATTTATTATTGTCTATCTTGACGACATTTTGATATTCTCTCCTGATTTCGAATCTTATGTGTCTCATGTCAAACAAGTATTAGAGGTGTTGAGGGAGAACCAGCTATCCGCTAAGCAAGAGAAATGTGTCTTTGGTGTACAGGAGATACTGTTTCTAGGGCATGTTTTGACTCCTCACGCCTTTAAGATGGATCCTGGTAAGGTTTTAGCAATTAAGGAATGGGTAAGGCCTTCATCCTTAAAGGCTTTACAAAGTTTTTTGGGTTTCGCTACTTACTACCGTAAATTTATCATGAATTTTTCTGTAATTGCTAAGCCATTCACCGACCTTACTAAGAAAGGGGCGGATTTGGAGAATTGGTCTACCAAGGCCATTTCTTCATTTGAAACATTAAAAAAGGCATTCAGTAGCGCTCCCATTCTGATCCAGCCTGATCAGGAGAAACCTTTTATTGTGGAGGTGGATGCGTCCGAGGACGGCGCAGGAGCAGTCCTTTCACAAGGTCCTGCTAGCCTCACTAACCTGAGACCGTGTGCCTTCTTCTCTAGGAAATTCTCTCCCACGGAGAGAAACTACGACATAGGGAATAAGGAGCTGCTGGCTATTAAATGGGCATTTGAGGAGTGGAGACATTTTTTGGAGGGGACAAGGCATCGAGTAACGGTTGTCACTGATCATAAAAACCTAATGTTTCTCGAGTCTGCTAAGAGGTTGAATCCCCGACAAGCCCGATGGGCTCTGTTTTTTACCCGTTTTGATTACTCCATTACGTTCAGGCCGGGAAGTAAAAATGTGAAGGCAGACGCATTATCTTGGAGCTTCCATGCTTTTCAACCCACTGAGACGCCGCCTGAATCCATCCTACCAGCAAACATCTTCTTAGCGGCTCTAACCCAGGATATCTCGGCTCGCATTAGGTCTGAACAACATCTGGCACCGGCATCCACCCCAACAGATAAGTTGTTTGTTCCCGTACAATTTCATCTCCAGCTGTTGGGTGAGTGTCACGATTCTGCCTTTTGTGGACATCCGGGTGTTTAGGGCACTAAGGATCTGGTTTCTAGATCTTATTGGTGGCCCACACTGACCAGGAATGTCAAGTCCTACGTGTCAGCCTGTGAGGTTTGTGCCAGTTCTAAAACACCTAGGACTCGCCCTGCTGGTAACCTACGACCCCTACCCATTCCCAGTAGACCCTGGTCCCATATCTCGATGGACTTTATAACTGACCTACCGCTGGCGGAGGGTAAGACTGTGGTTTGGGTAGTGGTCGATAGGTTTAGCAAGATGGTTCATTTCATTCCCTTGTCTAAACTTCCGAATGCTAAAACCCTGGCGTCTATTTTTGTGAGCGAGATTGTTCGTTTACATGGCATCCCGGAAAATATTGTTTCGGACAGGGGTGTGCAGTTTGTGTCCAAATTCTGGAGGGCCTTCTGTCAAAGGTGTAAAATTTCGTTGTCTTTTTCTTCCGCCTACCATCCTGAGAGTAATGGGCAGACTGAACGCCTTAATCAGTCTGTGGAACAATTCCTGAGGTTGTATGTTGCTGATGACCAGCAATTATGGGTCAAATTCCTTCCGTTGGCTGAATTTGCTTTGAATAACCATGTCAATTCTTCTGCTGGGGTCTCCCCTTTCTTTTGTAACCATAGTTTTCATCCCCGTTTTCATTCTGGGTCGTCCGTCTCCTCCTCTAACCCTGAAGCTGATAAACTCTCCTCCGAACTGTGCACAGTTTGGGCCCGGGTTCAATCGAACCTAGAAAAGGCTCAAAGTTCTCAAAAACTCAAGGCCGATAGGAGACGTTCAAGGGGGGTGAACTTTCAGGTTGGGGATAAAGTATGGTTGTCCTCCAAGAATCTATCTCTCAAGGTAGCTTCTAGAAAATTTGCTCCTCGTTTTATTGGACCATATAAGATCACAGAGGTGATTAACCCGGTATCATTTAGGTTGGAGCTGCCGGAGTCATTCCACATTCATAATGTGTTCCATAAATCTCTACTTAAAAAATATTTTGAACCGGTAGTACCATCAAAAGCCTCGCCTCCGCCGGTTCTTGTTAATGATGCTGTCGAGTATGTCGTGTCTAAAATAGTGGATGTCAGGAAGGTGCGTAACTCCTTGCAGTACCTGATTCACTGGAAGGGGTATGGACCCGAAGAGAGATCTTGGGTACCTGCCAGGGAGGTTCATGCTCCTAGACTGGTTCGTAAATTTAATTTAGAACACCCTGAAAAGCCATTGCCTGAAGTCTTGGGTCCGGTGGCCCCTCGTAAAAGGGGGGGGTACTGTAACGGGGTTCCGAAGGTGCACTCGGTCCCCCATTGCCCGCAGAACTATTGCTTAGCTTTGGGAATGAGGATCTGTGTTTGACCTCATTCCCAGGGCGGCTTTACTGCTAGGTAGCTTCCTGTTCCTAAGTCTGCCTTGAGCGCCGAGCTGATCACTCGGTGCTCAACTGGTTGGTCTGTCGGTCATGTGATGCTGGCCACGTCACATGACCCTCACTCCCCACTATAAATACAGGCAGCCTGCTAGCCACAGGTTGCCTGTTAATTTCTAGGTTCCTGGCTATTTGTTGGACTACTGAATACTCACCTGATTCCGTTCCCTGACGATCCTTTGCCTGCTCCTCCTGTACTGTGCATCCGTCCTGGTATTGTGACCTCAGCTCCCACCTGACTACTCTCTTAAGACTCCTCTTGTACTTCTCTACTCTCCTGGTATTTGACCACGGCTTCTCCTGACCATTCTCTGCCTAACCCTTTGTACTGCGTAGCTCTCTTGGTTCTGACCCGGTCCGTTCATGTTCCGTATTTTGTCTTCCCTGTCTTCCCTGCACGTATCCTAAGTTAGGGACTGTCGTCCAGTTGTCCCCTGTCATCAGGACTCGTGAGGCAAGTAGGCAGGGCCAGGGGTGAGGGTGGAGCGCAGTGGTCACTATCCTTCCCCCTGTGTGTGTGTGGACGTGACCGTTACAGGAACCAAAGTTTCCGCAGGCACATGCGTGACCTGTCCCGCTACTCCAATGGGGTCCCCCGCAGGCCAAGCACCACGAGAATTCCTGGGGGCCCCAGTGGAACGGGAAACAGGAGAGTGTCTTACAGTAAAAGAGACAAATCACATACAGAATAAATAATAATCGATCACATGGCCTGCACAATACAATATAGGGGGAGGACTCCTGTCTCCATGTCATATTACATGACCGACACTCCATGGTGATACAAGAAAGTGATAAACCTTACAATGTCCTACCTGGATGATGTTCTCAAAGGAGTTCCCATTAACTGTCTGTGTAAAAGTTTACACCTTTCAGCCCCTCCTCCTAAGGATGTCCAGTGTGTAGCACACATATCTCTGAGATAATTATTAAGAATATGGCCTTCTCAACACAATGCGGGGCTTTTGTATGTCTAACTATTCCTAAGTCATTACATTACAAAGAATATAGAAGGTGATATTAAAGGGGACAGAACCAATCAGTTCTTTAATTTAAAATACCCTTACAACACATTCCATCCCTGCTTCTTCCACTTTAATTAATTTCCACCTATCCCAAAATATAGTAATGTAACATCATGACCTATTCTAGACAACATAATATAAACCGTAGTCATTTAAAAAAAAAAATTTGGAACCATCGGAATTCTAAAAAATGCTAAAAACTGTGTGCTGGATTAACAAAAAGTATCTTTCATAGAGGTTTTGTTCACTTCTGATCTCTGGGGCAAAGTCAATTCTCTATTTATTGGTGTTCTGTGCATCCTATTGCATGGCCCTCTTTCATACCATTCCTTTCTCCGTTTTGAAATGTGATGAGAATTGCAGGTATAAACACAATCCTGAGTGCAGGTTTCAGAGCCTCTTTTCAGTCTTTGTAGGACAGTCCATAACCTTGTCTGTGGGAGGAGCTTTGACACTGGGGCCTTCTCCCCTCACTAGTCTGCAGGTCATTGTACACAGTCATCAGCCCTCCTGGTTGGTTGGTGTGCTGTAGAAAGTCTTGTGCAGATGATTAACTTGGAGGTCCAGCCCCAGACAACAGCAGTGCGAGCAGCAAAGTCTTTTTCAATATGGCAGACCAGTGGTTAAACTCGTTTCTTGTTAGGTAGCATGCAGGCCACCATAAGTTGTGTCTTACCACACCTGGTCATTAACTTAGGCATCCTCTGGGCACTGCTGGGGTTATCAGTCCTGGCTCTGCTAAACAGCTGATAGAGCCTATACTTAGGGAAGATGGAATTGAAGACAAACTTGAATAATTCCATATATAATAACTGTTTCAAAATAAATAAAATTCAGTAAGCTCAGACTATAGATTTCAATTCAGTTCAGGATAACTCAGTCCATGGCAGGATGAGCCACTAATGGGATAAATTTGGTTTTCTCTCCACCTCTGTAGCAGATGGATTAACCAAAACAAACAAACAAACAAAAGTCCTTATAACCTTCATCGGTCCAACACTGCATTGAACCCCTTAAGGACACAGCCAGTTTTTACTTCAGTTTCAGCCAGTGTCACTTTAATAACTTTGGAATGCTTTTACTCATCCAAGCGATTCTGAGATTGTTTTCTCATGACACAATGTACTTTATGTTAAAATTAAATTTGAGTTGATACATTTTACCTATTACCTTATTTATAAAATATAAAAAAATTATGGAAAATGTTGAAAAATTTGTAATTTTCAAAATTTGAATATCTCTGTTTTTAAAATGGATAGTGAAACCTCATAAAATAGTTATTAATTAATATTCACCATATGTCTACTTTATGTCTGCATCATTCTGTAAATGTAATTTTATTTTTTTAGGACATTAGAAGGTATAGAATTTTAGAGTACATTTTTAATAACATTTCCTAAATCTACTTTTTTAAGGACCAATTCAGTTACGAAGTCACTTTGTGGGATTAATGTGGTAGAAATCACCCATAAATGACCCCATTTTAGAAAATACACTCCACAAGTTATTCAAAACTGATTTTACAAACTTGATTAACCTGTTACATGGTTCACAAGAATTAACGGAAAATGGGAGCGAAATGTAAAAATTTCACTGTTACATTTTAATCTATTTTTTTCCCTGTAAGGCAGCAAAGGTTAACATCAAATCAAACCTTAATATTTATCATCCTGATTCTACAGGTTACAGAAAATCCCCATATGTGTTCATAAACTGCTGTATGAGCACACGGCAGGGCTCAGAATGAAAGGAGCGCCATATGGTTTTTGGAGAGCAGATTTTGCTGGAATGGTTGTGCATCATGTCACATTTGAAGGTACACTAAAGTACCCCTTCAGTAGAATCTCCCAAAAAGTAACCCCATTTTGGAAACTACAACCCTCAGGGAAGTTAGAGGGGTGTAATCACCACTTTTACCCCATAGACATTTCATAGAATTTCGAAACACTTGGCTATGAAAATGAAATTTTTTATTTCTTCCAATAAAATGTTGCAAAAGTTTCCCATTTTTCATTTTCACAAGGGGTAACAGGAGAAAAAGTGCCCCAAATATTGTTTAGCATTTTCTCCTGCACATTGCAACACCCCATATACAGTCGTAAATTACTGTTTGGGCATACGAAAGGGATCAGAAGAGAAGGAGTGCCATACGGTTTTTGGAGGGCAGATTATGGTTGAATGGTTTACTGGCGCCATGTTGCTATTGATCAGCCTCTGGGCACCAGTACAGACATTTTATGACAACCATACATTTTATTTTTCTCTCAGTGCAGTGGAGTTTTATCCTATTTTGGGAAACATACAATTTTTTGATCGCTTTTTATTTAGCTTTTTGGAAAGCAGGATAAAGAAAAGGCAGCAACTCTGCCATTGCTTTTTGGGGTTTGTTATTGCAGTGAACACCATGAAGGAAAAATTACTTTACCTTTATTCTGCTGGTCAGTACAATTACAGTAATACCATTTTTATAGGAAGTAGTTTTTTTATGTTTTGCCACTTTTAATAAAGTATTTTTGAAAAAAAAAACTGTTATTGTATAATTTTATGAGAGACATATTTTTTTTAATATTTCTTCCAATTGTCTTGTGTGGGAGCTTATTTTTTGAGGGATAAGTTGATGTTTTCATTGGTGCCATTTTGGGATTCATTTTGATCGCTCGCTATTACTTGAGGTGACCCAAAAGTTTTGACATCGTTTAAAAATAGATCAGGGATGGCCAAACTGCGGCTCTCCAGCTGTTAAAAAACCACAATTTCCACCATGCCCTGCTGTAGGCTGATGGCTGTAGGCAGTCTGGGTATGCTGGGAGTTGTAGTTTTGCAACAGCTGGAGAGCCGCAGGTTGGCCATCCCTGGGAAAGATCATATGATATTATTATAGAGCAGGTCATTACAGACATTGCGATACTTAATGTGTTTATTTTTTATTTTTTGTTTGCAAAGTTACACAATAAAAGCATTTTTGAAAAAAAATCCAGTTTTTATGTGTCACAATTTATTTTATTTTTCATTTTTTCTTATTTCAGATTTTTTTATTCTATTTCACGAACATGATTATGGCGGCTGACAACTTGCCTGAGCTGTTCTTAACAGCATTTAGAAAATTGCTTTATGCAGGGCAAGATTAAGGTTTCCAGGAGTATGGAGCACTTCATTCCTTGGGGGCCCCCCAACTAATGTGGGGCCTTCCTCCACCACATGTTGGAGGTTATTTAGTAAACTTGTAAACTGCTTTGAAGTAGCGCAGGAGGAATTTTCAGTGCAGCACACATCATACTGTAGCCTGTTTATCAACATGAACAACTTGCAGTGGAGAAGGGAGCTGTGTGTGTTGTGCTAAAAAAATTTCAGGTGTGGGCATGCCCACTTTTCCTGAGACTCCACACCTTCTGTGTATGCCCCAAATCTTTTATAATGTGTCCTCCATGCCCTGTGCAGGGTATTATCAACTCCTCTGTGATTTTTGGAGGTCTCCCTTTTTCTAGGAGCCTCCCAGATGTTTCAGGAGAGTCGGTAGGAGTAGAATAAGGCCTCTTGCACACGACCGTATGGCTTTTTGTGGAATGGAACAGCTGGCCTCTGATAGAACAGCACTATACTTGTCCGTTCTGAGGACAATAATAGGACATGTTCTATCTTTGAACGGAATGGAAAAACGGAAATACGGAAATTGAAGGCATACGGAGTACCTTCCGTTTTTTTTTGCAGATCCATTGAAATGAATGGTTCCGTATACGGTACGCAAAGAAACAGAACGTAAACAGAGAAAAAAAAACTTTGTGTGCAAGAGGCCTAACAAAGAAGAGCCAGATTTATCAAAACTAAAGCGAATGGACCAGAACAGACTCCATTGACTACAATGGAGTCCATATAGTTTATGTTCAGGATGCTGTTTTTTTTATCAAACAAAAAAGTCCTGCATGCCGGATTTTTTTGTCTAGTCTTTTTTACAGAATATGTGACAAAGGTCCCAGATGTGAATAGTTCGTATCAAATCAATGTACAGTATTAGATCCAACATCACTACATAATTACAACACTGGATCTAAGCGTAGTCCATAAATACTGCACCAGAACCAAGCTTTTACCATAAATACAGGAGCACAATTGCAGCACGGCAGACCTGCAGGGTATAGCGAAGCGAGGTCACGGTTATGGGCAATCGAGGGTTGCTCACTGTATTGGAGAACCCTGGGCAGGCATGCGGCAGTGAAGGAGAGGTAGACACAGTTCCTCTGGGGCACACTCGGTATGTAGGGACCAGGCCTGATGGTGGATGAGGTGCCCTGGATGTTACAGGTATTTTGAGTGCCTGGGGCAAGGTCCCTGTTGGATTCGTGACGCCAGTGCCTGTAACGGTGGCACACCGATTTATAGTTGGAATAACTGAGGTACACAGATGGTATAGTGAACCAAACGTTGCTTTACTGAACAATCCAACTTTGTACATATAGATGTTAACACAGTCCTTTAGATCACAGCTTTACAAGCAGGCTTTATTCCACACGATGGCAGGTAGTAATTATGCAAGCTACTCAGAGGGTAATTCCACAATGCACTCAGAATCAGGTTGTACCTTTCCTCAGAAATAGCGTACACTGTCCTTTTCTAGAACTCCTGTCTGGCTTCAATCCCAAGGCCCGGATGCCTAAATGGTGGCTTATATCCTTGGTATATATATATCTTCCTCTCGTATTAAATCCTTGCTTTTCTTTCTAAAGCATCTGCCCATCAGGGTTACTTATCTTTGCTTGGATGATGAAGGACTGTGAGTTTCTCCCAGGAGGTGCTGTCCTGCAACTGGGGTGTCTTCAGAGCTAACTAAGGCTCTCTTGATCCGCAGGTAGGCTAGGATCCCTCTACTAGCCTCCTGGTAACAACTAGTAGCCTGGGCTGTCTAGCTGCATGTCAGGAGGAGGCCCTCAGCTTGTCCCTGGCTGGTGCCTTCTAACTTCTGTCTCTGCAGACTCCTGACTCTGAACTCTGAACTACCACTCCCTGTCTGGGCCTGAACATTTATACTAGGGGCTCCCTATCTCCCTCTAGTGTGTAGGATGTCTAACTACACCCTAACAAGGCCTGCTTACACATTACACAGGGGAATATTGCATATAAAAACACATTATAAAATATGTTAAATGCATAATAAAATATAACATTTCTGTCCCTTGTGAGTAGGAGTAACGCGCACACCAATTGACCCTTGTGTAGTGCCCACGCCTATCTAGTGGGACACTACACAATTAACCTCAATACATAAATACAACACAAGAACCAAGATCATACCATAAATACAGTGCCAGAACCAAGATCATAAGGCAAATGTGGCACCAGAACGGAGCTTGCACCATACATAAAGTAACCTCAATACATAAAAACAACTAAGCACATTACACATACAGATTGCCAGCTTAACCACCTCCGGACCGCTGTACGCACAGACGCGTCCTGGAGGTGGTTGATTCATTCCGCCTGGACGCATATACGCGTCATCTCGCGAGACGCGAGATTTCCTGCGAACGCGCGCACACAGGCGCGCGCGCTCACAGGAACGGAAGGTAAGAGAGTTGATCTCCAGCCTGCCAGCGGCGATCGTTCGCTGGCAGGCTGGAGATGTGTTTTTTTTAACCCCTAACAGGTATATTAGACGCTGTTTTGATAACAGCGTCTAATATACCTGCTACCTGGTCCTCTGGTGGTCCCCTTTGTTTGGATCGACCACCAGAGGACACAGGTAGCTCAGTAAAGTAGCACCAAGCACCACTACACTACACTACACCCCCCCCCCCCCGTCACTTATTAACCCCTTATTAGCCCCTGATCACCCCTGATCACCCCATATAGACTCCCTGATCACCCCCCTGTCATTGATTTCCCCCCTGTCATTGATCACCCCCCTGTCATTGATCACCCCCCTGTAAAGCTCCATTCAGACGTCCGCATGATTTTTACGGATCCACTGATAGATGGATCGGATCCGCAAAACGCATCCGGACGTCTGAATGAAGCCTTACAGGGGCGTGATCAATGACTGTGGTGATCACCCCATATAGACTCCCTGATCACCCCCCTGTCATTGATTACCCCCCTGTCATTGATCAACCCCCTGTAAAGCTCCATTCAGACGTCCGCATGATTTTTACGGATCCACTGATAGATGGATCGGATCCGCAAAACGCATCCGGACGTCTGAATGAAGCCTTACAGGGGCGTGATCAATGACTGTGGTGATCACCCCATATAGACTCCCTGATCACCCCCCTGTAAAGCTCCATTCAGATGTCTGCATGATTTTTACGGATGCACTGATAGATGGATCGGATCCGCAAAACGCATCCGGACGTCTGAATGAAGCCTTACAGGGGCGTGATCAATGACTGTGGTGATCACCCCATATAGACTCCCTGATCACCCCCCTGTAAAGCTCCATTCAGATGTCCACATGATTTTTACGGATGCACTGATAGATGGATCGGATCCGCAAAACGCATCCGGACGTCTGAATGAAGCCTTACAGGGGCGTGATCAATGACTGTGGTGATCACCCCATATAGACTCCCTGATCACCCCCCTGTAAAGCTCCATTCAGATGTCCGCATGATTTTTACGGATGCACTGATAGATGGATCGGATCCGCAAAACGCATCCGGACGTCTGAATGAAGCCTTACAGGGGCGTGATCAATGACTGTGGTGATCACCCCATATAGACTCCCTGATCACCCCCCTGTAAAGCTCCATTCAGATGTCCGCATGATTTCTACGGATGCACTGATAGATGGATCGGATCCGCAAAACGCATCCGGACGTCTGAATGAAGCCTTACAGGGGCATGATCAATGACTGTGGTGATCACCCCATATAGACTCCCTGATCACCCCCCTGTCATTGATTACACCCCTGTCATTGATTACACCCCCTGTAAAGCTCCATTCAGATGTCTGCATGATTTTTACGGATGCACTGATAGATGGATCGGATCCGCAAAACGCATCCGGACGTCTGAATGAAGCCTTACAGGGGCGTGATCAATGACTGTGGTGATCACCCCATATAGACTCCCTGATCACCCCCCTGTCATTGATTACCCCCCCTGTCATTGATTACCCCCCTGTAAAGCTCCATTCAGACGTCCGCATGATTTTTTTTACGGATCCACTGATAGATGGATCGGATCCGCAAAACGCATACGGACGTCTGAATGAAGCCTTACAGGGGCGTGATCAATGACTGTGGTTATCACCCCATATAGACTCCCTGATCACCCACCTGTAAAGCTCCATTCAGATGTCTGCATGATTTTTACGGATGCACTGATAGATGGATCGGATCCGCAAAACGCATCCGGACGTCTGAATGAAGCCTTACAGGGGCGTGATCAATGACTGTGGTGATCACCCCATATAGACTCCCTGATCACCCCCCTGTCATTGATTACACCCCTGTCATTGATCACCCCCCTGTAAAGCTCCATTCAGATGTCTGCATGATTTTTACGGATGCACTGATAGATGGATCGGATCCGCAAAACGCATCCGGACGTCTGAATGAAGCCTTACAGGGGCGTGATCAATGACTGTGGTGATCACCCCATATAGACTCCCTGATCACCCCCCTGTAAAGCTCCATTCAGATGTCCACATGATTTTTACGGATGCACTGATAGATGGATCGGATCCGCAAAACGCATCCGGACGTCTGAATGAAGCCTTACAGGGGCGTGATCAATGACTGTGGTGATCACCCCATATAGACTCCCTGATCACCCCCCTGTAAAGCTCCATTCAGATGTCCGCATGATTTTTACGGATGCACTGATAGATGGATCGGATCCGCAAAACGCATCCGGACGTCTGAATGAAGCCTTACAGGGGCGTGATCAATGACTGTGGTGATCACCCCATATAGACTCCCTGATCACCCCCCTGTAAAGCTCCATTCAGATGTCCGCATGATTTCTACGGATGCACTGATAGATGGATCGGATCCGCAAAACGCATCCGGACGTCTGAATGAAGCCTTACAGGGGCATGATCAATGACTGTGGTGATCACCCCATATAGACTCCCTGATCACCCCCCTGTCATTGATTACACCCCTGTCATTGATTACACCCCCTGTAAAGCTCCATTCAGATGTCTGCATGATTTTTACGGATGCACTGATAGATGGATCGGATCCGCAAAACGCATCCGGACGTCTGAATGAAGCCTTACAGGGGCGTGATCAATGACTGTGGTGATCACCCCATATAGACTCCCTGATCACCCCCCTGTCATTGATTACCCCCCCTGTCATTGATTACCCCCCTGTAAAGCTCCATTCAGACGTCCGCATGATTTTTTTTACGGATCCACTGATAGATGGATCGGATCCGCAAAACGCATACGGACGTCTGAATGAAGCCTTACAGGGGCGTGATCAATGACTGTGGTTATCACCCCATATAGACTCCCTGATCACCCACCTGTAAAGCTCCATTCAGATGTCTGCATGATTTTTACGGATGCACTGATAGATGGATCGGATCCGCAAAACGCATCCGGACGTCTGAATGAAGCCTTACAGGGGCGTGATCAATGACTGTGGTGATCACCCCATATAGACTCCCTGATCACCCCCCTGTCATTGATTACACCCCTGTCATTGATCACCCCCCTGTAAAGCTCCATTCAGATGTCTGCATGATTTTTACGGATGCACTGATAGATGGATCGGATCCGCAAAACGCATCCGGACGTCTGAATGAAGCCTTACAGGGGCGTGATCAATGACTGTGGTGATCACCCCATATAGACTCCCTGATCACCCCCCTGTCATTGATTACCCCCCCTGTCATTGATTACCCCCCTGTAAAGCTCCATTCAGACGTCCGCATGATTTTTACGGATCCACTGATAGATGGATCGGATCCGCAAACTGCATCCGGACGTCTGAATGAAGCCTTACAGGGGCATGATCAATGACTGTGGTGATCACCCCATATAGACTCCCTGATCACCCCCCTGTCATTGATTACCCCCCTGTAAAGCTCCATTCAGACGTCCGCATGATTTTTACGGATGCACTGATAGATGGATCGGATCCGCAAAACGCATCCGGACGTCTGAATGAAGCCTTACACGGGCGTGATCAATGACTGTGGTGATCACCCCATATAGACTCTCTGATCACCCCCCTGTCATTGATCACCCCCCCTGTCATTGATCACCCCCCCTGTCATTGATCACCCCTCTGTAAGGCTCCAGACATTTTTTTGGCCCAAGTTAGCGGAATTATTATTTTTTTTTTCTTACAAAGTCTCATATTCCACTAACTTGTGTCAAAAAATAAAATCTCACATGAACTCCCCATACCCCTCACGGAATCCAAATGCGTAAAATTTTTTAGACATTTATATTCCAGACTTCTTCTCACGCTTTAGGGCCCCTAGAATGCCAGGGCAGTATAAATACCCCACATGTGACCCCATTTCGGAAAGAAGACACCCCCAGGTATTCCGTGAGGGGCATATTGAGTCCATGAAAGATTGAAATTTTTGTCCCAAGTTAGCGGAACGGGAGACTTTGTGAGAAAAAAATAAAAAATATCAATTATCGCTAACTTGTGCCAAAAAAAAAAAATTCTATGAACTCGCCATGCCCCTCATTGAATACCTTGGGGTGTCTTCTTTCCAAAATGGGGTCACATGTGGGGTATTTATACTGCCCTGGCATTCTAGGGGCCCCAAAGCGTGAGAAGAAGTCTGGTATCCAAATGTCTAAAAATGCCCTCCTAAAAGGAATTTGGGCACCTTTGCGCATCTAGGCTGCAAAAAAGTGTCACACATCTGGTATCGCCGTACTCAGGAGAAGTTGGGGAATGTGTTTTGGGGTGTCATTTTACATATACCCATGCTGGGTGAGAGAAATATCTTGGTCAAATGCCAACTTTGTATAAAAAAATGGGAAAAGTTGTCTTTTGTCAAGATATTTCTCTCACCCAGCAAGGGTATATGTAAAATGACACCCCAAAACACATTCCCCAACTTCTCCTGAATACGGCGATACCACATGTGTGACACTTTTTTGCAGCCTAGGTGGGCAAAGGGGCCCATATTCCAAAGAGCACCTTTAGGATTTCACAGGTCATTTACCTACTTACCACACATTAGGGCCCCTGGAAAATGCCAGGGCAGTATAACTACCCCACAAGTGACCCCATTTTGGAAAGAAGACACCCAAAGGTATTCCGTGAGGGGCATGGCGAGTTCCTAGAATTTTTTATTTTTTGTCACAAGTTAGTGGAAAATGCTGATTTTTTTTTTTGATTTTTTTTTCATACAAAGTCTCATATTCCACTAACTTGTGACAAAAAATAAAAACTTCCATGAACTCACTATGCCCATCAGCGAATACCTTGGGGTCTCTTCTTTCCAAAATGGGGTCTCTTGTGGGGTAGTTATACTGCCCTGGCATTCTAGGGGCCCAAATGTGTGGTAAGGAGTTTGAAATCAAATTCTGTAAAAAATGACCTGTGAAATCCAAAAGGTGCTCTTTGGAATATGGGCCCCTTTGCCCACCTAGGCTGCAAAAAAGTGTCACACATCTGGTATCTCCGTACTCAGGAGAAGTTGGGGAATGTGTTTTGGGGTGTCATTTTACATATACCCATGCTGGGTGAGAGAAATATCTTGGCAAAAGACAACTTTTCCCATTTTTTTATACAAAGTTGGCATTTGACCAAGATATTTATCTCACCCAGCATGGGTATATGTAAAAAGACACCCCAAAACACATTCCTCAACTTCTCCTGAATACAGAGATACCAGATGTGTGACACTTTTTTGCAGCCTAGGTGGGCAAAGGGGCCCATATTCCAAAGAGCACCTTTTGGATTTCACAGGTCATTTTTTACAGAATTTGATTTCAAACTCCTTACCACACATTTGGGCCCCTAGAATGCCAGGGCAGTATAACTACCCCACAAGTGACCCCATTTTGGAAAGAAGAGACCCCAAGGTATTCGCTGATGGGCATAGTGAGTTCATGGAAGTTTTTATTTTTTGTCACAAGTTAGTGGAATATGAGACTTTGTATGAAAAAAAATAAAATAAAAAAAATCATCATTTTCCACTAACTTGTGACAAAAAATTAAAAATTCTAGGAACTTGCCATGCCCCTCACGGAATACCTTGGGGTGTCTTCTTTCCAAAATGGGGTCACTTGTGGGGTAGTTATACTGCCCTGGCATTCTAGGGGCCCAAATGTGTGGTAAGGAGTTTGAAATCAAATTCTGTAAAAAATGACCTGTGAAATCCGAAAGGTGCTCTTTGGAATATGGGCCCCTTTGCCCACCTAGGCTGCAAAAAAGTGTCACACATCTGGTATCTCCGTACTCAGGAGAAGTTGGGGAATGTGTTTTGGGGTGTCATTTTACATATACCCATGCTGGGTGAGAGAAATATCTTGGCAAAAGACAACTTTTCCCATTTTTTTATACAAAGTTGGCATTTGACCAAGATATTTCTCTCACCCAGCATGGGTATATATAAAATGACACCCCAAAACACATTCCCTACCTTCTTCTGAGTACGGAGATACCAGATGTGTGACACTTTTTTGCAGCCTAGGTGGGCAAAGGGGCCCATATTCCAAAGAGCACCTTTCGGATTTCACTCGTCATTTTTTACAGAATTTGATTTCAAACTCCTTACCACACATTTGGGCCCCTAGAATGCCAGGGCAGTATAACCACCCCACAAGTGACCCCATTTTGGAAAGAAGAGACCCCAAGGTATTTCGTGATGGGCATAGTGAGTTCATAGAAGTTTTTATTTTTTGTCACAAGTTAGTGGAATATGAGACTTTGTAAGAAAAAAAAAAAAAAATCATCATTTTCCGCTAACTTGTGACAAAAAATAAAAAGTTCTATGAACTCACTATGCCCATCAGCGAATACCTTAGGGTGTGTACTTTCCGAAATGGGGTCATTTGTGGGGTGTTTGTACTGTCTGGGCATTGTAGAACCTCAGGAAACATGACAGGTGCTCAGAAAGTCAGAGCTGCTTCAAAAAGCGGAAATTCACATTTTTGTACCATAGTTTGTAAACGCTATAACTTTTACCCAAACCATTTTTTTTTTACCCAAACATTTTTTTTTAATCAAAGACATGTAGAACAATAAATTTAGAGCAAAATTTATATATGGATGTCGTTTTTTTTGCAAAATTTTACAACTGAAAGTGAAAAATGTCATTTTTTTGCAAAAAATCGTTAAATTTCGATTAATAACAAAAAAAGTAAAAATGTCAGCAGCAATGAAATACCACCAAATGAAAGCTCTATTAGTGAGAAGAAAAGGAGGTAAAATTCATTTGGGTGGTAAGTTGCATGACCGAGCAATAAATGGTGAAAGTAGTGTAGGTCAGAAGTGTAAAAAGTGGCCTGGTCTTTCAGGGTGTTTAAGCACTGGGGGCTGAGGTGGTTAAAAAGTTCATTACCGATACCATGTGCATACTCGGCTTATCTCTTCCCATATACCTGTAGAGTGTGAAACTACAGATCCCAGCATGGCCTGAACAGTTTTACAGGTATGCTGGGAGTTGTTGTTTCACAAAACAGAATGCTACCACCTATCATCATCTAAAGACACTATTCATAAATAAATACGTGTGACCAACATTTTATCTACACCAAGTGTTTAGTGAGTCAAGAACCGTCCTTCTCAAACTTTGTAAAAGTAGAAAAAAACATCCCAGTATCGCAATAGTCTTTTTCGGCATTCAGACTTTATCCAACAAATTGCATAAACAGTTATATGATTACATATGAGTCCATAAATCAAAATCTTGAAAAATACGTTAAAACACTTTGAGTAAAATACTTTAGGAGATGACTAGGATATGAAGGTCACTCGGAGCTCAGTGCGCATGAAGCCCGTTCCTAAGCTTTAAATACCCACCCATAATATCTTTATTCAATACTTCTATACATATAACAACAATACACAAAGCTAGTATAGTATTCTGCATAATCAGGAAAGGGCACCATAAGCAATGAGCAAGGAGCCCGCTCCATATCCTAGCTTCCTAAGGTATTTTATACCAAGTGTTTTTATGCATCTTTCAAGATTGTGATTTATGGGCATTTTTGATACGGACTCTTATAAGTGTTTATGCAATGTGTTGGGTAAAGTTTGAATGCTGAGAAAGACTATTGCGATATTGGTATGTTTTTTTTTTACTTTTACAATTTCAGTCATGCAAGTGACTACAGCATTGATCAGACTCAGTCAGTGTCACAATGAATATTTGAATCTAGTGACTTACAGGTGATGTCTCCTCCACAGTTCTTCTCCATCTAGTTCAGACCACCATCATCTTCTCCCAGCCACAACTTGTCTCTGCAGATCCCCCCCTTTAATGTTTTCAGCTTCTCTTTTTACCAACACACCTGTATACTAAGACAACTTTTCTTAGTGCCACATGCTACACTGTGCCCTAGAATATCACATACTGAAAGTAGTGTCATACATACAGTGCCCCTCTGTATATTCTACAACATGGTTGGTGCACCATATAGATGGTGCCACATACTCTGTGAAACTCATATATAGTGCCTCAAGCTCTATGACCCCTTTATATATAATGCCTATTAATGTGTCCCCTTATATATATAGTACTGCTTACTGTGCCCCCTTATATATAGTACCATTAATTGTGCCCCCTTATATTTATGGTGCTTCTGACTGTGCACCCTTTATATATAGTGCCTCTGATTGCGCCCCTTTATATATAGTGCCTCTGACTGTGCCTTTATATAATGGCACCCTGAGGCTGTTTGTGCCCCCATATACAGTACAGACCAAAAGTTTGGACACACCTTCTCATTCAAAGAGTTTTCTTTATTTTCATGACTATGAAAATTGTAGATTCACACTGAAAGGCATCAAAACTATGAATTAACACATGTGGAATTATATACATAAACAAGTGTGAAACAACTGAAAATATGTCATATTCTAGGTTCTTCAAAATAGCAACCTTTTGCTTTGATTACTGCTTTGCACACTCTTGGCATTCTCTTGATGAGCTTCAAGAGGTAGTCCCCTGAAATGGTTTTCACTTCACAGGTGTGCCCTGTCAGGTTTAATAAGTGGTATTTCTTGCCTTATAAATGGGGTTGGGACCATCAGTTGCGTTGAGGAGAAGTCAGGTGGATACACAGCTGATAGTCCTACTGAATAGACTTGTATTATGGCAAGAAAAAAGCAGCTAAGTAAAGAAAAATGAGTGGCCATCATTACTTTAAGAAATGAAGGTCAATCAGTCAGCCGAAAAATTGGGAAAACTTTGAAAGTAAGGGCTATTTGACCATGAAGGAGAGTGATGGGGTGCTGCGCCAGATGACCTGGCCTCCACAGTCACCGGACCTGAACCCAATCGAGATGGTTTGGTGTGAGCTGGACCGCAGAGTGAAGGCAAAAGGGCCAAGAAGTGCTAAGCATCTCTGGGAACTCCTTCAAGACTGTTGGAAGACCATTTCAGGGGACTACCTCTTGAAGCTCATCAAGAGAATGCCAAGAGTGTGCAAAGCAGTAATCAAAGCAAAAGGTGGCTACTTTGAAGAACCTAGAATATGACATATTTTCAGTTGTTTCACACTTGTTTGTTATTTATATAATTCCACATGTGTTAATTCATAGTTTTGATGCCTTCATAGTCATGAAAATAAAGAAAACTCTTTGAATGAGAAGGTGTGTCCAAACTTTTGGTCTGTACTGTATAATGCCACCTTCACTGTGCCCCATTATATATAATGCCACCTTCCCTGTGTGCCCTTTATATAATGCCACTTTCACTGTGCCCCCTTATATGTAATGCCATCTTCATTGTGCACCCCTATATTTATGCCAACTTCATTGTGCACCCATATATATATAAAAAAGCCACCTTCTCTGTGCCCCCTTACTTAAAATGCCACCTTCACTGTGCCCCTTTTATATATTGCCACATTTATGGTGCCCCCTTTATAAAATACCACCTTCACTGTGCCCCCTAGGCCCCCTGAACCTAGTGCATTCTGTACTGCACATATTTATCTGCTTTTGGTCCCGCTTTGCAGCAATGCAGTCTTAGCCTTTTCTGGCGGGTCTGGTCCTGTGAACGTCGTGGGAGACACGAAGATGTCATAGCAATGCACCGGCGGGGAAGAAAACCAACCGCTCCCTTGTCCCACTGGCGCTGTGATGTGCTCAATTGTATCTGCGCCCTATGGATTCAGACCAGTTGAGTGCAGGGGCCTGGAGCACTTGCTCCAAGTGCACCATTGTTACTCTGACCCTGGCTTTATGGCAGCCATATGGGCCATTGACTCAGTGGTCTGGAGGGGACCCGATTGACTTCTATGGGAGAAGTTTCTAGGCATTTTCTGTGACCTGTGCATAAGTCATTATACAAGGAAAGAATAGATAAGTACTGACAGTCACCTATTGTGAATGGTGGATCCTGTCTTATCTATACATAGAGGTGATATGATTACAGGCAGGATTAGAATGAAAAATAAGCAAGTAACTGCAGTAAAGTGATCAACACAGGCCAAGAAGTTGCACCTATTATTAGGCTAAGTGGCCAGTGCAAAAACTACAGGTTTTTGTTTAACTATAAATACTGACATGGAAAATGAAAAATAACACTATCAAAAAATATTTATACATATGCTAAACATAAAAATGTGATTTAAACAATAGGTCATTTTCTGATGACACATTCCCTTCAATTGAGGGACATAGACTTTTGCAATTAGATATTCTTCAGAGGGTATATAAAACTCCTGTTCTTCTACATCAGATAGGATGTAGACACTAAGGATGAGATTTATCAAACTGGTGTAAAGTAGAACTGGCTTAGTTGCCCATAGCAACCAATCAGATTCCACCTTTCATTTTCCAAAGGAGCTGTGAAAAATGAAAGGTGGAATCTGATTGGTTGCTATGGGCAACTAAGCCAGTTCTAGTTTACATCAGTTTGATAAATCTCACCCCAAGTATCCTAAATGTGCAATTGAACTGGCAGATCTTCTCCACTTGCTCTGGGGCTGTAACTATCTTTCTACTTTTTGGGACAACATCATAACAATCATTACTATAGTATATTCAGTTATTCTCCATCGAGGTCTGAAAGTTTGTCTTTCAGGAGTGGTGGAAGATTTACCGTTGGACACGCATCATAAAATATCTGTTGGTAAACTATTACATATTGCTCGTAAACTCATAGCCTATCACTGGAATCACACTTCCCTTACTAGAAGAGAATTCCTAGATAAATACCTTGTTAATGTATGAGAGAATAATATATAGAAAAACGAGGGCTTATGTTAAATTTGAAAACTTGTGCCCCGCCGCGGTTGACACAAGGGCAGTGGGCGACTCCCACCAACATTCTGGATTACTCCATCATTTCGTATGCAATCATACAATTCATACCTTTCCTACCATATTTACCATATGTGTCAACCGCGGCTGGGCTCGGGGGGGGAGGGGGGAGTAATATGGGAGGAGGGAGACCAGCATTAATACTCCTTTTTTGTATTTTTGTTGGTCTACTAGGCTAATTGACATTTAAATGTTTTAGTTTTATGTATTTCTTTGCAGTGGTAATACCCCGCAGGTTTAATATGTAGACTCTCTTCCTTCTGTATTTGCATATGTCATTGTCCTCCTTCTGAGAAAACAATAAAGAAATTAAAAAAAATAATAATAATAATTGAAAACTTGTGAGCTCCATGGTTAGATCCCCCAGGTATGGCTTTCAGCAGTCTTATATGACATAACATGACAATCAATCAATACACTTGCAAACAGTATCTGAAAATGATTAATTTCTCATTTTCATATTTTTGATACCTCGTCTGTGAGTCCAAGCAACTGTTGTGACAGATCTTTATAAGATCTTTTAGTAGATATTAAGATTATTATTCTATTTTTGTCCATTAAATTCCATGATCTTCATATACTGTATTCCATTCTATATGACAAGAGATATGCATATTTATTTTTAAACCGGAGTGGGGAGGGAGGGATAGGTCGGGGAGAAAGGTTGTGTTTGTCCTTTCGTGTTTTAAATCTTAATAAAGATTATATGATTTAAGAAAGACACAGACAGAAAGATGGAGCAGTATCATAAACACAGACAATACCAGTGAGTATTTTGAAAGAATGCATGTATATTTAATACATTTTCATCATAAAGCAGGCACAGTAAAAGGATGAAATCAGAAAACTGTAATGCTTAGATATACATTAAACCTATACTGCTGTCAAGCATTACAGCTAATTTTTTCAGTTGAAAAACAAGGACTTAGTTAACTGTATTAGTGCTAAGCACGCTCCCCTGCCCTCCACCTACAGTGCTGATTGATGGCTGCGGCTGTACATAAGCCAATAAAGCAGCAGAGCAATAAAGTGGAGTCTCTGTATTCTTTATATTAGACAAGCAGTACATTATCATTTTGAGATGTTCTCATTTGTAGACTCTCAGACCTACAGTTAGAAGTAACATCTTCCCCTTGTGAACTGATCTTATGAGCAGACAACAAAGGAGTAACAGTAAATGGAAGAGTGATGACATAAGTAGTAGAAGAGAGGAGGGTGAAGCAGGAGTATTAGTAGAAATGGGGATGAGAGTACAGGGACATTAGACTGGAGGCTGACTTAACTGGTCAGTAGCAGAATTACATGATGTCTAAAGATGTTGGCAAGCGATCCCTGCTCCTGTATGTACTGCTACTATGTAATTGCCTTACACAGCGCTGTGTCAGGCAGCCACAGTGAGAACATTTATTGCTGATGGCAATGAAGAGGCAATTTGCTTATGATCTAGGGAAAACAGGCCCTGGATCTAAGTGGCTAGTGACAGCCCTGCCTATGCCTATAAGAGCCGGATTTTTACATGTATTGCAATAAAGACCTTTGAAGAGAAGCACCCGTGTGATTGGCTGCCTTCATCCGTTAAAACTCTAGACGCGATCCAGGCTGGGGGGGTGTTTGGTTTACAGGTGTATTATGCTTATCCGGGTAAACCGCCCCCCTCGTGAAGTGAGTAAATGAACCTACGATACTACAATACTTATTATATGTACTCGTATCCTTTTAAACAGATTTAAAATTGATCCGCAGCAGTTTAAACTGAAACTGATGTTGCATCAGATATATTTTATGTATAAAATATAGCTTTTAATAAAATTCCTTAAAAACCTTCAAAGGTTAAAAGCTAAACTTAAATTAATGTGCGGTGGCTTCAAAAGAGCTATGCCAGCCAGCAGTATCAAGATAACAACCAGCAAGTGTATAGCTAAAGAGACCAACTGAACAAACCGGCAGCTGTCCACAATGTGAACCAGCTGACAGTAATACACTGCTCTTAATGTGTGAGGTCACACAGTTAGAAGAAAAGCTAATATATACACTGCTCAAAAAAATAAAGGGAACACTTAAACAACACAATGTAACTCCAAGTCAATCACACTTCTGTGAAATCAAACTGTCCACTTAGGAAGCAACACTGAGTGACAATCAATTTCACATGTTGTTGTGCAAATGGGATAGACAACAGGTGGAAATTATTGGCAAATAGCAAGACACCCCCAATAAAGGAGTGGTTCTGCAGGTGGTGACCACAGACCACTTCTCAGTTCCTATGCTTCCTGGCTGATGTTTTGGTCACTTTTGAATGCTGGCGGTGCTTTCACTCTAGTGGTAGCATGAGACGGAGTCTACAACCCACACAAGTGGCTCAGGTAGTGCAGCTTATCCAGAATGGCACATCAATGAGAGCTCTGGCAAGAAGTTTTGCTGTGTCTGTCAGCGTAGTGTCCAGAGCATGGAGGCGCTACCAGGAGACAGGCCAGTACATCAGGAGACGTGGAGGAGGCCGTAGGAGGGCAACAACCCAGCAGCAGGACCGCTACCTCCGCCTTTGTGCAAGGAGGAACAGGAGGAGCACTGCCAGAGCCCTGCAAAATGACCTCCAGCAGGCCACAAATGTGCATGTGTCTGCTCAAACGGTCAGAAACAGACTCCATGAGGGTGATATGAGGGCCCGACGTCCACAGGTGGGGGTTGTGCTTACAGCCCAACACCGTGCAGGACGTTTGGCATTTGCCAGAAAACACCAAGATTGGCAAATTTGCCACTGGTGCCCTGTGCTCTTCACAGATGAAAGCAGGTTCACACTGAGCACATGTGACAGACGTGACAGAGTCTGGAGACGCCGTGGAGAACGTTCTGCTGCCTGCAACATCCTCCAGCATGACCGGTTTGGCATTGGGTCAGTAATGGTGTGGGTGGCATTTCTTTGGAGGGCCGCACAGCCCTCCATGAGCTCGCCAGAGGTAGCCTGACTGCCATTAGGTACCGAGATGAGATCCTCAGACCCCTTGTGAGACCATATGCTGGTGCGGTTGGCCCTGGGTTCCTCCTAATGCAAGACAATGCTAGACCTCATGTGGCTGGAGTGTGTCAGCAGTTCCTGCAAGACGAAGGCATTGATGCTATGGACTGGCCCGCCCGTTCCCCAGACCTGAATCCAATTGAGCACATCTGGGACATCACGTCTCGCTCTATCCACCAACGTCACGTTGCACCACAGACTGTCCAGGAGTTGGCAGATGCTTTAGTCCAGGTCTGGGAGGAGATCCCTCAGGAGACCGTCTGCCACCTCATCAGGAGCATGCACAGGCGTTGTAGGGAGGTCATACAGGCACTTGGAGGCCACACACACTACTGAGCCTCATTTTGACTTGTTTTAAGGACATTACATCAAAGTTGGATCAGCCTGTAGTGTGTTTTTCCACTTTAATTTTGAGGGTGACTCCAAATCCAGACCTCCATGGGTTAAAAAATTTGATTTCCATATTATTTTTTTTGTGTGATTTTGTTGTCAGCACATTCAACTATGTAAAGAACAAAGTATTTCAGAAGAATATTTAATTAATTCAGATCTAGGATGTGTTATTTTTGTGTTCCCTTTATTTTTTTGAGCAGTGTATATATATAGTGGGGTTTCGCTCTGGTAGACAGGATTAGCGGACACAGTGCAGAGGCAACAACAAGTTCTTTGGATCAAACAGTTCAGTGTTTTATTCACACTTTAGGCAAGTGACAAAACAAGCAGTTATATTAAAACAAAAAGTCACCTTGTGGTGTTGGTGGTAATCAGGGCCGGCCTTAGGTGTACAGGCGCCCTGTGCGAGCTAACCTTGTACACCACCCCAAAGGCCGGTGTAATGTTATACTTCCCTACTTCGTGAGATTTCCCTACCTTCGTCACTTCCGGTCGCACCGGACATGACGTGAGGAGGTGTGCAGCGCCGCGCAGGCGCACAACGACAGGTTAGGGAAATTTCACAGCAGAGTGCGCATGCGCCAGGAGCCTCGCCGGCGGTTAGGGTAGGGAAAAACTATGGGCCAGTGCACAGGCCCAGTGATTGGATGGATGTTCTCAGCTGGACACCGGCCGACACTGCGCATGCACCGGGAGCCTCACCAGCGGTTAGGGAAGGGAAAAATTACGTACGGGCCAGTGCTTTTTCCCTACCCTAACCGCTGGTGAGGTTCCCAGCGCATGCGCAGTGTCGGCCGGTGTCCAGCTGAGAACATCCATCCGATCACCGCACCTGTGCACTGGTCATAATAAACATTGGTGGCGCAGTGCGCCCCCCCAATATAATAAACATTGTTGGTGCAGTGCGCCCCCCAACACCCCAGTATAATAAACATTGGTGGCGCAGTGGGCCCCCCAATATAATAAACATTGGTGGCGCAGTGCACCCCCCCAATATAATAAACATTGGCACAGTGCGCCCCCCCAATATAATAAACATTGGCACAGGGCGCCCCCCCAATATAATAAACATTGGTGGTGCAGTGCGCCCCCCAACACCCCAGTATAATAAACATTGGTGGTGCAGTGCGCCCCCCCTCAATATAATAAACATTGGTGGCGCAGTGGGCAGTGCCAATGAGGGTTAAAAAATAAAAAAATAATTAACTCACCTCCTCCAATTGATTGTCTCCTGTTCTTTCTTCAGGACCTGTCAAAGGACCTGTGGTGACATCACTGTGCTCATCACATGATACATCACATGATCCATCACCATGGTAATGGACCATGTGATGAGCTCAGTGATGTCACCACAGGTCCTGAAGAAAGAACAGGAGACCGGCAGCTACGCGATCAACTGGAGGAGGTGAGTTAATTTTTTTTATTATTTTTTAACCCTCATTGGCACTTCCCACTGAGCCACCAATGTTTCTTATACTGGGGTGTTGGGGGGGGCGCACTGTGCCACCAACGTTTCTTATACAAATACAGGAGGCGGGTGCCGGAATCAAATAGCCGACACCCGACCTTTGTAACAGGGAGCTGCGAGCAGCGGCAGTTAACCCCTCAGGTACCGCACCTGAAGGGTTAACTCAACTGCAGCTGATCGCAGCTCCCTGTCACAGAGGTTGGGTGTCGGCTATTTGATTCCGGCACCCGCCTCCTGTATTTGTATTACAGGTCAGTTATCTTCATTGGTGGCGCAGTGGCCACAGCCCGTCCCCTCCTCCTCCCGTCTCTCTTCTTATTGGCAGCGGCGGGGGCAGCAGGCAGGTCAGACACAGGGGAGGAGGAATCAGGTCAGACAAGCGAGGGGGAGATGGAGGGGGCGCCCTGAGGGAGAACACAAGTGCAGCCTCGCCTGCCGCATATTACATTGCGAGCTGTCGGCCGCCCAGCGCCCCTGTTGCTATGGCGCCCTGTGCGGCCGCGCAGCCCACACACCCCAAAGGCCGGCCCTGGTGGTAATTCACACCATGCAGCAATTCTGCCTCAAAGAGTCCTTGCTGATAGCAGCACCAACCTGTTTTCACGCCAAACAGGTAGAAAGCCTTCATCCAGACACAAGGCTCCTGGATCCCAACATGGCTTCTTATCCCAGCTGCCTATTTAAGGACAGCCAGGTGCTACCAAAACACTGACCGGTATTTAAAATCCGGTCCGGTATTTGACCTCACCTGGCTGTAAATCAGCCCAGCAGCACATGCTGGGAGGAAAATACCTGTTTTCCAGACCAAACCTCTCACTGTGTCACTATATATATATATATATATATATATATATATAAATATATATATATATATATATATATAAGAAGAGCTATAATTTAAAACAGTCCTATGCCCCCAACCCCCTCAACATGTATAGTTGTGTACACAGCTTTATCAAGGGATCACAGGGCAAATAACTGAATGACCCTGAAACATGGTTGACATAAATCCTACCCACTTATAGCTCTGTACTTGTTCCAATCCTGAATAGAATAACAGGCATGTGCAGTCCAAAGAAAAAGGGATACGATCCATTGAGCATATCAGCAGAGTTAAGTCTCATGCACAAAACATTACCGTTTTCCAGCCTACAAATCACACATCCGTGATTCAGCATTTCTGTCAGTTTTGTTTCTATATTAGTTCGGCAAGTCCATAAAATACAAGCGCATTGTTTCTGCAAGTATTATGTTTTTTAAGGACATGAAACTGTAATTGTTTTTAAGCCCCAACCTCCTAGAAACACCCATAGGAAGACCATGTGATTGCTCCAGCACCATTTTCTAATGCTTTCACAGGGCAGAGAATTCTGTTAGATTCCTCTGCTTGGCTAGCATTGGTTTCTGACAATTTCTTCCTCATCAACAAACTCTGCGGATGTGGTCCTCCTGTGTTGGATTCTTTCTCAGTGATATGGACAGCACATATGCCTGACGAAGAACCAGCAAGGAGGAGCTGGGTTCATCCCATTGTCTCCCAGTGGTCCAGGAAGGGCACCTTTGACACCGATCTGCGGCAGTACCCAAAGAAGTTCCCCAACTACTGTTGTATGTCAGTGCCAGTGTTTGACCTCCTGCTGACATCGCTATGTCCTGCCTCACTTTCCAGACCACCACCATGAAGTGTGGCGTTTCTCCAGAGGAAAGGCTCATCCTCATCCTCAGGTAAGAACCCTTTCACCCTTTGTTGCATCTTGTTTGCACATTTTCTCCCATTGCTGGCATCTCCTTTTGCTTTGCAGATCCCTGGCAACTGGCACTGTATCACTGAGGGCTATCGCCAGGGTTCAGTTTAGTTTCCAAACTGCATCTGGGCTATAGATGGCAATCACATTGGTGTTAGGAAGCCGCCTCTCTTAGGGTTCGGCTACTTCTGTTTCTGTTATCTCTTATATATATATAAAAATGAATTTCTGTCTGTCTGTCTAGACATCTGTCTGTCTGGACGTTCTTTATGCGCGACCAAACGACTGTACAGATCTTCACCAAATTTGGCACACAGGTACATCAGGTGTCCAGGAAGATTTTAGACCAGGTCTCAGATCTCTAGGACTTACCATTCCTGTGATATTACCAAAGAAAAAAACCTGCATTAGCCAATAGAAGCCAGCAAGCCTTTCACTTAAATCCAAACTGTCATTTACACGGTCACATGTCCCTTATTAGCCAATGTCTGGACGTTCTTTATGCGCGACCAAACGACTGGACCGATCTTCAACAAATTTGGCACACAAGTACATCAGGTGTCCGGGAAGGTTTTAGACCGGGACTCAGCTCTCTAGAACTTACCATTCCTGAAATATTCCCAAAAAATTACACATTGCCCGTCCCTTTTAATAGTGCCCGTCCCTTTAACAGTGACCTCCACTGTGCTCACCTCTTTAACAGTAACCTCTACAGTGCTTGCCCCTATAACAGTGACCTCCACAGTGCCCACCCCTTTAACAGTGACCTCGACAGTACCTGCCCCTTTAACAGTGACCTCGACAGTGCCTGCCCCTTTAACATTGACCACCCCTTTAACAGTGACCTCCACAGTGCCCGCCCCATTAATATTGACCACCCCTTTAACAGTGACCTTCATAGTGCCCACCCCTTTGACAGTGACCTTTACAATGCCTGCCCCTTTAACAGTGACTTCCACAGTGCCCGCCCCTTTAAAAGTGACCTCCACTGTACCCGCCCCTTTAACAGAGACCTCCACAGTGCCCGCCCCTTTAACTGTGAACTGCACCGCGTCCGTCTGTTTAATAGTGGCCCCTGCCCCCATGCATGTAGCAGTGTAGTTGTGCCGTCATACGTCATATGACTGAATATTTATGGACCTGCGAACTGCTAAAACCTGTGATCAGTTGTTATGGCAACCTGGAGTAGGACCTGCCAGCTTCTATTGGCTAAAAAGGGACATGTGACCATGTAAATGGCAGTTCGGATTTAAGTGAAAGGCTTGTTGGCTTCTATTGGCTAATGCAGGTCATTTATTGGAGACAATCTCTGTTAAAGGGGTGGTCAATGTTAAAGGGGGGGGCACTGTGGAGGTCACTCTTAAAGGGGCGGGCACTGTGGAGGTCACTGTTAATGATGCGGTCACTGTTAAAGCGGCGGGCACTGTGGAGGTCAATGTGAAAGGGGCGGGAACTGCGGAGGTCAATGTTAAATTGGCGGCCGCTATGGAGGTCACTGTTAAAGGGGCGGGCACTGTGGAGGTCATTGTAAAAAGGGGTGGGTACTGTAGAGGTCACTGTTATGGGGGAAACTGTTGATATCTTTTTACGACACACGGAAACATAAAATGAAATAGATGAAATATACCCGTGCAATGCCGGGTCCTTATGCTAGTCTCTTATATATATAAAAATTTGTTTCTGTCTGTCTAGACGTTCTTTATGACCAAACAACAGGACAGATCTTCACCAAATTTGGCACACAGGTACATCAGGTGTCCGGGAAAGTTTTAGACCGGGTCTCAGCTCTCTAGGGCATACCGTTCCTGAGATATTCCCCAAAAATGACCTGCATTAGCCAATAGAAGCCAGCAAGCCTTTCACTTAAATCCAAACTGCCATTTACACGGTCACATGTCCCTTATTATCCAATAGAAGCTCGCAGGTCCTACTCCAGGTTGCCATAACAACTGATCACAGGTTTTAGCAGTTCACAGGTCCTTAAATATTCAGTCATATGACGTATGACGGCACAACTACACTGCTACATGCATGGGGGCCAGGGCCACTATTAAACGGACGGGCGCTGTGGAGTTCACTGTTAAAGGGGCGGGCACTGTGGAGGTCACTGTTAAAGGGGCAGGCACTGTGGATGTCACTGTTAAAGGGGCGGGCACTGTGAAGGTCACTGTTAAAGTGGCGGACACTGTTGGAGGTCACTGTTAAAGGGGCAGGTATTGTGGAGGTCACTTTTAAAGGGGTGGGCAATGTGGAGGTAACTGTTAAAGGGGCGGGCACTGTGGAAGTCAATGTTAAAGGAGCGGCCACTGTGGAGGTCAATGTTAAAGGGGCGGCCACTGTGGAGGTCAATGTTAAAGGGGCGGCCACTGTGGAGGTCAATGTTAAAGGGGCAGGCACTGTGGAGGTCAATGTTAAAAGGGCGGCCACTGTGGAGGTCACTGATAAAGGGGCGGGCACTGTGGGGGTCACTGTTAAAGGAGTGGGCACTGTGGAAGTTACTGCTAAAGGGGCGGGCACTGTGGAAGTCAATGTTAAAGGAGCGGCCACTGTGGAGGTCAATGTTAAAGGGTGGCCACTGTGGAGGTCAATGTTAAAGGGGCGGCCACTGTGGAGGTCAATGTTAAAGGGGCGGCCACTGTGGAGGTCACTGTTAAATGGGCGGACACTGTGGAGATCATTGTTAAAGGGGCGGGCACTATGAAAGTCATTGTTAAAGGGGCAGGCACTGTGGAGGTCAATGTTAAAGGGGCGGCCACTGTGGAGGTCACTGATAAAAGGGCGGGCACTGTGGAGGTCCTTGTTAAATGGGTGGGCACTGTGGAAGTTACTGTTAAAGGGGCAGCCACTGTGGAGGTCACTGATAAAGGGGCGGGCACTGTGAAGGTCACTGTTAAAGGGGCAGCCACTATGAAGGTCACTGTTAAAGGGGTGGTCAATGTTAAATGGGCGGGCACTGTGGAGGTCACTGTTAAATGGGCGGACACTGTGGAGATCATTGTTAAAGGGGTGGGCACTATGAAGGTCATTGTTAAAGGAGCAGCCACTGTGGAGGTCACTGTTAAATGGGCGGGCACTGTGGAGATCATTGTTAAAGGGGCTGGCACTATGAAGGTCATTGTTAAAGGGGCAGGCACTGTGGAGGTCAATGTTAAAGGGGCGGCCACTGTGGAGGTCACTGATAAAGGGGCGGTCACTGTGGAGGTCACTGATAAAGGGGCGGTCACTGTGCAGGTCACTGTTAAAGATGCGGTCACTGTTAAAGGGGCAGGAACTGTGGAGGTTACTGTTAAAGGGGCGGGCACTGTGAAGGTCAATGTTAAAGGGGCAGCCACTGTGGAGGTCAATGTTAAATTGGACAGATGGCCAGAAAATAGATGCAAAAATGGTAGAACAATGGCCATGGAAAACTGTCCATTTTTCATAGCCATTTCATGTGACTGTAACCTAAATGCCAGCTTTCAGCCAAATACGTGCGTAAAGCGTTCTTTTGTTTTCAGTCTGCGTGAACCTAGCATGTTTGTTTTTGTTCTTTTCTTTATTTTTTTGTACTCTATCAATCATTATTTCAGTTTTTCTGGTCTACTTACAGACCAGAAAAACAGATGCAATATGAACACTAATTAAATGGTGTCACACCGACAGTCGGTGCCCACAACTCTCTTTCTCTCCCTAGTGTTCAGTAAACTTCCTTTCAGCGCTATGAAAGTTAGTTCTTTCCTTCTGCTCGCTGTCCAGCTTCTGGCTAAGGTGCTCATTAGGCTTGAGCGAATCGATAGATAGATCCGAAGTCGATTTGTTCAAAACCTTCAATTTTAATGCTGTTTCCGCACAGCATTAAAATGTTTTGGCTCTGTGTAGGTAAAGTTTGTATCGCCCGAAGTCGAGTGAGACTTGGGATTTCTATTTTAAACTGTTTTAAAATATGCAGATATGAATACAGTAGTAATTCACCAACGTCTCACTCGACTTCAGGCAATACGAACTTTGCCTTCAAGGAGCCAATACATTTTAATGCTGCACAGAAACAGCATTAAAAATGAAGGTTTTGAACGATTTGACTTTGGATCTATGATCCGAAGACCTATTTGCTCAAGCCTAGTGCTCATCAGTCTCCCTATTTAGCAGGGCTGTGGTTCTACCTCCTTGCCTGAGCTTTGAGGTTTTCTAGTATCTAGTAACCAGTGAAGGTGTGATCTCTTTTCTGACTACCTTGCCTGTCTACTGATTCTGCTCCTTGCCGACTGCCCCTATCTTGGAACCTAAACTACAAACGTACTCAGACTGCCCTGACCTTAGAATTGCTATCTGGAATATGCCCATACTCTGCCCTGACCTTGGACTGTGTTCAGACTACGCCTTTTGCCTGATGCCTTGGTGCTTCACAACAGTGTCTCTGATACCCATGGGTCAGCTGTCAACTACACCAGAACTACTCCAGGAGATAACAGCCTGGTTAGTTGCCTGCAATGAAGTTCAGATCGCTGTACAGAGTTGAAAACCAGGGAACTGACAGGACAAGAGAACCATTTCCTAGTGCCACCTTTTGGAAGTGGTTCTATGAGTCAACAGCATATTATTTTCCCATGAAACACTGCCACTAAGTCTCCATACACAGCTGGTCTCTTTGAGGAGATCCAGCACCCTGCTTAACCTCTTAAGGACACAGGGCGTACAGGTACGCCCTGATGTCCTGGTACTTAAGGACATAGGGCGTCCCTGCACGCCCTGTGTATTTCTGATCACCGCCGTGCGGTGGGCGGTGATTGGAACAAGGTGCCTGCTCAAATCATTGAGCAGGCACCCTGGGACAATGCGCGGGGGGTCCAGTGACCCCCCCGTGTCGGCGATCGCAGCAAACCGCAGGTCAATTCAGACCTGTGGTTTGCTACGTTTCCGGGTTATTCGGGTGTCTGGGGACCCGATAACCCAGAACAGGATGGTGATCGGTGGTGTGATAATACACCACCAATCACCATCCTGCGATCCCGAGAGGTGATGGTGACACCTTTCAGGATCGCTTCTGATTGGCTGCAGGGAGGATGGGCGGTTTAAATTATTGCAGCGCTCCTCTCCTCCTCCTTTCTGTGTCCGGGAGCAAGGAGAGAGGAGGCTGCAGGCTGCATCTGCAGTATATCTGCCTAGCACCCCCCTTCTGACCCTCCACAGTGACATCTGGCAGGTTAGGTTAGGCAGGGATATTGAGGGAAAGTTTAGTGGAAAAAAAAATTTCAACTGTTGCATCACCCTAATCGGGTGTCTGGGGTCACACTGTGTGACCTCCCAGGGGTGCTGCAGCTTGCCCTCCTGCTTCCCCCCACATTTTTTTGGGCGCAAGCAGTTTTTATTTTTTGCGTACGCTGACTGTGGCCGGCACTCTTAGCGTCCGGCCACTGTTAGCGCATTGCACTTGAATTTTTTAATTTTTATTTTCAAATTTTTTGTCCTTTTTTTTTTTTTTCTGTTAGTTTTAGGGATAAGTCACACACACGCACACTAAATAAAGATTTCCACACACGGACACACACACGCACACACACACTCCCCTATGGCCCGCTGGATGTTCATACGCCCAGCTTGCCTCCGACTCAGAGAGTCCCAGTGAGGAGGAGGATGACCCCACTTTCCAGTGCCCCATCTAGCGATGATGATGAGACCCCAAGGCGGCGCAGACGCCGCCAGGCAGAGCAAGGGGGCCTCCATGCCAGGGACCCTGTGCCCCACACTAGTACAAGCAGCTCTGGGGCTCATACTAGTTTTCCTGCCCACCAGAGCCCCCTACCGGTGAACTTGCATGCTGTACCCCAGAGCATTTTGAGCTTGCGATTACTGATTTTGTTGGCCAAGCAGGAATCCAGATTCCCACAGTGGGCTTCACTGAATATGACTATTTTAGTCTTTTTTTCAGTGACCACTTTGTGAATCTGATGGTGGAGCAAACGAACGTGTTCGCCCAACAGTTTATTGCTCAACACCCGGGCTCCTTTTTGGCTAGGGCCGGTGCCTGGACTCCGGTCAGTGCAGCCGAGATGAGGACGTTTTGGAACCTCGTGCTGCACATGGGCCTAGTCAAAAAACCCAGTGTCAGGCATTACTGGAGAGGGGACATCCTCTAACAGACCCCACTTTACAGTACGGCCATGACACATACCCTGGTATAGAGGGTTAGTTGCTGCACCTATAGGAAACAGTGGTGTGGCACTCTTACCACGTGACTCAGCCCTGTGTCGCAGAAAATAGGTAAGAAATGCAAGATATAGATGTGGGAGGCACTCGGTATCTAGGTTGAATATGTTTGGTTTGTGGAAATATTGAGGGGTTGGTGGTATGAGTGTGGGATGTGTTCTCGCAGTGGTATATAATGGTATATAATGATCACACCATAATACACGTACCCTGTTTGAGGCCATCCGGAAATGCCTGCATTATGCAGATAATGCAGCATGTTGCCCCCAAGGTGATCCTGCCTATGACCGCCTGTACAAAATCAGGCCGGTCATCGATCACTTTGGGGCCAAATTTTTTGAGGCCGCGGTTGATGAGTCTCTCATTGCTTTCAAGGGGAGACTCATTTTCCGCCAGTATGTTCCCTCTAAGCCGACGAGGTATGGCGTAAAGCTGAACAAACTTTGTGAGAGTACCTCAGGGTACACTTACAAGTTTTGTGTGTACGAGGGGCGAGATTCCCATATTGAACCCCCAGAATGTCCCCCCACTCTGGGTGTTAGCGGGAAACTTGTGTGGGACCTTACGCACCCACTGCTAGATAAAGGTTACCACCTGTACGTGGATAACTTTTATACTAGTATCCCCTTGCTCCAGTCCCTCGCTGCCAGATCCACGTCCTCTTGTGGGACAGTTTAGAAAAATCAACGCGGCCTCCCTACCCACCCCCTCCAGGTACCTATCCCCATGGGTGAGACCCGTGCCCTTACCAGTGGAAACCTGTTGCGGGTCAGATATAAGGACAAGATGGATGTCCTTGTATTGTCCACAATTCACGGTAACAGCATTACCCATGTCCGTGTGCGAGGTACCGCGGCAACAGTCCTCAAGCCCGATTGTATCGTCGACTACAATTGGTATATGGGAGGAGTTGATCTCTCTGATCAAGTCCTCAAGCCATATAATGCCATGCGCAAAACCCGGGCATGGTACAAAAAAGTTGCGGTCTACTTGGTACAGGTTGCCTTGTACAACTCTTTTGTGCTGTCCCAGAGCGCTGGCAACACAGGGAAATTCCTTCAATTCTATGACGCAGTTCTCAAGGCCCTGATATTTTCTGACCGGGAAAGAGCAGGCCGGAGTACCTCGGGAACTGGAGGCGCCCGGATCGTCCCTTGCCAACACTTTTCAGGTGTGGTCACCCATACTGGAAAGAAGGGACGGTCCCAAAAAAAGTGCAGAGTGTGTCACAGGAGGGGGATACGGAAGGACACCACCACTCAGTGTGACACGTGCCCCGATCATCCGGGCCTCTGCATTGGCGGTTGCTTCAGGGAGTACCACACTTACATGGAGTACTAAATTTATAATCCCCTTCCCCAATTTTAATTCCATTTAGCCACTGACAATAGGAAAATGATTCTCAGACTTGAGACACTAAAACAAAAAACATTTTCTTCAAAAATATTATTTTGTAAAACAAAAAACAATATAACAATAGCAAAGACAGGCGCACTCTGCGGTCTTACTAAACCCTCAACCTGATTTTAAAATTGAGAGATTAGCCAACATGTCCTATGGTGTAGGACATGTCTGAGCCCGAGCACCGCGCCAAGGTTTCTCAAGAAGCTCGGTACCTAAC
The DNA here is from genome assembly GCF_905171765.1 of Bufo bufo. Lineage (NCBI taxonomy): Eukaryota > Metazoa > Chordata > Amphibia > Anura > Bufonidae > Bufo > Bufo bufo. Next base: position 508,484,002 of record NC_053389.1, on the reverse strand, counting down.
ACTCACCTACCTGTGCCGTATGGGCAATACCAGGGGCCAGTGGGCAAATTACAGGAGCATGAGGTCCGACTCACAAACAACTCACCAATTACCTCCAGCATGTAATCATGCTAGCAATGGGAGGAGGGAGGAGTCTGCGAGTCCCACTCAAGACTGGCTGGTATGGCCCAGGCCTCACAGGTGCACCTAAAGGTAGTCTGTGGATGGAAAGCAGGCACATTTAAATTGGAGTTTATATACCTCCAGCCATCTTTATATATACAAACTGAAAAGAATGGCGTGGTATTAAACAGGCAGGAAGTGCTCAAACCCACATGCAGTTGTGCATATACACTCACCTAAAGAATTATTAGGAACACCTGTTCTATTTCTCATTAATGCAATTATCTAGTCAACCAATCACATGGCAGTTGCTTCAATGCATTTAGGGGGGTGGTCCTGGTCAAGACAATCTCCCGAACTCCAAACTGAATGTCAGAATGGAAAAGAAAGGTGATTTAAGCAATTTTGAGCGTGGCATGGTTGTTGGTGCCAGACGGGCCTGTCTGAGTATTTCACAATCTGCTCAGTTACTGGGATTTTCACGCACAACCATTTCTAGGGTTTACAAAGAATGGTGTGAAAAGGGAAAAACATCCAGTATGCGGCAGTCCTGTGGGCAAAAATGCCTTGTGGATGCTAGAGGTCAGAGGAGAATGGGCCGACTGATTCAAGCTGATAGAAGAGCAACGTTGACTGAAATAACCACTCGTTACAACCGAGGTATGCAGCAAAGCATTTGTGAAGCCACAACACGCACAACCTTGAGGCGGATGGGCTACAACAGCAGAAGACCCCACCGGGTACCACTCATCTCCACTACAAATAGGAAAAAGAGGCTACAATTTGCACGAGCTCACCAAAATTGGACTGTTGAAGACTGGAAAAATGTTGCCTGGTCTGATGAGTCTCGATTTCTGTTGAGACATTCAAATGGTAGAGTCCGAATTTGGCGTAAACAGAATGAGAACATGTATCCATCTAACCTTGTTACCACTGTGCAGGCTGGTGGTGGTGGTGTAATTGTGTGGGGGATGTTTTCTGGGCACACTTTAGGCCCCTTAGTGCCAATTGGGCATCGTTTAAATGCCACGGGCTACCTGAGCATTGTTTCTGACCATGTCCATCCCTTCATGACCACCATGTACCCATCCTCTGATGGCTACTTCCAGCAGGATAATGCACCATGTCACAAAGCTCGAATCATTTCAAATTGGTTTCTTGAACATGACAATGAGTTCACTGTACTAAAATGGCCCCCACAGTCACCAGATCTCAACCCAATAGAGCATCTTTGGGATGTGGTGGAACGGGAGCTTCGTGCCCTGGATGTGCATCCCTCAAATCTCCATCAACTGCAAGATGCTATCCTATCAATATGGGCCAACATTTCTAAAGAATGCTATCAGCACCTTGTTGAATCAATGCCACGTAGAATTAAGGCAGTTCTGAAGGCAAAAGGGGGTCCAACACTGTATTAGTATGGTGTTCCTAATAATTCTTTAGGTGAGTGTATATAAGCTACTGTATCTAACTATCTATCTAATGTAATGAGTGGAAAGCACAGAGCACAGCAATGACACTGCTGTCTCTCTCAGCACTTAAAAAAATTGTAGAAAATGGCTGCTGGGGAGGTTATTATATTATAGTAAGGGGTAGGCAACTTTCCTATTGGTTGCTAGTGATGTTGCTAAGCTCAGACAAAGACATTGCAGCCTTCTCATTGGCGCACAAGCAAGAAGGGAGGTTTCTGATGAAATAAAATCTAGAATATTTGAAATTACGAAAATATATCACTATATTCTAAATATTCTCTAATTCTCAAAGTGCCGATATTCGCGATTCATATTCGCGCCCAACACTAGTCACTTGTTAGTGTTACAAGGTCTCAGGTGTAAATGGGGAGCAGGTGTGTTAAATGTGTTGTTATCTCTCTCACACTCTCTCATACTGGTCACTGGATGTTCAACATGGCACTTCATGGCAAAGAACTCTATGACAATCTGAAAAAAAAATGAATTGTTGCTGTACATAAAGATGGCCTGGGCTATAAGAAGCTTGCCAACACTCTGAAACAGCTGCAGCACAGTGGCCAAGACCATACAGCGGTTTAACAAGACAGGGTCCACTCAGAACAGGCCTCGCCGTGGTTGACCAAAGAAGTTAAGTGCACGTGCTCAGCGTCATATCCAGAGGTTGTCCTTTCAAAATAGACGTATCAGTGCTGCCAGCATTGCTGCAGATGATAAAGGGGTGGGGGGGGTGGGGGGTCAGCCTGTCAGTGCTCAGACCAAACACTTCATCAAATTGGATTGCATGGCTGTCATCCCAGAAGGAAGTCTTTTCTAAGGATGATGCACAAGAAAGCCCGCAAACAGTTTGCTGAAGACAGACTAAGTACATGTATTACTAGAACCATGTCCTATGGTCTGATGAGACCAAGATAAACTTATTTGGTTCAGATGGTGTCAAGCGTGTCTGGCGGCAACCAGGTGAGCAGTACAAAGACAAGTGTGTCTTGCCTACAGTCAAGTATGGTGGTGGGAGTGTCATGGTTTGGGGCTGCATGAGTGCTGCCGGCTGTGAGGAGCTACAGTTTATTGACGGAACCATGAATGCCAATATGTACTGTGACATACTGAAGTAGAGCATGATCCTCTCCATTCAGAAACTGGGCTGCATGGCAGTATTCCAGCATGATAACAACTTCAAACACACTTTCAAGATGACCACCGCTTTGCTAAAGAAACTGAGGGTAAAGGTGCTGGACTGGCCAAGCATGTCTCCAGACCTAAATCCCATTGAGCATCTGTGGGGCATCCTCAAACGGAAAGTGGAAGAGCGCAAGTTCTCTAACATCCAAAAGCTCCGTAATGTCATCATGGAGGAGTGGAAGAGGATTCCAGTGGCAACCTGTGAAGCTCTGGTGAACTCCATGCCCAAGAGAGTTAAGGCAGTGCTGGGAAATAATGGTGGCCACACAAAATATTGACACTTTGGGCACAATTTGGTCATTTTCACTTAGGGGTGTACTCACTTTTGTTGCCAGTGGTTTAGACGTTAATGGCTGTGTCGAGTTATTTTGAGGGCACACCAAATTTACACTGTTATACACGCTGTACACTGACTACTTTACATTGCATCAAAGTGTCATATCTTCAGTGTTGTCCCATGAAAATATATAATACAATATTTACAAAAATGTGAAGGGTGTACTCACTTTTGTGACATACTTTATATAAGAAGCCTGCCTTCACTAAATTCATTGAAGGCTAGCTGGCACTGAAATAGATAGCATTTAGAGTAGCTTCCCATCCTAAAGTGGTCACCTTGCCATGGTGGATGGGCATAATTATTTGTATAAAAATATATTTGATACATATGTATGTGTACGTGGGATCGGTTGACTAACTTTTTTTTTCTCTTTGCAGTGTTTTTTTTGGTAAAACTTTTATTATAGAATAATAGCTTGCAAAGCGGAAAAATCGCAAACAAGGTACATAGGTAACAGAAACAGAATCAACTGAAAGAAACAGACAGGTACATGGTAGTTACCATGCATATTAACCAATATGTGAATACTCTGGTGAGCAAAATTACTAACATATATGCGCCCAAGCCAGGATGGCAGAGAGTTTCGGTGAAGAGAAGACAATAAAGTCTCACAATCTCCTAAAGACCTTCCGTGTTTGCCAGGAAACCAGTAATATTGGCAATCGTTTGTCCCACCAGAGATCTACTTGAATTTGTACAGCTGGTCAACTCTATAAATCTACTAGACCACAGAAGGCAGTTCAGTAGACCACCAGCATGTTGAGATAAGAAGACGGGCAGCAATGATAAGCATTTTAAATAAGTAGGATGTGGTGGGACAGAGCTAGGTGGTGACAGCCCTAGAAAAGCTACTGCTGGTGATAAGGGCACCAAAGAGCTGCAAGCTTTGTTACTCTGGTTAAAAATCTCTGACTAACAGGCCTAAACCCGAGAGCAAGTCCACCATACATAGTAGAAGGAACCTCTGTGTGTCTGAAACAACCAGCATATATCAGAAGCAGATGCACTGTATAAACATGCAGTGTTTTGTAACGCCTAGTAAGGATCTTTTAACCATTCTCCTGTATTCTCACACATCTGGAGGAAAAGCGTGGAGAGAGAAAGTGGTTTTGGCTCACAATCACTGATGGAAATCACTGACGTGTAAATGAGGCATATTGGAGCGCCCATCAAGTGCTGATCCAGGGACTTGGTGCTACATTTAAACCACTTCCTGGCCATCTACTAGTGCCAGTAATAGTCTTGGTTGGCCTCACTAGCTAGGTTCCTGGTTCTTGATCCTATGCTGATTTGGATTCTCGTGTTTCTGACCTCAGCTTGTCTTTTGATCACTCTCCATCTCTCATTTTTGTACTGTGTTGTCCTCCTGGTTCTGACCCATTTACGTACGATTCTGTTTTTGTGTTATTTGTCTCTAGGTGTTTGTCCCTATCTATATATGTTACATTATCACTTGCCCCAAAAAAAGTTTTTGGGGTGACCTACTCAGTTATTGACGCCATGGCAGGATTGCCCAATTGGTTCAGGATCTAGCGGAGAGAGTCCAGCAGCAAGAGTCCCGCAAGACCAGTTCTCCAATTGTTACAGCTCCATCACCAGAATCTAAGATTAAGCTCCTTGACGGCTTCTCTGGTGACCATAATTTTTTTTTAACCTTCCATGAGAGCTGTAAGCTGTAAACCTCAGGAGTGGGCCTTTTTGATATCGCACAACTCTCCTGAATTGTTTTCTGTTGACCGCTTCTTTTTCCACTCTTGGTCTTCTGTATGATGTGCCAGACAGGGCGGCTTATGAAGAAAGCCAACTTCTTTCCTTACATCAGGGCAGACAACCTGTGGAAAATGATTGCTCTGAATTCCATAAGTGGTGTACTGCCTCTTGCAGGATATATCTGGCTCTTACGTCACAGTTTAGACTAGAGCCTGTATTACACTGGCAGATTTTCTGTTCTTAGGAACACTCGTTAGCAATGTGTCGGCAGTCTAATACTGCCATCAATACCCTGAAAGATCACAATTTTCCCGGCGGCAGATTGTGCTGTCTAATCACAATTTGCTGCTGGAAAATAACTAGAGAGCAGGAGGGCAAGCAATAGCATAATTATTGTTCATTCCCATGCTTTGAAGGAGATCACCGCATGTAATAGCAGCGGTCTTCTCCGCTAGCGAGCAGCCAATTACAAGGAAAGAACACTTCCTTCCCGACAATCGCCTGCAGAATTGGCTGGTGTAATATAGCCTTAGGTCTTTCTGATACTCTGAAAGACTTCTATTTAGTCATCCTATCCCAGGTTCCCTAGATTAAGCTATGTCCCTAGCTATTCGACTTGACAGACATCTTAGGAAACGTAAGCAGGAAATATTTGTCCTTTTCCGTCCTTCTCTTTCCTCGATCCCTCAAGCATCTGTCAAAAGGGGCCAGTGGAGTCCAAGAAGCCCATGCAAGTGGGTACTATGTCCTCTCAGCAATGAAAGGCACATTGCCTGAAAAACTGCCTGTGTCTCTACTGCAGCAGTCCTGCACATCAACTGAAATCCTGTCCTTCTTAAGGCTACTTTCACACCTGCGTTAGGTGCGCATCCGTCTTGTATCTGCACAGACGGATACGCACCGATAATGCAAACGCTTGTATCTGTTCAGAACGGATCCGTTTGCATTACCGATAATGCAAACGGATCCGTTTTGACTTACACTGAAAGTCAATGGGAGGCGGATCCGTTTTCAATTGCACCATATTGTGACAGTGAAAACGGATTCATCCCCATTGACTTACATTGTAAGTCAGGACGGTGTAAGTCAGGACGGATCAGTTTGGCTCCGCATCGTCAGGCGGACATAAAAACACTGCAAGCAGCGTTTTGGTGTCCGCCTCCAGAGCGGAATGGAGGCTGAACGGAGGCAAACTGATGCATTCTGAACGGATCCTTATCCATTCAGAATGCTAACGAGCGTTTTGGGCCGCTTGTGAGAGCCCTGAAACGGATCTCACAAGCGGACCCAGAAATGCCAGTGTGAAAGTAGCCTAAGCCGAAGGCAGAAAACTTCAGCGTCTGAGTGATAATTGGAGAAATCACTCAAAAACACAAGTATTTCCTGAAACGTCCAATAGGATTTTTTTGTCTGTTAATTTATCTTTGCTAGAAACCTGTTTCTGGTTTCGCTTTTGTAGATTTGGGGGTTGCTTCAAATTTTTCTTAATTTGAATTTTGTGTTTGCCTTGTGGTATATAGACTACCTTAACCCATTCCGGTGTCTGGGGTGGATACTACTCCATTAGATGGAAAGTTTATTGTCTTGTTGGGTGTAAGATGTAAAAGCGAAGATGCTCTGAACGAACAGACCCAAAATGAGTAGGAATAACACTTCTAACTTGCAAAATCTGAGGAGACTGTTAAAGGAAATATTAATTATTAATAAATTGATAATATCAATAATTAATATTCATAAATAGGGGTGAGTCGTCTAGTGATGAATCCGCCTATTTATACTATAAATACTAACTACCTTGTTGCTCTACCTTTTTACTTTAATTACGTGCGTTGACTTGCGTTACGGCTACAAAAGACTATAGACTGTATTATAACAACAATAAAGAATTTATTGACAATCACAAGTCTACAGTCTATTAATTCTACTATATCTATCAATGGTTATGAGTTGGAAGGCTGAAATGTCAGCCTGGATTTGTGGGAGGGGCGTATGTCCCCTCATAAGCGCCGGCTCCCGTCTCCTCTGGGTGCTTCCGGATTACAGCTCTCAGTGCCGGGTCAGGAGCCTCCTCGCTTTCTCTCACCTGGAGTCCTCAAGCAGCCTGCTCGCCGCCCATACATCGCCTCCCAACGTCTTTAGTAGGTCGGGTGAGTCTCCCTCCCTCGTTCCCTTCTCCTCCGCAAGTCGCCTCCGGCCGGCGCCCTCATGTTCCCTTCTGGCAGTGCTACTTCCGGTCGCAGAGTCGGCGTGCGTTCCAGCGTGGAGCGCACGCCATGGATCGCTACAGTAGGTGAACCCGATTTTGTGTCAATCTCGCTCTCTTTCTCGGCGAGATTGAGCACCTACGAGCCCCATCGCGGGAGCCAGCGCCGAGCTGGCTTGCCGCGATGGAGACAGAGCCGTCATAGAAGCGACGGGAGATCCGACTTGGATTCCCGCCAATTCTACACGTGTGCGGCGTTTGTTATGAATCCTGAGGGGGAAGTCCCCGCCGGATTTTAAATAAAAATCCGGCCTGGGTCCCCCCCTCAGGAGCATACCGGGCCCTTAGGTCTGTTATGGGTTGTAAGGAGAGCCCCCCCTACGCCGAAAAAAACGGCGTAGGGGGTCCCCCTACAATCCATACCAGACCCGTATCCAAAGCACGCTACCCGGCCAGCCAGGAAGGGAGTGGGGACGAGCGAGCGCCCCCCCCCCCCCCCCCTGAGCCGTACCAGGCTGCATGCCCTCAACATGGGGGGGGTTGGGTGCTCTGGGGCAGGGGGCGCACTGCGGCCCCCCCACCTCAGAGCACCGTCCCCATGTTGATGAGGACAGGGCCCCTTCCCGACAACCCTGGCCGTTGGTTGTCGGGGTATGCGGGCGGGAGGCTTATCGGAATCTGGGAGCCCCCTTTAATAAGGGGGCCCCCAGATACCGGCCCCCCACCCTAAGTGAATGAGTATGGGGTACATCGTACCCCTACCCATTCACCTGCAAGAAAAGTGGTAAAAACACAAATAAACCACACAGTGTATTAAAATATTTTATTTTTCTGCTCCGGAGGCCGCCCCCTGTCTTCTTTATTAGCTCTTTTACCAGGGGGGGGCTCTTCTTCTTCCGCTATCCCGACGGGTCTTCTCCGCTATCCGGGGGGTCTTCTCAACTCTCCGGGGTTCTCCTTCTGTCTTCTCCGCTATCCGGGGGGTCTTCTCAACTCTCCGGGGGTTCTCCTTCTGTCTTCTCCGCTATCCGGGGGGGTCTTCTCAACTCTCCGGGGTTCTCCTTCTGTCTTGTTGACTCGGCGCACCCCGGTTCTTCGTCTCGCGAGACTCGGCGCACCCCGGTTCTTCGTCTCGCGAGACGTCTCGCGAGACGAAGAACCGGGGTGCGCCGAGTCAACAAGACAGAAGGAGAAGACAGAAGGAGAACCCCGGAGAGTTGAGAAGACCCCCCCGGATAGCGGAGAAGACAGAAGGAGAACCCCGGAGAGTTGAGAAGACCCCCCGGATAGCGGAGAAGACCCGTCGGGATAGCGGAAGAAGAAGAGCCCCCCCTGGTAAAAGAGCTAATAAAGAAGACAGGGGGCGGCCTCCGGAGCAGAAAAATAAAATATTTTAATACACTGTGTGGTTTATTTGTGTTTTTACCACTTTTCTTGCAGGTGAATGGGTAGGGGTACGATGTACCCCATACTCATTCACTTAGGGTGGGGGGCCGGTATCTGGGGGCCCCCTTATTAAAGGGGGCTCCCAGATTCCGATAAGCCTCCCGCCCGCATACCCCGACAACCAACGGCCAGGGTTGTCGGGAAGGGGCCCTGTCCTCATCAACATGGGGACAGGGTGCTCTGAGGTGGGGGGGCCGCAGTGTGCCCCCTGCCCCAGAGCATCCAACCCCCCCATGTTGAGGGCATGCAGCCTGGTACGCTTGCTCGTCCCCACTCCCTTCCTGGCTGGCCGGGTAGCGTGCTTTGGATACGGGTCTGGTATGGATTTTAGGGGGACCCCCTACGCCATTTTTTTCGGCGTAGGGGGGGCTCTCCTTACAACCCATAACAGACCTAAGGGCCCGGTATGCTCCTGAGGGGGGGACCCAGGCCGGATTTTTATTTAAAATCCGGCGGGGACTTCCCTCTCAGGATTCATAACAAACGCCGCACACGTGTAGAATTGGCGGGAATCCAAGTCGGATCTCCCGTCGCTTCTATGACGCGCTTGCTGGGATGTGCTGTCACTATTCCAGTGAGTGCGAGATCTCGGCACCATGTTGCCGAGTATCAGCGCGACGCTGTCGTGCTAAAAGCACAATCTCACAAACACCTACTGTATGTTGCGCTGTATCGGCAAATCCTGTTTTCTGCTTATGTGTAGTTATTCTATCAGCTCTTGCCTTTTCTGCTGCCAGTGGTTCATCCAGGCTCTGGCTCTTTCCCTTGGCTATCATCTTCCTGGTTCGCCGAGGCCTTGTCTGCACTTCTCTGCTTGGTTCACCCGAGCCCGTTCCCCTCGAACTCACCTTTTCCTGGATCTGCCAGGCCCGTCCGCTGCCTGGCCACGTGGGTATGTATCTCTGGGTTCACCTCGTGCCACCTCCCCTGATTCGCTCAGGCTCCGTCCGTCGTCACTCCTGCCGTGCTCATCTTGGTTTCCGCACTTCTGGGTTCAATCTGGGTTTCGTCCGTATTTTGCCCCTCGGCTAGGCAAGCCCCGTTTGCTCACACAGGCCGCGTTCATCCATCACCCTCCTTCAGGTCACGTTATGTTCTCACCTCGGGTCGCCTAGGCTCCACAGGTCATCGTTCCGATCACTCTTCAGGGTCCCCCTGTCTCGGCTTTGGACTCCCAGGGTTCAGGGGTCGCTTCACAAACTTTCTGTGGTTCTGTCCTGGTTCGGTCACTCTTGTCGCCTGTTTGGCAGTCCTGTTTCCATCTCCTGGCCAGTCCTCATATCCTCGGCCTCCCGCATGCCCTAGCTCTCTACGCTCACTCATTCCCCGGCACGCACGGGCTTCGCTTCGTCTACTTTGTACCGATCGGGCCTTGATCAGGGGTCTGGTCAGTCTGCATGTCCTCCCAGGTTCTAGCCGGCAGCTTTCATCCGACACTTTGCCCAGGTCGGGTTATTTAAACGTCTTTTACAGACCTTCTCTAGCAACTTCAGGTCAAGCATGTCGCGGGCTTCGGACGTGGATGACACCATGTCAGACTTCAGTGTCAGGCCAGTCCGGCCCTATGTCCTTAAGAAGTTGGACGATCCCGAAGCTGGTGGCAGAATTCAACAGAAGAGGGATTCCACACCCGGCCTCCGATTGTAAGGCAGAATTGTATAAACTGCTGATGACCAGCCCGAGCCCCTCGGGTGTCCAGTCGGGGTTTACGTCCATCCAGCAGTCATTGTCCCAGTTGCAGTCCACCATTGACTCCCTGGTCAGCTCGGTAGTGGACATGCAGTCCAGGGTGACGGTGCTGGAATCTCAGGCCCCCGCGCCCCCCCCCAAGCGTTAAACCCTCCACCAGTTCCCGCTACTTCTCAGATCTTTTCATCAGGTACTTCCAGGCTCTGCCCCCAGGTGGCACCTTCGCATTTTATTCCCGACAGTATCAAAAAAGACATTCTGGCTGGGAAGGACGTGAACTTGGCGTCCATCCTCATCGCCTCTCAAGACGTGCCCGAGAACAGGGTCATTAACTGTGGTGATGTCTCACTCGTGCTCAAGGCCAAGGACGCTCAGCTTAATAGGAAGCTCTCCATCCCCGAATTTGTGCTGGCTTTTAGCCTTTTCAGGGACATCCTTTGTTCAGCTCAGCCCGAAAGAAGGGAGTAGTTAGATACTTACCTCTACCTTGTCACCGACCGACTATCACCGCTCCTTCTTGGCAAAGGCTGCGGCTGCTCTGGTTCAGTTCCAGTTCGTCACCAACATCGGTATGGAGCTATTCTGCCGCCACTTTGCGGGTCTCAGGGATCCTTTGTGTACCAGTCCATATTCCATTCCTCCGACTGGTGTCCCAACACTGTCAACCCCAACAAGATAGGTCCCTGCCCGGCCCTTCGGGTTCCCAACTGGGCGAACCGGGGGGTTGACAAGCTTGGTCGCCCTATAGTGTACCTGGGTAGAAGCCAGGTCTGTAATAACTTCAATGCAGGCGGATGCGCCTTCAATGGCTGCAGGGCTCTCCACATCTTCTCCTCGTGCTTCAGGGCTCACCCTCGTTCCGCCTGTCCCAAGAGGTCTGCCAAGCAGTCCTGACTAGCCGACATTAATGTTGAGTTACTTGGTGTCCTTCTGCGGGACCATCACGACAGGGGGTTCGTCCAATTCCTGTTGTCCGGTTACACGGAAGGCTTCCACACAGGCCTTATTGCCCTTCCTCAGACCTCTTGGGACGGCGGTAACTTGCGGTCCGCCACTTGGGACTCGGCGGCGTTTGAGGAGTTGTTCCTGTCGGAGGTTGATAAGGGGTTCCTCATTGGCCCGCTTGATGTTATCCCCTTTTCTTACTGGCGTATCAACCCGATTGGTCTGGTCTCTAAAAAATCGTCTAATAAAAAGCGTTTAATTTACGATCTTTACGCTCCTCATGCTTCTGCCACACCTAGTCTCAATTCACTCATCCCATCAGAGGAGTTCTCGATGCAATATTCCTCTATTGATGAGGCAATTAAGTCCATCGTGCTCTCCGGCAGGGGTTCTTGGTTGGAAAAGGCGGATATCGCTGATACCTTCAAGCTCCTTCCTGTCCAACCGCAATTATGGGGATACTATGGACTCAAGTGGACTGGTCGTAATTACTTTGCGAACAGGCTCACGTTTGGTTCTAAGAGTAGTCCATGGTTGTTCGACCAATTTGCCAAGGCTTTGCATTGGATCCTCCACCATGGCGGTTTGCCTACTATCATCCACTACCTCGATGATTTTCTGATCATCGAGGGTCCGCGCAGCGGGTCGGGTAATCTGGCTACTCTGCTCCAAATATTTTCAAGTCTGCAGGTTCCGGTGGCCCACGCTAAGACTGAGGGTCCCGCCACTCGGGTTACGTTCCTAGGCATCATCTTGGATTCCATCCGGATGGAGGCCAGCCTTCCGGAAGAGAAGCTAGCTAGCTAGCTGCCGGGCATTGATTTCTCACGCCACGTCCTCAGGCTTCCTTTCCAGGGTTGAGCTTCAATCCTTGTTGGGGCGGCTCAATTTTGCCTCCAGGATCATGCCACAGGGCACGGCGTTCACCTCCAGGCTGCTCCAGTTGCTACCTTCGGCTCCTGACCAGGACAGCATCGTCCATCTGGACAGCTATGCTATGGCAGACTTGGCCATGTGGTCGCTGTTCCTGTCCCGGTGGAACGGCATTCCCTTTTTGTGCCTTCTTGGGGGCCATCATCCCCCACAGTTTTTTCTGATGCGGCTGCATCCCGCGGGTTCGCAGCAATTTTTGGAACACATTGGATGGCTGGTCAGTGGCCCGGTGAAGTCCGGTCAGATCCCGAAGGTCTGAGCTCCTCTTCCCTGCTGGAGCTTTACCCTATTGTGGCGGTCGCCCAAGTTTGGGGACATCAGTGGGCCAATGCGCCTGTCATGTTTGTCACCGACAATCAAGCTCTGGTCGGCATTATTTTAAAAGGCAGGGCGAAATCCCTTAAGATTATGTCCCTCCTCCGCAAGTTAGTGTGGCTCTCCCTGTCCCATAATTTTCATATCTTTTGTAGCCACATTCCAGGGGCTGAGAACGTAGCCGCGGATGCTCTATCCCGCTTTAACTTCCCCCTTTTTTTCCAGGTGATGCCAGAAGCAGACCCCACGGGGTCCCCACCCCCAGCCTTCAATTCCCTGGTGATGGATTAGATTCCCTCCTCTCACACGCCAGGTACCTAGTTCAACATTCCCTCTCTTCTCCAACACCGCCAGGAATTACCAAGCCGGTCTCAAATTTTATAAGGAATTCTGCAGATCTCACCCGCAAGGTACTCTGGATGATATCTCCTACTTATTGGCATTTATCGCCCATTGTCATCTCCACCGCAAGCTTTCTTATACCATCAAACTGTATTTAGCTGGGATCCAGCACTGCTCCATGCTCCACAGACAAGGCGGAGGTTCCATTTTTTCAATACAGGCCATCAAAGCTGCACTCAGGGGAATCCAGAAAAGCGGGATTGCTTCCCCTGCCCGTAGACAGCCTGTCTCCGGTGATATGTTTAGGAGACTTTCTTCTGCTTTGGATGGTCATCCTTTTGGGCCCTCTCGCAGCTTAGTCATCAAGGCAGCAATGTACCTTGCATTCTACGGTTTCCTCAGGCCAGGCGAATTCACCCGCACCACCTCCAGGCATTTAGGGGCTGCAGAGACAGCAACTGACCTTGGCCCAAGACCATTTTGTCCTCCATCTACCTTCTACCAAAACTAGCCAGCACGGGCCTCCCTCCGAGGTCAAGTTTTTCAGGACCTCCAATGATTGGTGCCCAGTCAGGGTCCTTCAACAGCTGTTGGCTCTGCTGCAAGACGCTCCACCCGATTTCCCGCTGTTGCCTTTCCACAAGGGTTTTCTGTCTTCTGTCCAATTCACATCCCATATCAGGACCTTGGCATTAGGTCTCAGGTATAACCCTCTCACCATCACAGGTAATTCATTCCGTATCGGGGCAGCTTCGGCTTCTTCAAAAACAGGGTCCCGGCCCACGTGATTAAAAAAAATGGGGCGGTGGCGGTCCTCTTGTTTTGCTACGTACATTCCTAATCCGAATATCGAGATATCCCAGGATTTTTGTAATCTCGTGCTCTGAGGGCGTATTAAATGGTTTAACACTTTTCCAGTCTCCTCGCTTCTTTTTTGCCCACTTCTAGGCTTACCCACCCTCGTGGCTCCCGGCACAACTCAGCCAGCTTAGGGCAGGGGTTTAGGCGCTCCTCCTCGTCAGTTGCCTTTAGCCTCTACCACAATAAAAAAAAAAATATATATATATATATATATATATATATATATATAGACATACACCGCTATACAGTAAACACACTACAATACACCTAAACTACGCTAACACGACACAATCCCAATGACACCCCAAAATCTACATAGACATACACACATAATTAGCAGCGCCCACCCACCTGGCTACACACTGTCCCTACGGGATAACAAGGGGTTAAATGCAATCAGGTTGTAATGGTGGCACTGCAAGGGTTAATATATGCAGGCCAGGGATATAGAAACAAAGTCAGGGTCAGGGATTGGTGGCAGAAAAAGGGTTAACTATAGGGAATGTTCGTTGGTGGTATAGGGTAGGGAAGGTAATGCAGGGGTTAATGCGTTGGTGGTATAGGGTTATATTGGTAAAGCAGGGGTTAATACGTTGGTGATATAGGGTACTCAGCCATCCAGGGGTTAATTGCTCGTCCTCCAGGGGTTAATGCTCATCGTCCTGGTCGTCGTCTTGCAGGGGATGATTCTCTCTTGGGGGCTGCTCGGCTCATATGATGAGCGCAGCGCCGCCGGACTAGTTAAATCCAGCGGTGCTCGCTCCTGAGCAGCCCGCACTGCAGGTGTGCACGCACACCTGCAGGCAAGTCCATGAGGGCTGGCGCGGTGATATAACTTCACTGCACCAGCCTGCGCTTCCTGGCTCGCACTTCCAGGCGGGGGGATGCTTTGATCCTCCAGCCTGTGAAGTGATTACAGCGCCCGAGGTCTGTGGCATACAAAGGCAGGGGAGCATTTTCGGCCCTGCCAGAGGTGCTATCAAAAAGCAGAGGAACCCTATTGATCCTCTGTCTTTTGAAGTGACCGAAACTGGACATAATTGTCCAGTTATCGGCATCTTCCCCCTGCAAATGTGTTGGCATGCGCCTGCAGGAGTAATAATCAGCTAGGGGGAGGGACACCCACGCTTGGGGGACATCATATTGGCCGATTATAAGTGTATATATACACTGCTCAAAAAAAAATAAAGGGAACACAAAAATAACACATCCTAGATCTGAGTTAATTAAATATTCTTCTGAAATACTTTGTTCTTTACATAGTTGAATGTGCTGACAACAAAATCACACAAAAATAAAGAAATGGAAATAAAAATTTTCAACCCATGGAGGTCTGGATTTGGACACACTACAGGCTGATCCAACTTTGATGTAATGTCCTTAAAACAAGTCAAAATGAGGCTCAGTAGTGTGTGTGGCCTCCACGTGCCTGTACGGCCTCCCTACAACGCCTGTGCATGCTCCTGATGAGGTGGCGGATGGTCTCCTGAGGGATCTCCTCCCAGACCTGGACTGAAGCATCTGCCAACTCCTGGACAGTCTGTGGTGCAACGTGACGTTGGTGGATAGAGCGAGACATGATGTCCCAGATGTGCTCAATTGGATTCAGGTCTGGGGAACGGGCGGGCCAGTCCATAGCATCAATGCCTTCGTCTTGCAGGAACTGCTGACACACTCCAGCCACATGAGGTCTAGCATTGTCTTGCATTAGGAGGAACCCAGGGCCAACCGTACCAGCATATGGTCTCACAAGGGGTCTGAGGATCTCATCTCGGTACCTAATGGCAGTCAGGCAACCTCTGGCGAGCACATGGAGGGCTGTGCGGCCCTCCAAAGAAATGCCACCCCACACCATTACTGACCCAATGCCAAACCGGTCATGCTGGAGGATGTTCCAGGCAGCAGAACGTTCTCCACGGCGTCTGCAGACTCTGTCACATGTGCTCAGTGTGAACCTGCTTACATCTGTGAAGAGCACAGGGCGCTAGTGGCGAATTTGCCAATCTTGGTGTTCTCTGGCAAATGCCAAACGTCCTGCACGGTGTTGGGCTGTAAGCACAACCCCCACCTGTGGACGTCGGGCCCTCATGGAGTCTGTTTCTGACCGTTTGAGCAGACACATGCACATTTGTGTCCTGCTGGAGGTCATTTTGCAGGGCTCTGGCAGTGCTCCTCCTGTTCCTCCTTGCACAAAGGCGGTGGTAGCAGTCCTGCTGCTGGGTTGTTGCCCTCCTACGGCCTCTTCCACGTCTCCTGATGTACTGGCCCCTCTCCTGGTAGCGCCTCCATGCTCTGGTCACTACGCTGACAAACACAGCAAACCTTCTTGCCACAACTCGGAATTGATGTGCCATCCTGGATAAGCTGCACTACCTGAGCCACTTTTGTGGGTTGTAGACTCCGTCTCATGCTACCACTAGAGTGAAAGCACCGCCAGCATTCAAAAGTGACCAAAACGTCAGCCAGGAAGCATAGGAACTGAGAAGTGGTCTGTGGTCACCACCTGCAGAACCACTCCTTTATTGGGGGTGTCTTGCTAATTGCCTATAATTTCCACCTGTTGTCTATCCCATTTGCACAACAGCATGTGAAATTGATTGTCACTCAGTGTTGCTTCCTAAGTGGACAGTTTGATTTCACAGAAGTGTGATTAACTTGGAGTTACATTGTGTTGTTTAAGTGTTCCCTTTATTTTTTTGAGCAGTGTATATATATATATATATATATATATATATATGTATGCAATAACTGGGGAACAAAAATCTCTCTCTCTCTCTCTCTATATATATATATATATATATATATATATATACAGTACAGACCAAAAGTTTGGACACACCTTCTCATTCAAAGAGTTTGCTTTATTTTCATGACTATGAAGGCATCAAAACTATGAATTAACACATGTGGAATTATATACATAACAAACAAGTGTGAAACAACTGAAAATATGTCATATTCTAGGTTCTTCAAAGTAGCCACCTTTTGCTTTGATTACTGCTTTGCACACTCTTGGCATTCTCTTGATGAGCTTCAAGTGGTAGTCACCTGAAATGGTCTTCCAACAGTCTTGAAGGAGTTCCCAGAGATGCTTAGCACTTCTTGGCCCTTTTGCCTTCACTCTGCGGTCCAGCTCACCCCAAACCATCTCGATTGGGTTCAGGTCCGGTGACTGTGGAGGCCAGGTCATCTGGCGCAGCACCCCATCACTCTCCTTCATGGTCAAATAGCCCTTACTTTCAAAGTTTTCCCAATTTTTCAGCTGACTGACTGACCTTCATTTCTTAAAGTAATGATGGCCACTCGTTTTTCTTTACTTAGCTGCTTTTTTCTTGCCATAATACAAATTAATAACAGTCTATTCAATAGGACTATCAGCTGTGTATCCACCTGACTTCTCCTCAACGCAACTGATGGTCCCAACCCCATTTATATGGCAAGAAATCCCACTTATTAAACCTGACAGGGCACACCTGTGAAGTGAAAACCATTTCAGGGGACTACCTCTTGAAGCTCATCAAGAGAATGCCGAGCGTGTGCAAAGCAGTAATCAAAGCAAAAGGTGGCTACTTTGAAGAACCTAGAATATGACATATTTTCAGTTGTTTCACACTTGTTTGTTATGAATATAATTCCACATGTGTTAATTCATAGTTTTGATGCCTTCAGTGTGAATCTACAATTTTCATAGTCATGAAAATAAAGAAAACTCTTTGAATGAGAAGGTGTGTCCAAACTTTTGGTCTGTACTGTATATATATATATATATATATATATATATACCTGGGGCACAATAACCCATATGCTGGGCCCATGGCCATACAGGGCCTATATATATATATATATATATCCTGGGGGACCTGGCACTATATATATATATATATATATATATATCCACACCACCTGGGGGCACTTAGGTATACATGTGTGTGTGTGTGTGTATGTATATATATATATATATATATATATATATACATATACACAGAGATGCTGGGCCTCGCGTGGTGCACTCGCCGCCATCTTGGTGTCCTTGCATGGAATCATTGCAGTGAAGTGTGTGATTAGGACAGGTTCTGTGGGTACTGATAGGACGGCGGCCATTTTGTTTCTCCTAATAATTGCTCTCTCGACAAAATAAGCCATTCTAAGTAATGTAAGGTATTTGTGAATATATTTATTATAAAATAATATTTAAGTATTTTAATTTTTTTCATTCCTGGAGAACCCCTTTAATCTGCCAGTTAAAACTTTTTTTCTGCTTTAGATCCTATGATTTTGACCACTGAGGGTCAGCTAGGTCAGTAGGAACAGGCTTTGAGGGCAAATTTGTTAGCATAACACTGCTTCAGGCAGCCATCTCTAGCAGACGCAAGCTCGGTCACCCTAGGTCATGTACTTCTGACTAACCATTCTTTCCCACAAGCTGACTTTAAACAGTGTAGTATAAAGCTGAAGCCTGCTCTCCTTGTATTCACTGGAAGCCAGCAAGAAGAGGTAGCATATAGAGTGGGGCCAGTATATATGTGGAGCCTGCCTTCCCTAATATGCATTTGAGGCTGGGTGGCATCAAAAGCGGTCACCTTGCCCTGGATGGGCACAAATGATTTTGTTCAAAATATATTTGCTAAGTACAGTACCTCATGTTTATTCGTATAGGGAGGAGGGGTCAAGATCACTAACGGGCCTTAGGTTAACAAGACTAAGTCAGACGACTGTATGACTGCTGTGCCCGTGTTGCAAACAGCAGGTCGGCAATACACTGGCATCGGTTGTGCTGTGGTCCGACCCACTGACTTCACAACATACGGCAAAAGATAGGACATGTCCTATCTTTTGCTGTGCAGAGGAACAGACCCAGAAGCCCAGGCTTCCATGTGTTTCTGATCCGTGACTGCACTGCAAAAGATAGGACCCATTCAAGCACAGAGTTCACACAGCCAGTGCCTGTGTATTGTGGACCCGCTGTTTTAGTGTGTGACCTGCTAACCACAGTCATAAACAGGAATGGTGGATGTGTTCACCTCATTAAATATACTTATCCAATTAGATGTGTTTCCTGTCATTGTTCTATAGTGTCCTGCCATGTTTGTTCTAGTAGATTATTTTATTTATTTTTACTCCCCATAATCATGACTAGACATGAGCGAATTTCATGTTATGAAATTCGTTCACGCTTCGTTTGGTGGTAAAAGAAGAATTGCGTTATGGATTCAGTTACCAAGGACCATAACGCAATTCTATGACGGAATGCCCATAGAGGCATTCCGTTATTCATTCAGTCATAATAGAAATCTATGGGCTGCAAAACGGGTCCGTCCCGTTTCTGTTATGCAGGGGAGTCCATGCAGTTAATTAAAGCTTTTTTTATCCTTCACTGCAGAGTGGAGACCTTCCAGATAGAGAAGGCTGTGTTTCTAACGGTGCCCTCCAAGTGCTGAACGATCACCCAGCCAGAGATCAGTGCCAGGCAGGAGAGAGAAGTGTGCAGACATACAACTCTCTCGCTGATCCAGCTAAGCATTGTACGTATCCTCTGGATTGGCCATCACTAGTTGACTGGCAGGGGCCCGACACCCCGAACCCCCACTGATCAGCTGTCGGCCATGGAAGTACACAGCTCTGACTCCTGCGTAGCGGACAGAGATAATCACTGCAGCGTGGTTCCCACTGACCTGAATGGGAACAGCACTGTAGTAATGAGCTCCCGCCACTACAAGGTAGACGAAGCTGTGCAATGGAGCTACACCCAAACAGCTAATTGCCGGGAATGTGGGATGCTGGGCCACTGCCAATCAGCTATAGTGATGGCTTATCCTCAGGATAGGTCATCACTTTGTAAATGCCGGACAACCCCTTTAATAATGGACAGGTGTGTCACTGATATATCACTGTCGGCACTTAGACAGGACTCAGAGCAGAGCAGCGTGTGTGATGAGACTCTGCTCCCTGGAGTGCTTTTTTAAGACAGTCTAATCACTAGAACAGCAAACAACTGAAGCTAAGATTAGCAAGCTCAAGCTAAGAACATGAAAGTAAGGAAGCAGAAGATCCTGCATACAAGCAGCAAGCATCACAGCGTCTGTGTTGGAATCACGAGCCAAGAATCAGTAAACTGAGACTGAGCAGCTTCAAAAGCACTAAATATTGATATGCTAGCATATGTTTTACCCTGTCATCCTTTAAAGCAGGGGTGTCAAACTGAAATTCATCGGGGGCCGCATCAGCAGTTTGGTCACCCTCAAAGGGCCGGAAAACTTACAGTTACTTGGCTTGGCCCTTGGGGATCTCGGACGCCACTTCCACACTTTGGCCAGGGGCTCGGTGGAGCTGATGAGGTGTTTTATCCTAATGAGAAAGATTTCATAATAAGTATTTGGAGAAGGTACAGAGGGATAGCAGAGCAGGGAGAGGCTGGTGCTTCTACTAGGGGGTCATACCATGGGGGAGTAATAAAGCCCACCATAATGCCCCCCCCCCCAGTGCCAGTAATAATAGCCCCCTATGCCAGTAATAACAGCCCCCAGTAATAAGAGCCCCTCTGTGCCAGTAATAACAGCCCCCAGTAATAAGAGCCCCTCTGTGCCAGTAATAACAGCCCCCAGTAATAAGAGCCCCTCTGTGCCAGTAATAACAGCCCCCAGTAATAAGAGCCCCTCTGTGCCAGTAATAACAGCCCCAGTAATAACAGCCCCTCTGTGCCAGTAATAACAGCACCCAGTAATAACAGCCCCTCTGTGCCAGTAATAACAGCCCCTCTGTGCCAGTAATAAGAGCCCCTCTGTGCCAGTAATAACAGCCCCCAGTAATAAGAGCCCCTCTGTGCCAGTAATAACAGCCCCCAGTAATAAGAGCCCCTCTGTGCCAGTAATAACAGCCCCCAGTAATAAGAGCCCCTCTGTGTCAGTAATAACAGCCCCCAGTAATAAGAGCCCCTCTGTGTCAGTAATAACAGCCCCTCTTTGCCAGTAATAACAGCCCCCCCTTTGCCAGTAATAACAGCCCCCCCTTTGCCAGTAATAACAGCCCCCCCCTTTGCCAGTAATAACAAACAGCCCCACCTTTGCCAGTAATAACAGCCCCCGCCAGTAAAAGTATTGTACATAATAAAAATAATTTAAAAAAATACATACTTACCTCCATGTCAGTGATGCGATGCAGGCCTCTTCTGGCCTGTGTCCCACGCTGTATGGCTCAGGCAGCGCGATGACGTCATCGTGCCGCCTGCGCCGGCCTCTGATAGGCTGCAGGCACTAGGCCGGCAGCCTATCAGAGGAAGGGAAAGGGACACACCTCTCCCTCCCCTACCGCAGCACAGGCAGGCATCTGTATCGCTGTCCTGAGGACGGCGATACAGATGACTGGAGATGAGGGCTTCCACAATGGAAGCGCTCATCTCCCTGTGCCCAGCCGCCAGCTCGCTCGCTGCGCGGGCCACATGACGAGGTCTGGCGGGCCGGATTCAGCCCGCGGGCCTTGTGTTTGACACCCGTGCTTTAAAGGGATTGCCTCATGAGGACAACCCCTGTCCATATACTCTCCTTGTGGACTCGAGCTGTCCTTGTATGACATGGAGGGCCATTCATCTAAATGGCTGCCTGTAATGCTACATTACTCCTGCAGTGGCTGCTAATGGAGAATTACCTATTTAGCTAAATAAGGGTCGGTGCAGGGGAAAACTTGGTGGCTGCGGCTACTCTGGGAAACATTAGACATTTACCAGGAGTGGGAACTGAGGCGAGTGGCTGATCGCTCTGACCGCCTTACTGTGAAAGGGGTTGTCTCTAATAATATAGCTCCTTTAAAACAGGTGAAACTCAAAAAATTCGTGCAAAAAGTTCATTTATTTCAGTATTGCAACTTAAAAGGTGAAACTAACATATGAGATAGACTCATTACATGCAAAGCGAGATATTTCAAGCCTTTATTTGTTATAATTTGGTTGATTATGGCTTATAGCTTATGAAACCCCAAAATTCACAATCTCAGAAAATTAGAATTTTGTGAAAAGGTTCAATATTCTAGTCAGCTAATTAATTCATAACACCTGCAAAGGGTTCCTGAGCCTTTAAATAGTGTCTCGGTCTGATTCAGTAGGAATCACAATCGTGGGGAAGACTGCAGAAAACCATCATTGACACCCTCCAGAAGGAGGGAAAGCCTCAAAAGGTAATTGCAAAAGAAGTTAGATGTTCCCAAAATACTGTATCAAAGCACATTAATAGAAAGTTATGTGGAAGGGACAAATGTGGAAGAAAAAGGTGCACAAGCAGCAGGGATGACCGCAGCCTGGAGAGGATTGTCAGGAAAATGCCATTCAAAAGTGTTGGGGACTTTCACAAGGAGCAGACTAAGGCTGGAGAGCCACCACACATAGACAGATCCTGGACATGGGCTTCAAATGTCATATTCCTCTTGCCAAGCCTCTAGTGAACAACAAACAACGTCAGAAGCGTCTAAGGGCCCTTTCACACTTGCATTGTCCGGATCCGGCGTGTACTCCATTTGCCGGAGGTGCCCGCCGGATCCGGAAAAACGCAAGTGAACTGAAAGCATTTGAAGACGGATCCGTCTTCAAAATGCGTTCAGTGTTACTATGGCACCCAGGACGCTATTAAAGTCCTGGCTGCCATAGTAGTAGTGGGGAGCGGAGGAGCAGTATACTTACAGTCCGTGCGGCTCCCGGGGCGCTCCAGAATGACGTCAGAGCGCCCCATGCGCATGGATGACGTGATCCATGTGACACGTCATCCATGAGCGTGGGGCGCCCTGACGTCACTCTGGAGCGCCCGGGGAGCCGCACGGACGGTAAGTATACTGCTCCCCACTACACTTTACCATGGCTGCCAGGACTTTAGCGTCTTGGCAGCCATGGTAACCATTCAGAAAAAGCTAAACGTCAAATCCGGCAATGCGCCGAAACGACGTTTAGCTTAAGGCCGGATACGGATTAATGCCTTTCAATGGACATTAATTCTGGATCCGGCCTTGCGGCAAGTGTTCAGGATTTTTGGCCGGAGCAAAAAGCGCAGCATGCTGCGGTATTTTCTCCGGCCAAAAAACGTTCCGGTCCGGAACTTATAACATCCTGATGCATCCTGAACGGATTTCTCTCCATTCAGAATGCATTAGGATAAAACTGATCAGGATTCTTCCGGCATAGAGCCCCGACGACGGAACTCTATGCCGGAAGAAAAGAACGCAAGTGTGAATGAGCCCTTACCTGGGCTAAAGAAAAAAAAAAGCTGGTCTTTTGCTCAGTGGTCCAAAGTCCTCTTTTCTGATGAGACCAACTTTTCCATCTCATTTGGAAACCAAGGACCCAGAGTCTGGAGGAAGAATGGAGAGGCACACAATACAACATGCTTGACGTCCAGTGTGAAGTTTCCACAGTCTGTGTTGATTTGGGGAGCCATGTCATCTGCTGGTGTTGGTCCACTGTGCTTCATTAAGTCTAGAGTTAACGCAGCCGTCTACCAGGAGATTATGAAGCACTTCATGCTTCCTTCCGCAGACAAGCTTTATGGAGATGGCGACTTCATTTTCCAGCAGGACTTGGCACCTGCCCACACTGCCAAAAGTACTAAAACCTGGTTCAATGACCATGGGATTACTGTGCTTGATTGGCCGGCAAACTCTCCTGACCTGAACCCCATAGAGAATCTATGGGGCATTGCCAAGAGAAAGATGAGAAACATGAGACCGAACAATGCAGAAGAGCTGAAGACTGCTATTGAAGCATCCTGGTCTTCCATAACACCTCAGCAGTGTCATAGGCTGAGAGCATCCATGCCATGCCACATTGATGCAGTAATTGATGCAAAAGGGGGCCAAACCAAGTACTGAGTACATATGCATAATTATACTTTTCAGAGGTCCTACATTTTTCTATGTAACATCCTTTTTTTATTGATTTCATATAATATTCTAATTTTCTGACATTGTGAATTTGGTGTTTTCATAAGCTGTAAGCCATAATCAACCAAACTGTAACAAATAAAAAGCTTGAAATATCTCACTTTGCATGTAATGAGTCTGTCTCATATATTAGTTTCACCTTTTAAGTTGCATTACTGAAATAAATGAACTTTTGCACGATATTCTAATTTTTCGAGTTTCACCTGTATGTACTGAAAGTGGTAGTGCACCCTGAACACTTTGCTCACATGCAATCATGCTCATGTCCAGTTGCACACTACAGTAACAGCCTAGATATGTGGTTTATCACTTCCGTTCTGTGGCATCCAGCAACTGATAAAACACATCTGCACATCGGAGAAAAAGGTATATTCATTAAGGTATTTTATTTATTTTTTACACATTTTGCACACATTCTTCATCCTAGTAGTTTAAGGCTGACATGTCAGCCTGCATTTGTGGGAGGGGCGTAGGCGCCCTTAAAAGGAAGCACGCCCTCTCCCCATTTGCGTGCGTTTTCTGGTGCATTTCCCGCCTTTGACGTCACGCCCCGTCCTGCTGTGCAGGTAAGTTGGCTGAGGGTTCCCCTCCAACGCTCTCCGCTCAGCTGTCTGGGTAAGTTCACTATCCTCCCGTACCCCTCTCCGGCTTGTTTCTCCCCCCCCCCCCGGCCCGGTCCGCCCGCTACCCAACTTGCACACCGGGTGGTACGGCCGGCACGTCCTCGCTCAGGCGCCGGCTTGGGCAGACCACGTGGGACGCCGGGCAGCGCCTCCGTTGCCTTGGCGACGGAGCCTGCGTCCCGGCCTGCCTTTGTTGTCGGGCTCTCTTCTCGGCTCCGGCCGCCGCAGCAGCTCACCCCCCTTTTTTCTTGCTGGTCCAGGCCCTCTCCCCACGGGCGGGTCCGTCCAGACCCAGGGGTGCCGCTTCTTCCGACGCAGCTGCCGGCCGGCGGCCGGCTGCTGTTCACCTCAATAAAGTTTAAAAAAAAAAAAAAAGGGTTTCACACACACGGTCTCAGGTGAATAAGCCCCATCACAGGCTCTCACCAGTCCCATACAATCCAAGCTGATTGTCTGGGTCATAGCACGCCGCACGGCTCCCCGGTGTCCTCCCCTGTCTTTTGAACCGCAGACCAAGTTAACCCTCCACACCCCACGGCAGCGGTCCGCTACCTTCCACGTCAGCTCCACAAACGCAGTTCCGTTAGTTCACAGGGATATACAGTTCCCTGGCTCTAGGGTCGAGTAAATGGCGCATGCAGGGGCCACCCCCCCCCTCATGCTACTGGTTATTGTTGCAGACTCTGGGTACTCTGCCGTGCTAGCCATCCATCGTCTGCCAAAGGTTCTCAACAGTTCCACCCGCTGCAAACACCGCCATTCTGCTCTACCACATCCACGGACGTTGTTCGGTAAATACTTATTTTCTATGTCATATCATGCTCCACCATGTTTGGGGCCTGTTCCGTGTTAGGCTTACGTATTACTTGTTATCATTGCCCATGACGCTACGGGCTTACGTTTTCTCATGCCATATCGGTTGCCGGTCACGCTTCAGGCTTACGTTTCAGTTACGGTTTCAGGGGCACTTAAAAAAAATTAAAAAAAAATGATTATCATGTTGGTTGTCTGTTCCGGTTCAGGCTTACATTTTGTGTTCTTTTCTGTTGCCAGTCACATTTCTGGCTTACGTTTCTAATATAACATGTCTGCTGCCTGTTACGTTTCAGGCTTACGTATTTTCTCTTTCTGTCATCAGTCACGTTTCTGGCTTACGTTTACGCTATTTCATGTCTGTTGCCCGTCACGTCTTCGGGCTTACGTTTTTCCTTTTCTCTTGCCGGTTCCATCTCCGGCTTACGCTTTAAAAATATGTCATGCTGCCTATCACGCCTCAGGCTTACGTTTTTTCTTAAATTGTCACCTGTTATGCCCCAGGCTTACGTATCTACTGTACCCCGTCTGTTGCCTGTCACGTTGTCAGGCTTACGTTTCTCTCATGTTTTATTCCCCGTTACGCTGTCGGTTTTATGTTTTCCATTACCGGTTACAGGTCAGGTTCATGCGGTTAATCACTATTCTTTGTCGCTATCAATGTTTTCCAGGTTCGATCAATATTATTTTCTACGGTACGACCCCAGGTTTGGTGTTTTTTCCATGTGTATAAACCCCTGTCGATAGCCACGTCCTCGTAGCGCTTAAGTCTTGTTTTTCACTTGTTAGGCTGGTAAGGTCTTCCACAGTAGTACCCCCTTCATAGTTCTAGGCACTCGCCCGCCCCAGTTCTCTCTTCATCACCATTCACGGCTCAGGTGTCGTCCTTCTGTCATGTGGGGCCTCCAGCTCAGCTGTTAACTTTTTGTTTTATCACCTCACAGCCACGATATGTCGCAGGTGTCTAACATCGAGGAAGCCCTGTCCATCCCGGAGACACCCGCATCCGAGCGGCCCAGCTCCTCATCACTGAGGAGTTGGACGATCGCTAAATTAATCGCGGAGCTCAACAGAAGAGGGATCCAACACCCCGCTTCCGCCCGGAAAGCCGAACTATTCAGGCTACTCATGGCGGAGCCAGCAGCCCCGGACTTGAAGCAAGTCTCCATGTCCACTTTGCAAGTGTCTCTGACACAACTGCATGCCATGATGAACACTATTGCCTCCTCAGTCTCAGACGTGCAGTCCAGACTCCTGGCCGTTGAGTCTCACTAGGGACTGACATCCGAGCGTGCCGCCTCTCCATTGCCGGTTGCCCCCACGGCAGGGTTGGTTCCCCCAGGTAGGGCCCTTTGCGCACCCGAGGTAGCTCCAGCCCACTTCATCCCCAGCAACATCAAGAAGGACATTTTAGAGGGCAAGGACGTCAATCTGGCGTCCATCTTGATAGCAACCCATGACACAGTAGAGAGCAAGACCATTGCTTGCGGCGACATGTCCATCGTCCTCAAAGCGAGGGACCCCCGCCTCAACAGGAAGCTAACCACCACGGAGTTTGTCCTGGCGTTTAGCTTATTCAGGGACGTCATCTGCTCCGTCCACCCTGAGAGGCGGGAGGAGTTGGATACCTACCTCTACAGGGTCATGGACTTGGGCCACAAGTACGGTGGGCAGGCTTTCTACGATTATCATCGCTCTTTTTCAGCGAAAGCCGCCGCCTCACTGGTCCAATTCCAGCACCTCACGAACTGGGCGGTCATGGACATGGAGCTTTTTTGCCGACATTTCGCATGCCTCAGGGCCCCGGCATGTGCGTCGTGCCAGTCCATTACTCACTCATCGGATTGGTGCCCCAACTCAGGTCCCTCCACGTCTCAGGGCAGATCCCTCCGTAGTAGCTCCGGGTCCCTCCCACGACCTGGCGCAACCACGGATAAGCTAGGCCGGCCAATAGTTTTCCTGGGCAACAGCCAGGTCTGCAATAATTTCAACCAGGAGGCTTGTTATTATAATAAGTGCAGGGCTCTCCACGTCTGCGCAGGCTGTTTCAGGGCTCACCCGCAGACGGCGTGTCCACAAAGAGCAAGGCCATCCTAAGCGGGGTCAACGTGGTCTTGTTAGAGTCCCTGTTGCGCGAGCATCACAACCCGCATTGGGTGCAGTTCTTGGTGTCCGGGTTCACCACCGGGTTCCACACGGGGCTGGTAGCTCTCCCACAAACTTCCTGGGAAGGGCCCAACCTGCTGTCAGCAAGCAGGGACCCTGAGCCAGTGGGGACTCTGATCAGGTCAGAGTTGGAGAAGGGGTTTCTCATCGGCCCCTTCCCCTTCATTCCATTCAACCTCTGGAGGATCAACCCTATTGGTATTGTGACCAAGCAGTTCACAAATAAAAAACGTCTAATCTATGACTTGTCGGCGCCTCATGGCTCCAGCGTACCCAGTCTTAACTCCTTAGTGCCATCCGAGGAGTTCTCCATGAGCTACGCCACCATAGACGAGGCCATACAACTGATCCTCCAAGTAGGTCGGGGGGCTTGGTTGGCAAAGGCAGATATCGCCGACGCTTTTAAGTTGCTGCCCATTCATCCACCACGGCTCTGGAGGTTCTACGGCATCAAGTGGCAAGATCAGTACTTCTTTGCCAATCGCCTGACGTTCGGGTCCAAGAGCAGTCCCTGGCTGTTCGACCAGTTCGCTCAGGCATTGCATTGGATTCTGGTCAACCACTGCGATTGCCCTATGACCATCCACTACTTGGATGATTTTCTCATCATCGAAAGCCCAGACCACCAGCCTTGTAAACTCCAGGCTCTGCTGCAACTGTTCGGTCGACTCAACGTTCCGGTGGCAGCTTCAAAAACCGAAGGGCCCGCCACGGTAATCACCTTCCTAGGCATAGTTCTAGACACAGGGAAGATGGAGGCCAGGCTTCCAGCCGAGAAGTTGGCAAAGATTAAGGAAGCCATCTCAACAGCGGCAGGCTGCAGGACGTGCACCAAGGTCGAGTTGCAGTCCCTTTTAGGCATGCTCAACTTTGCCACCAAAGTCATGCCCCAGGGCAGGGCCTTCATGTCCAGGCTTCTCCAATTACTTCCCTCAGCCCCAGAGCAGGACAGCCTCGTCACTTTAGACGCCCAGGCCATGGCCGACCTGGCCATGTGGGAGAACTTCCTGGCCTCTTGGAACGGAGTCTCTTTGTTTGTTCCTCGGCTAGGCCCGGAGTCCACCTTGATTTTCTCGGACGCCGCCGCCTCCGGGGGGTTCGCGGCGATCTGTGGGAACCAATGGTTCGCGGGCCCTTGGCCACCCGAGGTATCAACAGCCAGAGGCGCTTTGCAGTCATCCCCGTTGCTGGAATTCTACCCAGTCGTGGCGGCAGCCCAGGTGTGGGGCAGCCAGTGGGCCAATTCTTCTGTGGCGTTCATCACTGACAACCAGACAGTGGTGGACATCATCACCAAGGGCAGGTCTCAGTCACCTCGGATCATGTCATTTGTCCGCAGGCTGGTCTGGCTCTCGCTGATGTACAATTTTCACGTAGCATGCAGGCACATCCAGGGGGTTCACAATGTGGCCGCAGATGCCCTATCTCGTTTTAATTACGAAACTTTCTTTCAGGTCATGCCAGAGGCAGACCGTGTGGGGCTACCTCCTCCAACGTACCAATTTCTAGTGTTGGATTAAACCTTTTCATTAATTCAGCAAAAACATTGATGCAGAAGTCTTTGTCTCACAACACTGCCAGGAACTACAGGACCGCCTGGAACACTTTCAACAGGTTCAGGGGCCTACACCCAAGTCAAGACACCAACAAAACCACGTACATCACAGCTTTCATAGCCTTCTGTCATTTCGATCTCAAGCTGTCCTTCAATACCATTAAATTGTATTTGGCCGGAGTCCAACATTTTTCCATGTTGGAAGACCCCGAAAGCAGGTCGGTTTTTCTATCCCAAGCGGTCAGGGCAACCCTTAGGGGGGTTCAGAAAAGTAGTCACGCAGCTATCCCGAGCAGGCAGCCCGTATCTGGCGAACTTTTTAGGAAACTCTCAACCTCCCTAGATAGTCTTCCTTTTGGGCTCCTTCCCAGCACAGTCATCAAGGCCGCCATGTACCTTGGTTTCTATGGGTTCTTAAGACCCAGCGAATTCACCCGCACTCCAGCTAGGTCCAAGGGTCTCACTAGGGGTCAGCTAGTCTGGCACCACGACCATTTCTCCCTGCACCTCCTCACTTCCAAAACCTCGCAGGTAGGTCCACCAGTGGAGGTGGATTTTTTCCCTTCTGCCAACGCATGGTGCCCGGTCCAGGTACTCAAGAGTCTGCTGTCGGCTCTGGGGGACTCCGCCCCTGATCAACCATTGCTCCCGTTTCAGGCCACCGCCCTCACAGCTTCGCAGTTCATCTCACACGTCCGCACTCTGGCAATGGGCTGGGGTTTCGACCCCAAGGCCATTTCAGGGCACTCATTTCGCATTGGAGCTGCATCCGCAGCGTCAAAGCACAACGTCCCCGGTCACATCATACGGAAAATGGGTCGCTGGCGCTCCTCATGCTTCACACGATACATACCTAACCCCCAGGTCGAGATATCCCAGGCTTTCCACAAGTTGGTTTTGTAACTCGGTTCACTGCCAATAAAGGTTTTTTCCTCCCTACCTGTTTGTCTTTTTGCCCCCTTTTAGGCTTACCCGCGGCATGGCTAAGGGCACCTCTCCAGCCATTTCAGGTAGGCATGGTGGTTTTCCTCTGTCAGGTTCGGCACGTTCAGGCACGAGCTCGGCCGTAGCCTTGACCACAAGTAGTTTAAGGCTGACATGTCAGCCTGCATTTGTGGGAGGGGCGTAGGCGCCCTTAAAAGGAAGCACGCCCTCTCCCCATTTGCGTGCGTTTTCTGGTGCCCCACCCACCCTCCCCTTTTCTCTTTCATACTCATCAGGGTATGCCCCCTTTTAGGCTTACCCGCGGCATGGCTAAGGGCACCTCTCCAGCCATTTCAGGTAGGCATGGTGGTTTTCCTCTGTCAGGTTCGGCACGTTCAGGCACGAGCTCGGCCGTAGCCTTGACCACAAGTTAAAAATATACAGTATGTACGTCTGGTATTAGTCACATTTCTGTAAATCACAAATTACAGATGTGTCTTCACTGTCTATTACTGGCTTCACAATGAATGAAGAATTACTCAAAGTGTCAGTCACACATTCTGTCTATGAAGAACTAGACACTAAAGGTCCATTCACACGTCCGTAAGTGTTTTGCAGATCCGCAAAACACTGACACTGGCTATGTGCACATGGCCGGCACTAATAGAAAATGGCTATTCTTGTCCGCTATTGCGGACAAGAATAGGACATGTTCTAATTTTTTTCGGAGCCAAGGACTGGAAGTGCGGATGCGGACAGCACACTGTGTGCTGTCCGCATCTTTTTACGCCCCATGGAAAATGAATGGGTCCGCACCTGTTCCGCATAATTTCTGAACGTATCTGGACCATTCAACAGGCGTCTGAATGGAGCCTAAAAGAAACTGGCAGTTTTTATCTGGAACCCTATGTTATCACTCACGGCTCTTTCACACAAGCATTGTTCACATCCCCATGCTTTCTGAGTGTAGAACGGACCGCACACAGACCAATTATAGTAAATAGGTAAATGATTCACATTTTCTGCACAGACTGAGACATCACAGCTTGCACCATTTAGGTCCAATTTTCACGCAAGACTTGCCCATTCATATGAATAGGGGCGCAATAAAAACAGACATCACACGGACTCCAGTAGTGTGCTGTCCATTTAAAAACATAGGGGGACATTTATTATGAATTTTACGCCACTTTTTGGCATATTAATGTTACAGGTTTTGTGGTAATGTTTTTTTGCAGCAAAATCTGCGACTTTTTGCTAATCATGCTTATTCGCCCGTGAGCGGAGAAGAGGGCAGGCCGGGAGGCCTGTCTAATTAATCATTTTCCACTCCAGCTTTTTGGCGTGGAAAATGACTTAAAGGGATTCTGTCACCAAGTTTTAGGCTGGGTTCACACTTGAGCGCATTTTATATGCGCGTTTAAAGCGCGTTTTTAGCAATAGTAAACGCGCGTTTGACGCGCATTTGTGTGATTGACTGCAGTGTCCTATGGCCACAAACGCGCGTCAAAACGCCCCAAAGAAGCTCAAGAACTTGTTTGAGCGTAGGGCGTTTTTCAGCGCGTTCAAACGCGCTGTAAAACGCTCAAGTGAGAACCAGGGCCATAGGGAAGCATTGGTTTTCATGTGTTGAGCGTTTTACAGCGCGTTTGAACGCGCTGTAAAACGCTCAAGTGTGAACCCAGCCTTAGGCTATAGAGCTGCAGACATGCACGGCTAGATCGCCGCTAGCATGTCCGCAATATACCTGTCCTATAGGGCTGTGTGCTTTTATTTTCTTTAAAAAAGGATTTTAGAGATATGTAAATTAGTCTTGTATGTGTCCAAGGGTCTGTACGAACCTTCCTGGTGTCCAGCCGTGCCCGCCTGTGAAGGAGCCCAGCACCGCCTATGTCCTCCGAATCTCCTCCTTTCGTCCCCGATAGATTGCCGTAATCTCGCGATGCGCGAGCTCGTGCATGCGCAGTTCCTTCCCTGAGGCTGATGCCAGCACAGGGAAGGAACACTATACCGCCACTGCGCATGTGCGAGCTCTCGCATCGCGAGATTACGGCAATCTATCGGTGACGAAAGGAGGAGATTCGGAGGACATAGGCGGTGCTGGGCTCCTTCACAGGCGGGCGTGGCTGGGCACCAGGAAGGTTCATACAGACCCTTGGGCACCTTACAAGACTAATTTACATATCTCTAAAATCCTTTTTTAAAGAAAATAAAAGCACACAGCCCTATAGGACAGGTATATTGCGGACATGCTAGCAGTGATCTAACCGTGCATGTCCGCAGCTCTATAGCCTAAAACTTGGTGACAGAATCCCTTCAAATGACTTGTCTTACTTCAGCAAGCGGCATTTATCATGTAGAGAAAGTTAATACAAAGCTGTTACTAATGTATTGTTATTGTCCATATTGCTTCCTTTGCTGGCTGGATTCATTTTTCCATCACATTATACACTGCTTGTTTCCATGGTTACGACCACCCTGCAATCCATCAGTGGTGGCCATGCTTGCACACTATAGGAAAAAGTTTTGGCTTCTCTGGTGGCCAGGACCGTGGGAGCTCACATAGGTTGGTGCTTTTTTCTATAGTGTGCAAGTGTGGCCACCACTACTGGATTGCAGGATGGTCGTAACCATGGAAACGAGCAATGTATAATGTGATGGGAAAATGAATCCAGCCAGCAAAGGAGGCAATATTGAGAATTACAATACATTAGTAAGTGGCTTGTATTAACTTTCTCACAACCCCTTTAAATCTATGCCAGCAAGGGAGCTGGCATAGATTTTAGTATGTCTCACACCCTGCTGGAAGTGGCGCCAAAATTATGTAGAGACCTGCACCTCCACGTAACTTTGGCGCATACACCGGCAGCGCAGAGGGACTAAGACCGACGTCTAAATCGCCGGTCTTAATAAATGTCTTGCATATTCCTTTCCTTTGCAGCCAGGAGATGGATGAACAAGTTTCAGGTTTCTTGTCTGAAAGAACACTAAGGCTCCATTCAGACATCCGTAGAATGTACTCCGGATAATTGCAGAACGGGTGCGGACCCATTCATTCTTTATGGGACAGGAATGGATGCGGACAGCATACAGTGTGCTGTCCGCATTTCTGGAGTGCGGCCCCAAACTTCCGGTCCGCGGCTCCGGAAAAAAATGGAACATGTCCTATTCTTGTCTGCAATTGCAGACAAGAATAAGCAGTTCTAGGGGATGCCGGCCAGGTGTATTGCGGATCCGCAATACACTACGGACATGTAAATGGACCCTAACAGGAAATAATCGAGGTCCTACTACTCCTTGAATCCTGAACCCCCACTTCCTTCTTCTGAAAGGAGCCCACTTCTCTTTTTATCGGACCAAAATAGAAAAATAAAATAAAAAATAATAATAATTATATATATATATATATATATATATATATATATATATATATATATATACACACACACATATACACTGCTCAAAAAAATAAAGGGAACACAAAAATAACACATCCTAGATCTGAATTAATTAAATATTCTTCTGAAATACTTTGTTCTTTACATAGTTGAATGTGCTGACAACAAAATCACACAATTTTTTTTAAATGGAAATCAACTTTTTCAACCCATGGAGGTCTGGATTTGGAGTCACACTCAAAATTAAAGTGGAAAAACGCACTACAGGCTGATCCAACTTTGATGTAATGTCCTTAAAACAAGTCAAAATGAGGCTCAGTAGTGTGTGTGGCCTCCACGTACCTGTATGACCTCCCTACAATGCCTGTGCATACTCCTGATGAGGTGGCGGACGGTCTCCTGAGGGATCTCCTCCCAGACCTGGACTAAAGCATTTGCCAACTCCTGGACGTGACGTTGGTGGATAGAGCGAGACATGATGTCCCAGATGTGCTCAATTGGATTCAGGTCTGGGGAATGGGCGGGCCAGTCCATAGCATCAATGCCTTCGTCTTGCAGGAACTGCTGACACACTCCAGCCACATGAGGTCTAGCATTGTCTTGCATTAGGAGGAACCCAGAACCAACCGCACCAGCATATGGTCTCACAAGGGGTCTGAGGATCTCATCTCGGTACCTAATGGCAGTCAGGCTACCTCTTGCGAGCACATGGAGGGCTGTGAGGCCCTCCAAAGAAATGCCACCCCACACCATTACTGACCCAATGCTAAACCGGTCATGCTGGAGGATGTTGCAAGCAGCAGAACGTTGTCCACGGCATCTCAAGACTCTGTTACGTCTGTCACATGTGCTCAGTGTGAACTTGCTTTCATCTGTGAAGAGCACAGGGGGCCAGTGGCGAATTTGCCAATCTTGGTGTTCTCTGGCAAATGCCAAACGTCCTGCACGGTGTTGGGCTGTAAGCACAACCCCCACCTGTGGACGTCGGGCCCTCATATCACCCTCATGGAGTCTGTTTCTGACCGTTTGAGCAGACACATGCACATTTGCGGCCTGCTGGAGGTCATTTTGCAGGGCTCTGGCAGTGCTCCTCCTGTTCCTCCTTGGACAAAGGCGGAGGTAGCGGTCCTGCTGCTGGGTTGTCGCCCCCCTACGGCCTCCTCCACGTCTCCTGATGTACTGGCCTGTCTCTTGGTAGCGCCTCCATGCTCTGGACACTACGCTGACAGACACAGCAAACCTTCTTGCCACAGCTCGCATTGATGTGCCATCCTGGATAAGCTGCACTACCTGAGCCACTTGTGTGGGTTGTAGACTCCGTCTCATGGTACCACTAGAGTGAAAGCACCGCCAGCATTTAAAAGTGACCAAAACATCAGCCAGGAAGCATAGGAACTGAGAAGTGGTCAGGTCACCACCTGCAGAACCAGTCCTTTATTGGGGGTGTCTTGCTAATTGCCTATAATTTCCACCTGTTGTCTATCCCATTTGCACAACAGCATGTGAAATTGATTGTCACTCAGTGTTGCTTCCTAAGTGGACAGTTTGATTTCACAGAAGTGTGATTGACTTGGAGTTACATTGTGTTGTTTAAGTGTTCCCTTTATTTTTTTGAGCAGTATATATATATATATATATATATATATATATATATATATATATATATATATACCGTATTTTTCGCCGTATAAGACGCACTTTTTCCCCCCCAAAAGTGGGGGGAAAATAGCAGTGCGTCTTATACGGCGAATGCTGCCGATTTTGTCGGGTTTTCAATGATACACCCGCCGCGATGCCGTGCGGCGGGTGTATCAGCTGTGAGGGAGGCGGGACTGGGGGCCGGCATCTGCTTTTAAAATGACAGCGGGGCCCGTGCAGTGACTGTATTCTACTACACGGGCCCCGCTCACTGTATGATCCTATGTCTAATAGTTACCGTAATTGTAATTGTATGTAATCAGGAGCGCTGTGTATTGCCGGTACTTACAACTAGAAGCGGTAGGTACTGGTAGCAGAGAGGAGGGAGGAGGCAGGCCGGGAGGACGGAAGCTGGCAGCGTGAGTCATACGTCCTGCGGCTGCGCCGCCCACTTTATGAATGAATGAAGCAGGCGGCGTGGACGCACGACGTATGACTCACGCTGCCAGCTTCCGTCCTCCCGGCCTGCCTCCTCCCTCCTCTCTGCTACCAGTACCTACCGCTTCTAGTTGTAAGTACCGGCAATACACAGCGCTCCTGATTACATACAATTACAATTACGGTAACTATTAGACATAGGATCATACAGTGAGCGGGGCCCGTGTAGTAGAATACAGTCACTGCACGGGCCCCGCTGTCATTATAAAAGCAGATGCCGGCCCCCAGCGTGTATTGAGGGTCATTCACTACAGGGACACTTATGGAGGGGATCTGTGGATGACACATAGCATAAGATGCTATATATGTGTCATCCACAGATCCCCCCCATAACTGTCATACACAGATCCTCATAACAGTGCCATCCAGAGATCCCCCATAAGTGTCACCCACAGATCCCCCATAAGTGTCACCCACAGATCCCCCATAAGTGTCACCCACAGATCCCCCATAAGTGTCACCCACAGATCCCCCATAAGTGTCACCCACAGATCCCCCATAACAGTGCGCCATCCACAGATCCCCCATAACAGTGCGCCATCCACAGATCCCCCATAACAGTGCGCCATCCACAGATCCCCCATAACAGTGCCATCCACAGACCACAATTAGTTCAAAACCCACCAAAGCACACCTTTTGGTTCAAAATATTTTTTTTCTTATTTTCCTCCTCAAAAACCTAGGTGCGTCTTATAGGGCGAAAAATACGGTATATATATATTTTTTACAAGCATTGTTCTTTGTCACAGATTTATACTGGGCACCAGATCACAATTTAGAGCATGTGCACACAGTAATGTCAGTCCACAAGAAAAAACTTCACATTAACTGATGCTATAATATTTCCTTTCGCTTTTAACCACCTCAGCTCCCCTAGCTTAAACCCCCTTAATGACCAGACCACTTTTTACAATTCTGCACTACACTACTTTCACGGTTTATTGCTCGGTCATACAACTTACCACCCAAATAAATTTTACCTCCTTTTCTTCTCACTAATAAAGCTTTCATTTGGTGGTATTTCATTGCTGCTGACATTTTTAGTTTTTTTGATATTAATCGAAATTGACCAAAATTTTTACAAAAAAATGACATTTTTCACTTTCTGTTGTAAAATTTTTCAAATATAACTAAGTTTCTATATACATTTTCTCTAAATTTATTGTTCCATATGTCTTTGATAAACAAAAATGCAATAAGTGTATATTTATTGGTTTGGGTAAAAGTTATAGCGTTTACAAACTATGGTGCAAAAATGTGAATTTACGCACTTTGACTTTCTGAGCACCTGTCATGATTCCTGAGGTTCTACAATGCCCAGACAGTAGAAACACCCCACAAATGACCCCATTTCGGAAAGTAGACACCCTAAGGTATTCGCTGATGGGCATAGTGAGTTCATGGAAGTTTTTATTTTTTGTCACAAGTTAGCGGAAAATTATTATTATATTTTTTTTTCTTACAAAGTCTCATATTCCACTAACTTGTGACAAAAAATAAAAGTTTACATGAACTCACCATACCCCTCACGGAATACCTTGGGGTGTCTTCTTTCCAAAATGGGGTCACTTGTGGGGTATTTATACTGCCCTGGCATTTTAGGGGCCCTAAAGCGTGAGAAGTAGTTTGGAATTCAAATGCTTAAAAAATGGCCTGTGAAATTGTAAAGATACTCTTTGGAATTTGGGCCCCTTTGCGCATCTTGGCTGCAAAAAAGTGTCACACATGTGGTATCAACGTACTCAGGAGAAGTAGGGCAATGTGTTTTGGGGTGTATTTTTTCATATACCCATGCTGGGTAAGATAAATATCTCTGTAAAAGACTTTTCCCATTTTTTTATACAAAGTTGTCATTTTACAGAGATATTTCTCTCACCCAGGATGGGTATATGTAAAAATACACCCCAAAACACATTGCCCTACTTCTCCTGAGTACGGCGATACCACATGTGTGACACTTTTTTGCAGCCAAGATGCGCAAAGGGCCCCTAAAATGCCAGGGCAGTATAAATACCCCACAAGTGACCCCATTTTGGAAAGAAGACACCCCAAGGTATTCCGTGAGGGGCATGGCGAGTTCATAGAAGATATTTTTTTTTTGGCACAAGTTAGCGGAAATAGATTTTCTTACAAAGTCTCCCTTTCCGCTAACTTGTGACAAAAAGTTCAATCTTTCATGGACTCAATATGCCCCTCAGCGAATACTTTGGGGTGTCTTCTTTCCAAAATGGGGTCATTTGTGGGGTGTTTGTACTGCCCTGGCATTTGAGGGTCTCCGCAATCATTACATGTATGGCCAGCATTAGGAGTTTCTGCTATTCTCCTTAGGCCTCATGCACACGACCGTTGTTTGGGTCCGCATCCGAGCCGTTTTGGCGGCTCGGATGCGGACCCATTCATTTCAATGGGGCCGCAAAAGATGCGGACAGCACTCCGTGTGCTGTCCGCATCCGTGGCTCCGTTCCGCGGCCCCGCTAAAAAAATATAACATGTCCTATTCTTGTCCGCGCTTTTCGGACAAGAATAGGCATTTATATTGCCAGCGCCCGT
Source organism: Bufo bufo (assembly GCF_905171765.1). Classification (NCBI taxonomy): domain Eukaryota; kingdom Metazoa; phylum Chordata; class Amphibia; order Anura; family Bufonidae; genus Bufo; species Bufo bufo. Next base: position 508,446,385 of record NC_053389.1, on the reverse strand, counting down.
TCCGTTCCGCAAATTGCGTAAGTCAACACGGGCGCCTTCCGTTTTTTGCGCATCCGCGGTTGGCGGACCACAAAAAACGGCATGGTCGTGTGCATGAGGCCTTATATTGAGCATTCGGGTAATGAGATTTTTTTTTTTCGTTTACGGTGTTTTTGCAGTGATCTGAAAAAAAAATTATTTCTGACACTGCGGTGGGCGGACTGAATGCAAGTGTGAGCACAAGATCAGGCCTGATCGGACGAACACTGCGTTTTTTGTAGAGCCTAAGGTGACCCTAATGTACTGATATAGATCTGATTACTATTACTATATTACTATATAGTACTAGTGCTGATTAGCGACAGCGATGACGCTAATCAGCGACTAATCAGTGACTGCGGTGGGCGCTAACTACCTAATAAGTGGCTAACTAATTGGCGGTGATAAGGGACCCTTAGGCCCCATTCACACGTCCGCAATTCTGTTCCGCATTTTGCGGAACGGAATTACGGACCCATTCATTTCTATGGGGACAGACTTTGTCCCGCTCGGATCCGGAATTGCGGATCTGCACTTCCGGGTCCGCACTTAAAAATATAGAACATGTCCAAAGCACATTGCCGGTGTCCGTGTTTTGCGGATTTGCAAAACACATATGGACGTCTGAATGGAGCCTTACAGGGGGGTGATCAATGACAGGGGGGTGATCAGGGAGTCTATATGGGGTGATCAAGGGATAATAAGTGACAGGGGGGGGTGTAGTGTAGTGTGGTGCTATTTACAGAGCTGCCTGTGTCCTCTGGTGGTCGATCCAAGCAAAAGGGACCACCAGAGGACCAGGTAGCAGGTATATCAGACGCTGTTAACAAAACAGCGTCTGATATACCTTTCTGGGGTTAAAAAAAAATCGGATCTACAGCTTGCCAGCGAATGATCGCCGCTGGCAGGCTGTAGATCAGCTCGTTTACCTTCCGATCCTGTGAACGCGCGCTCCTGTGTGCGCGCGTTCACAGGAAATCTCGCGTCTCGCGAGATGACGCGCCGATGCGTCAACGAGGAATAACCCGGCCGCCCGCAGGACGCATCCCTGCGTTAGGTGGTCGGGAGCTGGTTAAATATGTATATGAAGACCCCAGCTTGCTTTTGTTTGGTGTTCTGAATTTATGAAAATTTCCAATAATCACTGTAGTGACAGAGGAGACTCAGTTATGTTGTCTGGTCTAGTAACTCGTGACCCATGTATTTTATGAAAACATTATGCAAAAAGTAGCCAATCATCATTATCATTTGGAACCGGACCATAGTTCGGGAAATGGTTTTTACAGTAGAAATTGATTTATGAAGTTATTGAGCAAAGTCTTGCAAGACTTCATGAAATAATAACCTTGGCTAATCAGAGCCAATACATTCTAATACTGTACAGAGCACTGTACTGTACAGTGTCTCCCTCCCCCCTGTGCTGCTGCCACCAATGGGTAGAGAGGGGCGGAGGAGGGGAGGGCGCACTGCACCACCAATAATGGGACTTTTCCTGGGTCCAGACTTTAAGCAGCAGGTTACAAAGAGCGGCGCCCAAGGATGTCCCAGCACCTACTATTATTCCTGGGCGCCGCTCCGTTCGCCCGCTGTGCGCCTGTGCCCCATTACCGTCTCCTGCAGTCCTGCTCCATATGCTAACTAGTGCGGCACCTGAGGGGTTAACTGCCGCTGATCTGCTGCTAGTACCCGCCTCCTGTGTAAAGGGTTAATTATCATTGGTGGCGCAGTGCCCACTCCCCCCCTCCAGTATTATAATCATTGGTGGCAGTGGCCACAGAGTCCCCTCCCCTCCTCCTCATTGGTGGTGCAGTGGCAGCTTCTGATTGGAGCCCCAGCTGTGTAAGCCTGGGGCTCCGATCGGTTACCATGGCAGCCAGGACGCTACTGAAGCCCTGGCTGCCATGGTAATCTCTCTGCTGCTGTGTGCACAGGGCAGCAGGGAGAGTGTGAAGTCCTATTCACCCTTATAGAGCTCTATCAGGGTGAATAGGACAAGGGATGAAAAGATCCCAGGATAGAAATTAAATAATAAAAAGTAAAAAAAAAACAAAAAAAACACCAAAATAAATCACCCCCTTTCCCAATTTTACATATAAAATATATAAACAATAAACAAACAAACAAAGATTACTTTGATCAATACCACATTGTCCCTGTATAAGCTTACCTATGAGGCCAGGGGCATTCCAGAAAAATTTGAGAAGATCTGGGGGGTATGGATTAACGCCAATACGGTTGAGTTGTGAAGTGGAATGTTTCAGTTCGAGAACGTGTCACTGTCGGTGTGTATGCATGGAATCAGACGCTGTGAGTAATTCTTTTTGACTATGGTTAATAGGGTCTTCACCCATATGATCTTATATTTGGGAATTTATCGTGTCCATATTGTTCCCATAGTATTGTGGCCCTTTGTGACATTGTCTGATGGGTATGTATGTTCATTGCTAACTCTTACCGGGTATGTCCCCGATGGTTTTTGTTTCTGTCTGTAACAAAGATTTAAAATTTATAAATAAAGCCTTTTAAAAAAAACAAACAAACAAACAAACAAACATCGCCACGTCCGAAAAGTCCAAACTATTAAAATATTTAAAAAATCTGCGCGATTCGCCATTTTTAAAAATGCGAAATGCACGTGGCTTTTTTGTTTAATTTTTTTCAAATGGTATCGAGTATCGCAATACTTTTTTATGGTATTAAAACCAAATAAAAATTTTGGTATCGCAACAACTCTACCTCTTACAGGTTTCTGTTTTATGGACTTCACTATTTTCCATTATAACCATGTTATAACGGAAAGCCATAACGGAATACATAACTGTGATGTGAACAAGCCCTTAGGCCTCATTCACACATACGTGGATTTTCACGGACCACAGTCCGTGAAAACCCGGCCTGCAGAGTGCACGGCGTCACCGGTTGCTATGATGCTGTGCGCTTCGTGCCGCCGCTGTACAGTAATACAATCAAAGAAAATAATGCACTATAATAGATGCAACATAACATATGGACTAAGCCCTCACTCTATTGATAAAATCTGAGACACTTGGCCAATACATTTTGATCAAAACACATCTAAGCCCACCTACCAAGCGACAAGGTGGTCTCAGTTCAGGCGCCTGAACTAAAGCCTCTTTCACACTTGCGTTGTCCGGATCCGTCGTGCACTCCATTTTCCGGAGGTGCCCGCCGGATCGTAACACTGCAAGTGAACTGAAAGCATTTGAAGACGGATCCGTCTTCAAAACACGTTCAGTGTTACTATGGCACCCAGGACGCTATTAAAGTCCTGGCTGCCATAGTAGTAGTGGGGAGCGGAGGAGCAGTATACTTACCGTCCGTGTGGCTTCCGGGGCGCTCCAGAATGACGTCAGAGCGCCCCATGCGCATGGATGACGTGATCCATGCGATCACGTCATCGATACGCGTGGGGCGCCCTGACGTCATTCTGTAGCGCCCCGGGAGCCGCACGGACGGTAAGTATACTGCTCCCCTCTACACTTTACCATGGCAAACAGGACTTTAGTGTCCTGGCAGCCATGGTAACCATTCAGAAAAAGCTAAACGTCGGATCCGGTAATGCGCTGAAACGACGTTTAGCTTAAGGCCGGATCCGGATTAATGCCTTTCAATGGGCATTAATTCCGGATCCGGCCTTGCGGCAAGTGTTCAGGATTTTTGACCGGAGCAAAAAGCTCAGCATGCTGCGGTATTTTCTCCGGCCAAAAAATGTTCCGGTCCGGAACTGAAGACATCATGAACGGATTTCTCTCCATTCAGAATGCATGGGGATAATCTTGATCAGGATTCTTCCGGCATAGAGCCCCGACGACGGAACTCTATGCCGGAACACAACAACGCAAGTGTGAAAGAGCCCTAACACCATCTTGTCACTCGGTAGGTGGGCTTAGGGTACTTTCACACTAGCGTTTTTCTTTTCCGGCATAGAGTTCCGTCACAGGGGCTCTATACTGGAAAATAGCTGATCAGTTTTATCCTAATGCATTCTGAATGGAGAGTAATCCGTTCAGGATGCATCAGGATGTCTTCAGTTCAGTCATTTTGACTGATCAGGCAAAAGATAAAACTGCAGCATGCTACGGTTTTATCTCCGGCGAAAAAAAACTGAAGACTTGCCTGAATGCCGGCATTTTTCCCCATAGGAATGTATTAGTGCCATATTCGGCATTCAAAATACCGGGATGCCGGATCCGTCCTTCCAGCCTGCGCAGACCGGTAAAAATGTGAAAAAAAAAATACATGACGGATCCATCTGTCAGCATGACAAGAGGAGAGACGGATCCGTTCTTGCAATGCATTTGTGAGACGGAGTGCATTATTTTCTGTGACTGTATAAATGTAGCCATGCACATCCACAACATTCATTATATCGTGCAGGATGTTTTAGAAAATAAAACTTTCCGTGATTCGCTGTACAGTAATTCACTTGTATGATCTATACGAGTATATTACTGTACAGCGGTGACAGCACGAAGCGCACGGCATCATAGCAACCAATGAAGCCGTGCACTCTACAGGACAGGTTTTCGTGGTCTGTGAAAATTCACATATGTGTGAATGAGGCTTGTCTGTTACGTAAATACCCTAGTATTTACCCCTATAATCTACATAGGCACCCCTTTGGTATTCAGATATGCAACTTAGATATACTTGGCACCCAGGTCCCTAACCAGCTTAGGTAATAGCCAGCTATTGCCCGATGCCCCACTCACATAAGCACCCTGCCTAATGCTCGACGTGTTTCACTGCAGGTGAAACCCCACAACTCATCAGGAGCCAGCAAGAGCTAACTGGACATAGTCCAAACTAATAAGATCTGCTTCAGTGAGCAGCGTGCCTGTACTACACTGCCATCGCAGCCCATACATTCTAATACTGTACTGAGACAGATGTCCGTACAGTATTATTCACAAGTTTTGAACAAAGCGACTTCAGAGTAAGCATCCGAAGCTCGTTTCGCACAACTCCAGACACCACAGTAGAGCAATGCATCTAATGATGCAACAGTGCAAGAAAAATGCACTCAATTATGTCACCGAACAAGAATAATGCACAAAATGACATCACAGTTCAAAAAAAAAAAAAGCCAGTGATGTCACAGTACATAAAACACACCATGATATCAGTACAAGACTAATGCACACGATGATGTCACAGTACGGGAATAATGCAAACATGAACGTCTTTGGCGAGACAAACCCTTCAAAAAGAAGGGGACGTGCTGTAGTAGCCATTTGCACTGCTAGAAAATCCCGCCACTGTGTAGAGTACGTATGCAGCGCAGGTCACCGTGTAGAGTACGTATGCAGCGCAGGTCACCGTGTAGAGTGCATATGCAGCGCAGGTCACCGTGTAGAGTACATATGCAGCGCAGGTCACTGTGTAGAGTATGTATGCAGCGCAGGTCACCGTGTAGAGTATGTATGCAGCGCAGGTCACCGTGTAGAGTATGTATGCAGCGCAGGTCACCGTGTAGAGTATGTATGCAGCGCAGGTCACCGTGTAGAGTATGTATGCAGCGCAGGTCACCGTGTAGAGTATGTATGCAGCGCAGGTCACCGTGTAGAGTACGTATGCAGCGCAGGTCACCGTGTAGAGTGCGTATGCAGCGCAGGTCACCGTGTAGAGTACGTATGCAGCGCAGGTCACCGTGTAGAGTACGTATGCAGCGCAGGACACCGTGTAGAGTACGTATGCAGCGCAGGACACCGTGTAGAGTATGTATGCAGCGCAGGACACCGTGTAGAGTATGTATGCAGCGCAGGACACCGTGTAGAGTATGTATGCAGCGCAGGACACCGTGTAGAGTATGTATGCAGCGCAGGACACCGTGTAGAGTATGTATGCAGCGCAGGACACCGTGTAGAGTATGTATGCAGCGCAGGACACCGTGTAGAGTATGTATGCAGCGCAGGACACCGTGTAGAGTATGTATGCAGCGCAGGACACCGTGTAGAGTATGTATGCAGCGCAGGACACCGTGTAGAGTATGTATGCAGCGCAGGACACCGTGTAGAGTATGTATGCAGCGCAGGACACCGTGTAGAGTATGTATGCAGCGCAGGACACCGTGTAGAGTATGTATGCAGCGCAGGTCACTGTGTAGAGTATGTATGCAGCGCAGGACACCGTGTAGAGTATGTATGCAGCGCAGGACACCGTGTAGAGTATGTATGCAGCGCAGGACACCGTGTAGAGTATGTATGCAGCGCAGGACACCGTGTAGAGTATGTATGCAGCGCAGGTCACCGTGTAGAGTATGTATGCAGAGCAGGTCACCGTGTAGAGTATGTATGCAGAGCAGGTCACCGTGTAGAGTATGTATGCAGAGCAGGTCACCGTGTAGAGTATGTATGCAGAGCAGGTCACCGTGTAGAGTATGTATGCAGCGCAGATCACCGTGTAAAGTATGTATGCAGCGCAGGTCACTCTGTAGACTAGAGTATGTATGCAGCGCAGCTCACCGTGTAGAGTATGTATGCAGCGCAGGTCACCGTGTAGAGTATGTATGCAGCGCAGGTCACTGTGTAGAGTATGTATGCAGCGCAGGTCACTGTGTAGAGTATGTAGACAGCGCAGGTCACCGTGTAGAGTATGTATGCAGCGCAGGTCACTGTGTAGAGTATGTATGCAGCGCAGGTCACTGTGTAGAGTATGTAGACAGCGCAGGTCACCGTGTAGAGTATGTATGCAGCGCAGGACACCGTGTAGAGTATGTATGCAGCGCAGGACACCGTGTAGAGTATGTATGCAGAGCAGGTCACCGTGTAGAGTATGTATGCAGAGCAGGTCACCGTGTAGAGTATGTATGCAGAGCAGGTCACCGTGTAGAGTATGTATGCAGAGCAGGTCACCGTGTAGAGTATGTATGCAGCGCAGGTCACCGTGTAGAGTATGTATGCAGCGCAGGTCACCGTGTAGAGTATGTATGCAGCGCAGGTCACCGTGTAGAGTATGTATGCAGCGCAGGTCACCGTGTAGAGTATGTATGCAGCGCAGGTCACCGTGTAGAGTATGTATGCAGCGCAGGTCACCGTGTAGAGTATGTATGCAGCGCAGGTCACCGTGTAGAGTATGTATGCAGCGCAGGTCACCGTGTAGAGTATGTATGCAGCGCAGGTCACTGTGTAGAGTACGCATGCAGCGCAGGTCGCACGCAGGACCGCTGACTAGTACTTCTACCCCGCCACTAATATCCGCAGCACACGGCCCCGCCCACACTGACTGCTCGCTTCCGCCCCGCACTCTGGTAGGCTCCGCCCTCTAGTGACAGCGCGCACTGTGCACATGGTGAGAGAGCCTGACCCGGGAAACAGGAAGACAGGCAGGTAATGTCTCACTGCTGCCTACGGGCTGCTCATGGTCACAGTGAAATAAGCACTGCCCTGTTGAGTCACATGCTGTGCTGTCTGCTCTATACACGTTACCGGGCTGTGTGTTCCGGGGCCGGTCATACACATCTGCTGTGTATGGAGGTCTTATACCGCTATTCCAGTGTATTGTGCCCCTCCTAAATGACTGCAGGCAAAAAGCCATGTGGTTGCCCATAGCAACCTGTCAGGTTCTGGCTGCAGTACAAAGAAGCCTAACACATGGGCACTAGTACACACTTATGTTATCCCACTATAGAGAGGCTCATGTTAGTCAGAAAAAGCCATCACAGTACAGGGATAATGCACACAGTGATGTCACAACACAGGAATAAGGCTACTTTCACACTAGTCTGGAAGTTTTCCGGTATTGAGTTCCATCCTAGGGGCTCAATACCGGGAAAAAATGCTTCAGTTTTACCCTAATGCATTCTGAATGGAGAGCAATCCGTTCAGCAAGCATCAGGATGTCTTCAGTTCAGCCCCTCTTACAGTATCTGGCTGGAGAAAATACCGCATACATGCTGCAGTATTTTCTCCAGCCAATATTCCGAAACACTTGCCGGATCCGGCATTCATTTCCATTGAAATGTATTAATGCCGGATCCGTATGACACTGGAGAGACGGATCCTGTATTTCAATGCATTTGTCAGACGGATCCGGAAACAAATGCTATCCGTTTGCATATGGATTTCCGGATCCGGCAGGTACTGCCTGCCGGAATTTTCTAACGCAAGTGTGAACGTACCCTAATACACAATACAGGAATAATGCACACAGTGATGTCACAATACAAGAATAATGCAAATAGTGATGTCACATTACAAGGTAAATGCACACTGTGATGTCACAATACTGTACATGGATAATGCATGCAGTAATGTCACAATACAGGCATAATGTATGCAGTGATGACACATGGATTATAGTAACATAAGGGGTAATTTATCAAACTGGTGTAAACTAGAACTGGCTTAGTTGCCCCTAGTAACCAATCAGATTCCACCTTTCATTTTAGAAAATGAAAGGAGGAATGTGATTGGTTGCTATGGGCAACTAAGGCAGTTCTAGTTTACACCAGTTTGATAAATGACCCCAATAGTTTTTAAAGGGAACCGGTCATGTTGAACATGGTGGTTGAGCTGCAGATTGTAGGTTATAGAGCAGGAGGAGCTGAGCAGATTGATATATAGTCTTTGGGATAAGATTCAGTATAACTTATAATTTATACATGTAAATTCCTGCTCATTCCGGGCTTTGAAGACAAGGAGACGGTCCTATCAGTGACTGAGTGACTGACAGCCTTCCCTCTATGACTGTGTATACAGAGATAGCTGTCAGTCACTGACTGAAGACAAGGAGACATTCCTATCAGTGATGACAGCCTTCCCTCTATGACTGTGTATACAGAGATAACTGTCAGTCACTGACTGAAGACAAGGAGACGGCCCTATCAGTGACTGACAGCCTTCCCTCTATGACTGTGTATACAGAGATCGCTGACAGTCACTGACTGATGACAAGGAGACGGTCCTATCAGTGATAACGGCCTCCCCTTTCTGACTGTGTATACAGAGATATCTGTCAGTCACTGACTGAAGACAAGGAGACAGTCTTATCAGTGAAAACAGCCTCCCCTTTATGATTGTGTATGCAGAGAGAGTTGTCAGTCACTGACTGAAGACAAGGAGACGGTCCTATCAGTGACTGACAGCCTTCCATCTATGACTGTGTATACAGCGATAGCTGTCAGTCACTGACTGAAGACAAAGAGACGGTCCTATCAGTGACTGACAGCCTTCCCTCTATGACTGTGTATACAGAGATAGCTGTCAGTCACTGACTGAAGTCAAGGAGACGGTCCTATCAGTGATGACAGCCTTCCCTCTATGACTGTGTATACAGAGATAGCTGTCAGTCACTGACTGAAGACAAGGAGACTGCCCTATAAGTGACTGACAGCCTTCCCTCTATGACTGTGTATACAGAGATAGCTGTCAGTCACTGACTGAAGATAAGGAGATGATCCTATCAGTGACTGACAGCCTTCCCTCTATGAGTGTGTATACAGAGAGAGCTGTCAGTTACTGACCGAAGACAAGAAGACGGTCCTATCAGTGACTGACAGCCTTCCCTCTATGACTGTGTATACAGAGATAGCTGTCAGTCACTGACTGAAGATAAGGAGATGGTCCTATCAGTGACTGACAGTCTTCCCTCTATGACTGTGTATACAGAGATAGATGTCAGTCACTGACTGAAGACAAGAAGACGGTCCTATCAGTGACTGACAGCCTTCCCTCTATGACTGTGTATACAGAGATAGCTGTCAGTCACTGACTGAAGACAAGGAGACGGCCCTATCAGTGACTGACAGCCTTCCCTCTATGACTGTGTATACAGATATAGCTGTCAATCACTGACTGAAGACAAGGAGACGGTGCTATCAGTGACTGACAGCCTCCCCTCTATGACTGTGTATACAGAGATAGATGTCAGTCACTGACTGAAGACAAGGAGACAGTCCTATCAGTGATGACAACCTTCCCTCTATGACTGTGTATACAGAGAGAGCTGTCAGTCACTGACCGAAGACAAGGAGACGGTCCTATCAATGACTGACAGCCTCCCCTCTATGACTGTGTATACAGAGATAGCTGTCAGTGACTGACTGAAGACAAGGAGACAGTCCTATCAGTGATGACAACCTTCCCTCTATGACTGTGTATACAGAGAGAGCTGTCAGTCACTGACCGAAGACAAGGAGACGGTCCTATCAATGACTGACAGCCTCCCCTCTATGACTGTGTATACAGAGATAGCTGTCAGTGACTGACTGAAGACAAGGAGACTGTCCTATCAGTGACTGACAGCCTTCCCTCTATGACTGTGTATATACAGATAGCTGTCAGTCACTGACTGAAGACAAGGAGACGGTCCTATCAGTGACTGACAGCCTTCCCTCTATGACTGTGTATACAGAGATAGTTGTCAGTCACTGACTGAAGACAAAGAGGAGGACCTATCAGTGATGACAGCCTTTCCTCTATGACTGTGTATACAGAGATAGCTGTCAGTCACTGACTGATGACAAGGAGACGGTCCTATCAGTGACTGACAGCCTTCCCTCTATGACTGTGTATACAGAGATAGCTGTCAGTCACTGACTGAAGACAAGGAGACGGTCCTATCAGTGATGACAGCCTTCCCTCTATGACTGTGTATACAGAGATAGCTGTCAGTCACTGACTGATGCCAAGGAGACGGTCCTATCAGTGATGACAGCCTTCCATCTATGACTGTGTATACAGAGATCGCTGACAGTCACTGACTGAAGACAAGGAGACGGTCCTATCAGTGACTGACAGCCTTCCCTCTATGACTGTGTATACAGAGATAGCTGTCAGTCACTGACTGAAGACAAGGAGACGGTCCTATCAATGACTGACAGCCTTCCCTCTATAACTGTGTATACAGAGAGAGCTGTCAGTCACTGACTGAAGACAAGGAGGATGTCTTATCAGTGACTGACCGCCTTCCCTCTATGACTGTGTATACAGAGATAGCTGTCAGTCACTGACTGAATACAAGGAGACGGTCCTATCAGTGACTGACAACCTTCTCTCCATGCCTGTTTATACAGAGAGAGCTGTCAGTCACTGACTGAAGACAAGAAGACAGTCCTATCAGTGACTGACAGCCTTCCCTCTATGACTGTGTATACAGAGATAGCTGTTAGTCACTGACTGAAGACAAGGAGGAGGTCCTATTAGTGACTGACAGCCTTCCCTCTATGACTGTGTATACAGAGATAGTTGTCAGTCACTGACTGAAGATAAGGAGATGATCCTATCAGTGACTGACAGCCTTCTCTCTATGACTGTATACAGAGATAGCTGTCAGTCACTGACTGAAGACAAGGAGATGGTCCTATCAGTGACTGACAGCCTTCCCTCTATGACTGTGTATACAGAGATAGCTGTCAGTCACTGACTGAAGACAAAGAGACGGTCCTATCAGTGACTGACAGCCTCCCCTCTATGACTGTGTATACAGAGATAGCTGTCAGCCTTCCCTCTATGACTGTGTATACAGAGATAGCTGACAGTCACGGACTGAAGACAAGGAGATGGTCCTATCAGTGACTGACAGCCTTCCCTCTATGACTGTGTATACAGAGAGAGCTGTCAGTCACTGACTGAAGACAAGGAGACGGTCCTATCAGTGACTGACAGCCTTCCCTCTATGACTGTGTATACAGAGATAGCTGACAGTCACTGACTGAAGACAAGGAGACGGTCCTATCAGTGACTGACAGCCTTCCCTCTAGGACTGTGTATACAGAGATAGTTGTCAGTCACTGACTGAAGACAAAGAGGAGGTCCTATCAGTGACTGACAGCCTTCCCTCTATGACTGTGTATACAGATATAGCTGTAAATCACTGACTGAAGACAAGGAGACGGTGCTATCAGTGACTGACAGCCTCCCCTCTATGACTGTGTATACAGAGATAGATGTCAGTCACTGACTGAAGACAAGGAGACAGTCCTATCAGTGATGACAACCTTCCCTCTATGACTGTGTATACAGAGAGAGCTGTCAGTCACTGACCGAAGACAAGGAGACGGTCCTATCAATGACTGACAGCCTCCCCTCTATGACTGTGTATACAGAGATAGCTGTCAGTGACTGACTGAAGACAAGGAGACGGTCCTATCAGTGATGACAGCCTTCCCTCTATGACTGTGTATACAGAGATCGCTGACAGTCACTGACTGAAGACAAGGAGACGGTCCTATCAGTGACTGACAACCTTCCCTCTATGACTGTGTATACAGAGATAGCTGTCAGTCACTGACTGAAGACAAGGAGACGGTCCTATCAGTGACTGACAGCCTTCCCTCTATGACTGTGTATACAGAGATAGCTGTCAGTCACTGACTGAAGACAAGGAGGATTTCTTATCAGTGACTGACCGCCTTCCCTCTATGACTGTGTATACAGAGATAGCTGTCAGTCACTGACTGAATACAAGGAGACGGTCCTATCAGTGACTGACAACCTTCCCTCCATGACTGTTTATACAGAGAGAGCTGTCAGTCACTGACTGAAGACAAGAAGACAGTCCTATCAGTGACTGACAGCCTTCCCTCTATGACTGTGTATACAGAGATAGCTGTTAGTCACTGACTGAAGACAAGGAGACAATCCTATCAATGACTGACATCCTTCCCTCTATGACTGTGTATACAGAGATAGCTGTCAGTCACTGACTGAAGACAAGGAGGAGGTCCTATTAGTGACTGACAGCCTTTCCTCTATGACTGTGTATACAGAGATATCTGTCAGTCATTGACTGAAGACAAGGAGACTGTCCTATCAGTGATAACAGCCTCCCCTTTATGATTGTGTATACAGAGAGAGCTGTCAGTCACTGACTGAAGACAAGGAGGAGGTCCTATCAGTAACTGACAGCCTCCCCTCTATAACTGTGTATGCATAGAGAGTTGTCAGTCACTGACTGAAGACAAGGAGACGGTCCTATCAGTGACTGACAGCCTTCCCTCTATGACTGTGTATACAGCGATAGCTGTCAGTCACTGACTGAAGACAAAGAGACGGTCCTATCAGTGACTGACAGCCTTCCCTCTATGACTGTGTATACAGAGATAGCTGTCAGTCACTGACTGAAGACAAGGAGACGGTCCTATCAGTGACTGACAGCCTTCCCTCTATGACTGTGTATACAGAGATAGCTGTCAGTCACTGACTGAAGACAAGGAGATGGTCCTATCAGTGATGAGAGCCTTTCCTCTATGACTGTGTATACAGAGATAACTGTCAGTCACTGACTGAAGACAAGGAGACGGTCCTATCAGTGACTGACAGCCTTCCCTCCATGACTGTGTATACAGAGATAGCTGACAGTCACTGACTGAAAACAAGGAGACGGCCCTATCAGTGACTGACAGCCTTCCCTCTATGACTGTGTATACAGAGATAGATGTCAGTCACTGACTGAAGACATGGAGACGGTCCTATCAGTTATGACAGCCTTTCCTCTATGACTGTGTATACAGATATAGCTGTCAGTCACTGACTGAAGACAATGAGATGGTCCTGTCAGTGACTGACAGCCTTCCCTCTATGACTGTGTATACAGAGATAGCCGTCAGTGACTGACTGAAGACAAAGAGACGGTCCTATCAGTGACTGACAGCCTTCCCTCTATGACTGTGTATACAGAGATAGCTCACAGTCACTGACTGAAGATAAGGAGACGGTCTTATCAGTGACTGACAGCCTTCCCTCTATGACTGTGTATACAGACATAGCTGACAGTCACTGACTAATGACAAATTGACGGTCCTATCAGTGACTGACAGCCTTCCCTATATGACTTTGTATACAGAGATAGCTGTCAGTCACTGACTGAAGACAAGGAGACGGTCCTATCAGTGACTGACAGCGTCCCTCCATGACTGTGTATACAGAGATAGCTGTCAGTCACTGACTGAAGACAAGGAGGAGGTCCTATCAATGACTGACAGCCTTCCCTCTATGACTGTGTGTACAGAGATAGCTGTCAGTCACTGACTGAAGACACGGAGACGGTCCTATTAATGACTGACAGCCTTCCGTCTATGACTTTGTATACAGAGCTAACTGTTTGTCACTGACTGAAGACAAAGAGACGGCCCTATCAGTGATGACAGCCTTCCCTCTATGACTGTGTATACAGAGAGAACTGTCAATCACTGACTGAAGACAAGGAGACGGTCCTATCAGTGACTGACAGCCTCCCGTCTATGACTTTGTATACAGAGATAACTGTTTGTCACTAACTGAAGACAAGGAGACGGTCCTATCAATGACTTACAGCCTTCTGTCTATGACTGTGTATACAGAGATAGCTGTCAGTCACTGACTGAAGACAAGGAGACGGTCCTATCAATGACTGACAGCCTTCTGTCTATGACTGTGTATACAGAGATAGCTGTCAGTCACTGACTGAAGACAAGGAGGAGGTCCTATTAGTGACTGACAGCCTTCCCTCTATGACTGTGTTTACAGAGATAGCTGTCAGTCACTGACTGAAGACAAGGAGACGGTCCTATCAGTGACTGACAGCCTTCCCTCTATGACTGTGTATACAGAGATAGCGGTCAGTCACTGACTGAAGACAAGGAGAAGGTCCTATCAGTGATGACAGCCTTCCCTCTATGACTGTGTATACAGAGATAGCTGTCAGTCACTGACTGAAGACAAGGAGACGATCCTATCAATGACTGACATCCTTTCCTCTATGACTGTGTATACAGTGATAGCTGTCAGTCACTGACTGAAGACAAGGAGACGGTCCTATCAGTGACCGACAGCCTTCCCTCTATGACTGTGTATACAGAGATATCTGTCAGTCACTGACTGAAGACAAGGAGACATTCATATCAGTGATAACAGCCTCCCCTTTATGACTGTGTTTACATAGATAGCTGTCAGTCACTGACTGAAGACAAGGAGACGGTCCTATCAGTGATAACAGCCTCCCTTTTATGACTGTGTATACAGAGATATCTGTCAGTCACTGACTGAAGACAAGTAGACAGTCCTATCAGTGACTGACAGCCTTCCCTCTATGACTGTGTATACAGAGATAGCTGTCAGTCACTGACTGAAGACAAGGAGGAGGTCCTATCAATGACTGACATCCTTCCCTCTATGACTGTGTATACAGAGATAGCTGTCAGTCACTGACTGAAGACAAGGAGGAGGTCCTATCAATGACTGACAGCCTTCCCTCTATGACTGTGTATACAGAGAGAGCTGTCAATCACTGACTGAAGACAAGGAGGAGGTCCTACCAATGACTGACAGCCTTCCCTCTATGACTGTGTATACAGATATAGCTGTCAATCACTGACTGTAGACAAGGAGACGGTCCTATCAGTGACTGACAGCCTCCCCTCTATGACTTTGTATACAGAGATAACTGTTTGTCACTGACTGAACACAAGGAGACGGCCCTATCAGTGACTGACAGCCTTCCCTCTATGACTGTGTATACAGGGAGTGCAGAATTATTAGGCAAGTTGTATTTTTGAGGATTAATTTTATTATTGAACAACAACCATGTTCTCAATGAACCCAAAAAACTCATTAATATCAAAGCTAAATATTTTTGGAAGTAGTTTTTAGTTTGTTTTTAGTTTTAGCTATTTTAGGGGGATATCTGTGTGTGCAGGTGACTATTACTGTGCATAATTATTAGGCAACTTAAAAAAAAACTAATATATACCCATTTTAAATATTTATTTTTACCAGTGAAACCAATATAACATCTCAACATTCACAAATATACATTTCTGACATTCAAAAACAAAACAAAAACAAATCAGTGACCAATATAGCCACCTTTCTTTGCAAGGACACTCAAATGCCTGCCATCCATGGATTCTGTCAGTGTTTTGATCTGTTCACCATCAACATTGCGTGCAGCAGCAACCACAGCCTCCCAGACACTGTTCAGAGAGGTGTACTGTTTTCCCTCCTTGTAAATCTCACATTTGATGATGGACCACAGGTTCTCAATGGGGTTCAGATCAGGTGAACAAGGAGGCCATGTCATTAGATTTTCTTCCTTTATACCCTTTCTTGCCAGCCACGCTGTGGAGTACTTGGACGCGTGTGATGGAGCATTGTCCTGCATGAAAATCATGTTTTTCTTGAAGGATGCAGACTTCTTCCTGTACCACTGCTTGAAGAAGGTGTCTTCCAGAAACTGGCAGTAGGACTGGGAGTTGAGCTTGACTCCATCCTCAACCCAAAAAGGCCCCACAAGCTCATCTTTGATGATACCAGCCCAAACCAGTACTCCACCTCCACCTTGCTGGCGTCTGAGTCGGACTGGAGCTCTCTGCCCTTTACCAATCCAGCCACGGGCCCATCCATCTGGCCCATCAAGACTCACTCTCATTTCATCAGTCCATAAAACCTTAGAAAAATCAGTCTTGAGATATTTCTTGGCCCAGTCTTGACGTTTCAGCTTGTGTGTCTTGTTCAGTGGTGGTCGTCTTTCAGCCTTTCTTACCTTGGCCATGTCTCTGAGTATTGCACACCTTGTGCTTTTGGGCACTCCAGTGATGTTGCAGCTCTGAAATATGGCCAAACTGGTGGCAAGTGGCATCTTGGCAGCTGCACGCTTGACTTTTCTCAGTTCATGGACAGTTATTTTGCGCCTTGGTTTTTCCACACGCTTCTTGCGACCCTGTTGACTATTTTGAATGAAACGCTTGATTGTTCGATGATCACGCTTCAGAAGCTTTGCAATTTTAAGAGTGCTGCATCCCTCTGCAAGATATCTCACTATTTTTGACTTTTCTGAGCCTGTCAAGTCCTTCTTTTGACCCATTTTGCCAAAGGAAAGGAAGTTGCCTAATAATTATGCACACCTAATATAGGGTGTTGATGTCATTAGACCACACCCCTTCTCATTACAGAGATGCACATCACCTAATATGCTTAATTGGTAGTAGGCTTTCGAGCCTATAAAGCTTGGAGTAAGACAACATGCATAAAGAGGATGATGTGGTCAAAATACTCATTTGCCTAATAATTCTGCACGCAGTGTACAGAGATAGCTGTCAGTCACTGACTGAAGACAAGGAGGAGGTCCTATCAGTGATGACAGCCTTCCCTCTATGACTGTGTATACAGAGATAGCTGTCAGTCACTGACTGAAGACAAGGAGACGGTCCTATTAGTGACTGACAGCCTTCCCTCTTTGACTGTGTATACTGAGATAGCTGTCAGTCACTGACTGAAGACAAGGAGACGGCCCTATCAGTGACTGACATCCTTCCGTCTATGACTGTATACAGAGATAGCTGTTAGTCACTGACTGAAGACACGGAGACGGTCCTATTAATGACTGACAGCCTTCCGTCTATGACTTTGTATACAGAGATAACTGTTTGTCACTGACTGAAGACAAGGAGACGGCCCTATCAGTGATGACAGCCTTCCCTCTATGACTGTGTATACAGAGATAGCTGTCAGTCACTGACTGAAGACAAGGAGGAGGTCCTATCAGTGATGACAGCCTTCCCTCTATGACTGTGTATACAGAGATAGCTGTCAGTCACTGACTGAAGACAAGGAGATGGTCCTATCAGTGATGACAGCCTTCCCTCTATGACTGTGTATACAGAGATAGCTGTCAGTCACTGACTGATGACAAGGAGACGGCCCTATCAGTGATGACAGCCTCCCCTCTATGACTGTGTATACAGAGATAGCTGTCAATCATTGACTGAAGACAAGGAGGAGGTCCTATCAGTGATGACAGCCTTCCCTCTATGACTGTGTATACAGAGATAGCTGTCAGTCACTGACTGAAGACAAGGAGACGGTCCTATCAGTGACTGACAGCCTTCCCTCTATGACTGTTTATACAGAGATAGCTGTTAGTCACTGACTGAAGACAAGGAGACAGTCCTATCAATTACTGACAGCCTTCCCTCTATGACTGTGTATACAGAGATAGCTGTCAGTCACTGACTGAAGAAAAGGAGACGGTCCTATCAGTGACTGACAGCCTTCCCTCTATAACTGTGTATACAGAGATAACTGTCAGTCACTGACTGAAGACAAGGAGACAGTCCTATCAGTGACTGACAGCCTTCCCTCTATGACTGTGTATACAGAGATAACTGTCAGTCACTGACTGAAGACAAGGAGACAGTCCTATCAGTGACTGACAGCTCTCTCTGCTCACAAAATCCAGAAAGGGCTCCCATGTGAAAGTGACCTAAAGATATTGCACACAGGCATATTGGCACATTTCTATGCTAAAACTGGAGGAGGCCCAGATCACAGAGGACACAGTGGAGGTGCAGATGTTTCCATTATCATTCATGTTCCATCCCTGGTTTTGGATAGGATACATAAAATCACCCCTATATAATATAGTGTTCTTTTTTTTTTGTCTAGATGATGGCACAGGTTTTTGGAAGAAAATACATTGGAGCATTTGTAAGTGGATTTTTTGTGGCAATGCCAGTCACTGTGACCTTTCTTGATCGAGTTGCTTGCATAGCAAGAGTAGAAGGTGTTTCAATGCAGGTAAGTGTATATGTATTTACTTCTCATGGGATTGCATTGTATTTATGCTAAGATTAAAAGGGGTTGTCTGGTGTCTGCCCATAGTACCCTAAACTAGGGTTGTTTCGATACCAAAATTTTGCTTCAGTTTCGATACCATAAAAAAGTATTGCGATAATCGATACCTCTTGATACCACGCAAAAAAAAAAAAAAACACCAAAAAAGCCGCATGCATTTTGCATTTTATGGAACGTCCGGCCCATAACTGAACAGTCCTATAATATTTTTTGGGGGGGGGGCAAGAAGACAAAAAAAATTGTGAATCGCATAGGAGTTTTTTTAAAAATATTTTAATAGTTTGGACTTTTTAGACAAAGCGATATGTAATATGTTTAGTTATTGTTTATATATTTTATATGTAAAATTGGGAAAGGGGGCGATTTATACTTAATATTTTGGTGTTTTTTCTTTTTTCTTTTTACTTATTATTTAATAACTATTTCTCCCCTTAGGGGCTAGTTCCTGTGATCTTTTCATCCCTTGTCCTCTTCACCCTGATAGAGCTCTGTTAGGGTTAATAGGACTTCGCACTCTCCCTGCTGCCCTGTGCATAGTACACACAGCAGCAGGGAGCTTACCACGGCAGCCAGGGCTTCAGTAGCGTCCTGGCTGCCATGGTAACCGATCGGAACCCCAGGATTACACTGCTGGGGCTCCGATCAGAACTGACACTGTACCACCAATGAGGAGGGGACCCTGTGTCAACTGCTTCCAATGATTTTAATACTGGATGGGGGGGCGCACTGCGCCACCAATTATTTTAATACTGGGGGAGTTGGGGGGGCGCACTGCGCCACGAATGACTTTAATACTGAGGGGGGGAGGGCGCACTGCGCCACCAATGATAATTAACCTTTAATACAGATACAGGGGGCGGGTACCGCCGGCACCTGCCTCCTGTATTTGTATTAAAGGTTAATTATCATTGGTGGCACAGTGCTCCTGTTATTCTGGCTGCTTGACTCTTGTGGAGGACACTCAGGAGGAGGAGGCTGTTGCCGTTTGCCGAGCTCACTAGCTCAGGTGGCTCAGCAGTGTATTCCCTCCCCCGTTCCTTAATAGTGGCACATTCATTGGTGGCAGTGGTGCGGGCAGCTTCAGAGCCCGCTCACTTTATTGGGCTCATCGCGGCCGCGTCATAGGAGGGAGGGACTCCCTCCCTTCCTCCTTCTCCACTGTCTGGACTCTCGCCGATCGCCATAAGAGGAGAGTCTAGTATTGAAAAAATGAACATCCTGATACCAAATCGATACTGGCATAAAAGTATCAATTAGGTATCAAAAGTTCGATACCCAAAACAACCCTACCCTAAACACTGCTAATTTGTGCTCTATATACCTGTTTTTCATGCCAACATTTTTCTTCCCCTTTCCTTTTCTTAGCATCACTGCATCCTCGTAGGATGTTTATATAAAGTACTTCTGATTTCCTCAGCTTCTAACCAATCTCATCATGCTTTCCTGTGTGGTGTTTCAAAGGACTTGCTCTGCCTAAGTGTGGAGAGGGGAAGTGCGGCAGACGGAGCAAGCCCTGAGAAACATTACAGAGTAAATTAATAGAGTGCTCGGGCACATACTCAACCTGCAGGTCCTTTAGGAGGGTAATACGACCACTTTTGTTGGGATTGGTGGTGACAGCAGACTCCCATCTATCAGAATGTTATCCCAATCCTGTGGATAGGGGATCATTTTTAAAGATGTCACAGCCCTTTAATTCTCTTCTTGACTTGTAGTGTACATGTACGGTGCACTGGAAAGTGAGTTTCCAACAAGCACTGTAATAGTATGGCTGTGCTCACTCAATCAGTGTTAGGGGCCTGACTGTTACTAGTAGCCGGGCCCCTGCTGTATCCACTGGCATCGGTGAAAACTCTGATGACTGCAGATTAAAGGTCATCAGTTAGCAGATTTGTACCTATGAAACTGGCTGACCTGTTGCATGTACACTTGGCAGCTGAAGGCATCTGTGTTGGTCCCATGTTCATATAGGTGCGCATTGCTGAGAAAAATGATGTTTTGGTATATGAAAATGAGCCTCTAGGAGCAATGGGGGCGTTGCCGTTACACCTAGAGGCTCTGCTCTGTATGCAGCTGTTGTGCCCTTTCCACTTTGATTGTCAGGGCCAGGCAGTGCTAATGTAATCACATCTGGCTCTGACTTCTCCTAAAGTCAAAGTGGCAAGGGCGTGGCAGTTGCAGAGAGAGCTGAACCTCTAGAAGTAACAACAATGCCCCTCTTTCTCCTAGAGGCTCATTTGCATATATGCAAACTTCATTTTTCTCAGCAATGCGGGCACATATGAACAAGGGACCAACACAGTTGCCTTCAACTGCCAAGTCCACATGCAACAGGTCAGCCAGGTTCATAGGTACAGATCTGCTGACCGATGCCCTGTAACCCTTTAGATACCGCAGTCAATGCTGACTGCAGCATCTAAGGGGTTTACAGAGGGAGGGGCTCCCTCTCTCACTTCACGATGCGATCATTGGTTTCCGATAGCTGCTACGGTAGCCTGAGGCTTTACAAAGGCCATGAGTCCTGCCAGCAATTGTGGCCTACGAGGCCCATCACCCAGGCAAGGTTTCATAGGTGAACTGTCAGTTTAAAACTGAGAGTTCAATGCAATACAATACAATACAGTACCGTATTTTTCGCCCCATAAGACACACTTTTTCTCCCCCCAAAATGGGGGGAAAATGCCCCTGCGTCTTATGGCGCGAATTCTGGCAGTTTTACATCGCAAGCTGCGATGTACGAGCGAGTGGGGGAGGGACTGGGAGGAGGAGCTGGGGGCCGGCAATAGCGGCGGGGCGGTGCAGTCAGTGTACTATAGCTTCGCCGCTCCGGTATACTAATATAAAATGTCTTATTCAATTAATAGTTATTAAACATGCCCCCCAACTCCTAATAGTACCGTACATCCTAACCGCTTCAGTAGAATGCAGGCAGACAGGCCAGGCGGGCGGCAGCGTAACTCCCTGATGTCACGTGCCTGCGCTGCATACTTTATGAATGAAGCAGGCGGCGCAGGCAAGTGACGTCAGTGAGTGACGCGCCGCCCGGCCTGCCTGCCTGGGTTGTACTGAAGCGGTTAGGATGTACGGTACTATTAGGAGTTGGGGGGCATGTTTAATAACTATTAATTGAATAAGACATTTTATATTAGTATACTGGAGCGGCAGGAGGGGGGGGATCTGTGGATGACATTTTTATGGGGGACATCTGTGGATGGCACAGTTATAGGCTGGGGGGGTCTGTGGATGGCACTGTTATGGGCTGGGGACATCTGTGGATGGCACTGTTATGGGCTGGGGGGGTCTGTGGATGGCACTGTTATGGGCTGGGGGGGGGTCTGTGGATGGCACATATATAACAGTGCCAGCCACAGATCCCCCTGTAACAGTGCAAACCACAGATCCCCCACCCCATAACAGTGTCCGTCACAGATCCACCCCCATAACAGTGTCCGTCATCCACAGATCCCCCCATAACAGTGTCCGTCATCCACAGATCCCCCCATAACAGTGTCCATCATCCTCAGATCCCCCCATAACAGTGTCCATCATCCACAGATCCCCCCATAACAGTGTCCATCATCCACAGATCCCCCCATAACAGTGTCCTTCACAGATCCCCAGTAATAGTGCCATCCACAGACCACCATTAGTTCCAAACCCACCAAAAGCACACCTTTTGGTTAAAAATATTTTTTTTCTCATTTTCCTCCCCAAAAACCTAGGTGCGTCTTATGGGCCGGTGCGTCTTATAGGTTGAAAAATACAGTACCGTATTTTCCGGCGTATAAGACGACTTTCTAACACTAGAAATTCTTTTCAAAAGTCGGGAGTTGTCCTATACGCCGGGTATACTCAGATCCGATGGTATATTCTAACCCCCAGGCGTTCCCATGGTGACAGGGACGCTTGCCTAGGGGTTAGAATATACAGGGACCCGCGGCTCAGAGGAGTATACATTTATTAACTGTAATCCGTAACTTTAACTTTAAATCAGCGCTCATCTCTTTACTAGGGTACCTTACTCTCAGCTCCGGTAACAAGCAGTGCGGGCGGCGCTGACTCACTAGGCGGCACAGGCATGTGACGTCAGTGAGTGAGCGCCGCCGCACTGCCTGTTATCGGAGCTGAGAGTAAGGTACCCTAGTAAAGAGATGACCGCTGATTTAAAGTTAAAGTTACGGATTACAGTTAATAAATGTATACTCCTCTGAGCGGCGGGGAGGGGGATCTGTGGATGGCACATGGGGAGGGGGAACTGTGGATGGCACATGGGGAGGGGGATCTGTGGATGGCACATGGGGAGGGGGATCTGTGGATGGCACATGGGGAGGGGGATCTGTGGATGGCACATGGGGAGGGGGATCTGTGGATGGCACATGGGGAGGGGGATCTGTGGATGGCACATGGGGAGGGGGATCTGTGGATGGCACATGGGGAGGGGGATCTGTGGATGACACATGGGGAGGGGGATCTGTGGATGACACATGGGGAGGGGGATCTGTGGATGGCACTGTTATGGGGAGGGGGATCTGTGGATGGCACTGTTATGGGGAGGGGGATCTGTGGATGGCACTGTTATGGGGAGGGGGATCTGTGGATGGCACTGTTATGGGGAGGGGGATCTGTGGATGGCACTGTTATGGGGAGGGGGATCTGTGGATGGCACTGTTATGGGGAGGGGGATCTGTGGATGGCACTGTTAAGGGGGGATCTGTGGATGGCACTGTTATTGGGAGGGGGATCTGTGGATGGCACTGTTATGGGGAGGGGATCTGTGGATGGCACTGTTTAGGGGGGATCTACACTATGTGTGGAGAAAAAGAGGCACAGCACACCAACATCAAAACCTCATCCCAACTGTGAAGTATGGTGGTGGGGTCATCATGGTTTGGGGCTGCTTTGCTGCGTCAGGGCCTGGACGGATTGCTATCATCGAAGGAAAAATGAATTCCCAAGTTTATCAAGACATTTTGCAGGAGAACTTAAGGCCATCTGTCCACCAGCTGAAGCTAAACAGAAGATGGATGTTGCAACAGGGCAACGACCCAAAGCATAGAAGTAAATCAACAACAGAATGGCTTAAACTGAAGAAAATTCGCCTTCTGGAGTGGCCCAGTCAGAGTCCTGACCTCAACCCGATTGAGATGCTGTGGCATGACCTCAAGAAAGCGATTCACACCAGACATCCCAAGAATATTGCTGAACTGAAACAGTTCTGTAAAGATTAATGGTCAAGAATTACTCCTGACCGTTGTGCACGTCTGATCTGCAACTGCAGGAAACTTTTGGTTGAAGTTATTGCTGCCAAAGGAGGTTCAACCAGTTATTAAATCCAAGGGTTCACATACTTTTTCCACCTGCACTGTGAATGTTTACATGGTATGTTCAATAAAAACATGGTAACATTTAATTCTTTGGGTGTTATTAGTTTAAGCAGACTGTGATTGTCTATTGTTGTGACTTAGATGAAGATCAGATCACATTTTATGACCAATATGTGCAGAAATCCATATCATTCCAAAGGGTTCACATACTTTTTCTTGCAACTGTATGTGGAAAACTTGCAATTTTCTATTTACATGGTCCGTTGCTGTATTACCATGAATTCTGAGGTACGTGAATAAGTATGCTTGACACAGCTTAGGTGCATAAAAGATTTACTGAACTATTATAAAATATATATATAATGTAGACAGGGCCGGCGCCACCCATAAGCAGAGTAGGCAACCGCATAGAGCGCACTCTGCCTGGGGGCGCCGGCCGCCGCCTGCGCCCCGCCCCCTACTTGTCATCCATCTGACATCATCTCCTTCTGTTCCTGTACTTGCCGGCCGGATGCACTCCGATGAGTGCAAGCATGAGTTTGTTCACTTCGGGCAGAGAGAGCGGCATGCAGCTGACACACAGCTACGAGACCCTGGTGTATTTAAATCTCATTTAGGCTTTCTTTCAAAAAAGTTTCTCCTGGGATTCGAACTCACGACCTTTCACATCAAAGGCAAGACATTTACCCTCACAGCTGTGAAAGCTGTATTACCAGTTGCTTAAAAAAAAAAAAATAAGACTTCTACTGTAGGTAACTTTGATGCCTAGTGTACATCCATACACATGTCAGCTGCCCCAACACACCCAGCTCTGCTACATCCATACACAGTGTACTGGGGCAGCTGTCATGTGTATGGATGTACACTAAGTATCAAAGTTATCTAGAGTAGAAGTCTTATATATATATTTTTTTAAGTAACTGTCTATACAGTTCTCATAGCTGTGAGGGTAAATGCCTTGCCTCTGATGTGAAAGGTTGTGCGTTCGAATCCCAGGAGAAACTTTTCTGAAAGTGTTTTTTTTTTTTTAAATACCGGACTGTTACTTTACTGCCACGGGGGAGGGGGGGGGGGGCTATTGGCGCCATGATACTGGCTCATGGAGGGGGGAGGAGAGAGGCACTTGATAATGGCACATTAGGGGGCAGGGGGAGAGGATGACACTATGATATTAGCACATGGGCAAGAAATGGACATGAATCATGAGGGGCAGAAATGTGAAATGATGGGGCAAGAAATGGACATGAATCATGAGGGGCAGAAATGTGAAATGATGGGGGGGGGGGGCAAAATGTAGATTTGCTTCTGTTGACAAAAATCCTTGCACCGGCCCTGACTTCGCGCGCAATCCCGCGAGACCAGTGACCTCCAGAGGTGGGTCTCGCGGGATCACGCGCCAAAGACACATGATCTTGGCACGAGCCAAGGCAATGTGGACCTGGAGCACAGCGAGGAGCAGAACCAGGTGAGCACCCCTGGCAACCGCACTCTGACAACCTGCACTAGGGTGTCAGAGGCTGCAGGACAGTGACTGGCAGCAGGGTGGCACACACTTGTGTACAGGGGTCAGGGCACACCTGCTGCTTAACTAGGGGCCATAGATTCTGACTGGCACAGGGTGCCCAGCAGTGGCACATGGAGCCTAATAGGTGGCACAGACTGTCTAAAGGGCTATGAATGGTACAGGGTGCAGGACAGTGCCAGACTGGCAGAGGACACAAGGCAGCATACTGTTTTATGTTGCCCTGGTGGCACAGGATTTCAGACAGTGGCTGAATGGCGCCTGGCAGTGAATAGGTGGCACTGCTCGTGTTTGGTGTGCCAAACTGCTGAACAGCGCAGAGTGATTGGCATCACTGGGATGGTACTAGGTGGCAGACAATGGCTGGATATTATATATACATGACCATAGTCAGACTGGCACAGGGTACGCGACCATAGTCAGACTGGCACAGGGTACATGACCGTAGACTGGCACAGGGTACACGACCATAGTTAAATGTTGCATGCAATAGGTCGCTGAAAAAGGGGAGGGAAAGGGGTGTGGTCAATGGGCGGAGTCAAGGGGGCGGCAAAATTAGCTTTTGCCTAGGGTGGCAAAAATCCTTGCACCAGCCCTGAATGTAGAGAGAAAAGTAAGTGACATTCTCTAAAGCTGTAGACAAACCAGTGAGCTCCCCATCAATCAGTTCCCATCATGGTACCTGGCCGACGTCCATATGATACAAAGAGAGAGGTGTTAGTAGCAAGACCCATCTTACCCTGGTGATGTCTTCAATGGAGCTAATCTTTTTGTTGTGTGCCTAGCAGTTTATTAGCTTCCTGGCCCCTCCTAAATGTCTTCAGTGTTCAGTATGCATCCACAATTACTTCATATCTTAGGGATGCAGCCTGGCACTTATGGTACCACTAACCAACCACATTACAAGGAATTAAAGGGAAAAAAACAACAAAAATAAACCTTGCTAAAAAGTTGCACATTAACCACCTCCGGACCGCCTAACGCAGGATCGCGTTCCGGAGGTGGCAGCCCTGCGCAGAGTCACGCATATATGCGTCATCTCGCGATGGCCGAGATTTCCTGTGAACGCGCGCACACAGGCGCGCGCGCTCACAGGAACGGAAGGTAAGAGAGTTGATCTCCAGCCTGCCAGCGGCGATCGTTCGCTGGCAGGCTGGAGATGTGTTTTTTTTAACCCCTAACAGGTATATTAGACGCTGTTTTGATAACAGCGTCTAATATACCTGCTACCTGGTCCTCTGGTGGTCCCCTTTGTTTGGATCGACCACCAGAGGACACAGGTAGCTCAGTAAAGTAGCACCAAGCACCACTACACTACACCCCCCCCCCGTCACTTATTAACCCCTTATTAGCCCCTGATCACCCCTGATCACCCCATATAGACTCCCTGATCACCCCCCTGTCATTGATTACCCCCCTGTCATTGATCAACCCCCTGTAAAGCTCCATTCAGATGTCCGCATGATTTTTACGGATCCACTGATAGATGGATCGGATCCGCAAAACGCATCCGGACGTCTGAATGAAGCCTTACAGGGGCGTGATCAATGACTGTGGTGATCACCCCACATAGACTCCCTGATCACCCCCCTGTCATTGATTACCCCCCTGTCATTGATTACCCCCCTGTAAAGCTCCATTCAGATGTCCGCATGATTTTTACGGATGCACTGATAGATGGATCGGATCCGCAAAACGCATCCGGACGTCTGAATGAAGCCTTACAGGGGCGTGATCAATGACTGTGGTGATCACCCCATATAGACTCCCTGATCACCCCCCTGTCATTGATTACCCCCCTGTAAAGCTCCATTCAGATGTCCGCATGATTTTTACGGATGCACTGATAGATGGATCGGATCCGCAAAACGCATCCGGACGTCTGAATGAAGCCTTACAGGGGCATGATCAATGACTGTGGTGATCACCCCATATAGACTCCCTGATCACCCCCCTGTAAAGCTCCATTCAGATGTCCGCATGATTTTTACGGATGCACTGATAGATGGATCCGATCCGCAAAACGCATCCGGACGTCTGAATGAAGCCTTACAGGGGCATGATCAATGACTGTGGTGATCACCCCCCTGTCATTGATTACCCCCCTGTAAAGCTCCATTCAGATGTCCGCATGATTTTTCCGGATGCACTGATAGATGGATCGGATCCGCAAAACGCATCCGGACGTCTGAATGAAGCCTTACAGGGGCATGATCAATGACTGTGTTGATCACCCCATATAGACTCCCTGATCACCCCCCTGTAAAGCTCCATTCAGATGTCCGCATGATTTTTACGGATGCACTGATAGATGGATCCGATCCGCAAAACGCATCCGGACGTCTGAATGAAGCCTTACAGGGGCATGATCAATGACTGTGGTGATCACCCCATATAGACTCCCTGATCACCCCCCTGTCATTGATTACACCCCTGTCATTGATCAACCCCCTGTAAAGCTCCATTCAGATGTCCGCATGATTTTTACGGATGCACTGATAGATGGATCGGATCCGCAAAACGCATCCGGACGTCTGAATGAAGCCTTACAGGGGCGTGATCAATGACTGTGGTGATCACCCCATATAGACTCCCTGATCACCCCCCTGTCATTGATTACCCCCCTGTAAAGCTCCATTCAGATGTCCGCATGATTTTTACGGATGCACTGATAGATGGATCGGATCCGCAAAACGCATCCGGACGTCTGAATGAAGCCTTACAGGGGCATGATCAATGACTGTGGTGATCACCCCATATAGACTCCCTGATCACCCCCCTGTAAAGCTCCATTCAGATGTCCGCATGATTTTTACGGATGCACTGATAGATGGATCCGATCCGCAAAACGCATCCGGACGTCTGAATGAAGCCTTACAGGGGCATGATCAATGACTGTGTTGATCACCCCATATAGACTCCCTGATCACCCCCCTGTAAAGCTCCATTCAGATGTCCGCATGATTTTTACGGATGCACTGATAGATGGATCGGATCCGCAAAACGCATCCGGACGTCTGAATGAAGCCTTACAGGGGCGTGATCAATGACTGTGGTGATCACCCCATATAGACTCCCTGATCACCCCCCTGTCATTGATTACCCCCCTGTAAAGCTCCATTCAGATGTCCGCATGATTTTTACGGATGCACTGATAGATGGATCGGATCCGCAAAACGCATCCGGACGTCTGAATGAAGCCTTACAGGGGCATGATCAATGACTGTGGTGATCACCCCATATAGACTCCCTGATCACCCCCCTGTAAAGCTCCATTCAGATGTCCGCATGATTTTTACGGATGCACTGATAGATGGATCCGATCCGCAAAACGCATCCGGACGTCTGAATGAAGCCTTACAGGGGCATGATCAATGACTGTGGTGATCACCCCCCTGTCATTGATTACCCCCCTGTAAAGCTCCATTCAGATGTCCGCATGATTTTTCCGGATGCACTGATAGATGGATCGGATCCGCAAAACGCATCCGGACGTCTGAATGAAGCCTTACAGGGGCATGATCAATGACTGTGTTGATCACCCCATATAGACTCCCTGATCACCCCCCTGTAAAGCTCCATTCAGATGTCCGCATGATTTTTACGGATGCACTGATAGATGGATCCGATCCGCAAAACGCATCCGGACGTCTGAATGAAGCCTTACAGGGGCATGATCAATGACTGTGGTGATCACCCCATATAGACTCCCTGATCACCCCCCTGTCATTGATTACACCCCTGTCATTGATCAACCCCCTGTAAAGCTCCATTCAGATGTCCGCATGATTTTTACGGATGCACTGATAGATGGATCGGATCCGCAAAACGCATCCGGACGTCTGAATGAAGCCTTACAGGGGCGTGATCAATGACTGTGGTGATCACCCCATATAGACTCCCTGATCACCCCCCTGTCATTGATTACCCCCCTGTAAAGCTCCATTCAGATGTCCGCATGATTTTTACGGATGCACTGATAGATGGATCGGATCCGCAAAACGCATCCGGACGTCTGAATGAAGCCTTACAGGGGCATGATCAATGACTGTGGTGATCACCCCATATAGACTCCCTGATCACCCCCCTGTAAAGCTCCATTCAGATGTCCGCATGATTTTTACGGATGCACTGATAGATGGATCCGATCCGCAAAACGCATCCGGACGTCTGAATGAAGCCTTACAGGGGCATGATCAATGACTGTGGTGATCACCCCCCTGTCATTGATTACCCCCCTGTAAAGCTCCATTCAGATGTCCGCATGATTTTTACGGATGCACTGATAGATGGATCGGATCCGCAAAACGCATCCGGACGTCTGAATGAAGCCTTACAGGGGCATGATCAATGACTGTGTTGATCACCCCATATAGACTCCCTGATCACCCCCCTGTAAAGCTCCATTCAGATGTCCGCATGATTTTTACGGATGCACTGATAGATGGATCCGATCCGCAAAACGCATCCGGACGTCTGAATGAAGCCTTACAGGGGCATGATCAATGACTGTGGTGATCACCCCATATAGACTCCCTGATCACCCCCCTGTCATTGATTACACCCCTGTCATTGATCAGCCCCCTGTAAAGCTCCATTCAGATGTCCGCATGATTTTTACGGATGCACTGATAGATGGATCCGATCCGCAAAACGCATCCGGACGTCTGAATGAAGCCTTACAGGGGCGTGATCAATGACTGTGGTGATCACCCCATATAGACTCCCTGATCACCCCCCTGTAAAGCTCCATTCAGATGTCCGCATGATTTTTACGGATGCACTGATAGATGGATCCGATCCGCAAAACGCATCCGGACGTCTGAATGAAGCCTTACAGGGGCATGATCAATGACTGTGGTGATCACCCCCCTGTCATTGATTACCCCCCTGTAAAGCTCCATTCAGATGTCCGCATGATTTTTACGGATGCACTGATAGATGGATCGGATCCGCAAAACGCATCCGGACGTCTGAATGAAGCCTTACAGGGGCATGATCAATGACTGTGTTGATCACCCCATATAGACTCCCTGATCACCCCCCTGTAAAGCTCCATTCAGATGTCCGCATGATTTTTACGGATGCACTGATAGATGGATCCGATCCGCAAAACGCATCCGGACGTCTGAATGAAGCCTTACAGGGGCATGATC
Organism: Bufo bufo; assembly: GCF_905171765.1. NCBI lineage: Eukaryota > Metazoa > Chordata > Amphibia > Anura > Bufonidae > Bufo > Bufo bufo. The sequence goes on along the minus strand of NC_053389.1, from coordinate 508,415,793 downwards.
AATGACTGTGGTGATCACCCCATATAGACTCCCTGATCACCCCCCTGTCATTGATTACACCCCTGTCATTGATCAACCCCCTGTAAAGCTCCATTCAGATGTCCGCATGATTTTTACGGATGCACTGATAGATGGATCCGATCCGCAAAACGCATCCGGACGTCTGAATGAAGCCTTACAGGGGCGTGATCAATGACTGTGGTGATCACCCCATATAGACTCCCTGATCACCCCCCTGTAAAGCTCCATTCAGATGTCCGCATGATTTTTACGGATGCACTGATAGATGGATCCGATCCGCAAAACGCATCCGGACGTCTGAATGAAGCCTTACAGGGGCGTGATCAATGACTGTGGTTATCACCCCATATAGACTCCCTGATCACCCACCTGTCATTGATTACACCCCTGTCATTGATCAACCCCCTGTAAAGCTCCATTCAGATGTCCGCATGATTTTTACGGATGCACTGATAGATGGATCCGATCCGCAAAACGCATCCGGACGTCTGAATGAAGCCTTACAGGGGCATGATCAATGACTGTGGTGATCACCCCATATAGACTCCCTGATCACCACCCCTGTCATTGATCACCACCCCTGTCATTGATCACTCCCCCTGTCATTGATCACCACCCCTGTCATTGATCACCACCCCTGTCATTGATCACTCCCCCTGTCATTGATCACCCCCCCTGTCATTGATCACCCCCCCTGTCATTGATCACCCCTCTGTAAGGCTCCATTCAGACATTTTTTTGGCCCAAGTTAGCGGAATTTTTTTTTTTTTTTCTTACAAAGTCTCATATTCCACTAACTTGTGTCAAAAAATAAAATCTCACATGAACTCACCATACCCCTCACGGAAACCAAATGCGTAAATTTTTTTAGACATTTATATTCCAGACTTCTTCTCACGCTTTAGGGCCCCTAGAATGCCAGGGCAGTATAAATACCCCACATGTGACCCCATTTCGGAAAGAAGACACCCCCAGGTATTCCGTGAGGGCCATATTGAGTCCATGAAAGATTGAAATTTTTGTCCCAAGTTAGCGGAACGGGAGACTTTGTGAGAAAAAAATTAAAAATATCAATTTCCGCTAACTTGTGCCAAAAAAAAAAAATTTCTATGAACTCGCCATGCCCCTCATTGAATACCTTGGGGTGTCTTCTTTCCAAAATGGGGTCACATGTGGGGTATTTATACTGCCCTGGCATTCTAGGGGCCCCAAAGCGTGAGAAGAAGTCTGGTATCCAAATGTCTAAAAATGCCCTCCTAAAAGGAATTTGGGCACCTTTGCGCATCTAGGCTGCAAAAAAGTGTCACACATCTGGTATCGCCGTACTCAGGAGAAGTTGGGGAATGTGTTTTGGGGTGTCATTTTACATATACCCATGCTGGGTGAGAGAAATATCTTGGTCAAATGCCAACTTTGTATAAAAAAATGGGAAAAGTTGTCTTTTGCCAAGATATTTCTCTCACCCAGCATGGGTATATGTAAAATGACACCCCAAAACACATTCCCCACCTTCTCCTGAGTACGGCAATACCAGATGTGTGACACTTTTTTGCAGCCTAGGTGGGCAAAGGGGCCCATATTCCAAAGAGCACCTTTCGGATTTCACAGGTCATTTTTTACAGAATTTGATTTCAAACTCCTTACCACACATTTGGGCCCCTAGAATGCCAGGGCAGTATAACTACCCCACAAGTGACCCCATTTTGGAAAGAAGAGACCCCAAGGTATTCGCTGATGGGCATAGTGAGTTCATGGAAGTTTTTATTTTTTGTCACAAGTTAGTGGAATATGAGACTTTGTATGAAAAAAAAAAAAAAAAAAAAAAAATCATCATTTTCCACTAACTTGTGACAAAAAATAAAAACTTCTAGGAACTTGCCATGCCCCTCACGGAATACCTTGGGGTGTCTTCTTTCCAAAATGGGGTCACTTGTGGGGTAGTTATACTGCCCTGGCATTCTAGGGGCCCAAATGTGTGGTAGGGAGTTTGAAATCAAATTCTGTAAAAAATGACCTGTGAAATCCGAAAGGTGCTCTTTGGAATATGGGCCCCTTTGCCCACCTAGGCTGCAAAAAAGTGTCACACATCTGGTATTGCCGTACTCAGGAGAAGGTGGGGAATGTGTTTTGGGGTGTCATTTTACATATACCCATGCTGGGTGAGAGAAATATCTTGGCAAAAGACAACTTTTCCCATTTTTTTATACAAAGTTCGCATTTGACCAAGATATTTATCTCACCCAGCATGGGTATATGTAAAAAGACACCCCAAAACACATTCCCCACCTTCCCCTGAGTACGGAGATACCAGATGTGTGACACTTTTTTGCAGCCTAGGTGGGCAAAGGGGCCCATATTCCAAAGAGCACCTTTCGGATTTCACAGGTCATTTTTTACAGAATTTGATTTCAAACTCCTTACCACACATTTGGGCCCCTAAAATGCCAGGGCAGTATAACTACCCCACAAGTGACCCCATTTTGGAAAGAAGAGACCCCAAGGTATTTCGTGATGGGCATAGTGAGTTCATAGAAGTTTTTATTTTTTTGTCACAAGTTAGTGGAATATGAGACTTTGTAAGAAAAAAAAAATCAAAAAAAAAAATCATCATTTTCCGCTAACTTGTGACAAAAAATAAAAAGTTCTATGAACTCACTATGCCCATCAGCGAATACCTTAGGGTGTGTACTTTCCGAAATGGGGTCATTTGTGGGGTGTTTGTACTGTCTGGCCATTGTAGAACCTCAGGAAACATGACAGGTGCTCAGAAAGTCAGAGCTGCTTCAAAAAGCGGAAATTCACATTTTTGTACCATAGTTTGTAAACGCTATAACTTTTACCCAAACCATTTTTTTTTTACCCAAACATTTTTTTTTTATCAAAGACATGTAGAACAATAAATTTAGAGCAAAATTTCTATATGGATCTCGTTTTTTTTGCAAAATTTTACAACTGAAAGTGAAAAATGTCATTTTTTTTGCAAAAAAATCGTTAAATTTCAATTAATAACAAAAAAAGTAAAAATGTCAGCAGCAATGAAATACCACCAAATGAAAGCTCTATTAGTGAGAAGAAAAGGAGGTAAAATTCATTTGGGTGGTAAGTTGCATGACCGAGCAATAAACGGTGAAAGTAGTGTAGGTCAGAAGTTTAAAAAGTGGCCTGGTCTTTCAGGGTGTTTAAGCACTGGGGGCTGAAGTGGTTAATTTCTGCAGAACACCTCTGCTCACTCTACCCCATAATAAATACCCTGAGGGGTGTAGTTTCCAAAATGTGGGGTAACTTCTTGCAAGTTCCATTTATTATTTCACGCAGGAGCCTCTACATTTGTCAGCACAAGATGCGTAAATCACCACACTGGCCTCAAATGTGCATGGTGCTCTTTCACTCCTGAACCCTGTTGTATGTCCAGGAAAAAGCTTTAGGGCCACATGTAGGGTGTTTCTAAACCCAGGAAGCACAGCATTAGGCCCCTTGCACACGACCATATGTCTTTTTCAGTATTTTGCGGTCCGCAAAAAATACGGATGACGTCCGTGTGTATTCCCTTTTTTTGCGGAACGGAACAGCTGGCCCCTGATAGAACAGTACTATCCTTGTTCGTTATGGTGACAATAATAGGACATATGGAGTACCTTCCGTTTTTTTTTACGGATCCATTGAAATGAATGGTTTCGTATACGGTCCGTATACGGAACGCAAAAAACCGAACGTAAACGGAAAAAAAAGTTTGTGTGCAAAGAGGCCTTAGGGTACATTCACACGACCATATGTATTTTGCGGTCCACAAAAAGTGTATCCGCAAAATATGGATACCATCAGAATAATATAATCAGTTGGATATGTAAAAGCATTCAAAAGTTATTACCACATAAAGTGACACGTCAGATTTGCAACATTTGGCCATGTCAGGAAGGTGAAAAATAGCTCTGTCAGGAAGGCTTTAAAGGCTTTCTTTCAAAAACAGCACCCCCCCAGTCATAGGTTGTGTGTGGTGTTGCAGCTAAACCCCATTCGCTGAGCTGCAAGACAAGAGATAATTTTTTTTCAAGAAAAGAGAATTTTTTTCTCATTCTTGCATACTCTTTAAGGGCTAATTCACAGCACAGTGATTGGTACGGAAAACACAGTCCTTGTGTCGGCTGCATCTCCCGGACCGAATGAGGCTTTCCTGACCTGAACTGAATGATAATACAGTCAGTTTCTTATCTGATTGCGGGTCTGTTGCACTGTACTGACTTCATTATGTGAGCACAGCACAATCTGATAGGAACTGGATGCATCATAACTCACTATCATAACTCCATGCTGCATTAGTAGCAGCAAAGTAAATAATACTAGTTAAAAAAATGTGTCACCAAAGTAAATAATATTTAAGGGAAATGTGTCACCAAAAATTTGACACATTAAATGGGTTCTCAGGGAATTAAGAAAATGAAAATACTTAAATATTACTTTATTCTAAATATATTCTCAAATACCTTTCATTAGTTATAATGGCTCGTTTTCAATCATCAGGGGAAACAAAATGGCCGCTGTCCCATTAGTTCACACAAAACCTGTCCTGATCACACTTGAGGACAAGTTACTTTACAACACTGAGGTAAAGAGCTGCCTCGTCCTCCTCCTCCTCTCTACTTGTCAGGGATTATGATCCTGAATACAGATGATAAGAACTTTAGCTGAATCTCTGGGGAATTTAGTTCATGAGGAGACATGAAGTACAGAGAGGACGGACAGGACAGGCTGTGGTAATGGAGACTGTATACAAGTACTGCTGCTTATTAGTCACACCCCATCCTCCTCTCATGTCTCCTCATCATCTCCCACAGAGATTCACTTGTATTCAGGATCATAATTCCTGACAAGCAGAGCATGGAGGAGGATGAGGCAGCTCTATGGCTCATTGTGGTGAAGTAACTTGCTCTCCTGTGTGATTAGGACAGGTTTTGTGTGTACTGATAGGACGGCGGCCATTTTATTTCTCCTAATAATTGCTCCCTAGACAAAACAAGCCATTCTAAGTAATGAAAGGTATTTGTGAATATATTTATTATAAAATAATATTTAAGTATTTTCATTTTTTTAATTCCTGGAGAACCCCTTTAATCTGCCAGTTAAAACTTTTTTTCTAATCTGTTTTTATTTTCTGATTACAGATCTATTTATTCTTTTTACTGAACATGACTATGGGGGCGGCCATCTTGCCTGAGCTGTTCTTAACAGCATTTACACAGCATTAAAAAAAATTGCTTTACGGCATCCCCATGGTCTGGAGGGGACCTCATTGATTTCTTTGGGAGAGTTTTCTAGGCATGCTCTGTGACCTGTGCAGAGGTCATTGTACAAGACAAGAATAGATAATCTGTGACAATCACGTATTGTGAATGGTGGATCCTGACTTATCTATACACAGAGGTGATATCATTACAGGCAGGATTAGAATGACAGATAAGCAGGTAACTGCAGTGAAGTGATCTGTACAGACCAAGTTTAAATATAGATATTGACATGGAAAGTAAAAAATAACATTATCAAAAATTCTATAAAAATATGTTAAATGCAAAAACGGTATATAAACAATAGTTCATTTTCTGATGACACATTCCCTTTAAACAGATCTCATCCACATGCTGCATAAAAACATTTGTGCTGCAGATTTTGACTGGGGATTTCCCCCTCTGCAGCACATTTGGTGAACTCTGTGTCAAATCCGAAGCAAAATCCACAACAGACTTTGCGAATTACTGAAAATCCACTGCAGAAAATCAGCCCCTTCTGGCTGTGCCCTAAAAGGGTTGTATGCTGACCTTCCATGTATGGCAGTATGAGAACACCCCAATGATGACACACAGTCTTAGATTTTTGCTTGTAATTTTAAGCCTGTTTTACATTACGTTATATAGAAATGAGAACTAATAAAAGCATGGCTGCACAACATTTCACATGCAAACTATAGAACTGAGAAATGGGGTCATTCAAAATTAAAGTGGTATTATACCTACTAGAAATGAAAAAAATAGAAGCTCTTTGCGTACATTTTTGATCAAACGTGTGTCGGGCCCATCTACCAGGCGTCAAGATGGCTTCCGCAGATGGGTTCCTAACACTAACAGAACTGCCTCTCTTTGGACTTACCTAAGACTACAATATTCAGGGCGATGTAGGAACCAGCTACATTTGTACTCTGCTCAGATGCCCCAGGCAGATGGGCGTTGCTTAGTCTAAAAGAGGCGCTACCCTCAATATATACTACAAGAAAATTTAGACTAACACAATCATGGTCACAGGTAAATATCCATCAAGCAAGCATATAGAGAACTAATAAAAGCATGACTGCACAACATTTCACATTCAAACAATAGAACTGAGAAATGGGGGTCATTCAAAAATGTGCGCAAAGAGCTTCTATTTTTTTTTATTTCTAGTAGGTATAATACCACATTAATTTTGAATGACCCCCATTTCTCAGTTCTATTTGCATGTGAAATGTTGTGCAGCCATGCTTTTATTAGTTCTCTATATGCTTGCTTGATGGATATGCACCTGTGACCATGATTGTGTTAGTCTAAATTTTCTTGTAGTTATATAGAAAGGAATATTTTTCTTTCCAAGCAATGTCTTTTTTATAGCAGTGAAACCAGGAGAAAGAATTAAAAAAGGTTAATGAGTAGAGATGTGAGAATGCTTACATGTGAAACCGATTAATTTTCTGCTAGCTAGAAGAAGCAAGCCTAGCAGATTACACCAAGCACACTCTTTTATATATTGGAGTGATTTATGTGGAACACTTAAAAGATGGTGGTTGGAGGGGAGAGAGGCGAGTACACCCAGCATGCCGCCTTCTGTTGATATGCAATATATGACCAAGGGGCACAGTCATAACTTCAAGCTTACTAATAAACCTCTTAGACTGCCAGTCGTGTTGTGCTCTCATTATTAAGCTTCTTGCTGTGTTTGAAATTAAAAGTTCTGTCAAAAAGAACAGCACATTTTTTAATAAGTAAGTACATCTATATCCTCAACCTTTAGAAATCTGACCAGGGTTTATAAAGATCACATACGGTCCTGGTGGTAAATCCAGACTCTGGAAACCTACTTGAGGAATAAGATCATACCAAGAGGTTTGAGGAGTTACCCAATGCCATAATAAGGTCTGAGGACCTCATTAGGAAATGGGAGAAGGAGTCTGTTGAATCCTGTCTGCGCCTCATGAGACTTTTACTGGAGGAGGAGAAAAGTATTTTAGTGAAAAGTACCACAGAGTTGCAGGACAACATTGTGGCAGCGAAAAAGTTTACGCAGGCACCTTATTTTGAGAAGAGGGAGGTGTCAGGTAGTGACGGGCCTCATGGCTGCTATGGGAGGTTCATGGCAGGAGTTTCCACGTCTTCACCATCAGTCATCAATTCTGAGGTAGCACCAGGTGCCACAATCAGTCTGGGATAAGAGCCCAGCCCAGACCGTCAGTAAAGAGAGAGAGTCTTGGTGCAACAGAGGCCTGCTGGAGGCTCTGGAAGGGTGGTCTTAGCCGGGCTGGCTGAGGGGCCATGGGGATAGGTGTTAGCCTGAACTTTGGGGGACTCCGCGAGGTCTGGGAATCGACAGTCGCTAGGCCAGAGTCAGGCAGACTTCTGGTCCATAATCCCCCAAACGTACTGGACTTTACTTCAGCAATCCCAGGCTGTAACATAGGCTGGAAAACCCGCATGTTGGTACCGTGTGTGAACGGGTGCTATAAGGGCTCTTTCACACTTGCGTTCTTGTCTTCCGGCATAGAGTTCCGTCGTCGGGGCTCTATGCCGGAAGAATCCTGATCAGGATTATCCTAATGCATTCTGAATGGAGAGAAATCCGTTCAGGATGCATCAGGATGTCTTCAGTTCCGGAACGGAACGTTTTTTGGCCGGAGAAAATACCGCAGCATGCTGCGCTTTTTGCTCCGGCCAAAAATCCGGAACACTTGCCGCAAGGCCGGATCCGGAATTAATGCCCATTGAAAGGCATTGATCCGGATCCGGCCTTAAGCTAAACGTCGTTTCGGCCTATTGCCGGAGCCGACATTTAGCTTTTTCTGAATGGTTACCATGGCTGCAAGGACGCTAAAGTCCTGGCAGCCATGGTAAAGTGGAGCGGGGAGCGGGGGAGCAGTGTACTTACCTTCCGTGCGGCTCCCCGGGCGCTCCAGAGTGACGTCAGGGTGCCCCAAGCGCATTGATCATGTGATCGCATGGATCACGTCACCCATGCGCATGGGGCGCTCTGACGTCACTCTGGAGCGCCCCGGGAGCCGCACGGACTGTAAGTATACCGCTCCCGCTCCTACTATGGCAACCAGGACTTTAATAGCGTCCTGGGTGCCATAGTAACACTGAACGCATTTGGAAGATGGTTCCGTCTTCAAATGCTTTCAGTACACTTGCGTTTTTCCGGATCCGGAGTGTAATTCCGGCAAGTGGAGTACACGCCGGATCCGGACAACGCAAGTGTGAAAGAGGCCTAAGTGAGGTAGGATTATTCCTGTTTAGTTAGAGCCCAGACGGGCAAGGCGTTTGTTTTGTTATTTTTGTTTGGCTGTTGTCAAAATAAACCTGACATTTTAACCTGCAATCCGGCTGTTGTAGACATAATTGTGACAATGACCCCCGAAAAAGAGCTAATCCCTCACAGAGGCCACATTACAACAAGCGGTGGAGAAATTCACCAGCTACATCAGAGAAAGGAAACACTCCTTATATGTACGTGACACCAGGGATTTTAAAGGGTTTCTATCACTTGGTATGACATAATTAGCTGTCAGACACTAGCGATCTGCTAGTGTCTGCTCTGGCCAACCATCCTACTATAATCACTTGTAGGGCAGCGGTTTTGCTAAAAAACTAACTTTTATAAATATGCTAATGAGCTTCTAGGTGCTATGTGGGCGTCATTAGCACCTAGAGGCTCCGTCTACCTTCATACACAGCCGCCGCCCAGCGCGTCCCTCCAGCCCGCCCATGTCCTCCTCCGTGTGACGCAGCGGACGAGTTCTCGCGCATGCGCCGTGCGCGGCTGTATTCGGCGCATTTGAGATCTCAGCTCGGAGCGGTCAGACATTCAATGCGCATGCGCGGCTGTATTTGGCGCATGCGCATTGAATGTCTGACCGCTCCGAGCTGAGATCTCAAATGCGCCGAATACAGCCGCGCACGGCGCATGCGCGAGAACTCGTCTGCTGCGTCACACGGAGGAGGACATGGGCGGGCTGGAGGGACGCGCTGGGCGGCGGCTGTGTATGAAGGTAGACGGAGCCTCTAGGTGCTAATGACGCCCACATAGCACCTAGAGGCTCATTAGCATATTTATAAAAGTTAGTTTTTTAGCAAAACCGCTGCCCCACAAGTGATTATAGTAGGATGGTTGGCCAGAGCAGACACTAGCAGATCGCTAGTGTCTGACAGCTAATTAAGTCATACCAAGTGATAGAAACCCTTTAAGGAACTAAAAATATTTGAGTTTACTGTGAAGTATAATAAAAGAAACCAGGAAACTGAAACAGACATCTCCTCCTCTGAGGGGGACATTGACGGAGAAACTTTCTCTAACACCACATTCAGGAATAGAGGTGGGAATAGAGGCCGAGGTTGGCGACCAAATAGAAATAGGGGAAGAGGCAGCGGAGACAGTGGTCCCATCGGAGGTGTTTTTTTACGGATGGGCTCAGAGTGATGGCCAGTTCGCCGTGTTCGCCAGCGAACACATGCTGCCTGCCATCTTAACTCACAAGTCCGGCGATGCACAGGTAAGCCCTTATCTGTGCCTGTGCCGCGAGCCGGTCTGAAAAAAATGCGGTCACCCGGAGCAGGCAGTTCCGAAAACAGCCGCCGGGGGCCTTCATTGGGCTGTTCTCGGAACTGCCTGCTTGCGGGCGAACACAGCGAGCTGGCCATCACTGCTCAGAATACCATCTAAGAAACAGAAAAAATCTATAGGATTAAAAACACTGAAGACCTCCAGATCAATAATTTGTCACAGCGTACTCTCACAGGCACAGAAATGGAGGTACTTCGGAAAGGGCTATTCTTCGTCCCTACATGTAATTATATTTGGGTTAAAGACCTGAATTTGTTTATAAGACGTTTAAAATGGAAAAAGTTCTTCTCTACCCATGATCGAGACCAATTCCGCCTGTTGGGGACAGAGGAGGAGGAGCTAGGTGACGTCTGACTGCTTGCAGATCTCTTAGAAGAGGGCCAAAGGCCAATTAGTGCAGGCCCCTTCACCCAACTGAAGCCTCCATTCAGAAAAAGTCCACCTCCTAATGAGTACTCTCCTTTAGACGCATTTCTAACTGTGGTAACTGAAAAACTGCGGTCTCTAAGTACTCAGGGGTGGAAAAAGAGAAATCTGACTCCAACTGAAAATGAGGCCTTAAATTCCCTGACCGATGATGAAAGCATAATTATTAAACCCTCCGATAAAAGGGGTAATGTGGGGATTCTAGCAGTTGAGGCCTATAGGGACATGTGCCTGCGTATCCTCAATGCCAACATGTGTTATGTAAGGTTGGACAAATATGCATGTCAGGACCTGAAGAATAATTTGACAAGGATCCTGGGTCAAGCTAGGAATGAAAAACGGATCAGTAAAAAATAAGCTTTCTTATCTTCTAACTAAATATCTGATAACACAGTTCTACAGTCTGCCCAAAATCCATAAAGGGGTCACACCTCTCAAGGGCAGACCAATTGTGTCTGGTGTGGGGAGTTTAACAGAGAGGATTAGTTCCTACGTGGATGAGATTCTACATCCATTTGTTGTGAGTTTGCCCTCACACGTGAGGGACTCCATGGACTTTTTAAGACGCCTCAATGATATCTATTGTGAGGAGGGAGTGCTATTGGCTAGTCTTGATGTGGAGGCCCTCTACAGCTCAATCCCACATGAGAGTGGGTGTGAAGCTATGGGGGCTTTCCTGGCGGAAAGGGGGTCACATCTCAAAGCACACAATTTTTTTCATTACACTACAATTTATTCTGCAGAATAATATCTTTGTTTGATCGGCAGATCTTCCGCCAGCTCAGCGGAGTCGCGATGGGTAGTCCTTTTGCCCTAACCTTCGCTAATCTCTACCTGGGCTGGTGGAAGAAAGAGGTCGTCTTTGGTGAGAACATGAGTCGATGGGCCTCATTAATTTTGTTATGGCTGAGGTTCATAGACAACGTGTTCATTCTCTGGAATGACACTAAACCGGCCTTTGAGCAGTTTGTGTCCTTTGTCAATGAAAATAATGTAGGCTTGTTCTTCACGACTGAGATAGATGAGGTCAACCTAACATTCTTAGATCCATCAGTGTGGGCCCGGACAGGAAGATTAAAACTAAGATGTTCAAGAAACCCAAGGCCACCAACACGCTTCTTAGGTGGGAAAGTAGCCACCCGCTAAAGGGTAGTATTTACAAGCTAGACGAAACTGCTCAGAGTGGACTGATTTCAGAACAGCTGCAATGGAATTATAGACTAGGTTTAGGCAGAGAGGTTATCCAAAGAACCTTTAAGGCAGGCATACCGCTATGCAGCGGCCTGTAATAGAGAGAACCTCTTGCATCCTAAGAGTCGCACAAACGATGATCCCAAAGTGACGATCATTGATACCTTTGATGAGGCACATGTAGAAATACGCACAGTTCTGAGAGACCATTGGGGAATACTGAGATCAGACCCTGACATAGGCTATCTTGTTGGGAAATATCCCCTTATTACTTATTGATGTGGGGGCAACCGCAGGGATAAGTTAGTGCATAGTGCGTTCTTTGCTCCAGGATCTTCCACTTGGCTGCCTATAAAAACGTCTGGGACATTCAAATGTAGCGGGTGCGTGGCGTGTAAAGCAATTAAAAAGGGGGACACCATCACTAGCAGTGTCAATAAGAGGAGTTATAAAGTCAGATGCTGTATAAACTGTAAAACTATTGGAGTTGTGTATGTTGCAACATGTGCATGCAGCCTACAACGCGTAGGAAAAACTAAGCGAGAATTCAGACGACGGATAGCATTTACGTGACATAGAAAATAACACTAACACTCCTTTAGCACAGCATATGGTCTTATGTCATCAGGGTATGCGAAATTGCATCAGTTTTCAGGGCATAGAGCACCTCACAGCGTCTCCCAGAGGGGGGATATTGATAACCTCCTCCTGCACAAGGAGGCCCAGTGGACGTTCACCCTCCAAATGGTGAACTGGGGCTCAATGAATTTATATCCTATGCATGTTTTATTTAATGATGTGAGCCCTGCTCAGAGTGGTCCTGCAGAAGAGGACCGCTTTGTCATTGAGAGGATATATGGATAAGGCCCTTGGATAGATACAGATATATCTCGCCAATTGCGATACATATAAAGTACAGTAGTTATGCTCCTTTTTCTTGTTTGACATCTTCATATTCTATCAGATTGGTGTGCTCCTTGCCAATATGACTGTGTCAATGGTATTCCTCTTGATAAGGAGTTGACACATACATCACGTTTTATATATGGCTACTTATCGTAGTAATGATTGATATCTCCCTTGATGTCAACCCTGCATATCTATATAAATATGTCCTGATATGGATCTGTGGTGTAGTAATGGTTAATAGCCACTATAGTATGAGTTATATACATGTACAGAGCCCCTGGTAATTCTTCAGTTTTTTTGGGGGGGCTGTTTCGCCACTCGCTCCAGCGATGAAGAGGCGGGGCGGGGGAGTGCCGAGCATGACACTCCCCCACACTGATAGGATCCCGCGATTCCGGCACAGCCCGGAGGATGCGGAAACTAGGCTTCATAAACAGGCACATTGAGCGGCCGCGTTATGGCCGTTCCAGTGCCGCAAGCTATGTCTCGATGAGCTGCACGTGTGATGCCAATGGCGTTGCAGCATCTTTATATGTTGATCTGTCTGTTATCACAATTAAGCGCTCCTGATGAAGAGGCTGATGTGTATGAGAAGCCTCAGAAACGCGTCGAGTGCAAAGTGTATGAATGAATGACAGTAAGAAGAGTCAGAGTCAATAGCAGCAAGAGCAGTTAGCCTATGTGAGACAGCAGTAGTCTATGGGCCAGATTTATCATTACACTTACATCTTAATCCACTTTTACATATGTCCAAAGTCACTTTTGGCTAAGTCAGATTTATTAATGGTCCTTTAACCCCTTAGGGACCCATGACGTATCGGTACGGCATGGTTCCCGAGTCCTTAAGGACCCATGACGTACCGGTACGTCATGTGTTGTTCCGATCACCGCTGCCCGGTGGGCGGTGATCGGAACAAGGTGTCTGCTCAAATCATTGAGCAGGCACCTCGGCTAAATGCGCGGGGGAATCCCGTGACCCCCCTGTGTCGGCGATCGCCGCAAACCGCACGTTAATTCAGACTTGCGGTTTGCGGCTTTTCTAAGTGGCGGCGGTGGTGGCTCCATAGGGTCCCCATGGGGCTGTCGGGGGGGGGGGGGGGACCCGATGGCATGGAAGGCAGCGCGATGTCTAAGGAAGGCATCGCGCTGCCTTCCGGTGACGAGCCTGTGAGATCCAGCCCCCTGGATCTCACAGGTTGGAAGCTGTATGAGTTTTCCCCAAAAAAATTTTCCCCAAAAAAATTAAAAGTTTCAAGTAAAAAAAAGTTTTCCCCAAAAAAATTAAAAGTTTCAAGTAAAAAAAAACAAAAACGTCATTTTCCCCAAATAAAGTTAACCACTTGCCATCTGGGCCATTTGCCCCCTTCCTGACCAGGCCTAATTTTGCAAAACTGACATATCTCACTTTATGTGGTAATAACTTTGGAACGCCTTTACTTATCCAAGTCATTCAGAGACTGTTTTCTCGTGACACATTGTACTTCATGACAGTCCTAAATTTGAGTCAAAATATTTCACCTTTATTTATGAAAAAATCCCAAATTTACCCAAAATTTTGAAAAATTCGCAATTTTCTAAATTTCAATTTCTCTGCTTTTAAAACAGAAAGTGATATCTCATAAAATATTTATTACTTAACATTCCCCATATGTCTACTTTATGTTGGCATCATTTTGGAAATGTCATTTTATTTTTTTAGGACGTTAGAAGGCTTAGAAGTTTAGAAGCAATTCTTCAAATTTTTAAGAAAATTGCCAAAACCCACTTTTTAAGGACCAGTTCAGGTCTGAAGTCACTTTGTGGGGCCTACATAGTGGATACCCCCATAAATAACCCCATTGTAGAAACTACACCCCTCAAGGTATTCAAAACCGATTTTACAAACTTTGTTAACCCTTTAGGCGTTCCACAAGAATTAAAGGAAAATGGAGATCATATTTTTAAATTTCACTTTTTTGGCAGATTTTCCATTTTAATAAAAAAATTTCTTTAACACATCGATGGTTAACAGCCAAACAAAACTCAATATTTATTACCCAGATTCTGCGGTTTACAGAAACACCCCACATGTGGTCAAAAACTGCTGTATGGGCACACGGCAGGGCACAGAAGAAAAGGAACTCCACATGGTTTTTAGATGCCATGTCCCATTTGAAGCCCCCTGATGCACCCTTACAGTAGAAACTCCCAAGAAGTGATCCCATTTTGGAAACTAGGGGATAAGGTGCCAGTTTTATTAGTACTATTTTTGGGTACATATGATTTTTTTTATCATTCATTATAACACTTTATGGGGCAAGGTGACCAAAAAATTGGTTGTTTTAGCACAGTTTCTATTTATTTATTTTTACAGCGTTCACCTGAGGGGTTCAGTCAAGTGACATTTTTATAGAGCAGATTGTTACGGATGTGGCGATACCTAATATGTATACTTTTTCTTATTTATTAAAGTTTTACACAATAATAGCATTTTTGAAACAAAAAAATTATGTTTTAATGTGTCCATGTTCTGAGAGCTATAGTTTTTTTTATTTTTTTAGAGATTTTCTTATGTAGGGGCTAATTTTTTGCGGGATGAGGTGACGGTTTTATTGGTACCATTTTGTAGGACATACGCGTTTTTGATCACTTGGTGTTGCACCTTTTGTGATGTAAGGTGACAAAAATTGTTTGTTTTGACACCGTTTCTTTTTTTTTTATTTTTACGGTGTTCACCCGAGGGGTTAGGTCATGTGATATTTTTATAGAGCTCGTTTTTACGGACGTGGCAATACCAAATGTGTCTATTTAATTTTATTTTTTCTATTTTTAACATTTTTTTTTTATTTCTTACTTGGGGAATTTTTTTTTTTTACATGTGAAACCTTTTTTCTATTTAATTTTTTCAACCCTTTATTTTTTTATTTTTTATTTTACACTTTTCATCCCCCATAAGGTCATACAAGACCTCTGGGGTACATTTGCCTCACTTTTTTTTTTTTTCACTGTTGATTTCTCCTGTAACTGGGGCTGACATAGTAGCCCCAGTTACAGAAGAAATGCACCCCCCAGAGAGGCTGTACAGCATAATTCTGCACTGTACAGCCTCAGTGCAGGGCTGATCGAGGTCTGTGAAAGACCTCACACAGCTCCTGCACTCTCCGGTCACGGCGGTCACATGACCGCCGGGCCGGAACAGGAAGCGCATAGCGATCAAAAAGGCGTTTGCCCACCAAAATAGAACCAATCAAACCGTCACCTCATCCCGCAAAAAATGAGCCCCTACCTGAGACAATCTCCCAAAAAATAAAAAAAACTATGGCTCAGAATATGGAGACACTAAAACATAATTTTTTTTGTTTTAAAAAAGCTGTTATTGTGTAAAACTTACATAAATAAAAAAAAGTATACATATTTGGTATCGCCGCGTTCGTATCGACCGGCTCTATAAACATATCACATGACCGAACCCCTCAGATGAACACCGTAAAAAGTCAAAAATAAAAAATAAAAACTGTTCTAAATAAACCATTTTTTGGTCACCTTACATCACAAAAAGTGTAATAGCAAGCGATCAAAAAGTCATATGCACCCCAAAATAGTGCCAATCAAACAGTCATCTCAACCCGCAAAAAATGAGACCCTACCTAAGATAATCGCCCAAAAACTGAAAAAACTATGGCTCTCAGAATATGGAGACACTAAAACATGATTTTTTTTTGTTTCAAAAATGATATTATTGTGTAAAACTTACATAAATAAAAAAAATGTATACATATTAGGTATCGCCGCGTCCGTATCGACCGGCTCTATAAAAATATCACATGACCTAACCCCCTCAGATGAACACCGTAAAAAATGTAAAATAAAAACTGCTAAATAAACCATTTTTTGTCACCTTACATCACAAAAAGTGTAATAGCAAGCGATCAAAAAGTCACACGCACCCCAAAATAGTGCCAATAAAACCGTCATCTCATCCTGCAAAAACTTACATAAATAAATAAAAGTATACATATTGGGTATCGCCGCATCCGTGACAACCTGGTCTATAAAAATATCACATGATCTAACCTGTCAGATGAATATTGTAAATAACAAAAAATAAAAACGGTGCCAAAACAGCTATTTCTTGTTACCTTGCCTAAACTAGTACCAACAAAACTGCCACCCTATCCTGTAGTTTCTAAAATGGGGTCACTTTTATGGAGTTTCTACTCTAGGGGTGCATCAGGGGGGCTTCAAATGGGACATGGTGTCAAAAAAAACAGTCCAGCAAAATCTGCCTTCCAAAACCCGTATGGCATTCCTTTGCTTCTGCGCCCTGCCGTGTGCCCGTACAGCAGTTTACGACCACATATGGGGTGTTTCTGTAAACTACAGAATCAGGGCCATAAATATTGAGTTTTGTTTGGCTGTTAACCCTTTCTTTGTTACTGGGAAAAATGATTAAAATTGAAAATTTGCCAAAAAATGGAAATTCTGAAATTTCATCTCCATTTGCCAATAACTCTTGTGGAACACCTAAAGGGTTAACGACGTTTGTAAAATCAGTTTTGAATACCTTGAGGGGTGTAGTTTCTTAGATGGGGTCACTTTTATGGAGTTTCTACTCTAGGGGTGCATCAGGGGGGCTTCAAATGGGACATGGTCTCAAAAAAAACAGTCTAGCAAAACCTGCCTTCCAAAAACCGTATGGGATTCCTTTCCTTCTGCGCCCTGCCGTGTGCCCGTACAGCGGTTTACGACCACATATGGGGTGTTTCTGTAAACTACAGAATCAGGGCCATAAATATTGAGTTTGGTTTGGCTGTTAACCCTTGCTTTGTAACTGGAAAAAAATTATTCAAATGGAAAATCTGCCCAAAAAAATGTGAAATTGTATCTCTATATTCCATTAATTCTTGTGGAACACCGAAATGGTTAACAAAGTTTGTAAAATCAGTTTTGAATACCTTGAGGGGTGTAGTTTATAGAATGGGGTCATTTTTGGGTGGTTTCTATTATGTAAGCCTCGCAAAGTGACTTCAGACCTGAACTGGTCCCTAAAAATTGGGTTTTTGAAAATTTGCTTCTAAACTTCTAAGCCTTGTAACATCCCCTAAAAATAAAATATCATTCCCAAAATGATCCAAACATGAAGTAGACATATGGGGAATGTAAAGTAATAACTATTTTTGGAGGTATTCCTATGTATTATAGAAGTAGAGAAATTCAAACTTGCAATTTTTTTTTACAAATTTTGGGTAAATTTTGTATTTTTTTATAAATAAAAATGAATTTTTTTTACTTCATTTTACCAGTGTCATGAAGTACAATATGTGATGAAAAAACAATCTCAGAATGGCCTGGATAAGCCAAAGCGTTTTAAAGTTATCAGCACTTAAAGTGACACTGGTCAGATTTGCAAAAAATGGCCAAGTCCTTAAGGTGAAATAGGGCTGAGTCCTTAAGGGGTTAATACTGTGATGAATGTGGTTTGACGGTAGCAGTTTATCCTTCAGTAAGTGGCTTTACAAAATTTGCACGTCTTTACGAAAAAGTTGAAAGTTCTATTAAAAAGTCGCATAAGATAAGCATGTTCCTCACTGGAGTGACATTGCACAATTTTTAGCGACTTTTTTAAATTGTTGCAATAGTAATTCTGTCTAGAGATTCATTTACATAAGAAAACAGCCCACTTTCAGAAAACTGGCAAGCATAGTGCAGAGCCAATAAAAGTCGCAGATTTTTGCGGTTTTAGCGATTGCGCAAAAATTTGCGACTTTTTCACTCCATTTTTTTGACTTGAGCTAATGATAAATATGGCCCTATGTGTTCATAGTGAGCTCTTTAGGAAAGGTGGTGGGGGAGTAAAAGAGTTTTTGGAGGTGAATAGCTGAAAAGGAAGTATGTGTGAGAGGCCATTGTTCACTGACTAAATGAAAATAGGTTCAGTGATAGACTGAGGTCCAGGTGCACATATTAATTCCTCCCCCCCACATCAGCCTTGTCCCCCAGGGGAGATAGCGGTGCCTGCACATTGGCTGGTGAATTATCCGTGAAGAATAAGTGGGATTGGACAATCTATATTTTATGAGATCTTTCTTCCCTAATTATTTTAATACATATTTAATAAAAGTTACATTTTAGCGCCATTTTTTTTTTGCTTAGTGAACCCCCTGTAAGTACATCTTGCTTCAGGACTTGAGTATTAGTACTGGAAGACACTAACTTTATTAGAGTCCATTGATGGTTTTAAGACATGTCATATGCAGTCCTAACATGCTGTCTCTTATGGTTTGCGCTGATTGTTTTGGCACTTCTATGAATTCTCTTTTCTGCGTGTATGTTTCCCTGTAAGTCCATGTCATCCACAAATCAGCAGGGAGCAAAGAAGCCAATACCTGCATTTATTTTTAGGCTGCAATACAACCTGATATTTCCAAATGTCACATTTTCTTCTCAGTCTTAGATGTGCATGCTATCCCTTGGGAAGCCTGCTAACAAGATGTTATTAACAAGGTTCCAAACATTTATTTTACTATAATAAGCAAAATAGCATCATCTGTTATGCGAAGTGCCACTTTAATATAACTATCTCAATGTTTTCTTGATTTGGTTGATGCTCATTGACTATTATGATCAGAGACTGATAAGTGGTAAATCAGCGCAGATGCTTCACAACTCTGGATTATTGAAGGCGTGAGACTGTGCACACTTTAGGGGGAATTTATCATGAGGAGAATATTTGAAGTTAGTTTTGCTTGAGTACTTTCTGCCACATTTATCAGATGTCACTTGTTTAATAAATTTGTCTTATCCTTAAACCTAACACTTCTCTCTAGAGAAGCTCCTCCAGTTTTCCTACTGCCAGTGATGGTCAGTTCGCTAACGAACACATTCAGGCTGCCATCTTGACTCACCCGTCCGGCGATGCACAGGTACGCCCTTACCTGTGTCGGGAGCCGGTCTGAAATCAAATGCGGTCACCGGGAGCAGGCAGTTCCGAGAGCAGCCGCCGGGGGCCTTCATCGGGCTGTTCTCGGAACTGCCTGCTCCCGGTGACCGCATTTGATTTCAGACCGGCTCCAGGCACAGGTAAGGGCTTACCTGTGCATCGCCGGACGAGTGAGTCAAGATGGCACCCTCCTAATGGAGTGAGATTGTGACTTTTTTGGGACTTTTAAAAAAAGTCGCAATGATAAATCTGGACTGAAACTCATTAACATAGCTAACATAGCTAAACTCATTCACATATTACACAACTGGAGTGAGTGGTGTTAAAATGCAAAAAGTCGCAATAGTCCTATTTTGTGACTTTTTCAGTCCGAATTCTGAAGTTGAAGGTATGATAAATAAGGGCCTTTTTTTTTTTTTTCTTCATGTTTAGTTTATGCACCAAGAAAGCTCCTGGCACTTATAGAGAGCATATCGATATTTTTGGCTGGTATGCATTGGCATATCTTTTTTTCACTGTATAAGGCTACTTTCACACCTGCGTTCGGGTGTCCGCTCGTGAGCTCCGTTTGAAGGCTCTCACAAGCGGCCCCGAACGCATCCGTCCAGCCCTAATGCATTCTCAGTGGACGCGGATCCGCTCAGAATGCATCAGTCTGGCGGCGTTCAGCCTCCGCTCCGCTCAGCGAGCAGACACCTAAACGCTGCTTGCAGCGTTTAGGTGTCCGCCTGGCCGTGCGGAGGCAAGCGGATACGTCCAGACTTACAATGTAAGTCAATGGGGGCGGATCCGTTTGAAGATGACACCATATGGCTCAATCTTCAAGCGGATCCGTTCCCCATTGACTTTCAATGTAAAGTCTGGACGGATCCGTTCAGGCTACTTTCAGACTTAGAAATTTAGAAGACTTAGAAGTTATAATGCAGACGGATCCGTTCTGAACGGATGCAAACGTCTGCATTATAGGAGCGGGTCCGTCTGATGAAACATCAGACGGACCCGCTCCGAACGCAAGTGTGAAAGTAGCCTAAGAAAGGATAGTCTATCTACAAAGGGTGTATTTTTTATAATTGTATATTTATTGACAGTTTTATGATAATAACAACATGAGTTAAAAAAACTAACTCAGGTAATCCACATTGAGGTATACAAAAAAAAATCATCTCGATTAAGATCCTGAGTGAGATAAAACATCAGAGATAACATGCAAAAAAAAATTCTAAATAATGGTCCTAGTAAGAGGCAAGAGAAGTGACTAACAATACCTGATGAGATATAGAAAGGAAACAGTCAACAAAGACAAAAAACAAGACACATAAGGCTACTTTCACACTGGTGTTTTGGCTTTCCATTTGTGAGATCCGTTCAGGGCTCTCACAAACCGTCCAAAACGGATCAGTTTTGCCCTAATACATTCTGAATGGAAAAGGATCCGCTCAGAATGCATTAGTTTTCCTCAGTTTGCCCCCGTACCGTCTCCATTCTGCTTTGGAGGCAGACACTAAAACGCTGCCGTCAGCGTTTTGGGGTCCGTCTGATGAAACTGAGCCAATCCGTTTTCTATGACACAATCTGGCACAATAGAAAACGGATCCGACCTCCATTAACTTTCAATGGTGTTCAAGACGGATCTGTCTTGGCTATGTTAAAGATAATACAAACGGATCCGTTCTGAATGGATGCAGACGGTTGTATTATCTGAACGGATCCGTCTGTGCAGATCCATGACGGATCTGTACCAAACGTGAGTGTGAAAGTAGCCTAAGGTGTAAGGAAAGGGAAAGACTAGGTGTGCATTTCTGTGGAGTTTACAAATATCTATGATTCCTGTATGCATCCCAGATCCCCCAAGTGGTATCAAATAGTTCTAGTTTATTCTGAATCAAAGCAGTAATATATTCCATAGATCTGATTTCTACAACTTTAGCATACAATTCTACCAGGGTTGGGGTATTATTTAGTTTCTAATAGTGTGCTATAAGGCATTGAGCTCCCGTGAGGATCTGCACTCTGAGTTTAAAAGTAGACTTCCTAACAGGGGTGGGTGTAATATTAGGTAGATAACATAGGAAGTCAAGAGGTGCATCATATCGCAGAAGGTCCTGGATTAAGTTGACCTTTCCAATAGGACGTATCAAAGGACGTAAAATGGGGAACATAGTACCTAGAAGAGTACCACATCTCCAGCAGACCTCCAGGGTAGTAGGATTCAATCCATGAAGTAGGTCGGGAGTGTGTTACCATTGCATAAGTGTCTAATATACTGGTTTTCTTTGTTTAGTACTAAAAGAAAAAACTTTGCCACAAAAGGTGTATTTAAATCACTGTGCATTGAAGCAAGAAAATAGAAAACGTATAGCCAGCATCTTCACCTTGCGTCTTCATTCCATACCCGTCAGTACATCAAAAAGGCAATGTTTCAGCTCACTACAAGCCTTTCTCAAGCTATACAAAAACAATAAAATTGCACGTATAAATACCTAATACAAAAGCGGTGTAACTACATTCCAGCAATCACCATACGTGAGCTCATAATACAATCTATCACATGTGTAGGCACCAATCGTGGTCATTATTCATATTATGGATTAAATCACATCCATTTACCATCCAATAGCAGCGTAACATCATTAATAATGAAGAATAGGTCAGAGGGCTGTAAGATGGCCACATCTACGGTCGGCGTCTCTCGTCTGATACTGCACGTTCCATTACATCATATCCACTTCCTCCCAACTAGGCATCTTCTGCCTCTTAACTGTGCATGCATTGTGTTCAGTTGAGGTTCATGGATAGATCATCAGCTTCTGATCGGCGGGGGTCCGACACCCGTGAACCCCGCCGATCAGCTGTTTGAGAATGCAGCGGCGCTCCAGCAGCGCCGCGGCCTTCTCACTGATTACTGCTGGCCCAGTGACGTCACGACTAGTATCACTGGCCTGGGCGCAGCTAAGCTCTGTTCATTTGAATGGAGCTTAGCCCTTCCCAGGCCAGTTGATACTAGTCGTGACGTCACTGGGCCGGAGGTAAACAGTGAGAAGGCCGCGGCGCTGCTGGAGCGCCGCTGCCTTCTCAAACAGCTGATCGGCGGGGGTCCCGGGTGTCGGACCCCCACCGATCAGAAGCTGATGATCTATCCAGAGGATGGATCATCAGTTTAAACAAAAGGCAGAACCCCTTTAAGTCTGCTAAATATGCTCCCGAGTTCTGTGTCAGTGTGATGTACAGGTGAAACTCAAAAAAATTTGAATATCGTGCAAAAGTCCATTTATTTCAGTAATGCAAATTAAAAGGAATTGCATTAATGTAGCTTAAAATTAGAATTTTGTGAAAAGGTTCAATATTCTAGGCTCAAAGTGTCACACTCTAGTCAGCTAATTAATCCATACCCCCTAAGCAAAGGGTACCTCAAAATTGTGACTTTGGGGTTTCATAAGCTGTAAGCCATAATCATCCAAATTATAACAAATAAAGGCTTGAAATATCTCGCTTTGCATATAATGAGTCTATCTCATATGTTAGTTTCACCTTTTAAGTTGGATTACTGAAATAAATGAACTTTACACAATATTCAAATTTTTCGAGTTTCACATGTATATCTCTTCAGTTCTGTGACCTGCCCTAATTGTGCAACATGTCATGTCTAGCTTTAGTCCGTTTTTTGTCTGTCTGTGCCCTGTGTTTATATCTCAAGTTTGTGTCTAGACTGATAAGGTTAAGTCCATGCCTGAATTCTGACCAGGTATTAAATGCCATTGCCATGTGTCTGTTCTATGTATTCTATGTTCTCTTTTTGCTTGACCTTGTTTATAACCAGGGCTGTGGAGTCGGAGTCGAGGAGTGAGAGTCGGAGGCAATTTTGGGTACCTGGAGTCAGAGTCGGCAAAAAATGAACCGACTCCGTCTCCTGCGAAATTTAAATTGGAATAAAAAATAAAAAAACAAGTTTAAATGTCCCAATTCACAAAAAGTAATAATTAATTGCCGTATTTTTCGCCCTATAAGACGCACCTGCCCCTAAGACGCACCTAGGTTTTTGAGGAGGAAAATAAGAAAAAAAATATTTTGAACCAAAAGGTGTGCTTTTGGTGGGTTTTGAACTAACGGTGGTCTGTGGATGACACTATTATGGGGGCATCTGTGGATGGCACTGTTATGGGGGCATCTGTGGATGGCACTGTTATGGGTGCATCTGTGGATGGCACTGTTATGGGTGCATCTGTGGATGGCACTGTTATGGGGCATCTGTGGATGGCACTGTTATAGGGGCATCTGTGGATGGCACTGTTATGTGGGATCATTGTGGGGGCATCTGTGGATTGCACTGTTATGGGGGCATCTGTGGATGACACATATATAGCATCTTATCTTATGTGTCATCCACAGATCCCCCATAACAGTGTCATCCACAGATCCCCCACTAGCTTTTTGGCAGTCAGGAGGCTGGGCGGGCGCTCGCAGCGTAGCTCACTACGTCACGCACCTGCGCCGCCTGCTTCATTCATAAAGTGGGCGGAGCAGGCGCGCGACGTAGTGAGCTACGCTACGAGCGCCTGCCCGCCCGTCCTCCTGACTGCCAAGAAGTTAGTAGTAAGTAGTACAGCGCTAGATTTAAGATGATTGGAATACGTTAACAATACCCACAAGTTAGATATGATTACCGTATACTACAGTGAGCGGGGCCCGGTGTAGTAGAATACAGTGATTGCACTGGGCCCCGCTGCCATTACAGAAACAGATGCCGGCCCCCAGCCCCTCCTCCCTCTCAGCCTATTCGGTTGCAGCATTCGCCCCATAAGACACACTGCTATTTTTCCCCCACTTTTGGGGCGAAAAAGTGCGTCTTATAGGGCGAAAAATACTGTACTTCTCTACTGTAAGAAAAAAGGCCAATGCATGCAGTGCGTCACGTTACCGCAAAACGACCACGTTAAGTGACCGTGAAGAAGCATGCTTTTCATATGCTTCACTATGTGGCAATCAACGCACAGTTAAGGAGCGGCAATACTTATACTTTCCATTGTGTTGTGTTCCGCTGTTACAGGGAACGCAACGCCCATGTGTAACCTAGCCTCTCACTGATAACTGATTAAGTAAATATGTTTTTTGCAGGACTAGAGACACTTTTATAAGTGAAGGGAATGGAGGGCCAATAGTTCAAGACTGAAGCTGTAAACCATTTGAAAAACTGCTGTCATTCATCTAAGGCTATAAAAACTTGTAAACTCAGATTGTTAGCTTAAACTTTAAACATGACTATGGGATTCTACTAGGGAAATCATGTTTTAAAATAAATGCCCCTTCCTGGATCCTCTCAGTGGCCTATGTTCAGCAGATCAGCACACAAAGGAGAAGGCAGCAGCTTCCTAGCCAGTAGTTCTGTGGTAATGACATGTATGTTGCCTTTCTTTCCTTCAAGGAATGTATCAAATACATTTGCATATTAAATACAGAGGAGTCGGAGTCGGAAGTACCAAAAATGGAGGAGTCGGAGTCGGAGCATTTATCTACCGACTCCACAGCCCTGTTTATAACTGTGTGCCGGCCTTAGTCGTATTATAGTGGTCGCGTTTTGTGCAATCCTTTGCCATTGACGTCATCACAATCCTGTAGTCCATTCCAAATTTCTGTATATCTGGGTTCCTGAAGTCTGTCAGTCTGCCAATCCTCCGTGTTTTGTCTTGCCTGTATCACACGTTTGCCTTGTATTTGCCTGTATTCAACGTTGTTCTAAATTACTGCCTTATCTGTGGCTTTGGTGCCTTGCACTAGTGTCTCTGACCTGTGAATGTCAGCTGCCCGCTACATCGAAACCATCCTGTGAGGTAGCAGTCTGGTTGCTAACCCACAGCGAAGTCCACATCTAAAACCGGTATGTTGGCAAGGTAGTTCCACAGACATTGACTGTAACACTAGTTCTCATGTTGTGAGCTGTTTACCTATCCCCCACCCCCTTGCTAAATGCTTTTATTTTGGAAATATTGCTTTGAATCCACCCAGTACGGGAGCAGCTCACGGAACGATCATATTACACTTGTCTATGGAAGTCTGGGGTCGGGGGAGGAGTTAGCAGTTAGCAGAGTGAGACAGAACAGATAGGCCCAGACAAAGAGACTTCTGCAGCTAAATCGGAAGTTTATATCTCAGTCCAAGTGCCTTATTCACAACCATACAGGCTATTACTTTTCTATAATATCCTCCATGATCTTGAGTTTCTTTTTGTTGGACCGCGCTGCCTCAGGAGTAGCAGAAATTCCACATTCGAAACCAGTCAAATAATCACGGACATGGGAAAGCAAACAGGCCAGTCGAAGCCTTTCCTCCTATTCAGCCAATAGTGAAGTACCGTCACATGAATTGGAATAAAACAGGGTTTATTATACTCACAATATACAGGTAAAAACGAGCAATGTACAAAGGATCAATCACCTGACCCGGGTTTCGCTCAGTCGAGCTTCGAAGCTCGACTGAGCGAAACCCGGGTCGGGTGATTGATCCTTTGTACATTGCTCGTTTTTACCTGTATATTGTGAGTATAATAAACCCTGTTTTACTCCAGTTCATGTGACGGTACTTCACTATTGGCTGCATTCTTGGTGTTCCATAGTAGCCTGGAAGGGAGAGGAGGAAAGGCTTTGACTGGCCTGTTTGCTTTCCCATGTCCGCGATTATTTGACTGGTTTTGAATGTGGAATTTCTGCTACTCCTGAGGCAGCGCGGTCCAACTAAAAGAAACACATTTACCTGTGTGAACTGTACCCACTTCACCACTGGGACCTGCGACGCTATTAGGCTCCATGATCTTGAGGCTGCTTCTCAGTGCGCCATCTCGGAGAACCGGTCCACAACCCCTCAGATAGCTGTGCATCCAGCAGAAGAGGGCAGATCAGTAACAAAGTCCATGGCAATGTGTTGCCATGGGGCATCAGGAACAGGAGGAGGTAACAACAGCCCGGGTGGAGACAAAAGTTCTAAGCTCTTGTGGATCCCTGGGTGACCAGCCAGTTTGGAGTTGTGGTCCCAAGCTAGAATACGTTTTCTCTTGGCAGACGGCACGAATGTCTTCCCAGGAGGTATTACTTTGACCAGGACAGGAGCCACTGTGATCAAGCGAGGAAGATCTACAATGTACTGGGGCTCTTCCTGCTGGTCAGAGAAGTCAAACGGCTGAGACAGAGCATCCGCCTTGATGTTCTTCTCTGCAGGGCGAAAGTGAAGCTCAAAAACAAAACGGGAGAAGAAAAGTGCCCATCTGGCTTCACGAGGGTTCAGACGCTGGGCCGTCTGCAGACATGCAAGGTTCTTGTGGTCGGTGAAGATTATCTCCGGATGCTGGGCTCCCTCCAATAGATAACGCCACTCCTCTAAGGCTAGTTTTATGGCGAGAAAAACTCTATCTCCTATACAGTAATTCCTCTCTGCAGGGGACAAGAGCTTGGAGAAAAATCCACATGTAAACATCTTGCCCTTGGAACCTTTCTGCAGTAAAACAGCACCTGCTCCTTTGGATGAGACGTCCACTTCTAATAAGAATTGGCAGGAGACATCGGGATGACGCAGAACGGGTGCAGAAGCAAATAAACCCTTTAATTAGACGAAAGCGGCTTCAGCCTCAGGAGTCCAGACTCTGACATTCACCCCTTTCTTAGTAAGAGCGGAGATTGGAGATGTAAGAGATGAAAAATTCGGGATGAACGGACAATAGAAATGAGCAATTCCAAGGAAGCACTGTATAGCGCGAAAACCGTGTGGGCGGGGCCAGTCCATTACTGCATTACATTTTTCAGGATCCATCTGCAACTCGGCATCTGAGATGATGTATCCAAGGAACAATACGGTGGGTTTTTCAAAGATGTATTTCTCGAGTTTGGCATAAAGTCGATTATCTCTCAACCGCTGTAAAATTAAACGTACATGCTTCTGGTGAGTGGTCAGATCTGGAGAATAGAACAGTATATCGTCTAGGTACACTATCACGCAGACATAGAGTAGGTCCCGAAGATATCATTTACCAACTCCTGGAATACCGCGGGAGCATTATACAGACAGAAGGGCATAATGAGATACTCGTAGTGACCGTCACAAGTGTAGAAACCAGTCTTCCACTCATCGCTCTTTCGAATACGGATAAGGTTGTATGAGCCGCGCAGGTCTAATTTAGTGAAGACCTTAGCTCCCCGGATCCTGTCAAGTTCGGAGATAAACAGAAGAGGGTATCGATTCTTGACCGTGACCTTATTCAGACCTCTATAGTCGATAGTAGATTTCCAGATAAACCCCCTCTCGAGATTCTCTTTGATGTAATCAAACATCGCTTGGGTCTCAGGAAACGAGAGCGGGTAGATTCGACCACGAGGAGGACTAGCACCATGCAGGTCAATCGGACAGTCATATGGACGGTGAGGAGGTAGGGTCTCGGCCTCTTTCTTACTGAAGACATCTGCAAAACTGGCATACTGCTGCAGAAGTCCAGGCAGGTCTTCAGGTACTGTAGGCAAGAAAGCAGGTCGGACCTCCGATAAGCAGGGGCACTGACAGGATGATCTCCGACGCAGAATCAGACCGGAGTGCCAGTCCAGAACTGGAGCATGCTGACGCAGCCAGGGAAGACCAAGGATACCCGGATTCACGGACGCTGGCAGCACATAGAAGAATATCATCTCTGAATACAGAACCCCTATTTGCAACTTAAGGGGCATAGTAACAGAAATAACATGTTCGGGAAGTGGCAGTCTATTTACGGAAGTCACTGACAGAGGCCTTTCCAGACAGATGGTAGGGAGCCGGTACTGATGGAGCAGAGCTTGCTGAATGAAGTTACCAGCTGACCCAGAATCCAAGAATGCAGGCACAGACAGTGTGACTCCCTTGTAAGAGAGAGTCACCGGAACTGAAAGTTTTGGAGAGGACTTCTCCTTGTCTAGGACCACCTCTTCAATTGATCCTAGACATTGATGTTTCCTGACTTCTGTGGACAATTATGCACAAATTGGGCCTTGCCTCCACAATACAGACACAGGTTCTCTGCTTTGCGGTGTAAACATTCCTGGTCAGACAATCGAAGGCACTCTATTTGTATGGGCTCTTCAGATGGGGTGGACACTGGAGAAAGAACCGGCCTCTGGAAGGATGGAGCCAAGCAAGGTGGTCTTCTGGTGCCTGGAACCTCCCTAGTACATTCCTTGAAAGGCATATCTATCCTTGTGGCCAAGGTGATCAGGTCATTCAGAGTAGATGGACGGTCGCGACCAGCTAATTCATCCTTAATCCGGTCAGAAAGGCCCTTCCAGAACACTGCCAGTTGAGCCTCATTGTTCCATGCAAGTTTGGCAGTCAGTATACAAAACTGTATTGTGTACTGACCCACAGGAACCCTGTCGTAGACAGGTAGCCAGGAAAGACTGCAGATTAGTGGTCTCTGAACCTCCATGTTCCCAAATAGGATTTGCCCAAGCAAGGACCTCATCAGACAAGAGGGACACAATGAAGGCAACCTTCGACTGCTCAGTGGGAAACTTCTGCCCATGCAACTCAAAGGAATCCACAACAGATTTTTGGATCTCCACCATAGCGTGATGGCAGAGGGAGTTGCACACCAGCGGCATGCAAATCTGGATTCACTCGTATGGGTATTGCAGGGGTAGCGGCGACTGGCGACTCTGCAGTAGCTGCAGAAGAGATGGCATCCAGACGAGCAGCAACATTTTGCATGAACTTCATCATTACATCCTGACGTTCGCTCTGACGCCTCACTTCATGTAGCAATTTCTGTACGACAGGCTTGGGGTGACCAGCGGGGTCCATGGCCTGAGTTTACTGTCACAAACAGCGGGTGTGAACCCACCGTGCCACGTGTCCTACCTCCTCTAAGGGTGTTGTCTAAGTGAACCCCTCGTTCTTCACAGTACTCCTGATGGTGGGGATAGGATTTCCCGAGAGGAACACCAGGTCGCTACCTCTTGAGGAGGATTGGCACAAGAGGCAGCTGGTCCAGGCGGACCAGGAGGTACCTGAGCAAGGTACTATAGGTACAGACGTAATCAGCAGGCGAGTCGTAACCAAGGGCAACAGTGCAGGACCGAAGGATGAGGCAGAGGCGAAGTCAAATAAGCAATAGGTCAGGGCAGGCAGCACAGGTACAGGTCAGGCAACCCGGATCGGCAACAGAAGAGTCAAGGCAAGCAGGCAGGGATCAAACAGATAGCGGTCTCCAGGAACACAAGCACGGGTCAGGTACACAGAAACACAAGCAGATAAATCAACCACCTTTGCAGGACACAAGGACCTTGACACTCAGGCATCTGGGAAGGGGGCTGTGCCACTTATATACATGCAGGAGGGCTAAGTTTGTTCAAAGGTTAGATACGCTTTAATGTATGAAGAGGTCCAAGTCAAGGCCAAATCTTGAGACAAGTTTGTAACAAGGTGGAGCGGTCTACTTTGTCAACTGCTGGCATGTAAAGAAGGAGGAGCTCATAGTAATGTTGTTTTGCTTTCACAGTTGTCTCACTTCAGTAAATTGCATTTATTATGTAGAGAAAGTTAATACAAGCCACTTAGTAATGTATTGTGAATGTCCATATTGCTTCCTTTTCTTGCTGGATTTATTTTTCCATCACATTATATACACTGCTCGTTTTCCATGGTTACAGACCATCCTGCAATCCATCAGTGGTTGTCGTGCTTGCACACTATAGGAAAAAGCATCAGCCTCTCTGGTGGCCGAGACCATGGGAGCGCACACAGGCTAGTGCTTTTTCCTAGCACGACCATCACTGATGGATTGCAGGGTGGTCTGTAACCATGGAAACGAGCAGTGTATACTGTGATAGCAAAATGATTCCAACCAGCAAAGGAAGATATATGGAAAATCACAATACATTAGTAAGTGCCTTGTATTAACTTATTTGCTTAAATGAAGAAGGAAAGACACTATTGGTTATGAATAGGGTAAATAGATAGGTTAGGGCTGGGATAAAAGTTTGTAAAATGGTTTAGGATTGAGTCAAGCTCAAAGTTGGTGAGGTGCGATTTGCAGAGAAAAGCGGAAAGCTTTTTGTCAGTAATGGTTGAGGAGCAGGTTATAGAGGAGGAGCACTGAGCAGTTGTGTGGAGGGGTTTGCGGGGACTGCAGGTTTTCTTCTGTTTGAAATATGTCATCAGCTGAAATGTGAGATGTGACAGGGGTGCTAAGGGACAGAGAATTGAGCTAGTATTAAATAATTGTTTGGGATTGTGACACAGTCAATTTGAGAAGTGAGAGCAGACTTAACATTTAAAACTGCTTGTTTGTATGTAATAAATTATTCCTTAGCGTAGGCGAGAGGGGTGATGGAATTGAGAGCTGAAGTGACTGTGATGTTATAGAAAACAGTGCCTGCGTCTGTGTCATTTATGTTTCATACATGGTAGAGAGCAGTAGGAGTGTGAATATCAAGTGGTTTACGGTTCCTATGATTGTGTGCTAGTTTTAGAACTGAGGGAGCAGTTGTAGAGAAAAGGGAAGATAAAGTAAATACAGTAAATTGTGGACAGGTAGGAGGAGTGATGAGTTTGAGAGTTTACATTGGAAACAGTGTGCCAAAGGAAAGCCTGTTGCACACAGAATGTGCATTGTGTGAGAGAGAGAGAGAAGGAGACTGGAGAAGCAGGGGTCAAGCAAACCGGTTTAAGATTTAGGTTAGTTTCAGACGAGTCCAGTACGGAAATCAAGCTCCGTGTGTGGGCGTGATTTTTATGTTCTGGACACTGCTCTTTTCGTAGGGCATTATACTGATTTAGAATGCTGTGTGTCTCTGCATGACCTTACTCCTACAGAATAATACGGACAGAAACATTTTAGTTAGAAAATAGATTTGAATGCCCTACAAAGGATAAAGAACAGAGAATGTCTCTGGGTTTTAGCTGTTACCTTCAGTTCTAATTCTGATATAATTTTGATGTGCATTTAAGAGCTGCACTTAAAAGGGTACAGGATAAGTACTGTTATCGGCTATCCCCTGCAGTCCCTTCCAGAATTAATGGAGCGGCATCAGACGTGCCTGCTGCTCCATTCAAAGGTGGCATAGGACCCCTTTTCTTGTGATTTGTGAATATCCCAACTGTTGGACAAATATTAAGATTGTTATCCCCTATCCTGTGAATAGGGGAATATTATGAACTTGGCACAGCCCTTGGGAATCTGTCATTAAATACCTCTCAATAAAACCAGCTGACATAGGAGATGTGCGCTTGTCATCTGAATCTAATAGTGTTGGTACCATTTCTTCATTGTGGAGAAAGCACCATTTTAATAATATTTAGCTTAGTCCCTGGGTGCAATAAGGGCATTTCCATTGTACCAAATCGCACCCAGAGGCTCCGCTCACTGTCCTACAGGCCGTACCCCCACTAATTTGACTGACAGTGAAGATGCAATCACTCCTGGATCAGAAGTCTCACGCCTACGCTTTCATGTTTGGCGCAGGTACAGTACAATAGCCTTTCGGCCGACTTTCCGTGCGCCAATCATCGGTCACAGCCTTAAATTAACTAGTGGATTCTACCAGGAATAAAAAGGGAAGAAGTACATATCAGTTAGGGCTCATGCACACAACTGTATTTTGCACGGCAGGCTTTTGGGCGCACAGTTCTGCTATGTGCATGATGACATGAGGTATTCTCACATGACATTTTTATGGAGATGTTGATACATTTTCTGTAAAACTGCAAATAAAAGGGGGTTAGTCAGCACATCCCAATGCGCAGGTGCACGCTGCCGGGCCTGAAAACATAGAGAGAAAAAGACAATGCAACAGGTAGTATTTAGTGTTAGGTTCCCGTCTAACAGAGATCGCCTTGACGTTCGGCAGACGGGCTCAGATGGTTTTGTACAAAATGCATTTGCCAAGCATCTCACTTTATAAATAAGCGTAGCATTAGCACTGTAACATTTTTTGTGACTATGGCATTATTGTACTTTATCTGGTTTGCAGGGTGCTGTTGCATTGTCTTTTTTTCTCTGTTTTCAGCCATGGCAGCGTGCACCTGCCCATTGGGAGGTGCTGACTAACCCCCTTTTCTTTGCAGTTTTACAGTGCTGGAGGTGTGGCACTCCGGCGAGTTGTGCACCCCTAATTAGCCTGTCTGCCTCATAGGCTGATTTTAATTAGTTTGAGTATAAAGCTGTGGCCTGCTCTCACGACATTCATTGGAATATGGAGTGGGCTCAGCATGCATGTTGGCACCTGCATCCCTTGGAAGTAATGGAGGCCATTTTGGCACCAAAAGTGGTAAAAGGCAGAGTGGATCCAGCATGCATGTTGAACCAACACTCCCTGAACTTTATGGCGGCCATTATTGCGTATAACAGGTAGTATTTAGTGTTGGGTTCCCGTCTTACAGAGATCGCCTTGACGTTCGGCAGACGGGCTCAGATAGTTTTGTACAAAATGCATTTGCCAAGCATCTCAATTTATAAATAAGCATAGCAGTAGCACTATAAAAATTTTTGTGACTATGGCATTATTGTACTTTATCTGGTTTGCAGAGTGCTGTTGCATTGTCTTTTTTTGTCTATCGATACATTTTCTGTAAGTATTACACAAAAATATTTGTAATAAAGAGCATCAAAAACTGTGGCAAAATCCCCCAAAAAAGTTTTACATTTCACCTCGTTTTTGCTTTAATTTCTGTGTAACAAAGTTTGATTGAAGGAGAGTAGTTTCTAAAATTTCTTTTTGTATTATGTAAGCCCCTAAACTGGCCCTTAGTAGGTTTTGGAAATTGTTTTGAAAATTAGAAAATTGTTATGATTGCAATTTACTCATTTTGGTCTAAAAATAATTTTTTTCAATTGGTCTTTATTAAACATATTGAAATGTTCTGTCATGGTTAGCTGTTTTTCTAGCTGTGTGAATGATACTTTCACTTTGTGCTGGTCATGTAATAACCCTTATCTCTAAATTACTAAAAGGTTATAAACACTTACTTAAGCCATATTCCTATCAATAAGATAAGAATTGAGCTTTAATGATTGTTAATAAGGTCAGAGATCAGAGATAAGGAGCCGTCAGCTCCCTGCCTGACAAAGCACAGAGAAAATACATATCTTGCTAGTAGATAAACTCAAAGCTGTGCAGGGAAAACGGCTCATCTATAAAAAAAAAAGACCAATTGAAAAATGATTTTTAGCTCAAAATGAGTTCAATAGAGTAATAAAAAAAAAATTGCCACCAAAGGTGTACATAGCCTTTAAGTAATAACTTTGTGAGGTATCACTATCTGTCTTAGTCCTCATTCACACGAACGTAAGCCATCTCTGCCAGTGCTGCAGACTACAAATAGCGGTCTGCAATGCAAGGGCATTGCCAGCGTGAATCCTGTATTGTGGCGCAGACCCTTTGACTTGAATGGGTCCACTATCCACAATATACGGCAAAAGATAGGACATGTCCTATCATTGCGGTGTGGAGGCACGGACACCAAAGCCCATGGAAGCACTTCCGTGGGCTTCCGATCCATGCCCCAGTTCCTTATCTTGCAGATTGTGGGCCCATTCAAGTCAATGGGTCCGCATCCGTGATGCAGAATTCACATGGTCGGTGTCCATATATTGCGGAACACCTTATGGTCGTGTGGATGAACTCTTAAAAGCTGAACAATAAAAATTTTGAAAATGGCAAATTTTTCCAAGTTCTCTGTAAACGTTTTATTGTTTTAATAAATAAAGGTAAAACATATTGACTCAAATTTACCATTCACATGAAGCACGATGTGTTACGAGAATAAATTTTCAGAATCTGTTGGATAAATAAAAGCACCACATTATTGACACATTCATTTTTGTAAAAATAGGCCTGGTAGGTGAAAACTGTCTCGATCTTCAAGGGGTTAATAAGTGCAGTGAATGCAGATCACTTGGACTTTCATATTAAATAGACTTTTATTGTTCACCAGTATAAAAAACAGGTCAATTATCCATGCTTCATGTGTTATGTACAGTTGTATATAAAAAAATAGCTTCAAAATTGAGATGCTCATCGAAGTCCTACAATTCATCTGACACTCAAAGGGGTTCTGCACTTTGTTTAAACTGACGATCTATCCTCTGGATAGATCATCAGCTTCTGATCGGTGGGGGTCCGACACCCGGGACCCCCGCCGATCAGCTGTTTGAGAAGGCAGCGGCGCTCCAGCAGCGCTGCGGCCTTCTCACTGTTTACCGCTGGCCCAGTGACGTCACGACTAGTATCAACTGGCCTGGGCGGGGCTAAGCTCCATTCAAGTGAACAGAGTTTAGCCCCGCCCAGGCCAGTGATACTAGTCGTGACGTCACTGGGCCAGCGGTAAACAGTAAGAAGGCCGCGGCGCTGCTGGAGTGCCGCTGTCTTCTCAAACAGCTGATCGGCGGGGGTCCCGGGTGTCGGACCCCACCGATCAGAAGCTGATGATCTATCCAGAGAATAGATCATCAGTTTAAACAACGTGCAGAACCCCTTTAAATCCTAGCTTGTAATTTCAGCTATAAGTATGTGGCTGTATTGTAGTGCCCGATAAATTATAGCACTGTATCTTTGCAATCAGGGCTAATGTGTTCTTTCAGTTACCATATCTGTATGTGATGCTGTCTTTTTGTCTATGAAAAATTATCTCAGATAGTAACATAGTACATAAGGCCGAAAAAAGACATTTGTCCATCCAGTTCGGCCTGTTATCCTGCAAGTTGATCCAGAGGAGGGCAAAAAAAAAAACTGTGAGGTAGAAGCCAATTTTCCTCACTTTAGGGGAATATAAAATGCCTTCCCGACTCCAATCAGGCAATCAGAATATCTCTCTGGATCAACGACCCATCTCTAGTAGCTATAGCCTGTAATATTATTACACTCCAGAAATACATCCAGGCCCCTCTTGAATTCCTTTATTGTACTCACCATCACCACCTCCTCAGGCAGAGAGTTCCATAGTCTCACTGCTCTTACCGTAAAGAATCCTCTTCTATGTTTGTGTACAAACCTTCTTTCCTCCAGACGCAGAGCATGTCCCCTCGTCACAGTCACCGTCCTGGGGATAAATAGATGATGGGAGAGATCTCTGTACTGACCCCTGATATATTTATACATAGTAATTAGATCTCCCCTCAGTCGTCTTTTTTCTAAAGTGAATAACCCTAATTTTGATAATCTTTCAGGGTACTGTAGTTGCCCCATTCCAGTTATTACTTTAGTTGCCCTCCTCTGGACGCTCTCCAGCTATTGTAATCCCTTTCTGTGCAGCGGTTACCCTAAAAAACTTAGTTTTATTGGTATGCTAATGAGCCTCTAGTTGCTATGGGGGGGTCTTTTCAGCACCTAGAGTCTCCGTCCACTCACCATTTCTGCCTCCCAGCGCGCTCCAGCCCGCCCCTCTCCTCTAGATTGACAGCCCACTCGCGCCTGTGCCGCGTGCTTCTGTATTCGGCGCAGGCGCAGTGACTGTTGGACTGCTCCCTGCGCAGTGAGAATGCCGGCGCAGGGAGACAGTCACTGCGCCTGCGCCAAATACAGAAGCACACGGCGCTGGCGCGAGAATTCGGCCGAGATCCAGAGAAGTAGTCTGTCAATCTAGAGGAGAGGGGCGGGCTGGAGCGCACTGGGCGGCAGAAATGGTGAGTGGACGGAGACTCTAGGTGCTGAAAAGACGCCCCCATAGCACCTAGAGGCTCATTAGCATACCAATAAAACTACGTTTTTTAGGGTAACCGCTGCACAGAAAGGGATTACAATAGCATGGTTAGGTACAGCAGATACTAGCAGATCGCTAGTGTCTGACAGCTAAATAGGTGAAAATGTGGTGGTAGAAACCCTTTAAGGTGGATTTACGTGGCCTGATTGTCAGGCAGATTATTGGGAATGACCATACCAGTGAAAGCTCGTTCCTGACAATGTGCCCATTTAAGGCCCCTTGCAGACGAGCATGAGCAGATTAGGTCCAGGTGCGTTGTGGATGCGTTCCTTCAGTCTTGTATGCGATCGCGTTCAGTTGTTCAGTTTTTATCGCACTGGTGCAATGCGATTGAATGCGTTTTGCACGCGCTTGATAAATAACTGACGGTACAAACAACATCTCTTAGCAACCGTCCGTGAAAAACGCATGCCTGTTTACTTCTATGGGGCGATTGCAACGCACAAGTGATGCATGAAAAACAACGCTCATGTACACAGACCCATTGAAATGAATGGGTCCAGATTCAGTGCGGGCGCAATGCGTTCACCTCACGCATTGCACCCACACGGAAAACTCGCTCGTGTGAAAGGGGCCTAAATGTGCCGCCGATCACCCGATGAATTAGCAAAAAAGCTCGTTCATCGAGTGATCCTCTTGTTCGACACACCAATTATTGTTTCAGGGCGGCAGAATGTGCAGTCTAAACAGCGATTTGCTGACCAGAAAACATGAATCTGTATGAGGACAAGGGATCGCAATAGCAATCCCTCATCCTCATACTGTGGAGGAGATTGCTGCATGTACTGTAAATACAGTAGTCTCCGTCACTGAAAGAGCAGCCGACTGTCGGAAAGGAAATCTTCCTTCACAGCAATTGGCTGTTACATTGTGCACCGTAAACCCGCCTTTAACCACCTCCGGACCGCCTAACGCCGATTCGCGTTCCGGAGGTGGCAGCGCTGCGCACAGTCACGCATATACGCGTCATTTCGCGAGACGCGAGATTTCCTGTGAACGCGCGCACACAGGCGCGCGCGCTCACAGGAACGGAAGGTAAAAGAGTTGATCTCCAGCCTGCCAGCGGCGATCGTTCGCTGGCAGGCTGGAGATGTGTTTTTTTTAACCCCTAACAGGTATATTAGACGCTGTTTTGATAACAGCGTCTAATATACCTGCTACCTGGTCCTCTGGTGGTCCCCTTTGTTTGGATCGACCACCAGAGGACACAGGTAGCTTAGTAATATGTTGCACCAAGCACCACTACACTACACCCCCCCCCCCCTGTCACTTATTAACCCCTTATTCACCCTTGATCACCCCATATAGACTCCCTGATCACCCCCCTGTCATTGATTACCCCCCTTTCATTGATCACCCCCCTGTAAAGCTCCATTTAGACGTCCGCATGATTTTTACAGATCCACTGATAGATGGATCGGATCCGCAAAACGCATACGGACGTCTGAATGGAGCCTTACAGGGGCGTGATCAATGACTGTGGTGATCACCCCATATAGACTCCCTGATCACCCCCCTGTCATTGATTACACCCCTGTCATTGATCAACCCCCTGTAAAGCTCCATTCAGATGTCCGCATGATTTTTATGGATCCACTGATAGATGGATCGGATCCGCAAAACGCATACGGACGTCTGAATGGAGCCTTACAGGGGCGTGATCAATGACTGTGGTGATCACCCCATATAGACTCCCTGATCACCCCCCTGTCATTGATTACACCCCTGTCATTGATCAACCCCCTGTAAAGCTCCATTCAGATGTCCGCATGATTTTTATGGATCCACTGATAGATGGATCGGATCCGCAAAACGCATACGGACGTCTGAATGG
The DNA here is from genome assembly GCF_905171765.1 of Bufo bufo. Lineage (NCBI taxonomy): Eukaryota > Metazoa > Chordata > Amphibia > Anura > Bufonidae > Bufo > Bufo bufo. The sequence continues at coordinate 508,377,940 of NC_053389.1, read as the reverse complement.
AGCCTTACAGGGGCGTGATCAATGACTGTGGTGATCACCCCATATAGACTCCCTGATCACCCCCCTGTCATTGATTACACCCCTGTCATTGATCAACCCCCTGTAAAGCTCCATTCAGATGTCCGCATGATTTTTACGGATCCACTGATAGATGGATCGGATCCGCAAAACGCATACGGACGTCTGAATGGAGCCTTACAGGGGCGTGATCAATGACTGTGGTGATCACCCCATATAGACTCCCTGATCACCCCCCTGTCATTGATTACCCCCCTGTCATTGATCAACCCCCTGTAAAGCTCCATTCAGATGTCCGCATGATTTTTACGGATCCACTGATAGATGGATCAGATCCGCAAAACGCATACAGGCGTCTCCCTGGAGCCTTCCAGGGGGGGTGATCACCCCATATAGACTCCGTGATCACCCCCCTGTCATTGATCACCCCCCCCTGTCATTGATCACCCCCCTGTCAGGCTGCATTCAGATGTCCGTATGATTTTTACGGATCCACGGATACATGGATCGGATCCGCAAAACACATACGGACATCTGAATGGAGCCTTACAGGGGGGTGATCAATGACAGGGAGGTGATCACCCCATATAGACTCTCTGATCACCCCCCTGTCATTGATCACCCCCCCTGTAATTGATCACCCCCCTGTCATTGATCACCCCCCCTGTCATTGATCACCCCTCTGTAAGGCTCCATTCAGACATTTTTTTGGCCCAAGTTAGTGGAATTTTTTTTTTTTTTCTTACAAAGTCTCATATTCCACTAACTTGTGTCAAAAAATAAAATCTCACATGAACTCACCATACCCCTCACGGAATCCAAATGCGTAAAATGTTTTAGACATTTATATTCCAGACTTCTTCTCACGCTTTAGGGCCCCTAGAATGCCAGGGCAGTATAAATACCCCACATGTGACCCCATTTCGGAAAGAAGACACCCCCAGGTATTCCGTGAGGGGCATATTGAGTCCATGAAAGATTGAAATTTTTGTCCCAAGTTAGCGGAAAGGGAGACTTTGTGAGAAAAAAATAAAAAATATAAATTTCCGCTAACTTGTGCCAAAAAAAATAAATTTCTATGAACTCGCCATGCCCCTCATTGAATACCTTAGGGTGTCTTCTTTCCAAAATGGGGTCACATGTGGGGTATTTATACTGCCCTGGCATTCTAGGGGCCCCAAAGTGTGAGAAGAAGTCTGGTATCCAAATGTCTAAAAATGCCCTCCTAAAAGGAATTTGGGCACCTTTGCGCATCTAGGCTGCAAAAAAGTGTCACACATCTGGTATCGCCGTACTCAGGAGAAGTTGGGGAATGTGTTTTGGGGTGTCATTTTACATATACCCATGCTGGGTGAGAGAAATATCTTAGTCAAATGCCAACTTTGTATAAAAAAAATGGGAAAAGTTGTCTTTTGCCAAGATATTTCTCTCACCCAGCATGGGTATATGTAAAATGACACCCCAAAACACATTCCCCAACTTCTCCTGAATACGGCGATACCACATGTGTGACACTTTTTTGCAGCCTAGGTGGGCAAAGGGGCCCATATTCCAAAGAGCATCCTTTGGGATTTCACAGGTCATTTACCTACTTACCACATATTAGGGCTCCTGGAAAATGCCAGGGCAGTATAACTACCCCACAAGTGACCCCATTTTGGAAAGAAGACACCCCAAGGTATTCTGTGAGGGGCATGGCGAGTTTCTAGAATTTTTTATTTTTTGTCACAAGTTAGTGGAAAATGATGATTTTTTTATTTTATTTTTTTCTTACAAAGTCTCATATTCCACTAACTTGTGACAAAAAATAAAAACTTCCATGAACTCACTATGCCCATCAGCGAATACCTTGGGGTGTCTTCTTTCCAAAATGGGGTCACTTGTGGGGTAGTTATACTGCCCTGGCATTCTAGGGGCCCAAATGTGTGGTAAGGAGTTTGAAATCAAATTCTGTAAAAAATGGCCAGTGAAATCCGAAAGGTGCTCTTTGGAATATGGGCCCCTTTGCCCACCTAGGCTGCAAAAAAGTGTCACACATGTGGTATCTCCGTATTCAGGAGAAGTTGGGGAATGTGTTTTGGGGTGTCATTTTACATATACCCATGCTGGGTGAGAGAAATATCTTGGCAAAAGACAACTTTTACCATTTTTTTATACAAAGTTGTCTTTTGCCAAGATATTTCTCTCACCCAGCATGGGTATATGTAAAATGACACCCCAAAACACATTCCCCAACTTCTCCTGAATACGGAGATACCACATGTGTGACACTTTTTTGCAGCCTAGGTGGGCAAAGGGGCCCATATTCCAAAGAGCACCTTTCGGATTTCACTGGCCATTTTTTACAGAATTTGATTTCAAACTCCTTACCACACATTTGGGCCCCTAGAATGCCAGGGCAGTATAACTACCCCACAAGTGACCCCATTTTGGAAAGAAGACATCCCAAGGTATTCGCTGATGGGCATAGTGAGTTCATGGAAGTTTTTATTTTTTGTCACAAGTTAGTGGAAAATGATGATTTTTTTATTTTTATTTTTTTCTTACAAAGTCTCATATTCCACTAACTTGTGACAAAAAATAAAAACTTCCATGAACTCACTATGCCCATCAGCGAATACCTTGGGGTGTCTTCTTTCCAAAATGGGGTCACTTGTGGGGTAGTTATACTGCCCTGGCATTCTAGGGGCCCAAATGTGTGGTAAGGAGTTTGAAATCAAATTCTGTAAAAAATGACCAGTGAAATCCGAAAGGTGCTCTTTGGAATATGGGCCCCTTTGCCCACCTAGGCTGCAAAAAAGTGTCACACATCTGGTATCTCCGTATTCAGGAGAAGTTGGGGAATGTGTTTTGGGGTGTCATTTTACATATACCCATGCTGGGTGAGAGAAATATCTTGGCAAAAGACAACTTTTACCATTTTTTTATACAAAGTTGTCTTTTGCCAAGATATTTCTCTCACCCAGCATGGGTATATGTAAAATGACACCCCAAAACACATTCCCCAACTTCTCCTGAATACGGAGATACCACATGTGTGACACTTTTTTGCAGCCTAGGTGGGCAAAGGGGCCCACATTCCAAAGAGCACCTTTCGGATTTCACCAGCCATTTTTTACAGAATTTGTTTTCAAACTCCTTACCACACATTTGGGCCCCTAGAATGCCAGGGCAGTATAACTACCCCACAAGTGACCCCATTTTGGAAAGAAGACATCCCAAGGTATTCGCTGATGGGCATAGTGAGTTCATGGAAGCTTTTATTTTTTGTCACAAGTTAGTGGAATATGAGACTTTGTAAGAAAAAAAATAAAATAAAAAAAAAATCATCATTTTCCGCTAACTTGTGACAAAAAATAAAAAGTTCTATGAACTCACTATGCCCATCAGCGAATACCTTAGGGTGTCTACTTTCCGAAATGGGGTCATTTGTGGGGTGTTTGTACTGTCTGGCCATTGTAGAACCTCAGGAAACATGACAGGTGCTCAGAAAGTCAGAGCTGCTTCAAAAAGCGGAAATTCACATTTTTGTACCATAGTTTGTAAACGCTATAACTTTTACCCAAACCATTTTTTTTTTTACCCAAACATTTTTTTTTTTATCAAAGACATGTAGAACAATAAATTTAGAGCAAAATTTATATATGGATCTCGTTTTTTTTGCAAAATTTTACAACTGAAAGTGAAAAATGTCATTTTTTTGCAAAAAAATCGTTAAATTTCGATTAATAACAAAAAAAGTAAAAATGTCAGCAGCAATGAAATACCACCAAATGAAAGCTCTATTAGTGAGAAGAAAAGGAGGTAAAATTCATTTGGGTGGTAAGTTGCATGACCGAGCAATAAATGGTGAAAGTAGTGTAGGTCAGAAGTGTAAAAAGTGGCCTGGTCTTTCAGGGTGTTTAAGCCATAGGGGCTGAGGTGGTTAAACTAGACCAGGGATGGCCAACCTGAAGCTCTCCAGCTATTGCAAAACTACAACTCCCAGCATGCCCACACTATCTAGAGCAAGGCATGGTGGGAGTTGTAGTTTTACAACAGCTGGAGGGCCGCACGTTGGCCATCCCTGAACTAGACGGTCTAAAAATGCACAAGATTTTTCACAGTGGCTGATGCTGGGTGATAAATCTGGTGCACCTTTAGACCTAGTTAACAGGGGAATTTTTTAAGAAATCCCTTAGTGATCGATGCAACAAAATGATGAAAAATAATGTAATGAAAATGGAATGCTCCAGAAAATGAAATCTGCAAATGCATGTAGATGGCTTACATTTCTGGGGTTATATACGCCACATTTTTGGCACAAGTACCGCACTGCCAGGTACTACCAACGCGCTTTGATCACACAGTTGATCTTACTCATGCTACTGTATGACTAAGAGTAGGATCAACTGTATAATTGAAACGTATTGGTAGTACCTGGCAGTGAGTTACAGAAATTTTTTGTATGATTTTTGAATAAAATGAGTTGCTTTTATCCTGATGCTAGATCAGTACTAGCTTATTACTTTGTTGCTTGGATTAATCACGTGGTTGGAACGGGATCCGTGCTCCAGATTTGCCACCCAGATCTGGCCAGCTGGTCTTTATGTATTTCAAAACTGGACTTGTGCCAAAATTTTATGTTTACGTTTTATGTTTATGTTTATGTTCACCTGTAACTAGCCAGAATCATGCACCACAGTGCACGGAACACCATCACTTTTATATAATGCAGTTTCATTCATCTCAATTAGAATCAAAATGATACACAATACAGTGCCAGCACATAGGGATGTCGTTTTATCCATACATAGAATTGAAAGGTTAGTCCATGTTGAAAGTGGAGACTGCAGTAGACAGAAGGAACTGGCTGAGACCCAAAAGTCCAACGACACCTCTGCTGCCAGGCTAAGCCTCGTTGACACAATGCCACACGAACCCACAGCACCAACATCCAGCATGCAGCACCACACCATGGGAACCAGTAAAATATTTTATGTCAAAAAATAATAAAGTACACATAATTAACTATTAACCAAACTATTAAATTATCACATTAGTTAACTCTTATGGCGAAACATGTAATAAAACATAAAATGCAATAATTGCTGTTTTGGTTATCCCCCCCAAAAAAAACTAACAAAAACAAAATAAAACAGAATAAGGGATCAAAAACTTGTAGCTACGACAAAATGGTACCTGTAAAATCATCAAATTCCAATAAAACAAGCCCTCACAAAGTTCAATCACTGTACTCTCGGCACCTGTTTGAAGGGACTGTGGTGCTTGGGGGGGCTATTCTTGGTATTACATCTTTTTCCCATTCAAGTGAATGAGACACAGCTGCAGTACCCTGCAAATGCCACTACAAAAAATCTGGTGTTCTGGACCGATGTAAACAATGAAGCTGTCACTGCGCTCATCTGAGTGCCACAGCTCCTACAGACAGCTCATCTTTTAACAAACGTTTTTTGTTGGACTCTGGATGGTAAAACGCAGTCTACTACGCTTTTGCATCCTTTTTTTCCCCATCGCATACACTAAACGTAAGGCAAAAACGTTGTGTGAACCCAACCTTACATTGCAACTCACACAAGAACAACAATATAGAGTTGTTGCGATACCAAATTTTTTATTTGGTTTCGACACCATAAAAAAGTATTGCGATACTTGATACCATTCGATACCACGCGAAAAAATAAACCAAAAAAGCCACGTGCATTCTGCATTTTAAAAAATGGCGAATCGCGCAGTTTTTATTTATTTTTTCTGTTCCGGCGTTCACCGCATAGATTTTTTTTATATTTTAATAGTTTGGACTTTTCTGACGTGGCGATATGTAATATGTTTATTTATTGTTTATACATTTTATATGTGAAATTGGGAAAGGGGGTGATTTATACTTAATATTTTGTTGTTTTTTTTTTACACTTTTTATTTAATAACTATTTTCCCCCCTTAGGGGCTAGAACCTGGGATTTTTTTCATCCCTTGTCCTATTCACCCTGATAGAGCTCTATCAGGGTAAATAGGACTTCACACTGTCCCTACTGCTCTGTGATCTGTGCACACAGCATCAGGGATGTTACCATGGCAGCCAGGGCTTCAGTAGCGTCCTGGCTGCCATGGTAACCGATCGGAGCACCAGGCTTACACAGCTGGGGCTCCAATCAGAAGCTGCCACTGCACCACCAATGAGGAGTAGGGGAGAGGGGACCCTGTGGCCACTGCCACCAATGATTTTAATACTGGGGGGGTTGAGAGGGGCCGGCGCACTGTGCCATCAATGATTTTAATGGGTGGAGGTTTGAGGGGTGGAGGGCGCACTGCGTTGAGGGGTTAACTGCCGCTGATCGCAGCTAGCTGTCAGGGGCAGGGTGCCGGCTATGTGATTCTGCTGCCGGCACCTGCCTCCTGTATTATGTGTTAAAGACTGACTACTTTATATGGGTCCATACTTTAAGTATTAGGCTACACAGAGCAGCGCCCAGTCATGTCCCAGCGCTTACTATTATTCCTGGGCGCCGCTCCGCTCGCCCGCTGTGCCCCATTACTGTCTCCTCTCCTGCTCCATATGCTAATTACTATCAGAGCGATGGGGAGGAGACAGCAGCTTCTCTAGTGGGCGTTCCTTCTCCCTGCACTGTAGCGCTGTCCAATCGCAGTGCAGGGAGAAGGAACACCCACTAGAGAAGCTGATAGTCTCCTCCCCATTGCTCCGATAGTAATTAGCATATGGAGCAGGAGAGGAGACAGTAATGGGGCACAGCGGGCGAACGGAGCGGCGCTCTGTGTAGGAAAAGTCCTATCATTGGTGGCGCAGTGCGCCCGCCCCTCTCTCCGTCCATTGGTGGCAGCGGCAGCACAGGGGGGAGGGAGAGACTGTTTCCTTCTCCCCTGTGCTGCTGAGGGAACATGAGCGCGCTGAGAGCAGCGCGCTCATGTTCAGAGATACTAGACTGCGCAGCCCTGTATTGAAAAAATTTAAATCCCGGTATGGTATCGAGGACAAAAGTATCTATTGGGTATTGAAATTTTGATACCCGCAACAACCCTACAACAATATACACAATGTGCTGTGTGAGTAAAATGCAGCTATTAAAGGCTTACACACTGACATTGGGACAAACAAAGAAAAGAAGGCTAATATTACATGCAAAAAGTAATATAGACAAACTGCTCACTCCCCTTGCAATTCTGGATTGGGTGCTCTAGTCTCAAATTGATTCACTCAAATCAACAAAAGTGTAATGGAAAATATATATATTATGAGACTGGCATTTACTCGCATGGAAATAGAGCAATAGTAGTGGCATTAATACACAATATTTAATTGGCAAAATATATTAAAAAGCAATGTTGCAATACAATGTTAAAATACTAAACAGTCGCTGCAGCGGACATACAATGACAAAAATAACAATATCAATACCCTAAAAATCCCTAAAATCTAAAACTTCAATAAAAACTCAAAAAAAGTCCAAAAGGAGGGGGACCATGTGTCCTGGATGTGCACACTATCGCAAGCCAAAGGTGTCAGTCTATTCCTTATAGTAGTGTTGGCATTTCTTTCTTATATGCAATATAACATGAAAATCCATGCAAGGTACTTCTTCAAATATTCGGAATTGTCCGATATAAATATTTGATAGAATATCCAATCGGACACAAAGTTTTTACTCACAGGTGAATGTCGATTATCCTGCAGTCAAAATATTCGATCCTTTTGATTTTTACTCACGGTTTCTGTTCATATTCCCGTGGTTCTCAGTGTTTAGCGTCCCACCTGGTTCGTTCGTCACTGGTCTCTCTCGATCGTTATCCACAAATCTCGGATCTGGTCAGCCATTTAAACTGGTCAGTACAAGCATAAGTTTATCTCTCGCGATATTACACCCTGATCGTATGACCAGATCTGAGATTTGTGGATAACGATCGAGAGAGACCAGTGACGAACAAACCAGGTGGGACGCTAAACACTGAGAACCACGGGAATATGAACAGAAACCGTGAGTAAAAATCAAAAGGATCGAATATTTTGACTGCAGGATAATCGACATTCACCTGTGAGTAAAAACTTTGTGTCCGATTGGATATTCTATCAAATATTTATATCGGACAATTCCGAATATTTGAAGAAGTACCTTGCATGGATATTCATGTTATATTGCATATAAGAAAGAAATGCCAACACTACTATAAGGAATAGACTGACACCTTTGGCTTGCGATAGTGGGCACATCCAGGACACATGGTCCCCCTCCTTTTGGACTTTTTTTAGTTTTTATTGAAGTTTTAGATTTTAGGGATTTTTAGGGTATTGATATTGTTATTTTTGTCATTGTATGTCCGCTGCAGCGACTGTTTAGTATTTTAACATTGTATTGCAACATTGCTTTTTAATAGAAACATAGAAACATAGAATGTGTCGGCAGATAAGAACCATTTGGCCCATCTAGTCTGCCCAATATACTGAGTACTATGGATAGCCCCTGGCCCTATCTTATATGAAAGATGGCCTTATGCCTATCCCATGCATGCTTAAACTCCTTCACTGTATTTGCAGCTACCACTTCTGCAGGAAGGCTATTCCATGCATCCACTACTCTCTCAGTAAAGTAATACTTCCTTATATTACTTTTAAACCTTTGCCCCTCTAATTTAAAACTGTGTCCTCTTGTGGTAGTTTTTCTTCTTTTAAATATGCTCTCCTCCTTTACCGAGTTGATTCCCTTTATGTATTTAAAAGGGATCGTGTTAATATATTTTGCCAATTAAATATTGTGTATTAATACCACTACTATTGCTCTATTTCCATGCGAGTGAGTGCCAGTCTCAAAATATAAATATTTTAATATTACATGCAGGCGATTGTCAGGAGGGAAGCATTCCTTCACAGTAATCGCCTACTCGTCAATGGAGACCACTGGTATTACATGCAGCGATCTCCTCCACAGTATGGGGAGGAGCGATCGCTAATGCCATCGCTCGTCCCCATACTGAATCATTGTTTACTAGTAGAAGGTCGTGACTACACAGCACAATCTGCTGCCTGCAAACGAGGATTTTTAAACCTGTTGAAAGATTCCAATTACCTGATTGAGTAATCAGCGGCAGTATTACACTGTCGGATCATCGCTAATTAGCATTCATATGAACGCTCCTTAGCGATGATTTGAAATATTATCTCCCCGTGTAATATACTCTTAAGAGTGGAAAGGAAGGGAAATATCCAGTAGGTTATAGGTGGCCATGTGAGTGTTGTAGTGAAATGATGACGGATATGAGTTCATCAAGTTCAACATATTTTTCAGTATTGTCCAGAAACATACCTGATAGTGGCTTATAGCAGTGCAATGTTCCTTATGGATGTTAACTCTTTTCTTCCGGTTTTGATTGCCAAATCGGGCTAGCTGAACATGTAGGAGGTTCCTATTAGATTACAGAATGTGATGTCGTGCATTCCAGCGTTGAACGCACGCCATGGACATCCTGGAGGCACATGTAGGGCCACACATGTAGAGGTATTTTCACAGATTTTTTTACTTACTCTGATTAACATGCTTTATAAGGCTGGTCAGCACAGTATGCATTCATCCCCTGAGGAAGTGAAACGCGTCGGGGTCTGAACCACACTGGTCGGTATAATTAATTCCACTAAGTACTCCTTGATGGATTTTGTATAGGATGTTTGGCACTAGGCACTTTAGATTTATACATTGTATGTAATTGGATCTTCTCCCGCTTTTTATCTGTCTCCCCACTTGGAGGTTATTGTATGTAAAGGTCGCACTTTGTGATTTCTGATACTATCTTTATTCTCTAATATGGGCAAGGGAGATCCAACTTTAGCACCATTTGTCTAGGGGTCTGGCTTTCTGACATTTGACCATTTGTGGTTCTTTTTCTTTCCTGTGTATGTATGCCTCTGCTACTTTTTAACGTATTTATTTTTCTAATATGTGATTAATAAAATATTTTTTTCGATTAATTGTATGCTGTGTATCGTGTTTGGTGTGGTGTAGTTCCTCTGACATGGAAACATATAAAGATGGAAAGCAGGTCTAATGGAGTCCAAGGTTTAATCTTTTGGACTCCCATTTGCCTTGTTAAAGGGAATTGATTCTCCGAGGCCTGTTTTGGGCATTCAGAAGCATCCCTCGGCCGGGGAGCTAAAACGCGATGTGAACGACCCCTTATACATTTCATTTGTTCTTTCTGTGTCATGATTCCTGGAGATATGAAGATATGCCAACCATTTAGCTCATTTTCTACAGGTCTAAAATAAAACTTGGCTAAAATATTGTTTTCTCTTGCCTCTTGCTTTGATTTAGAGTTAAATAAGCACGTTTCCCCGCTCAAGTTTTATAGTCCCTGCCGTATACTTTGTATTGAAAGCAATGTACTTCTCACACTTTCACGCTTGGTGATGCTTCTTCTCAGCATCATATACTTGTTCGTCCATCATTTATACATACAATAGATTAGACGAGGGAGAAAAGACACAAGGGAAATATTTTTTACATAAAGCTGTCTTCTTTCGTTTTTTCAGCCTTCCCTGAATCCAGATGGGAGACATGAATCTGACGTAGTGCTCTTAAACCGATGGCGCATTCGGAATTATGAAGTTCAGCGAGGGGACATGGTCTCTCTAGTGTAAGTGGACATTTTCACTTTGCCTCTGATGGTTGTTTACTGTCTGACCCGTGCCGTATGATGGCTATGAATATTACATAGGCTGTCCCTGGTTACTGTTTATTCTCCTATTATGAGGTGAAAAGAGGAAATGCTTATTATTATGTTTTGTTTTTAATTTGTTGCTTTGATGGAGGGATTGAGCCCTGAGTTTCTTCTGGTTTCTGAGTGGAATCCACTCATCTCTTGCCGGCTGTTGACATTGCATTGCTTGTTCTTTTCGACAGCGCAACTTTAGAAGCAATGAAGCTGAGTTTGTGGTCTAGGGTCAAAAGATGGCACTGTTTCACCAATAATAATGAGACTTAATTAAAGTGGAAATGTTAATCAATATAGACCATGTCAAAGCGCAAGCATGTGTCAGAGATGCACATGGTTATTTGCTTCGTAGCCTCGGAGCGTCGCTTCCACTTACAGCATATTAACCTTTCCTACCAGCGCAGCTCTTTGCATCTATTTGAATCACGTGTTTTTTGACTCCTCTGAAACTGCAGACCTGACAGACCTTGTGGTTTCACAATCGCCAAGGAGCGGAGATTGTGATTTTATCTCGCAATAGCATTTCCATTAATGTATTAGAACATGATTCATTGACTTCTGCTGTCCACATATCTGGTGGATCTCCCATCTTTTTGTCAGACTCTCCTTGTAAGTAGCCTTCGACAAACTGAATAATCCTCTGGAGTCCTCGTTACTCTTTTGTCTTTGGCCTTACGAGGTGACGTTACACTTAGCTTGTGATGGAGGAGGTGCTCACCCACCTGGAGTAGGTCACAAGATTCATGCTGCTGCAATGTTATCTGTCTCTTCATGCAGCTTCGAGGAGCACAGTGAAGAGTGCAATTACGTTGTAAAGAATAATCGATAAGTGCAGTGGTAATATCAATTCTTTCTGGATTACAGGGCTGAACATTGCTAATAATGAATGAAATATTTTCTGCATATTTTATTTTATTTTTTTTATAAATAATGGGCCTCATTTTTCAAAACTGTCTTAGTTGCCCATAGCAACCAATCAGAGCTCACCTTTCATGTCTTAAAGTGCTCTGAAAAGATGAAAGTTGAGCTCTGATTGGTTGCTGTGGGCAACTAAGCCAGTTTTCCTGTTAGGCAGTTTTGATAAATGAGGCCCAATGTGTCCACCTTCGCTGCTTGTATTTGATGACTGAGCCACAATAAATGAATTGGCAGGGACTTACCTTGTTACAGGGGACCTGACGGCTTCCCTTACATCTGTTTTAGAAAATACTTGCTTACCTCATAAAACAAGAATTCGGAAGCATACTTAGGGCCCCTTCACAAATGTCCGGTGATCCAGTTCAGCAGAAAATGCCATAGGGGAACTGAAGCCAGAACTGATCCCATAGTTTTCATACATCCGGTGCATCAGTTGTGATGCCGGATGTCGAACTCTGCATGCTCAGTTTCTGTCCAGCGTTCTCAGTCTACAGACCACGGATCTGTGGCCTGAAGTGCAGTTCACATATATCAGTTGTGTCTGACTCCTGGCATAAAACAACTGGCCGGGCACAACTGATATATGTGAAGCCTTGTGTTGTTTCCTTGTGTTTCCTCATAGAAAGCTAGAGAAAGTGGTGTGTCAGTGTCAGACTGCATAGGGAACGGGACCAGCGACGCTGACAAGTTAAATGGTAATGCCCAGTGTATTCATATATTTCCAATGGGAGAACAACACCAAGCAAAAAGGTGCTCCACAATTGTTATTCCATGGAGAATACTAAGTATTTACTAAAACAGACATGTCAGGGGAGCGGACAGATCCTCTTTAACTTGGTAGTGGGGGCCCTGCAAGGATCTGTCACCAAATGAGTTCCGTATGATCCTTCGGTCATAGGGGACCTGAAGGTTTGTTGGCTATACCTTTTTTCAGACACAGATATTGGAAATGCCCTGAATATGCCTAACATGCAGAGTAAGTTTCCTCCTATGACACCTGTTTTCTGGACTTTCACTGACTTGCTCACCAGAAGCCAAATCATTTCAAACAGGATGTTTGGTATTCACTGTGCATTTGTGCTGATTCAGGAACCCTATGGCAATGAGCGTTTGATAACAGAAGAGACAATAACAGTGATGAGCTGCTGTTTCCTAATCCCCTATTGAGAAGAATGGACAGTATGCGCAGTATGCTCTCTACTTCAGCTGCCCCCTCCACTGATCAAGCATTGATCCTTGACATGTTCTACTTCTTGCCAGCTCTAAGCAGATTTCACTTTTATTAATGATGATAACGGCATTATTGCTGATGTAGACAGCTCTGTTTTAGTCAGGGCCATGACATCTCATGATACCTACAAAATATCATGGCTCTGATGCCACTGATGGGGTATGGGAGCACTTCTGGTCATGCCAGGATACCCTTCCCTGGAAGTTCCTAGAAATTCCTTCTCTATACGGTTAAGATTTTTCCAAATATGTGGTCATTGCACTTATTAAACACAGAGATGGTTCATTTGGATCTTTAACTAAATCCAGCTCCAATGGAAGTTGTTCTATGTGAACTGTTTTAGTTCTGCCTTTTAAAATGATATGATATCCACCAGGGGTTGTAGATAACCAAGACTCGTTAATGTGTAACCTGGTAAGTACGGCTGGTCTACCCGTCATATCTAAAGATAAGAGGCATGCTAGCTTCACACCTTCCTCCCTCAGAGATTGGTCTTCTGTTGCCATGGAACTAAGATATTTAAGTAATAGATCTTCTTCCCATGTTGTGGAAAATTTTGGTTTGATTGGTCTAGACACGACTGCACCTTTCCACAATCTAAGGTAAATCTTGTTATCAGTGAAGTTCAGGATGATTAGATTCAATGCTGAACCAAAAGATGTAGGCCCCTTTCACACGGGTGAGTTTTCCGCAAGGGTGCAATGCGTGACATGAACGCATTGCACCCGCACTGAATCCGGACCCATTCCTTTCAATGGGGCTGTGTACATGAGCAATGTTTTTCACACATCACTTGTGCGTTGCGTGAAAATCGCAGCATGTTCTATATTATGCGTTTTTCACGCAACGCAGGCCCCATAGAAGTGAATGGGGCTGCGTGAAAATTGCATTGCATGCGCAAGAAATGCGGATGCAATGCGATTTTCACGGATGGTGTCTAAGGAGATGATAATAAATAGGGATGAGCCCCGGGAACCCATTAAAGTCCATTTACTTTGTTATTTTCCATTATAACATGGTTATAATGGAAAATAATAGCATTCTTTAATAAAGAATGCTAAGTAAAATGTCTGATGAGGGTTAAAAAATAATAAAAAAATTACTCACCTCATCCACTTGATTGCACAGCCAGAATCCTCTTCTTTCTTCTTCTTGCAGGACCTGCAAAAGGACCTGCGCTGACGTCATCGCGTTCACCATGTGGTGAGCGCGGTGACTTCAGCGCAGGTCCTGCTGAATGAAGATAGAAGAACCTTCATTCAGCAGGACCTGCGCTGACATCACCACACTCATAGCGCTACCAATTTTGGAAATGTAAGATAATTTATATCTACTCCTAGTTTTAGGTTTCAAGGAGTGGTTAATCAGCTTATTCATGTGTTGTGAAAGGTGTGGGAATGAGAACAGCTAACCTGAGCTCATACCCACATTAAAGGGGTTGTCTGGGTTCAGAGCTGAACCCGGACATATCTCCATTTTCACCCAGGCAGCCCCCCTGACTTGAGCATCGGTTCATGCTCTGATGCTCTCCTTTGCCCTGCGCTGAATCGCACAGGGCATAGGCATTTTGTGGGCTCTCCTTAGGGCTGCCAGGAGGAGGCTTCCGCCCAGCAGTGAGCCCGGTGACGTCACTGGTGCTTCCCTAGCCTGTAAAACGGTCGTTGATGTCACCGAACACACTGCTGGGCGGAAGCCTCCGTCCGGCAGTGTGTTATAGTAAATAAAAGAGCCCGTGCCTTGCGCGATCCTGCGCAGGGCAAGGGAGAGCATCGAAGCATGACATGCTCTGATGCTAACATCAGAGAGGCTGCCTGGGTAAAATTATGGGTATTGTGGAAGCTGCAGTAGGAGGTATTTCAATCCTTGAAAGCATTCTGTAGTTATTCCTAATGGAATTTTCTAGTCTGTTATAAATTTGTGAGTCGCTGAATACCATGGTCTGGAAGGTGATACTAGGTAGACCGTCACCGCTTGTGGTACCATGTCCTCTTGTATTTTTGAGATGATCTGAGAGAGAAGACTTGGGGTAGAACGCATCCACATTCCCTGTGACCATGTCCTCAATGCAAATATTATGGTCTGAGCTGATGCAAATAGGTCTACTTACTTGGTACCGAATTCTTCATTTATTTGTGCGAATAGATTTTGGTTTGAGTGCTACGGTTGACATTTTCTCCCTGGACAAAGAGTCTGCTGTTTCGTTGGAGTGTCCAGGTACATATTGTGCCCTCGAGTCTAGATTTTGGTCTATGGCCCATCTCCATAAATCCAGAGATTCCTTGCATAGGCTCATTTATTTTGTGCCCCTTTTCCCGTTTATGTATGCTACCACCATTCTGTTGTCCATTTGTAGCATAATGGAACAGTGTATGGGTGACGGGGAGGTTATTTTTTATGTAACGCTGGCTTTGCTGTTTGAAGTTCTAAGTGGTTCATGTTTTAGAAGATTGCCTAACCAGATCTGTGTCTTGTGAACACAATAAAGGTACCATTTTGAAGGCAGGCTGCATCATATTTAGTTTTCCTATTAGGGGCATTGGAGAGGCCAAGCACTATGATATTCCAGTGGTAAATGTCTCAGATTCATTTGAATTGTATTGTAATAGATATCTGTGCTTGTGAGCAACATATATAGCACGGAAGGTGTCTTTTATATCTATCTTTATTAGATACATGTCCTTTTGGAGAAGGAAACATAAATCCATCATGCTATGAAACTTCTTTGGCTTTAAAATCTATTTAGTGCCTTCACATTTAGTATTAGTCTGATTGACCCATCTGGTTTCTGAACCAGGAATATATGATTTATTCAGCCTTTTTCTGTTCCATTTGATATCTTTCCTTGAGCGAGAGCAGTGTCCAATCCTAGACACTGTTTTGTATGGAAAGACAAGTTTTTTTTCCCTGGAAAGGAAACATTTTCAGTGGTAACGTGAGGCCTTTTTTATCACATTTATGACCCAATGATATATGTTTTATTTTTTTTTATATATATGTCTACATAATAACGAGAAGGAATGGATAATTCAGTGCTACCCTAAATAGGATTTACTTATATGGCTTTGTTGAGGTTTTGTTTCCTGAATTGTAGGTCTTAAAGGATTTTAGGGGATTGGCCCTTCAAATTTTGGGTCTGCCCCTGGGACAGAGTTTCTTATGTTGTGTGGGCCTCTTTAATTCTGCAAAAGACTTACACACCCCATATCTCATTTGACCTCATGAGTAAAGTGTAGGACGAATAGGTTATTGTTCTCCAGTTTAGGGTATTTGTGTGATTTTGGTGCTAAAGCTGCCATTCCCGATGAAGTGAGCCAAAGGGCTCTTCTGATCTTTCTAATGTAGTTAAAGCATTGTCCTGTGATGAGGACAACTCTGCCTACAGCTTTTAGCAGAGCTAATTTAGATGAGAGTAAAGCCTGTATTACACCGATTTTTCATCAGATAATTGCTATTCAGAGTTCACGATCATTTGGCAGTGTAATACTGCCTCAGATTGCCCGATGAATGAGCAAAGACTTGATCATCGGACAA
Source organism: Bufo bufo (assembly GCF_905171765.1). Taxonomy (NCBI): domain Eukaryota; kingdom Metazoa; phylum Chordata; class Amphibia; order Anura; family Bufonidae; genus Bufo; species Bufo bufo. The sequence goes on along the minus strand of NC_053389.1, from coordinate 508,361,526 downwards.
TGCAAATCTTTTGACATGTTAAAAAATTATCGTTTGCAGGTGGCAGATTGTGGCGTCTAATAATTATCTGCCGCTGGCAAACCACTATACAGCATGGGAAAGAACGATGGTATACAGATTGCTTCTCCTCATGCTGCGAACGAGATCGCTGCATGTAATAGCAACGGTCTCCTACGCTGTAGCAAGCAATTGCTGGGAGGGAACGCTTTCCTCCTGACAATTGTCTGCCACATCAGGCTGTATAATACAGCCTTAAGGATTTCACTTTTTGTGAGGATGACACCTCACCCTTCTGCTCTTTTCAGCATAAATAGGATTGGATCCACTGTGTCTGCTACTTGAACGTTTTTAAGTGTCTGGTCCATAGTGTCATTACGGAATGATGTTCCAGTAATAGATAGCAGACCAGGGTCTATATCTGGGGCAATAAGGGCTTGAATGTCGGGTATGCCCATAAAATTTCTGAGGACGAAATTATCCTCTTAACCAAAAAGGAACAAAAGATTAGCTGCGCAAATTCTCTTACTTCTGAACTTTCAGATATGACCCATCTGTGAGAGAAATATTTTGATGGTGGGGTTCTACTTGACAGAACCACTCTCAACAGCTTCATCTCACTTCTCTCACAGAATGCTGAGGAGCGTGTTACATATTCTAAGTTCAAGTCTACCTCAGACTGAGACCAACAGCAGCCATGTTGAAAAAAATCCTGTGAGACAAATGCCTCATTGCTGCTATGTGGAAATGTAACACCCCAGAGTGGTGTTACCACTTCTGCACCTTGCTACTGTCTTTATTGGTCTAACCTCATGTCATCTTATGCATTTATTCGAGGTCCTCCACACTGTGCATTTCTAATGTTATGTAACTGTTCATGTAATGTGCCTGGTTCACCAGCAGATGGCAGAAAACACGGCAGAGCTATACTTAGATAGAATGAAACCTTCCATTCCATTCTAACCCCCCCCCCCCCCCCGGAGATAGGTGGGCGAGACCCACTTTCTGCAGGAAGGGTGGGGCAGAAGTTCTAGTCAGTCTAGTTTCCCCCCAGCTAGAGGAAGGGTGTGCAGAGGCATGTCTCTGCTGGGTGTGCCCACGCCAGCCAGAGCACCTTAAGCTCTGCTGGCCATGGAGGCCAAAGCTTGAAGCCTTAGGGGCCAGGAGGAAAGTCCCCTGGCATAAGCTAGGGTCAGACTACAAAGTGAAGTGCAGCATATAGAAGAAGCTGAGTTAAACAGCCAGCCTGTCAGTACAGAGTCAGAGACAAACAGATATAGCAGAGTGGAGTTTGCCTGCCAGTTTCATGCTATAGCCTGCTGCAACCAAGACAAAGCTTGCAAACCGTTCTGTTTATGTGAAGTAAAGCTGCCATTGAACTTCATCTCAAGGTGTGGACTCAAGTTATTCTTTTATCCCTCAATTATTCCCGCTATTTATTGCTTCGTAGCTAAAGCCTGGGGTCCAGCGGTATCCAGGTAGGAGCACCGTGACACACAATAAGAGACATTTTAGGCCGCAACATACCACTCAGTATTTCCTATACCTGGGGCGCGTTATATAGAGGGCCCTAGGGGGAGGCGCCCATTGCAGGAAATTACCCAAACTTACTCAAAGTTTTATTGTTGTTGGCAGGTGTTGTGTATATCTATGCAATCACACCCTCGTACGCCCTTTCACAATACCTCAAACAAGGTGTTAAGGTTTTCTGAAGGAAATTCACCTCAGAATTAGTCAAATAATTGAAACACATTTGTCCTGAATTTTCTATATATATGCAGGGGCGGACTGGTAACTTAGTGGCTCTGGAAAAAATACTAAAAGTGGCTACGTTTTGTAGTCGGGTCCAAATTGATGGAAGTCAGGGCCAACACAAGTAGGCGGGGCCAGCAATACCATATTATGGTACATTATACCATCCCAACACAGCCAAATACCACAGTACATCAAAAAATATTGCCCCCTTCAGCACAAAATATATCCCCAAAAACTTCCACTGGCTGGCCGTGAGGAGGGTTCAGACGGCCCCTTGGGCATCGGCCTACCGGGAAATTTCCCTGTAAGGTCTATGGCCAATCCGCCTGAGGAAGACGGTGATGGGGAAAATTCCCTGACATGTTTTGGGGTCCCCTGAGCTGTAGGAACCTCCCCACTGACATAGATGCTGCTATGGAGTAAGCATCTGCATCCATTGCCAAGATGTCCCTGCGAAATCACGATGAACCAAGCGTGGTCTTGCGAGATCTCCCTATTTTTTTGTTAGGCAGAGAGAGAGGCAGCCGCCGACACCTAGAACAATAGGATATCTTCTATAATAAGGCATATTACAAAGTGTATTATTGTGTACACTTTTCATTTATTGAAAAGGAATGATAGATACGCTTTAATGTTAATGGGAAACCAAACACATAAGAGACATGATTTAGTGAAATAATCCGAAACAGATTTTGCCTGGAGTTTCGCAACAGCAGTGCCCATAGCCTGGGGGCTAATCCTCTATATGACTCCCTAAATGTTTAAGTATTAAATCTCCTTTGAGATGTAAGTAGTTACGAAGTACAATAAATCCTATCAATTTAATCTGAATCTAAAAAGCCAAAAATAAAAGTCAAAGTCTTTATTCATATTTTTTTTATATAACAAAAAGCTTATAAATGATAAGGTATCATCACAGGGGCAGGAGACATGGAACTCAGTAGCACGTGGAACATTTCTCCTGAATAACACAGCACAATAAAGGCAACGTGAATAGTAAAGTGCATCTATCTGATAGTTAGGCTGTATAATAGGCAAGAAATTGTGGTCACACATTAATGTGATGGAGATTGAATGCCATAGTGCTCACAATAAGTGTTGATAACTTCCATACTGATAACTATGTACACATAACACCTACAAACACCGGGGTGCTGTCAACCCAACACATATGGGATCATCTGTAGTTCCCAGGGCCTGATTGTAAAGAAATGTAAGTATTATTCGCAATCTTGCTGTCTACTTACCACAATCCAGTAATGCAGTAATTAATGGGTTGTCCAGTCGTTAATATTGATGACCTATCGCCGATCCACGCCGATCTGCTTTATGAAGAGGAGGCGGCACTCCAAGCGAGCGCAGCTTCCTCTTCATTACATTGTACTTCGTCTTGGAAATGCAGTGTAATGCAAGTACTTGCTCCATTCAAGTGAAAGGACCGAGTACTTGAAATCACACTACGCCACTGCTCCACTGGAGACGAGGCGCAGTGTAATGACGAGAAAGCGACGCCTGCAAAGAAAGCTACCTCCTTGTCAAACAGCTGATTGGGGGAGTTGTCGGACCCCCACCGATCAGATATTGATGACCTATTCTGATGATAGATCATCAATATTAATGGCTAGACAACCCCTTTAATAAGATTTACCTGTAGCCTGCTGCCTCTATAATACTGGTTTTATTCAATTTAGCACTCCTATATAAACTTACATAAACATATATCACTAATATTGTAGTGTATACACTGTAAATTAAGAGGTTTCCCAGAAATGCCCTATAAACCACTGCAGTAGTCAATTTGATTTTTATAGCAACCAAGAGAATAGTTATTATCCAGAAAATTAGGCCTCATTAGCCATTTTCTAGGCTCATGGATTCCCTGGCTTTTGCCAGCCCCTATAGGTGCCCATAGTTTCCATGAAGAGGTATTCCACCATCATATTTATGGTATGTTCATACTACTCACATGGCTGACCCTCAGATTTCTGCAGTGGATTTGCAGTGTGAACTGGCATGGGTCCGCCTGTGACTTAGTCCCATTCAGTGGAGTTATTTGGCATATGATACACTGATCTCAGTTTCCTTGCGGAATCCCCTTCAATAAGTGATAGGTCACTTTTTTAAGTGGATTTTCCAACCACAAGATGGAAAAAAATGTATATATGAATGGCAAAGTGGATTCCCATTGAAAACAGATGAAAATTTCAGTGTGGAATTTGGGCAAAATGGAAACATGCCCATATGTGACATGTCACATGAGATGTTTGGTCTCTAAATTAACACTGCCTAGTGTTTTTAGTATACAAAACTAATACATTTTTTCTTCTCGATATATATATATATATATATATATATATATGTATATATATATTCACACACACACACACACACACACACACACACACACACACACATAGAGAGACTGTCACCGCCGTGGGAGAGATCTTAGAAGTTCAAATAGACAGAAGACTCAGGAGTCTATCTGACAGATCTCTCTTGTTTTCATTGTTGCTAACAGGTTTCCACCCCTTCGCAGATGCTGCTCATTATCAGTCAGGTGGCTCTTTATATGTTCCGCCTCTCACTTGTTTCCCTGCGGCTGATAGTTCTTCTGTGGGGTACTCTGCTTGTGTGGTGGTTCTCCTGATCCAGTTACATCTCAAACTAAGTACTTTCCCTTTTATTGGTGTATCTGTCCTGACTAGGCCTCAGGGAGACATTGGCTCCTTCAGTTTGGAAGGAGTCGGTTGCCTCTTTCCCTGTTCCCTAAGCTCAGGAATTGGTGCAGTGTTTCAGCAGTCTCAGGTTCCAGAAAGAAAATCAACAACAGTAAATCTGTACACAGTGCAACGTTACAGCAGAAAACTGTAGGTACATCTATCCAGCTGACTGATTTTGGTATCAGAGTATTCATATAGTACGCCGGGTCGACCTTTATTTTGGACATACTCTTTTAACTGATGTAACTTGTAGAAAATTGACTTCCAATTTGTGAACGTATTAATAGGGAGGGAGGCTGCATTACTTGGTGGTGGTGAAGTTTTTGCCCGCCATTTTGAAATCTGCCATATTGAATTCAGCTGAGGTTTTCCCAATGGGAAGGGGGTCATGTGATATATCAGTCTTCCCAATAATTTAGTAAGTAACAGACTGAAAGTCTCAGTTTTGACCTATCTTTACCTGTTTAGGAGTCAAGCAAAGTCAGATATCCCTAAAGTGCTTTACATGACGTGTTCGATGTGTGCACCATTCTTATGTATGCACTTGGCTCAATAGGACTTTAGCTTTGTCTTAAAGGGAATGTCACCTATAGTTTTTTCTGCCAATAAAAACTTCATAATGTCACATTGCGCTCCTGCCTGTGATGATAATGAAATGAGATTAACTCAGGACTATAAGGCTACTTTTACACTCGCGTTTTGGCTTTCCGTTTGTGAGATCCGTCATGGGCTCTCACAAGCGGTCCAAAGCGGATCAGTTTTTGCCCTAATGCATTCTGAATGGAAAAGGATGCACTCAGAAGGCATCAGTTTGCCTCCGTTCAGTCTCCATTCCGCTCTGGAGGCGGACAACAAAATGCTGCCTGCTGTATTTTGCTGTCCGCTTGACGAAACGTTTTCTCTGACACAATCTGGCACAACAGAAAACGGATCCGTCTCCCATTGACTTTCAATGGAGTTTATGACGGATCCGTCTTGGCTATGTTACAGATAATACAAACGGATCCATTCATGTCGGATGCATGTGGTTGTATTATTGTAACGGATCCATTTTTACAGATCATGACGGATCCACCCAAAACATGAGTGTGAAAGTAGCCGTATTAGGCTAAAGCTAGTTTCACACTAGCGTTAGACATCGTTGGTAAGCTGTTCCAGCAGGGAGCAGCATACTGGAGATGTCCGGACCTGGCATTGCCTGACGCTACCTCATTAACTATAATGGGGACCGGCGGAGATCCAGCCCCAACCTGACAAATATGCCGGACTTAAATCGCAGTGTGCAGTGGTTTTAGTCTGGCCAATTCTTGGCATACAGTATTTTCCGGGTTGCTGTCCGATCTCTGCCACTCCCCATTATAGTTAATGGAGCCAGACGGTCTTCAGGCAGCTTTGCTGGATGCAGAGAGCTCCGTCAGGCTACTCCCTGCTGGAACAGCCTGCCTAAAGTGGCTATTGCAAAAACAGGATTTTAGGATTTGTTTTAAAATATAGTGACATGGAAAATGTAAAATAAATCACCAAAAATTTGTCAAAACAACATAAAAAGTTGACTTTAACAATATTACATTTTCTGATGATGCATTCCCTTTAATCTCGTTGGCAACAGTCTTTTTTTAAAAGGGATAAAGCTTGAGAGTTTCAAATTTGGTCAGACCCGCACTTGCCGCAGGGTGAGTATTTGTCAGCATGTGTCACTGCAGTGTTTTCGAGAAGATGCTTTTGTAGAGTTCCTGGCAGCACATCTGCTTTTATTTAGAGAGACTGAGGCTAGTGCTTTATTTTATGTCTGAATGTCTACGGTTCCTGTTTAAATGTATTCTGTACCAGTGGCGTAACTATAAGTCATAGGACCCCATAGTAAAATAAGATGGGGCCTCCCCAACTAGTGTAAGCAAATGTAAAACCGCACCCTACCTAATAATAAAGGTATCTATAATAGCACCATGTATCAGAAAACCCACATTAAAACAAAAGGCCACTATATTGTTATTCCTCACATAAAGGTACAGTGTTCTTGAATCTATCTGGGCCCCCCAAACCTCTGGGCCCCATAGCAAGTGCTATGGCTATAGTTACGTCCCTGCTTTGTACATTGCTGTAAAGAACTATTTTTCCCCCTATAGATTACGGTTACATATTTGTAACAGTGGATGATTTATTTTAATAGTTCTGAAAGTGCTGTTTGCCCCCATATAATTTATGCCCATTTTATTCCTGTTGGAAGGACCTGTTCACGGTAACAAATGCAAAAAAAAAAGGAGCGCCCAGATAGGGCTGGGCGATATGGCCTAAAATTTATATTGCAATATAATTTGAAGCATGTGCGATATAACGATATATCACAATATCATCCATGTCCCCCAGCCAGCGCCATCAGCCCCATGCCATTGCCAGTTTACCACCACCATCATCATGTCCCCCAGTCAGCGCCAACAGCCCCATGCCATAGCCATCCACCCCCCGGTAGATTCGGACCCCTGCTGATATACTTACCTTCCCTGCAGGGTGCGCGGCTGGCTGATAGAGTCCGCAGGAGACAGACCGCGTCTTCTTCCCAGCATGCTCTGGGAAGGACCTGACGTCACACACAGCGTCAGCCAGCGCGCTGACGATGTGTGCACGCAAGGCCCTGGCCAGTGCAGCGCGGTGCAGAGTCAGGGGGCCACGGAGCGGTGAGTAAGAAGCTTCTTCAATTCACTACCATACCGTGGTCATCTATCGCGATATAGCTAAAATCTATATTGTTGCCCGAATTTATGGCGGTAAGATCGTATGTCGGCCACCCCTACGCCCAGGCAATTCCTCGTGAAGCTCTGCTAAATGTTAAAACAAAAACAAAAAAACGACTCAATGATTAAGTTGCATTTATCAGAAAGATTTGTACTGTCTCAAGGCACATCACTGGAGAAAGCATGTAGTTAAAATGGAGTGACCACTACTTGTAACCATTCAGGAGATCCGCAGGAACCTGAAGAAATCTTTTATTAAGAACATACAATAAACAAATTAAAATCAAGTAGAATAAAATAAAACAAGTGAATATGGCAAGGTGCGACGCATTTCAGAGGTGGTCCACCTCCTTCATCAGGCCAACAAACAACAGCTCCGTTATGCCTGTTATATGCCCTAATAGAGCCATTGTTTGATGGCCTGGTGAAGGAGGCAGACTGCCTTCGAAACACATCGTCCCTTGACACCCTCACTTATATGTGGGGTTGTTCACATAAAAATAGTTTTATTAAGAACATACAATAAACAAATTATAACTGAGTAGAATAAAATAAAACTAGTGAAGGTGGCAAGTGGCGACGAATTTCAAAGGCGGTCGGCCTCCTTCATCAGGCCAACAAACAGTGGCTCCATTATGGCTGTATTATGGCGTATAACTGGCATAATGCACCTATTGTTTGTGGGTCTGATGAAAGAAGTGGATCACCTCCATAACTCATCGCCCCTTGCTTCCTTAACATGTTTAATTCTATTTGATTTTAATTTGTAACTATTTTTCAGTGACCAGCGCCCCACAAAACAATTTTGTTCCTGTGCTGTCTCCACATTGTAACAAATGCAGCCTTAGTTCATACAATGGATTTTGAAAACATGCTTTTAAAATCATTGTGGAACCCATGCCAATTGTGACTTTTTTTGGCATGGCTTTGACGAGTGTTTTTCTTTGGTTACTTCAATGCAAATCTGCATTTCTACTCAGTATGTGGCACAAAAAGAATGGCCAAAAAGGTGCTGACGTATACAGCGGAGTCTTTTGCAGCTTCCTATTCATTTCAATGGGAGATTCAGTGGGGATTCTACACCAAGATAGGGCATGCAGCTTCTTTTTTTTCTTCTTTTCCATGTGGAAGAAAATCAAGTGCCGCTTTTCAAAGGTTGTTTGAAGGCATTTTATGACACCAATTCAGCGTGGAAAACGCTCCAAAATCAGCAGCAAAAAACAGGCCCTTAGTGCTTATTCAGATGAGCGATATTCACATCTGGGTGCCGCCCAAGTGCAGAATGGACAGTATGAATTACTTTGGTTCAGTTTTCATGCAAGACTCTTATCAAGTGAAAAGGTCAGCAAGAAAAACTGACACAAAATAGCAGACATGTCACCAGCATCACAGAGGGCTGGCAGAATGCAGCATTTCCAGGCCTTGCTGCGAGAGATGCTCCATTCTGCTGTTGCGGGCGCTGGCAGAGGAATTTCCACCCACAGAGAAACAGGTGCGGGTACCAATCCTACCGCGCCTGCAAGACGAGGTTGAAGATACAGTACAGACCAAAAGTTTGGACACACCTTCTCATTCAAAGAGTTTTCTTTATTTTCATGACTATGAAGGCATCAAAACTATGAATTAACACATGTGGAATTATATACATAACAAACAAGTGTGAAACAACTGAAAATATGTCATATTCTAGGTTCTTCAAAGTAGCCACCTTTTGCTTGGATTACTGCTTTGCACACTCTTGGCATTCTCTTGATGAGCACATAACTGCTGCACAATACAAATGCACTATAATATACTTTCTATGTTAGAAAGTATATTATAAATATATTACACCCCTCAGTATATCACACCTATTGATAGCACAACTATACCAGTCCTATTAGCTAGCGTTTGGTGTCCCGAACAGCCTGTCCCTGCTCCACAAAGCAACCTCTCCCTACACTGGCAAAACACAAAATATCAAATTGCTGCCAGATCGGGTTCTTTGATAGGGTGGGGGTGTGTTCATGTGCTCAAACGTCTCAATTGGCTGTCCTGTCCCACCTGATGGATGTGTCATGGGTGAAAGTTCGTCGCAATGCAAAAGAATATGACGCCGGCGGACATCGCCATATGATCGCATGTTCAGAGAACCGCAAATGCGCAATGTTTGCCGCAAAACTAACGCTGGGCGAACCACAAGGCCATCTCTACCCACAGCCAACTTCCTGAGACAGGAGATTCACACCTACCTGCTCCCCGCCGCTCCTCAGGATAGGTCATCAATATCAAATCGGCGTGGGCCAAACTCCCGGCATCCCTGCTAATCATCTGTATGAATAGAATGCAGCGCTCCTAGCGCTGTGTTCTCCTCGCTGTTTACATCATCGACATCGCAGTGGCGAGCAGTGTAGTTATAGCTCCGTCATATCCATTCACTTCAAAGGAATGGCTCCATCCTATTCACTTGAATTGGAAGGGGCAGACCCATTGAAGTGAATGGGATGGTGGAGCTGTAATTACACTTCCTCCATTGCAATGTTGACAGCGAGCAGGTAAATAGAGAAGAGAAACCAGCGCTCATAGGAGTACTGCGTTCAGTTACAGCTGATTTAAAGGGGTGCCAGGAGTCGGGCCCACAGCAATCTGATATATGTATACAACATATAACAACCTCTTTAATTGATTACCCATAACAGTCCCGAGTAAAAAGTGGAAAACATAAGGGGAGAACCATTTGGGATACTGATAAGAGTAGCCCATCATGAGGTAGACATGAAATACGGGTGTCTCTCTCCAACTTGTGCTGCCAGTGGTTACTACGATATTATGGAAGATAACGCCACCATATAGGAACAGTTGACCTGTTGACTATTAAAAAAATAGAAAGTTGAGAGAAGGTGGTGTGAGAATATGCAGGCTAAAATCACCTTCAGAGTTCAAAATAAGATAAAGAGCAGGTGCAAAAAAGAAAAAGGGAGGGAGTGCTAAGCAATTGTAGTGGGTCAACTCTACACCATCCAAGGACTGCTCCAGGTATCAAGACTGTAATGTATTCATGAGCAGGCAAAAGCTGAGCAATTGGATGTCAAGTTTCATAAAATTATTTCACCATAGGTTCTTTTTGCAAAAAAAAGTGTTTACCCAGTCCTTTAATAAAATTGTCACGCGTAGAGTCACGGGTATCAAGATAGAGCAGAGGTGCACCCCCTGAGCTGCCACCCGGTTCCCTGTCCCTGCCTACTTGCACCACCTGCTCTAGGTGACGGAGCGCAGCTGGGCGACAGTCCCTAACCTACTAAGTGCAAGCAGAGAGAAAGAGACAGCAGGGAAGAGGACAGCCACTGAGAAGTACAATAAGCGGACAAGAGATAGAACAAAAACGGAAGGCGAGGCGGGTCAACTAGCCGAGGTCAGTCCAGGAGGTTATGTCAGAACAAGGGAAGAGGCAAAGACAAATCCGTAAACAAGCCGAGGTCAAAATCCGAGAGGTAGCGTCAAGTAGGGCTGGGCGATATGGCCTAAAATCTATATTGCGATATAATTTTAAGCATGTGCGATATAACGATATATCGCAATATATTATTTTCTTCTGTATGTATACAAATTACATGGCCATCATCATCCATGCCATAGCCATCCACCCCCCCCCCCCCCCCCCCCCTCGGTAGATTCGGGTCCCTGCTAATTTCTTTCCTGCGGGGTGCGCGGCTGGCTGATGGAGCCTGCAGGAGATGGACCGTGCCTTCCTCCCAGCATGCACTGGGAGGGACCTGACGTCACACGCATCGTCAGCCAGCGCGCTGACGATGTGTGCACGCAAGGCCATGGCCAGTGCAGCGCGGTGCAGAGTCGCTCCGTGGTCATATATCGCGATATGACGATATAGACAAAATCTATATAGTTTCCCGAATTTATGGCGGTATCATATATAGTTTATATCACCCAGCCCTAGCGTCAAGGTACAGGGAGCAGGCAGAAGAGGTCGGATCGAGGCGGATCGAGGTTCAATTCCAGAGGTAGCTTAATAACAATAAAGTACACAGCCTATAGGACGAAAATCACAGGCAACCTGTAGCCAGCAGGCCGCCTGTATTTATAGTGGGGAGTGAGGGTCATGTGACGTGGCCAGCGTCACATGACCGACGGCCAGACAAGTCGAGCACCGAGTGATCAGCTCGGCGCTCAAGGCAGACCTAGAAGCAGGGAGCCTCCCAGCTAGCAAAGCCACCCTGGGAACGAGGCCAAACACAGATCCTCGCTCCCGAAGCTAGGCAGCAGGTCTGCGGCTGATGGGAGACCGAGTGCACCTTCGGCGCTCCGTTACAAAAGTGGTAAATTTTTCCAAAAATAGAGGGTTAGCATGCTTGACCAAACTAAGTCTGTAGGATGCAGATGCAGTAAAACAGTTGATGTTTATTTGGGTTGCGGGGTTGTCATTGTTTTGTAAAAAGGTCACAGCCACTTTTCCCATGTGGAAATTCCTTAAAGAAGAAATAGTTTCCCAGTAGTTGATGGCCGGAATGTATTTCTGTGCTTTTGAATGAGCTTGGATAATCAAATCAGTAGAGTCATGAGAGGCCCACCAACCCAGTCTAAATGTCTCATACTTTATTTGTTTTCAGAATAAAAGCCTTTTACACCCTTGATATACCCTGTAGTGCTCATCTATGGAAAAGCAGTTACGCTTTTAAACCTTGAAATGCTTGGTTATGACAGAAAGAATGATATAAGGAGGCCTGGACCAAAAGATTACATTCTTGTCTGACAATGATCCATATTTTCCATGAGGATAGAAGTAAAGGATTTTCCTTCACTGTATTGGGAAGATCATTTTAAGGAAGATGTTATTGAAATGAGCTTATAAATAGATGAGTTATTCAACCAGTCCTGTAGGATCTGGATGTTAGCAGCTAAATCATAAAGTTAATTTTCTCGTTCAGTTTGTGTTGTTTAGGCTGTAGACCAGTCTGGTGCCTTTTACCTTGATAGATAAATTTACAACTGACCATGATATTGAAGAATACAATATTTAACATAGAATAGCTAGAATGTGCATTGTACGAAGAGAGGGGAGAAGAAAAGTCTGATAGGTGGAGAAAGAGGCTTTTTTTTCTTTCTTGAATAAGATACAATACAAAAGTTTCTTATATTCTCTTGTACTATATGTTTATAAAAATAAAACTGACAGTTTTACTTTAAACATAATGCAATGCAAACGGCATTAATACAGTCCAAGATTATTGGTTTATTGAACTGCAGCTTTCATAGGAACTTTTCACTCAGCAAATCTGTCTGACCATTCTTGACACATTTCTTGATGTATAACTTACAAGCCAGCCATTCTTGTTTTGCAGTCTCTCCTTTCTCTGAAACTTGTCTGTTTTCCTGCAGAGACTTCTGTGAAACAAAATAAACAATTAATAAGGCCCGTAGCTCCATTGCTATAGAAACATGCATCACTATACATGTTGCTTTTGAGAGTTCTATGATGTCATCAGAACTTGGAGGGAATTATCATTGTGCAATAGCATCAAACTGTGGTGCTATTTTGCAGTTACCTGCAATTGAAGAAATGCAGTATAAAAAGAGAGCTCTTAATAAAATAAAAAAAGACAAAAATGTTTAATTTTCTTTTCACAATTACTTTTTCGAAATTTTTCAAATTTGCTCAGTTTATCGTCTTTATATATTCCTTTCATGGCATTATAGTGTTGTCCATGGCAGATGCATGCTTACTGTTATCCTCTGATATCCCTGAGCAAATTTCATATTTTTCATGCTTTTCGTAGAAGCAGTCTAGAGGTTTCCTTGTACTAGAAAACAGGGTGTAAAGAGTCTTCTTAGCAAAGCTCTGAGTGTTCTACTGGGTGCTGAAGACTCCTGTGTGTAACAAGACAGATAGGCAGGGAGATTGACAGTGATAGGGCACATGTACACTACATAATGACTGGGGTATTGACGGGGAAGAGGCTGGAAACCTCGTTATCTTACACACAAGCATCTTCAGCAATCAGTAGAACGCTGAAAACTGAAGACAGACTTTCCTTAGTTACTTAGTTTCCTTAGTAATGGTGCTGTTGGAAACCTTTCTTACTGAAATTTAGTTTTTTGTTTATTCTTGTTCTAAAGGGAATCTGTCATCAACTTCATGCTGCCCATACTAACTGCATCATAAAGTAGAGACAGGTGATTTGATTTCAGCGGTCTGTCATTTATAAGTTAAAAGTAAGTGGTTGCTGAGAACCAACATCACAATCATTGCAGACTGGGCCTGGAGAAGAGTTACGGCCACCTGAGAAGAGTCCTGGTTATTCATGAATTCCTGCTCTCCTGCTGATGACTGACAGTCTTCTACCGAGTTTTCTCCCTTTCTCTCTAGGAGAGAACTGCCAATCATCAGCAGATGGTCGGGGAGAGCAGGAGATTGTGAATAACCAGGACTCTTCTCAGGTAGATGTGACTCTTTTCAAAGCCTGGGCTGTAATGATTATGATGCTGGTTCTCAGCAACCACTTACTTTTAGCTCATGAGTGACACAACGCTGAAATCAGCATTTCTGTCACTATTTTATGCTGCCCTCATTGAGGTCAGCATAAAGTTGATGACAGGTTCCCTTTAATGTATATTTTATTTATTTCTTAGTATTTAGGTTACGTGCTTTTCAATAGCTCTCTTTATTATTTGTTAGTGTGTGCTTAGTGGTCAGTAAATGTTAGTGTGTGCTTAGTGGTCAATAAATGATAGTGTGTGCTTAGTGGTCAATAAATGTTAGTGTGTGCTTAGTGGTCAATAAATGATAGTGTGTGCTTAGTGGTCAATAAATGATAGTGTGTGCTTAGTGGTCAATAAATGATAGTGTGTGCTTAGTGGTCAATAAATGATAGTGTGTGCTTAGTGGTCAGTAAATGATAGTGTGTACTTAGTGGTCAGTAAATGATAGTGTGTGCTTAGTGGTCAGTAAATGATAGTGTGTGCTTAGTGATCAATAAATGATAGTGTGTGCTTAGTGGTCAATAAATGATAGTGTGTGCTTAGTGGTCAGTAAATGATAGTGTGTACTTAGTGGTCAGTAAATGATAGTGTGTGCTTAGTGGTCAGTAAATGATGGTGTGTGCTTAGTGGTCAATAAATGATAGTGTGTGCTTAGTGGTCAATAAATGATAGTGTGTGCTTAGTGGTCAATAAATGATAGTGTGTGCTTAGTGGTCTGTAAGTGATAGTGTGTGCTTAGTGGTCAATAAATGATAGTGTGTGCTTAGTGGTCTGTAAGTGATAGTGTGTGCTTAGTGGTCTGTAAGTGATAGTGTGTGCTTAGTGGTCTGTAAGTGATAGTGTGTGCTTAGTGGTCAATAAATGATAGTGTGTGCTTAGTGGTCTGTAAGTGATAGTGTGTGCTTAGTGGTCTGTAAGTGATAGTGTGTGCTTAGTGGTCTGTAAGTGATAGTGTGTGCTTAGTGGTCAATAAATGATAGTGTGTGCTTAGTGGTCTGTAAGTGATAGTGTGTGCTTAGTGGTCAATAAATGATAGTGTGTGCTTAGTGGTCTGTAAGTGATAGTGTGTGCTTAGTGGTCTGTAAGTGATAGTGTGTGCTTAGTGGTCAATAAATGATAATGTGTGCTTTAGTGAAAATACTAAGAAAGGTGCTTTAAGTTGGGCCAGTAATTATCCAACTTGTACGATTTGAAACATGACTCGCTATTTTCCTAACAATGGCTCACCAGATTGTATAGAAATCATGTATATATCTTTGCCTCAGATCGGTTTCAAATAGTAGCAGGATTATAGTGCAGTCAGCTAATGTGTCCAATGGATGTTTGTGTCTGTTCATTATTCATCATGTATATTTAGTGTTGGGGGTATATCATGCATAAATAGAACCTATAAAGAACACTGACACATACTGTTGCCCATAGCAACCAATAAGATTCCACCTTTCACTTTTTAAAGCTCCTTTGGCAAATGAAAGAATCCATCTGATTGTTTACTATGGACAACTAAGCTAGTTTTTTTTTAGCACCACTTTTGATAAATCTTTATGTAGGGAATAACAGTATGGTGGTTTTCTGCCAGCTAGAACCGCATATGTGGCACTGGTATTCATACCTTTACTTATTACTGCTTGGTGCTGTATCAGCTTCGTGTCATTAGGTAGTGGGGGCCCATCTCACTTTACTATGGAGCCCTATGATGTCCACACCCCTGGATAAATACACAGTCCAGTCAATTTTGATTGTCAAAATGAAGTTCTAAGCATATCGTATGCATTTTCTAAAGCTGGTTAAGGTGTGACCACAAGATGGTAAAGGTTTCTATTGTGGTGTGTAATATCCAATTATCCAAGAACCTCAGTATTTATAGAAGAATTTTCTCAGTTCTTCGAATAAAACTTGTACTTCTGTCTGTGATGTATGCTTACTTTTTAATTTCATTTTCAAAAGACTTTTCAGCACCGATATCAAGTAATAACATTTTTCTATTTCCACATTCTTATCTTTATCTAAGGACCTACACTGGTGAAGTTGTAGATTGGTATCTCATTTGGTTTTGGTTTGACTAACCACAGTATGTACAGCTAACCGTTCCATTGAAAATGATTTCATTCCATGACAGAAAGTTATATCTTGGTTATCTACCTGAAAGATTTAATCATTTGCCATTTAACAACGTTAAAGTTAGAGATGCAACTGTTTCAACTACTTTGTGTTCGATGTTTGTTTTTTGTCTTTTTAAATTGGTTTTGTAACAGGAAAGTCTTCCTACCTTTTAAAAGTATTAAAAGAATTGATCATAATCTGGATGTGTGTAACAATGGTTGTAGGTGAATTATAAGTAGAGGTTTTCCAGTACTTGATGCTGAGTGCCATATTACAGCTTTCCTCCCCAATGCATGCAGCTAATCAGAGACCACAGAAGTCACCTCCCAACATTACTGTCTGCTCCCTTTAGCCTCCATAATCTGGTAGCCATTCGCCTGTCCTGCTCCCTGCATTATTCTCCTACTCCAGCCACCACAGGGGACAACAGAGGATAGACTAGGTGGGACCCGCATCTATCGGACTTTAATGGCACATCCTACTGTTATGTTATAAATGTCCAGATGGCGCAGCTACCCTCAGATCTTACGATCACTTTAGCTTTCTAAGATCATTTACTAAAGAAGCAGTACCAGCAGCACATTATTTACTTTTATATGTGACCTAGCCACAGAGATTCCTAATATTAATGAGTTTTTATTATACTACACTAGGTAGAAGATTTCTGTCCTCTGTACCCTCCATTATTAAGCTCCACAGAATCGGTAATGCTATGAGTTTGAGATTTCTCTCTGTGGAGGTCCACTTTGAGGTCTCTGGTTTACCACATTCTAAAAGAACAAAGCAAACTCATAAAATAGTTTATTTTTTATTTTTTATAATAGTGTACTTTGTGTGAATCTGCAGCATATGGTGTTTATTGGACAGATGTTGTTTTTATGCAACTTGAGTCAATGACAATAGGATGCAACAGAATTGGCATCCTGTTTAAAGGGGTTCTCTGGGAATGATTTAAAATGTCCACCGACAACCTGTCCTAGAATGTGAGCAGGACTGGTTGACCCCACTTGCTGAGCACCCTAGGGGGTGAGAGGTGGGGCCTTAGATGGTTTGATGTGACCCTGCCTACGATATGTCATTATGGCTGAGTAGCCTGACAGGAATGCTCACCAATGTGTAGTATCTGCAAGTGTCAGAGTGTAGTGTGTAGTGGAACCTGCCCCCTAGGCAGCTCTGCAATTGGGGACAACCAGTCCTGCTCACATGCTAAGACAAGTTGCTGGTGGCCATTTTAAATCATTCCCTGATAAACCCATTAAAGGAACACCCCCCCCCCCCATCATGATAAATAAAATAAAACACGTTTTTAACAGGATGCAAATACATGCTGTGAACAAGCTCTAAGTATTAAAAAGCATATCGTAATAATAATTTTAACAACTGCAGAGAGGTATGAATGTGTTCAAGTACTTAGACTGGCTGTAAATATAATACAACATATGCAGTTTGGATCTTGGAGTAGGGGCCGCTGAAAGACATTCAAACTGCTTTTGTGTCAATTGTAACCTTGCCAGCTCAAAATGTACTAATTCGCAAATAAACATTTCTGACATTTAAACCATGGAGTCTGGATGTTGACAATCAACTTTTTGTGTAGCAGCAACCACAGCTACAACCTCAGAGAAGTGTACCGTTTTCCTTCACCATAAATCTCCTGTTTAAAAAGGGCCCGCAAGTTCTCAATAGTGTTTAGGTCAGGTGAGGAAGGACGCCATGTCGTTATGCTTTCATCTTTAAAGAGGACCTTTCACCAGAGGAAAGCCTCTAAACTAACTATACAGAGGTGTAGAGCGGCGCCCAGGGATCCCCCTGCACTTACTGTTATCCCCGGGCGCCGCTCCGTTCGCCCGGTACAGCCTTTCGGTATGTAAGGAGTTAGGCTCCACCCATTTGATCCTGCCGGCGTCTTCTTCTCCTATGCTGTAGCGCTGGCCAATCGCAGCGCTCAGCTCATAGTCAGGCTATGAGCTGAGCGCTGCCATTGGCCAGCGCTACAGCATAGGAGAAGAAGACGCCCGCAGGATCAAATGGGTGGAGCCTAACTCCTTACATACCGGAGGCTGTACCGGGCGAACGGAGCGGCGCCCGGGGATAACAGTAAGTGCAGGGGGATCCCTGGGCGCCGCTATACACCTCTGTATAGTTAGTTTAGAGGCTTTCCTCTGGTGAAAGGTCCTCTTTAAAGGGGTTTTGTCACTTCAGCAAGCCGGGACCACAAGAGATCATGTAGGCTGGTGCTTTTTTCTGTAGTGTTCAAGCACGGCCACCGCTGATTGCAGGGTGGTCGTGACCATGGAAATAAGCAGTGTATAATGTGATGGAAAAATGAATCCATCTAGCAGGAAGGAAGTAATATGGATAATAACAATACATTAGTAAGTGGCTTGTATTAACTTTCTCTACATGCCATTTGCTGAAGTGACACAACCCTTTAAGGCTTTAACTGACTAACTATGCAGTGGAGTACTTCGATGCATGCGATGGAACATTGTCCTGCATAAAAATCATGGGTTTCTTGAAGGATGCAGACTTTTTCCTGTACTTATGCTTAAAGAAAGTTTCTTCTAAAACCTGGCAGTAGGTTTGGGAGTTGATTTTGAGTCTATCTTCAACACAAAAAGATCCAACTAGCTCATCTTTAATAATACCAGCATATAGCAGTATCCCACTTGCTGGTGTTTGAGTCGCAGTGGAGCTCTGTGCCCGTTACTGATCCAGTCACGGGCCTATCCATCTGGTCTATCAAGAGTCACTCTCATGTCATCAGTCCATAAAACCTTTGAAAAATTTGTCTTCAGATATTTCTTGATTCAGTCTTGACATTTCAACTTCTGTGTCTTGTTCAGTGGTGGTTGGGTTTCAGGCTTCCATACGATGGCCATGTCTCTGAGCACTCAACCTCTTGTACTTCTGGGCACTCCAGGGAGGTTTCAGTTCTGGAATATGACAGCACTGGAGTATAATAGGTTCCTGGTTGCTTCACTTTTAATTTCTCAACACATTTCTTGTGACCCTGTTGACTATTTGCAACAAAATTGTTGACCCCAATATTTTAGCAATTTCAAGAGTGCTGCTCCCCTCTGACTTTTAACAGTTTTTTGACGTTTCACAGTCAGTTAAATCTCATTTTCTGGCCCATTTTACCAGAGGAAAACAAGCTGCCAAATAATTATGCGCTCCTTGATATAAGGTCTTGATCTCCTTAGGCCACTCCCTCATTACACAAATGCACATCACCTGACATGCTTCTATCCAATTAGCATTCAAGATTGTACAGTTTGTAGTTGGAAAATATGCATACAAATGATGATATGGTCAAAATACTCACTTGCCTAATAATTGTGCATAAAGTGTATTTATAGAGGGGCTTTTCTTCTCTGATAGGAGACTAGAAGTATGAATATCAGTTATGCCTCTTTTCTGACCTATGACTTTAAAAAAAAAAGTATTTCTTTCATAAATACCGTTCTGTCATTTTTCTATACCACACTAGTAGTTTAGGAGCTTTGATACATGTCCCCCAGGGCTTCTGAGCTTCACAAAGCTATTTTATGACAGAAACTTTGAAAAGCTCAAACTGGTCCAGGAAAAAGCATCCTAATTGTTGGTCGTGGCTTTTGCTCTATACTTTAACATCCCATTTCTTAGGTCAAACTCGTGAAGCGTGTATGAAAGAGGTGATTAGATAGATGTTCCAAGGTATATGAGCTAAACACAGCTCTGCTTTGACTTTGTGGGAAAACTAAGGATCAGTTCAAGTCTCAGCTCTTAAGTCCTTCAGGACAACTGTCTGCTTTTCGTGTTTTACGTATATTTTATTATAGGAAAGCATGACCCATAAAAGTCCATTCTGCTTTATTATTGTGCATGTTGTTTCTTAATATCCGTCTTTCATCATGGCAATGTGCTTATTTGGTTTCTGTGCTTGAAACTCTTTCCATATGTCAGGGGAACAAGGTCCTTCTTAAACTAAGTAGTATATTCCTTTACGTACACTTCATCACTGGAGATTGGAGCCATCCTTGGCCTGCTAGGAGGTCATACAATAACTCTGTATGACTGCACTTTTATGTAGAGGTTAGCACTAGGGGTGCACCGAAATTCCGGCGGCCGAAAATGGGCCTAATCCATTTCGGCCGATATTGGTACATATCGGCAGAAAATATGATAGCCCCGCCCCGCCGCTCCGGTATACTAATATAAGATGTCATATTCATTTATTGGTTATTAAACATGCCCCCTCAGTCCTATTACTACCTTACATCCTAATCGCATCTGTAGAATTCAGGCAGGCCAGGCGGGCGGCAGCGTAACTCTTGTCATGTGCCTGAATGAAGCCGGCGGCGCAGGCAAGTGACGTCAGTGAGAGACGCGCCGGCCGCCCGGCTTGGGCTGCCTGAATTCTACAGAAGCGATTAGGATGTAAGGTAGTAATAGGACTGAGGGGGCATGTTTAATAACCAATAAATGAATATAACATCTTATATTTGTATACTGGCGGCAGCGGGGGGGAGGCGGGGGCGATCTGTGGATGGCACAGTTATGGGCTGGGGGGTCTGTGGATGTCACTGTTATGGGCTGGGGGGGGGGTCTGTGGATGTCACTGTTATGGGCTGGGGGGGGGGTCTGTGGATGTCACTGTTATGGGCTGGGGGGGTCTGTGGATGGCACTGTTATGGGCTGGGGGGGTCTGTGGATGGCACATATATAACAGTGCCACCCACAGATCCCCCCAGCCCATAACAGTGCCATCCGCAGATCCCCTCCTGTAACAGTGCCAGCCACAGATCCCCCCCCCCCTGTAACAGTGCCAGCCACAGATCCCCCTGTAACAGTGTCCGTCATCCACAGATCCCCCCCATAACAGTGTCCGTCATCCACAGATCCCCCCATAACAGTGTCCGTCATCCACAGATCCCCCCCATAACAGTGTCCGTCATCCACAGATCCCCCCCATAACAGTGTCCGTCATCCACAGATCCCCCCCATAACAGTGTCCGTCATCCACAGATTCCCCCCATAACAGTGTCCATCATCCACAGATCCCCCCCATAACAGTGTCCGTCATCCACAGATTCCCCCCATAACAGTGTCCATCATCCACAGATTCCCCCCATAACAGTGTCCATCATCCACAGATCCCCCTCATAACAGTGTCCGTCATCCACAGATCCCCCCCATAACAGTGTCCGTCATCCACAGATCCCCCCATAACAGTGTCCGTCATCCACAGATCCCCCCCATAACATGCGAGAAAGCTGAGCAACTTTTGTTCTTGAAAAGAAACCTGCCACTTTTACTTAAATAGAAAGCAGTCCAAGTTGTGTGTAGTTATTTTATTTACATTTAAAAAAAATTGTGTAGCCCAGCAAAAATTTGTTCTTGACCTGAGGCTACGTCTGTTTACAGTTTGAGGTTGGTTTTACAACTGTTTCTTGCACTGTTGTTTTGTACAATCACTTGTGTATGAGGAAGCACCATGTTATATAATATGATTTATTAAATTCATGAAAAAGAATTATTAATAAAATCATTAAAAAAAAAGTATTTTAAAAGTATTTGGGCAAAAAGGCAGTTTCGGTTTCGGTTTTCGGTCAAGGGCATCCTGAATTTTCGGTTTCGGTTTCGGACCAGAATTTTCATTTCGGTGCTCCCCTAGTTAGCACATGTAGAGGTTAGCCGTTTCACTAGTTAGTGCAGTGAAAACAGTAGTACAGGAGATGGTGAAGAATCGGCTAGAGAACCAAATGTGGCAAGATGGCATCTTAGGCTACTTTCACACTTGCGGCAGAGAGATCCGGCAAGCAGTTCCGTGGCTGGAACTGCCTGCCGGATCAGGCAAAATGTATGCAAACTGATGGCATTAGTAAGACTGATCAGGATCCTGATCAGTCTTAAAAATGCCTGATCATGCATTGAAATGCCGGATCCGTCTTTCCGGTGTCATCCAGCAAAAACGGATCCGGCATTTATTTTTTTCACCTTTTTTTTCAGTCTGCGCATGCGCAGGCCGGAAGGACGGATCCGGCATTCTGGTATTCTGAATGCCGGATCCGGCACTAATACATTCCTATGGGAAATTCAGGCAAGTCTTAAGTTTTTTTTCACCGGAGATAAAACCGTAGCATGCTGCGGTTTTCTCTTTTGCCTGATCAGTCAAAATGACTGAACTGAAGACATCCTGATGCAAACTGAACGGATTACTCTCCATTCAGAATGCATGGGGATAAAACTGATCAGTTCTTTTCCGGTATAGAGCCCCTGTAACGGAATTCTATGCCGGAAAAGAATAACGCAAGTGTGAAAGTAGCCTTAGGCCTCTTTCACACTTGCGTTGTCCGGATCCGGCGTGTACTCCACTTGCCGGAATTACACGCCGGATCCGGAAAAACGCAAGTGTACTGAAAGCATTGGAAGACGGAGCCGTCTTCAAAATGCTTTCAGTGTTACTATGGCACCCAGGACGCTATTAAAGTCCTGGTTGCCATAGTAGGAGCGGGGGAGTGGTATACTTACAGTCCGTGCGGCTCCCGGGGCGCTCCAGAATGACGTCAGAGCGCCCCATGCGCATGGATGACGTGTCCATGTGATCACGTGATCCATGCGCTTGGGGCGCCCTGACGTCACTCTGGAGCGCCCCGGGAGCCGCACGGACGGTAAGTATGCTGCTCCCCCGCTCCCCGCTACACTTTACCATGGCTGCGAGGACTTTAGCGTCCCGGCAGCCCTGGTAACCATTCAGAAAAAGCTAAACGTCGGGTCCGGCAATGCGCCGAAACGACGTTTAGCTTAAGGCCGGATCCGGATCAATGCCTTTCAATAGGCATTAATTTCGGATCCGGCCTTGCGGCAAGTCTTCAGGATTTTTGGCCGGAGCAAAAAGCGCAGCATGCTGCAGTATTTTCTCCGGCCAAAAAACGTTCCGTTCCGGAACTGAAGACATCCTGATGCATCCTGAACGGATTTCACTCCATTCAGAATGCATTAGGATAATCCTGATCAGGATTCTTCCGGCATAGAGCCCCGACGACGGAACTCTATGCCGGAAGAAAAGAATAACGCAAGTGTGAAAGAGCCCTTAGTTATCAGATTTAGGAATGTGTAGCATTCGTTTGCTTTATTCAGTCTCTTAGTGTGATTCTTGTACAGTGGTTACTGTAGCTTTTCATAGAATCTGCTTGTTTTTTTAGATCATTACATTGGTGAATAATTGTGCGGAAGTGTGAATTCTGAATTACATAAGCATGCTTATCAGATCCACACATGTTCTACTGACGCTTATTGCCCAGGGCTTTCTCCGTGTTCTTTTATTTTCAACTCCTAACTATATTGACCATGCTGATGTGTAAGGCAGCAGATGACCTTCAGCAGACCAGATGATCGCTTGCTAAATGAAAGAGACTACATTACATTACTCCAGCTTTCCAGGCTAATGAGATGCAGGAGCTGTCACAATAAACCATGTTTTTCTTCAGATGTGTTAGAATTTAGATTTTTTTTTTGCCAGTAGAATTCACATGAGCTTTGCAGTGCGATTGGTTTAGCATGCAGATCTTACGAGATGCAGACACCACTGAGATAACAGCTGAATGAAGAATGCCAAAACCCCTTTATTGTACTACTGCACTTAAAATAGGATCCAACCCGTATTACTGCTTTATGATACCAAATATGCCTAGTGCACCCAACACCTTGACAACAGGTACAGTGGCTTCAAGCCATTGATTGTGGAAATATCGTGGTCAAATTTAGGTTGTCTCACATTTTGATCCCATGTCGCAATGCACTTATATTTTGTGAGCAGTAGCCACAAAAAGAGTTCTCTCATCTTCCAGAGGAGAGTAGTGAAAAAAAGAACAGTTTTATGACCTGAAAAAGTCTACACTCCAAAGATTGTAAAGATAGCTTCCGTAAAATGAGCAAGCCAAAGCAGCCCTCTGTAAACAAATGGCTATGCAGAAGGAAATCAATAGCGCATGGACAGAAAATCATTAGGCGTCCTAATAAAGTTCATGATGAAACTTTATGCATGCTGCCGGAAAGGTCATCTGCTGACTGCATTAGCCCTGATGACATATTTCTCAGCTGTGCTGCAAACACACTGGATGAGAAGTGAGACGTAAAAGTGTGGAAACGCACCATTTGGAAATAATGGTGTCTGTCATGGCAGCTTCTCCGCGGGCTATTCCTAATAACAAGTCCTCCGGCTCCCTTCATAAGTTTGGTCTACATTTCTGTGAACTGTTGTACCATGAAAACGCTATGCCTCTGCTCTAATTTGAAAAAGCTGGTTTAGACATGTCTGATTATCCACCTAATAAGTCATGTTAAACTCTGTGCATGGAATATAGGGAATCAGAGAAGGTCTTGCTTCATTGCCTTGCAGCCTTTTTCATGGATAAAGCAGAGGAAGGCCAAGCATTTCATATGTTTCCTATTGATCTAAAGATAGACTAGATTAGGTGTTATCTCTAATACCCTTGAACACCCTTTGCTGTCAGATTTTTACACTGATAGCTAGCGTTATCTTGCTGTGTTCAGGAATATTTTACTTTCACATTAATTGGACATTTTCAAAATGTTCTATTATGCCAACAGGTATACAAATTAAAGGGATTCTGTCAGCTAGGTTTAGCCTATAGAGCTGAGGACATGTGCTGCTAGATCGCCACTACCACGTCCACAATATACATTTCCCATAGCTCTGAGTGCTTTTATTCAATAAAAAAACAAAAAACAATTGTATATATATGCAAATGAGGCAAGAAAGGAGCCCAAGAGGCTGTTACCAACGTTTTAGGAGCCCAGCCACGCCCACTGTGAAGGAGCCCAGCACCGCCCCTCATCCTTCGAATCTCCTCCTTGCTCCCCCGACGTCACAGAGTTAAAGCACTGTAATCTCGCGCATGCGCGTGCCGGCATGGTGTTCCTTCCCTGTGCTGGCATCAGCCTCATGGAATGAACTGCGCATGCGCTAGCTGCCATGCGCGAGATTACGGTGCTTCAACTATGTGACTTCAGGGAATTAAGGAGGAGATTCAGAGGATGCGGGCGTGGCTGGGCTCCTGAAACGTTGGTAACAGCCCCTTGGGCTCCTTACTAACCTCATTTGCATATACATATAAAATCTTTTTTTTTTTATGAATAAAAGCACTCAGAGTTATGGAAAATGTATATTGCGGACGTGCTTATGGCGATCTAGCAGCCCATGTCCTCAGCTCTATAGTCTCACACTAGGTGACAGAATACCTTTAGAGGAGTTATCCGACAATTAAGTATCAGTTTACTCTTTTAGATCACACAAAACATAACTAGTTTTCAATAAGATTTATTTCATGTTAGGCTACTTTCACACTGGCGTTTCTGGGTCCGCTTGTGAGATCCATTCAGGGCTCTCACAAGCGGCCCAAAACGGATCAGTTAAGCCCCAATGCATTCTGAATAGATAAGGATCCGTTCAGGATGCATCAATTTGGCTGCGTTTGGTCTCCGTTCCGGTTTTGAGGCGGACACTAAAACGCAGCTTGCAGCGTTTTGGTGTCAGCCTGACGATGCGGAGCCAAACGGATCCATTCTGACTTACAATGTAAGTCAATGGGGACGGATCTGTTTTCACTGACACAATCTGGTGCAATTGAAAACGGATCCGTCCCCCATTGACTTTCAATGTATGTCAAGACGTTTGTTTTTTTTTGATGAATAATGCAAACGGATCTGTTATGAACGGATACAAGCGTTTGCATTATCGGTGCGGATCCGTCTGTGCAGATGCAAGACGGATCCGCACCAAACTCAGGTGTAAAAGTAGCCTTACATTGTTTGGTCAACTACAAAGGCATAAACATGCATATTCTATATTCATATGTGATTGATTCCTGTAAGGAGAAATATAAGAGTGTGTGGGATTCTGTCATGCATTATACTCTGTGGAGTTTATAATTTCTGCATATCACTGACAGTAAGCTGTTTAATATTGTAAATCCAGTTAAATTTATTGCTTGATCAATAAAATACATTAACACATCCAATGTACAGCATCCGTTATGCGTCATGCAAGCGCTATATTCTTATCAAACTCTTCAATCTGTGTTATACATTATAAAAAGAGCAGATATTCATTGTAGTAATAATATGCCTAAAATATAGTGCTATTGATTTTCAGTGTACTTAGGGCCAATTAACCTACCGTGTGTTATATGAGGCCAGTCACATAAAACAAATAAAATACAATAAACACGTCACTGTCGACGCAGTTAGCATGGATGTAGATTATGCTATCTCATTACTTCCTCAGTTTTTTTATTATCCGTTCATTGCACGTTTTTTCATACTTGGTCATGTTTTGCCATCTGGGGGCTAAAAAATAAAAACAGCAACCCAAAAACAGTATTTTCACCTTTTTTGAATAGTGAATTACAGGTTCTACCTTGTATAGGAGCGGTTCATAATGTTTGGCTTCTTCATAAAAGATCAAGGATGTCTCAGTTCAGTGGATGTGAAGTCCTCTAAGCCAAGCACAATAAGCAGAGTACCTGGTGTCTAGGACAAAGTTTCAAGTGAATGTCTACTTTTGAAATTTGAATGGCATTTTTTTTTTTTTATGTCTTTTTTTTATTTATTTGCTATTTGGATCCTAAAGGCACCCATACCCATTGTACTAATGTCAACCGAATCCTCTGGCGGAACCAGTCAACAGTTTAATGTGTACAGGTTGCTCCCGACAGATGATGTCAGGGGAGAAAAGGATTGGGCAAAATGATTTTTTTTTGCCTGATCCTTTTTCTCCCCCAGGAAATAAGTTGCTGCCAGAGATGTCTGGCTTTGGCTTTCTCCACTCTCCCCTTTGAAAACACATACACACTCGGCCGAACTGAGCATGTATGTGTATTGGGGAGTCTGGAAAGATAGCTGTCAGAGTAACAGGCATACGGACAACAGCCTTTAAGGCCTGGTTCACACTTGAGCGTATTTGATACGCACGTTTTACGTGCGTTTTTGTCGGACGTTTTCGGGGCGTATTACAGCGCGTTTTTAGAAATAGGAAACGCGCGTCATACACGCGTTCTTGCGATTGCCCACAAAGGCGTCCAATGAAAAACAGAGGTGTTTATGTACAGAACGCGCGGCAATACCGCCCAAAGAAGCTCCTGTACTTCTTTGGGCGTAGGGCATTTTACAGCGCGTTCGTACGTGCTGTAAAACGTGCAGGTGAGAACCATGCCCATAGGGAAACATGGGTTTTCGTCTGTTGAGTGTTTTACAGCGCGTAGGAACGCGCTGTAAAACGCTCAGGTGTGAACCAGGCCTAAAGGTGTATGGGCAACAGCTGACAGCCGTTTTTGGATAATCTATATCCTGTGTCATATCTGAACCTTTACGGGTGTCACCCACTGGTGAGCCTGTACTTAAGCTACTGGTGGTTTGTGGTGGTCTTGGCTCTACTGGCCTCGCCCGCTCGATATCTGCTGGAATAACAGTATACCAGCTCCAACCACCGTATGCCTATTCCTTTTTCCCCATTTTTTGTTTTTTCCAATGCAGGCTCTACCATCAGCCTCATATTGTATTTGTACATCTCCCCTGATGAGTTTGTATTGGTTGAAACGTGACACGTCGGGAGTCTACTGTCATAGGGTGTACTAGGGATTCCGCCCATTTTTAGGGAAAGGTATCTGGACGGGGACAGGGAAGTACCTCGTATAGGTAGGCAGGGTGAATTAGCCCCCACCCCATCACCAGGGTTGACTAGGGACTTTTTGCTCCCGTTTCCTGCCTTGCTGAGGTCTCTATGTTGGAATCATCTCTGTTGGTAACACATCTATGCAAATCCATCGTATGGGAGGCCGCATGCATTCAAGTGACTCCACCATCAACGTCTACAGCACCTGATGGGTGAGAACGTTCCTTTTTTGCCTGCTTTCCATTAGTGTTACCCATTTGTGTTCGTATGTCCTGGCCTTATTGGGCTGTCTTCATGTTAGTCTGTTTAGAGGCCCTCCAGGTCGATGCTTTATGTTAGTGCTTCATTTTCTTAGATATAGGAATAAATGTTAAGTTTTACCCCTTTGTCCCCTAGGGGATCAGTACATTTCTTTACTTATTATTGGGGGTAACCCCTCAAGTGTATTTACTTGACGTTATAGACTTGTCATGGTCACTCACAGTTTATGGGTGAAATCTGAAAACAAATCCTGAATAAAATCTGAAACGGAGCATGCTGTGTATTTAGGATACCCTCAATACTCTCAGATTTTTTTCTGCTCACGTGTATGGGGATTGTTGGGGTCATTTATCAAACTGGTGTAAAGTAGAACTGGCTTAGTTGCCCATAGCAACCAATCAGATTTCACTTTTTATTTTCTAAAGGAGCTGTCAAAAATGAAAGGTGGAATCTTATTGGTTGCTATGGGTAACTAAACTAGTTCTACTTTACACCAGTTTGATAAATGACCCCATTTGTCTTTAGGTTCAGATTAATGATCTAATCTGCTGCATGTGCACATGGCCCAGTGCTCAAAATTATTTGTGTGCATTGCTATATATATCACTGGCATTATCTAGTAGTTGAACTGTTGTAAAAAATCTGATTTTGTATTGAAAGTTAAAAAGAACATTTTCTTTTGAACTGCCGGTAGTTTTGTTTTTATGTTGGTTAGCTGTGTAGTTGCTATAATGGCATTTCGTTATCAAAAGGATAGGTTTCTTGTAGACAATTGTGCAACGTCTCCCTTTTGTAATTGTATTAGCTTTAATTGTATTAGGAGATTACTGAGTAATTTGAAGATGCACTGTGTCTTGTCGTAAAGCCTAATGTAGAACATAGATCAAAAGTCAACTAAAATTGGATTAACTAGTTTGGAAGGTTTTTGCACATATTTAGCTTGATGAAATGTATTAGTTGGCTCATCAGCATTGTTCTAAGGTTAAAGGGAATGTGTCATCAGAAAAAGACCTATTGTTTAAATCATGTTGTCAATCATGATCTCCAGCCATGTTCTTTGTGTGCGCCATATTGTGTGTTAGTGAAACCGGGCGATGGACGAAAGATCTTTCTGGAAAAGTTCTGTTAAAGAGAGATCTTTCGTCCAACTATTTGGCTACAATTTGACACACTGCCTACTTCTTTTCAGACGAGGATTGTCACTGGTCAGCTAAAACAATAGTTTATTGTTAAATTTCACCTGACAGATGATTGTTTTGGTTAAAATTGTCCATTTAGATCAACTGTAGACTAATGTGTGTGGCCACCTTAAGATGGATATATGTTAAAACAGCTAACAATCATTTGCTTACCTTTTATATTATTAACCAATCCCACACCAACAAACCTAAAACTACTGGCACGGTCTGGGCTGACTGTCGCGGGCCGTTGATAAGGCACTTCCTTTGTGTACATTTTTTTTTTCTGTGTAATTGTTTTATATTTTAATTCTCTAACATTAGGCCGCTGAGTTGAGACCTGTTCATACAAACGTTCATTTGGCCAAACCTCTTAAATGTCACTTATTTGGGACACTGTACTCTGGCAGCAGTAAATGCCATAACAACAAAAGCTTTTATTTAATGGCAATGCAGTTTTTATATACTGTCATAAATAACAATTCTGAAAAATAACTAAACACAATTTTTTAAAGAAATGAACTGATTGAACATAAAATGTCCTGATTACAAACTGATTATATGTAAAATATGCATTTTCTACTGTGATTTTAGCCATGGAAGTGCTGATAGTGGGTTATTGCCATGTGCCTTCCTGTACCTTGACCGTAGCTTGTTGAATGACAGTACTAGCAGGGTGCCTTGTCTTAGTATTTTTATCCTTAAATTAATTTTTCTCTTGTTGTATTGTGTAGACAAATATAATTATTTATCTAGTAAAACAAGGCTATGTGTCAGTATGTGAAGAATGTCAAAATCTAATGCATGAATGCTACAATGCGATGGATGGAAACATTATACTGTATCACAGGTTGGTTCCGCTGAAGCAAAATAAGCATGCCATTTAAATAAAATCAATGTTCCGTCAGTGCATATTGATATCTTATTATACAGTATGTTTGTGATGTGTTGTGAATTATTTCTCATATTAGTGGTCACCAAAAATGTATTAACATTTTTCTTTTATGATTCTAGAAAAAAAGGGAATACATTACATTCCTTGTTTCATACCAATTTATACAGAGGATTGGGGCGGCTCACCTCTGAAGTTCTGTGGAAAAGGTGCTCTGATCAAAAGATTCACTCTAATCAGAAAACGTAGATACCAGTACAAACTTGACAACCACTCAATCAAATAGAACCACTAGAAGGAGTAATCAAAAATAAAGAATTTATTATGATAAAAAGCGTACCAAAATGCCTAAAAATAGTGAGGTCAAAAGGCCAATCAAAGAAAAAATACCAATCAAAATAAATATCAATAACCACTGGCGATAAAACATACAAAAAAATAAATAAATAATAGATCGTTGGTTAGTCAATAGTCCAATAGGAAATTCAGTCTTTCAGGGAGGATATAACAACGTGGAAGTCTTGGAGTACTGCCTATGTATTTAGGCAATCAAACTTCCCTTATTACAAATAACCAATGTTTGTTCAGTTGGGTACATTATATATAATAATGCTGATGCAGAAGTTGAGGGTATGAGGATGTTAATAGAAATAAGTGCAGGATGATAAGACTCGTAGCTCAAACTGCTCAGGTGGATATATGTTAATATAATTTATCCGACTAGTATTTAGTCCCGGACTCATCAGTGAACAGCAGGTAGAGCTTTTTTTCCCCGTTTCCAGCCTATGAATAGCTGCATACAGAAGCACATGACATAGAGCGGCGCAGACTACGTGAACGGCATAGGTCACGTGAGCCTCAGTGATCGCACCTTACTACGAGAGGTACAAGTGCTCACACTCCATCCAAACCTGGAAAGAGAACGGCCGCTAAACAAGCGGTACAGGTTGGTGGAAATGCAGAGAAAGGTACGAATATCTGTGCTACCATTGTCGTGTGGGACCCCACATTAGACACATATATCTGGGTAGCCAACTTGTTAATACGATCATTTCACCACTCTACCTGCTGTTCACTGATGAGTCCGGGACTGAATACTAGTCGGATACATTATATTAACATATATCCACCTGAGCAGTTTGAGCTACGAGTCTTATCATCCTGCACTTATTTCTATTAACATCCTCATACCCTCAACTTCTGCATCAGCATCATTATATATAATGTACCCAACTGAACAAACATTGGTTATTTGTAATAAGGGAAGTTTGATTGCCTAAATACATAGGCAGTACTCCAAGACTCTTCCACGTTGTTATATCCTCCCTGAAAGACTGCATTTCCTATTGGACTATTGACTCACCACCGATCTATTATTTATTTATTTTTTATTGTATGTTTTATT
The DNA here is from genome assembly GCF_905171765.1 of Bufo bufo. NCBI lineage: Eukaryota > Metazoa > Chordata > Amphibia > Anura > Bufonidae > Bufo > Bufo bufo. The sequence continues at coordinate 508,330,329 of NC_053389.1, read as the reverse complement.
GCCAGTGGTTATTGATATTAATTTTGATTGGTATTTTTTCTATTTTTTGCCTTATGTTTTAGCCTACCTTTTGACCTCACTATTTTTAGGCATTTTGGTACAAAGAGAACTGTGAGAAACAAGATTCTCAGGTCTTATTAAACAAAGATTGAAATATTTGGTCTCGATTCTAAGTTTCTTGTCTGGAGGAAAGTAGGCACTGCTTATCACCTTTCCAATACTATCCCTACAGTGAAGCATGGTGGTGGCAGCATCATTTCAAATGCACTGTATGTCCTTTCTCACTACTCCTTCCCTGTTTCACCTGTCGAGTACAGTGGTCAAAGTGTCTAAAACTGATTTCATGCAAGGCAATTTTTCCATGGACCAGGAATGGGGTGGGGGTGGGGGTGGGGTCCCATTCAGTGACGTATAGGTTTCCTCTGACTGGAGTCATTATTTTTCCTTTTTTTTTCTCAGTTCTGCTCAGATCACTCTGATGATGTCTCCTGACCAAACTTGTTTCTGCATAATTGAACAAACCTATTTAGTATTATTACCTCCTTTTATGCCCAGTGATCATCAACATTTAGGCCACAGTAGATATAATGCGCCCCCCCCCCCCCCCCAGTAGTGCTCTATGTACATATAATGCCCCCCTAATAGTTCCCTCTTCATATATAGTGCCCCTCAGTAGTGGTCTCTTTACATATAAACCCCACAGTAGTGGCTTTTTCACATATAAACCCCCCAGCAGTGACCACTTTACATAAAGTGCCCCCCAGTTGTGGCCTCTTTAAATATTGTGTCCCCCTTAAATATAGTGCCTTCAGTAGTGACCTCTTTAAATATAAGACCTCCAGTAGTGGCCTCTTTAAATATAGCACCCCTTTAGTTTTTACTCTTTACATATAGTGCCCCCCAGTAAATGCACAAACCACTCCATTGTATTGCCCCCCTTGTTCACCATCCAAAAAAAGAATGCGATGCATGCCTCTTCCAGCCTGCTGCTTCGGCTGTCTGTGTTGCAGCACAGGCAGTCGTGAATGTCATTGTGACTTCCTGAAACAGGTCTCTGGTGGTGTGATGATATCACGTCACCTGTGAACCAGCACAGGAGGTTGCAATGATGTCATAGCGACCATCATGTACCTTAGCACTGCCTCATAGGCCTCAGATGAGGCACAGGAGCCAATAGTTCCCATCCCCACATTTCAATTCCGGCACTCCCCGCTGAGCAGCACCAGATGAACCAGGGCCTAATGCTGGTCCTGGTCTAAAACACTTAAATGTGGCACTCAACATGAGCCACAATTCTGGTGCATTTGCATTAGTCAGCCTGGCCTAATAGTGTCATGGACGTACAGAGACATACTGACTGGCAACACGTGGCATCTGTTTTGTTTCTGGTACTTGCCACACCCTTGACCTCCAGGTGTTGCTATTGTAGTCATTTAACTTTCCCTATTTATAGTTGTCTCTCCCACAATGCTGTGCGGTTTATAGCTTCAGTTGGACTTGTGGATAGCTGGTGTTTGGATCTCGGCTGAGTTGCTGGTACTGCCATAGCTTCTTTGAAGTTAAGTGTTACCTTTCCCTTTGTATTTCGGCTTTTCTGTGTGGACATTTCTTTGTTGTTTTGTATTAGGCCTTAGGGAGACTCCCAGTTCATCCTTCCTTTTGGAGGAACAGGATGTCTCTTTCCTGTCATTAGTACCAGGGTCCTTTAGGGTTAGATAGGACTTTAGGTATTCCTGTGTATAAACTCACCTACCTTTGGGGTCTGTTCATACTGGTAGTCAGTCAGGGCTTTGGTTAGGGTTTTCACTAGGAGGTGTCTGAAAGGATTTGGACCTTTCTGGACCTCTACGACCACCTTGGTTTGATGTCACTGACGTCAGGAGAGATGTTTCTCAGTTGCTAACAGACACACACACAGGCAATCACTGAGAAACACTCTAATTTTATTATGCTATAGCTTGGCCTTATATAGGCAGTAGAAAAGTTTGCATAACAACAGCGTTAAACCAATCATAAAAGATAAACATTGGTGCTCATACAGATACTACCGGAACATCCTTTTATGGTATGTAATAAGTCACATATAAGAATGTACGCAGTTGTGCCGAATGACCCTGAATGAGACAGAACATTTGTTCTAGTTCTGGGAGATTCCCAGAATCTGTCCTGAGACAGATAAGTGAACCTAACTCACAGCGGGGGGAATGTGAAGTGCGTGGGTGAGATATTATAACAATTCTGTACATGTAAGAGAAGACAAGATGGAGTCACATTTCCCTTCAATCCTCTTAGAACCAAATTTCTTAGATAATATGGTTCTTACCCTTGCCCTTTTCCCTGTATACCGCCAGATATTTTCTATATCCTTCATGTGAGTTGTCTTCAGGATTAGGCAGCAGAGTCTCATAAAATGACATATTTGATACTCCTTTCATTATCAGTTTCCGTACACATGGTATGATACATGTTGCAACTATTGCTATTACTGTAATAATTATCAGGATAATGATTCCCAACTGTACAGGTAGTGAACCAGCCAAAATACTGATCCCAAGGGTTATCGATACCTGAGTTTATTTTGAGCTCGATTGATAAATCCTCGAGTTTCTTTATTGCCAGTGTGACCGTACCATTAGGGCCGGTGTTGTTGGGTATGAACGTGCAGCAGGATGAGGGGTCAATACCTTACAGACACCACCTCTTTCTGCAAGTATCATATCGAGTACCATGCGGTTTTGAAATGTCATAATGGAATCTGCCTGTAACTCTTCTGCTACACCCTGTAACGCATCCCTGGTGTAGTTTACAAACCTTTGTTGATTATAGTAAATATGGTTGATCCAGTCTACATTTTTGTTGATTGTTATGTGGGGAATTATGGATTCAAATCCTGCTGCCACCTGACCTCTGGCCTTGAGTTCATCAGGGACCCCTCTTGGGACCCCGATTGCATCAATATACACGTGTGGGTCGAAGCTACCTTTTGGGAGGGCACAACGGTTGCGTATATGTGTGTTGGTGTCTTTTTCATTTTCAGTGAAGATATGTATGTTCATGATGGCTTTAGCAAGGGCACATTCACCTTTCCAGGAACCCTCTAGTCTAGATCTTATCTTTCCATCCCCACAGATCCAATATACATCTCCAATCGAGTATACTTGATTCTGTGTGAGGGAGGTATCTGTTTCACTGTAAGTTGCACAGTATACTTCAGTGAAATTACCCAGGGATCTTCCTTGATCTCCCCCTCTGTGGCAGGTATAGTTACCAGGATAGATATGTATACCTGCACCAGGGCGGGGAGTTTTTATGAGGAGTGGGTATTTTTGCTTCCATTCTTCACATGCAGACTGGTTACTAGATGAATTTGAGAATAATTGCAAAAAACATTCCTCAACACTAGAGCGCAATATTAAGGGCACAGTACCTAGGTGAGGCTTAGCGGTCTCACATATATAACAATTACTTTTATTTACTGAAGCAGCGCTGTACTTCATCCATTCTAACCATAGGTTGGTATCAGAGAACCCAGTTTCTGCTGCCAGGGTATCCTCATAGGTAGGTCAGATATTGCTCTCATATTGTAAAAAGTTAAGATACAGGATTTGAGGGGGTTTGTTTGTTTCTGAGGGTATGTCCATTCTTATAGTGGTTTCCGCATCTCGTGGAAGGACTGCACTTCATTATGCTGCATAAACAGAAGGAGTAAGTTGCAACTTGAGTACTGGAGGAATTGTACCAGAAGGTAGTGATTCCACCTTTCTGAGTTATAGCAACTTCAGCTTTGTTATCCTCCGGCATAGTCATTAATTAGGATCGTCAGTAATCCCACAGTCCAAGTGGACCGTCTGTTAGGGATCGACCGATATTGATTTTTTAGGGCCGATACCGATAATTTGTGAACTTTCAGGCCGATAGCCGATAATTTATACCGATATTCTGGGAATTTTCATTTTTGAGAAAAAAAAAAAATTCCTACACAAATCTGCTGAAAATTAATATGTTTATTGTTAATGTGTATTTTTTTTGTTTATTGTTAATGTGTATTTTTTTTTTATAAATCTTTTTCATTTATACTTAATATTTTTGTGTTTTTTTTTTTACTAACTTTTAACCCCCTTAGGGACTAGAACCCTTGTCCTATTCCCCCTGATAGATCTCTATCAGGGTGAATAGGATCTCACACTGTCCCTGCTGCTCTGTGCATAGTGCACACAGCAGCATGGAGCTGAACATGGCAGCCAGGGCTTCAATAGCGTCCTGGCTGCCATGGTAACCGATCGGAGCCCCAGGCTTACACTGCTTGGGCTCCGATCGGAGGAGCAGGGGAGAGGGGATCCTGTGGCCACTGCCACCAATGATTAATACTGGGTGGGGGGGGGGGGGGGCGCACTGCGCCACCAATGTTTTTACTATTGGCCGGGATTTGGATGGGGGTGGGGGGCGCACTGCGCCACCAATGATTAATACTGGGGGGCTTGGGGGGGCGCACTGCGCCACCAATGAAGATAAGTCTATCGATCATTCATATACAGGAGGCGGGAGCTGGCTGCAGAATCACATAGCCGGCTCCCGACCTCTATCAGCGGTAGCTGCGATCCGCGGCACCTGAGGAGTTAACTACCGCGGACCGCAGCTATTGCTCATAGAGGTCGGGAGCCGGCTATGTGATTCTGCAGCCAGCTCCCGCCTCCTGTATATGAATGAATGAAAGGCTTATCTTCATTGGTGGCGCAGCGGCCACAGCCCCTCCCCTCCTCTTATGTTCTATCCCCTCATTGGCGGCAGCGGCAGCAGCAGCACAGGGGGAGGAGACACTGCTTCCTTCTCCCCTGTGCTGCGGAGGGAACACAGAACGCGCTGAGAGCAGCGCGTTCTGTGTTCCCCATACGTTATCGGTATATCGGCAAAATAGATGCCGATACCGATAACGTTCAAAATCCTCAATATCGGCCGATAATATCGGCCAAACCGATAATCGGTCGATCCCTACCGTCTGTGCCATCTTCCAGAATTGAGGGAGTGCATCCTGGTGGATGTCAGAGCTGTCTGCTCCCGTTAGTGCCTCACTTTGTCCTTTTTCGAGGTCAGGATTCTCTGTCCCCGTTATTACCTCCTTTTGGGGTGCCTCCTTTACCAGTTTCACTCTGGTGGCGTGGATCCAAGTAGGTGCTTCTTCCGTGAGTACTGCTGTGCGGGTCGTGGCTACCACTGTAGTCGGTGGTCCGTAGGTGAAGTCTCCTGTGAATTTTCCTTTCTTTAATTTCTTTATCAGCACGATATCTCCCACTTGGAATGGGTGAGTTGGTTCCTGTGGAAGACAAGGAGACTTACAAGCAACTTTTTTCCTCAAATTCACTTAGGGCTTTAATCAATCTGGTTACATTGGTGTTTGGGTTGTTCCTCAAACATGTGATACATCTTCCCACATAATCTGACACTAACTGTTTAGGGCCTGTAATATAGAAATTCTGTGCCAGCAGCATGTGTGTTGTTTGAATGTTGTTGTGTCCTACTCCATGAAAATGTGCAATGAACAGAGGGGAGCTGTGCTGTGGTATGCATGTTTTCCCCCTCTTTGCAGATTAATCCTGTCCTAGGATTCTTCTGCAAGATTGGATAACACCAATCGGCCATTTCATCGTCAGTAGCTGAGGACTGGGGATCCACAAGCATCTGAGTTAACTCGAGTGAAGGAGGTACTAATTTGACCATTTGCAATGTGGCCGGGGCCATCAGTGCAGCCTTCTTGGCCTCCGCGTCTGCCAGGGCATTGCCTTGGGACACATAATCTTTACCACCAGTATGCGCCCTGCAGTGGACAATTGCAATCTGTCAGGGAAATATTATGGCTTCTAAAAGTTGTATGACAAGTTGTGAATGTGAGATGTGCTTACCATCAGCTACAATGAATCGTCTCCTTTGCTAAATGACCCAGTGGTCCCAGACCACTTCATGTGCGTACCTGCTGTCAGTGTAAATGGTGACTGGCTTGCCTTCATGTAGTATGCATGCTCTCGTGAGTGCAATCAATTCTGCTGCTTGTGCAGATTGGTATGTGATGGGTCTGGCTTCCAGGACAATATGTGTGTCATGTTGTACGGCGTGTATACAATCATGTGCTTCTGTCAAGTGATCCTCAGGTCCTTTAAGTCCTAATAGGGCATTCAAGATAGGTTCTGGACTTGAGGTGTGTGTTGCATATTTGATTTGGAGGGAGGGATTGCTGAGGAGTAGAATCTCACATCCAGATAGTCTTTGTGCGGACATGTGCTGTGTGTGTATGCCTTTGAGAAGGCCTAATACATCATGTGTGGTGTACAGTATAGTCTCATGTCCCATTGTGAGTGGTGTTGCAAGCTCAACCATCATAGCACAGGCTGCAAGAGATCTCAGACAGGCCGCCATTCCATGCCAGAACCACCTTTGAGAAAAAAGGCACAAGGACGTAACTTGCCTCCGTGATATTGTGTCAGCACACCCGCCATGGTTTTACAATTTTGTCGAGCATATACGTGGAATGTGAGTTTGTAGTCAGGGAGGCCCAAACCTGGACTTGTCATTAAAGAATATTTCAAATAATCAAATGCATTAAACATTTCCTCAGACCACCTGATGAGATCTGGCATGTCTGCCAGAGTGGCTTGTCTCATTACATTGTCATAGTAGGAGCAATCAGGAATCCATTGTCTGCAGTAGTTTATCATACCAAGGAAAGATAACATTTCTTTCTTGGTGTGTGGGGTGACCAGGCCCGCAACAGACTGGACTCTTTCTGTGCTGATTCTCCTTTCTCCCTTTGTGAGAACAAAGCCCAAGTATTCAACTTGCTTTTTACACCATTGCATTTTCTTGCGTGACACCTTGTGTCCACATTCAGACAACTATTTCAACAAAGATAAACCATCTGTTACATTGGCCTCCTCTGACATACTACACAATAACAAATAATCCACGTATTGCAAGAGCACAGAACCCTGGGAGGGGGGGGGGGGGGCCATGGTTTTAAACTGGCTTGGAGGACAATGCTGTACACTACAGGTGAATCAGCATATCCCTGGGGCATCCTGCACCAGGTGAGTTGACGACCCTCAAAGGAAAAAGCAAAAAAAGTCTGGTCTGCTTGTCAACCGAGATAGAGAAGAAAGCATTTTTCAAGTCTATCACGCTGAAACAGACAGCATCTGCAGTAAATGGCTGACAGCAACTGAGAAATGTGTCGGCTGTCTCTGTTTACTCACGGTTTTGGCTCCTGAACTGTTGTAACTATGTGTGGGGGTCTGTATCTTCCTGATCTGAAAGCATCCCGCTGCCTCCTTCTCATATAAATGTTTCTCAAAGTCTTGTATTTTGTCTGAGTTCCATGAGAAAACGTTCTGCTTTACAATCAACATGAGATTGGGAAGGAGAACTAGGCTGTCACTATTTGCAGCCTGCAGTCCCTGGTTGGGAGGGGGAAACTCACACTTAGATTTTCCTCCATCCACAGTAAGAAAATTCATCAAATGACAGAGTGATAATATTACAGTGAGATATGTTCTTACACTTACCACCAGAACAATAGCTCTCACACAAACAGATGAATCTTAACATTCTATGTATCTTATACTCTAAATATAGGTATGCGTCAAACCAAGGTAGGTCAGTCTCCCTGAGACTGTTCTCTTACATGTACCCCTGGTACAAAAAAATCTCTGTCGACAGTTAGATAAAGTAAATAGATCTCCCGGAGATCCTATGGTGTGTCCCTGACACAAACCAATTTACGGATAGATCTATCTATGCCGTACATGGCACTCCAAGTGCCGGCCTTATTCATGAAAGTACTCCAAGTACTTATTATAAACTCCCGGAGTCTATTTTTAAGGCTTAACAATGTATCCCGGATACATACTAAAAACTCACGGGTAGAGATGTGGCCAGTGCCCTCGGACCGGGCAGTGGACAAAAGGGATGTCTCTCTTACCGGACACAAGGATGGCCTTCTCTATCTCGGACGGAGCCCCCAAACTGAAAGGATTTGGACCTTTCTGGACCTCTACGATGTCACTGACTTCAGGAGAGATGTTTCTCAGTTGGCAATAATAGACACACACACACACACAGGCAATCACTGAGAAACACTCAAATTTTATTATGCTATAGCTTGGCCTTATATAGGCAGTAGAAAAGTTTGCATAACAACAGCGTTAAACCAATCATAAAAGATAAACATTGGTGCTCATACAGATACTACCGGAACATCCTTTTATGGTATGTAATAAGTCACATATAAGAATGTACGCAGTTGTGCCGAATGACCCTGAATGAGACAGAACATTTGTTCTAGTTCTGGGAGATTCCCAGAATCTGTCCTGAGACAGATAAGTGAACCTAACTCACAGCGGGGGGAATGTGAAGTGCGTGGGTGAGATATTATAACAATTCTGTACATGTAAGAGAAGACAAGATGAAGTCACATTTCCCTTTAGTGTCCATCTTCCTTCCCTAGTTTTCAGGCCTTATTTCCTTTTCCTTTCCCTCCTATGTTCGGTGTGGGATTTCCCTTCCACATTGGAGCGTGACAAATAGGTCTTATGCTTGACCTCTACCAGCATGCTTTGTCATGTGCAACTTTCATATGCTACTACACTGAAAGTAGGGAGGGATAGAGCAGAAAGGGTAGATGATACGTAAAGGAGCTGCACCAATTCTACAGCAGAAAAATGGTAGGGAACTTTCATAACTATTTAGACAGTTGCTTAATTTTTCATTTAGGCCGTAAATAGAGCTGAGCGAACCTGCATTTTGGCAGATTAGAGGTTCTCACAGAATCCATCACGTGATTCAATGCCGACATGCCGCATAATACAAGTGTATGGCCAGCCCCGAGGGTTCCGTTCTGCTGGACATACACTTGTATTATGACATCATGCAAATCGGAATGCCTCTAAAGGAATCCATTACATAATCCACTTAAACCCCGAACTTGCCAAAAGGCAGGTTCACTCAACTCTAGTAGTAAATGAACAGTACAAAAATCTTTGCAAAAGTGTTTGTTGCCCTTAAATGCACTGCTGCCAACTTTGGGGTCTGTGTGATACCAAATTCTTATTGCAGCAGTTTTTTTTGTGCAGGTTACTTCTCCATGTAAACTGTAAAATACTGATCAAAGATGGAGTCTGAATGAATATTATCATTGGGCTTTGTGTTTTCCTTTTTTTTAATTTTTATTGGAGTCCCCTACTGATCCAGATACCTTACTTTTTTTTTTTTTGTGGGCTAAATATAAATTGGAACAGATTAGGAGCTTCTTCCCATAGTTCAGTGTGTTGAATAACCCTGTGCATTTCTGCCATCAACCTTTTGTTACTGTTAACCACCAAGGATCAGATTCATATCAAGTTAGAAGAAATCCTTTGTTTGCTGTTACAAAGCCCAAATACTCTTGATGGATTGTGACCTTCCCCCCTTTACCTGCCAACAAATACTGTGCATAAGAAACTCATATCACTGTAGGTCACTGAATTCATTTTTGAAATGCCAATTGACATTATTTCTCCGATTGCGGTCTAGCCCATTACAAATGTGGAAATTCAGCACTGTAGAAAGGAATCAAATGAGTAGTTCAGAGACAGTCTGACACAAATTGGGCTTGCCGTTTACAGCATTTAAATCCTGCTAAATGGTCATAGCAGACTGAACTGAGTTCCAGTGTCCCTGTCTGCTTGTGGTAAAGAAAGCAATTGAGGATTCCTCGCTTTGTTCTGACACAACTGTTCCTGATTATTGGCTATTCATCTGCTTTGCATAAATGAAGCTGAAGCTGAAGTACTGATCATTATCACTGCAGTTTATTTCTCTGTGATCCCAGACACTGTGGATGGATCAATCTGGTCATTCAATCTTAAGAATTTATTATGAGTGTGTGATGATGTTCATTATACCTTTTCTTCTCTTCACATTCTGTGTTAATGTCTGGTAAAATGCTAAACTGAAACCTGAAGAATATGATGTTTTAGACTATATATATATATATATATATATATATATATAGAAAGAAACCAAAAACAGAACTCAGCAGCACAAGACAAAAAGCAGTGGGTGCAAGTCCTCTCAGCCGCAGGCTAAGACGGCTATACATAAGTATAGATTCCAAAAACGAGGCAGCACTCCAATGGAAGTAAAAAAGTGGATCCTTTATTCCCCTCTGTGCAACGTTTCAACCGTCTCAATGCGGTCTTTCTCAAGCATAACAAAAAAGGTGTCATCAAGGGGTATATATACCCACAATACATTGCAAATAATGAACGTGACAATTATATAATCTTTAGAACAATGAAGCATAAACCATACAATCCATGGTGTACAAAAAACAAAAGTCATATATAGCCGAATGGTCTACATTGCATAATATTTATCATAGTGCAATACAGTGTACATATATATTTGATCATTATGATAACGATCAAATGAAATAATTGACCAATATCTAGTTAATATCTAGTTTGATTAACTAGATATTGGTCAATTATTTCATTTGATCGTTATCATAATGATCAAATATATATGTACACTGTATTGCACTATGATAAATATTATGCAATGTAGACCATTCGGCTATATATGACTTTTGTTTTTTGTACACCATGGATTGTATGGTTTATGCTTCATTGTTCTAAAGATTATATAATTGTCACGTTCATTATTTGCAATGTATTGTGGGTATATATACCCCTTGATGACACCTTTTTTGTTATGCTTGAGAAAGACCGCATTGAGACGGTTGAAACGTTGCACAGAGGGGAATAAAGGATCCACTTTTTTACTTCCATTGGAGTGCTGCCTCGTTTTTGGAATCTATATATATATATATATATATATATATATATATATATATATATACCGTATTTTTCGCCCTATGGGGGTCTGTGGATGGCACTGCTATGGTGGTCTGTGGATGGCACTGTTATGGGGGTCTGTGACTGGCACTGTTATGGGGCTCTGTGGCTGACACTGTTATGGGGGTCTGTGGCTGACACTGTTATGGGGGTCTGTGGCTGACACTGTTATGGGGGCGTCTGTGGATGGCACTGTTATGGGGGCATCTGTGGATGGCATGACACTGCTATGGGAGGGGGATCTGTGGATGACAGATAAATAGCAACTTATGCTATTTGACATCCACAGCTCCCCCCCATAACAGTGTCAGCCACTGTGAATGACCCCCAATACAGGGGCTGGGGGCTGGCATCTAGACTAGTTTTTAAATGGCAGCGGGGGCCCAGTGCAGTCATTGTATTCCATTGCACCGGGCCCCGCTCACTGTACTAATGGTATCTGTAACTGCAGGCAGGCAATGGTTAACTATACATATGTTCGATCCAGCACTGAGCAGCCTGTACTTACAGCGTAACTTCCTACGTCACGTGCCTGTGCCGCCTGCTTCATTCATAAAGTGGGCGGAGCAGGCACGTGACTTAGGAAGTTACGCTACCAGTGTCCGCCCAGTCTCCTGCCTCCAGCATCCAGCCTGCTATCATCGTGAGTACAGACTGCTCAGTGCTGGATCGAACATATGTATAGTTAGCCATTGCCGACCTGCAGTTACAGATACCATTAGTACAGAGAGCGGGGCTCGGTGCAATAGAATACAGTGACTGCACGAGCCCCTCCTCGCTGATACACACGCTGGCCACTCCGGTCATCACATGGTACGTCACATGATCTTTTACCATGGTGAATCACCATGGTAAAAGATCATGTGACGTACCATGTGATGACCGGAGTGACGTCATCCCAGGTCCTTAAACTATAGTTAATGCTCTCCACAGGTCCTATACAGTAAAAGAGTCAGACGGAGATGACGGGCATCGCGAGCAAGTGGATTAAGGTGAGTTAAATGATTTTTTATTTTTTTTAACCCCCTCCAGCCCTGTTTTACTTAGCATTCTGTATTCAGAATGCTATTATTTTCCCTTATAACCATGTTATAAGGGAAAATAATAAGGTTCGGGTCTTCATCCCGATCGTCTCCTAGCAACCGTGCGTGAAAATCGCACCGCATCCGCACTTGCTTGCGGATGCTTGCGATTTTCACGCAACCCCATTCATTTCTATGGGGCCTGCGTTACGTGAAAAACGCACAAAGAGGAGCATGCTGCGATTTTCACGCAACGCAAAAGTGATGCGTGAAAATCACCGCTCGTGTGCACAGCCCCATAGAAATGAATGGGTCAGTATTCAGTGCGGGTGCAATGCGTTCACCTCCCGCATCGCATCCGCGCGGAATACTCGCTCGTGTGAAAGGGGCCTTAGGCTACCGGAGTTTTTTTTTTTTTTTTTTTAGTTTTTTTTTTGTTTTCATTTTCCTTGATCCAGGGAGTTATTCTGATTGCCTGATTGGAGTCGGGAAGGAATTTTTTATTCCCCTAAAGTGGGGAAAATTGGCTTCTACCTCACAGAGTTTTTTTTTTGCCTTCCTCTGGATCATCTTGCAGGATAACAGGCCAAACTGGATGTACAAGTGTCTTTTTTCGGCCTTATGTACTATGTTACTTATGTACTATGTATAACTTTTTTACATTTCCGGTCACATAGCTGTATCATTAATTATGGCATAAAATGTAGTGGGAAGCGGTAAAAAAAAAAATCCAAATGGGGTGGAATTGAAAAAAAAATAACGCAGTTCCTCCACCATTTTACGGGTTTTGTTCCAACAGCATTTTGTTTATGTCAAAACTTACCCATGCCCTTCATTTTCTGGGTACAACGATACCCCATATGTGTAGTTTTTTTTTATATTTAAATAGTGTAAAAATAAATATAAACTTAGATAAACAAAAAAAATTTTTTACATCACCATATTCTGACCCCCATAACTTTTTTATACTTATGTCTACGGAGCTATTTAGGGGCAAATTTTTTGCGGAACAATCTTTAGTTTTTATTGATACAATTTTGCAGTGTGCATGACTTTTTTTTCACATTTTCTTAAAAAATTTTGGGTAAGAGAAGCATAAAAAAAAAATGGCATATTGACCATTTTGACCTTTTTTCTATTATGCCATTCGCCGTATTGGAATTTTTAAAAAATATTTTAATATTATGGGCGTTTTCGGTCGCGATGATACCCATGATGTTATTGTTATTTAGGTATTTATTTTTTAATTATACGGAAAGTTTTTTTTTTGTGATGATTTTGAAGCTCATATATGAGCCTATAAAAAAGAATGTTTTTTAATTTTTGATTTTGTTCTCTCAGGGATCTTTAAAATGACATTTAAACTAGAAGTTACTCATTTCTTATCCTGGCATGCCATCTGGTGGCCAAAATAAGAATTGCAGCATGAACACTTAAAGCCTCGTCAGCAAGGCTTACAGTGTTCAGCGCAACTACCGATGCCCACATTGGCCACTTGGGACATCAGTAGGAAGCCCCGAAGTTTTTGCACATTCAGATGTCGTGATCTTGCTTGATCACAGCATCTAAAGCCTTTAATTACCACGATCGGCATTATTGCCGCTCACGGTAATTAGCCGCAGGTCTCTGCTGTATGAAACAGCAGAGACCTGCCAGCCATGGCGCCCGTTGCATGTGCGAGCTCATGCCATGTAGCGCTGGTAGCGAACGGGTTAATCACCAGACAGCGATGTTTCAGTCCTCTTACTGGGACTTTTCACTGACTGATGAGTCGCAGTAAGAGGACTGAAACGTTGCTGTCTGGTTATTAAAGAACACTACTATTGATCTACTCCTGGGAGTGCCGTGGAATTTTTTTTAAAAATATATATATATTTTTTTTTGTGGGGTTTTTCTCTGCTAGACAGGATTAGCGGACGCAGTATAGAGGCAACAAGTTCTTTAAATCAAACAGTTCAGTGTTTTATTCACACTTTAGGCAAGTGACCAAACAATCAGTCATAATAAACAAAAAGTCACCTTGCGGTGTTGGTGTTAATTCACACCATGCAGCAATTCTACTTCAAAGAGTCCGTGACCATAGCAGCACCAACCTGTTTTCACGCAAGCCTTCATCCAGACACAAGGCTCCCAGTTTTCACGCAATATTTCATCCAGACACAAGGCTCCCAGATGACAACACAGAGACCTGGCTTCTGAGCCTAGCAGCCTATTTAAGGACAGCAAGGTGCTGCCAAAACGCGGACCGGCACTTAAAATTCAGTTTGGTATTTGACCTCACCTGGCTGTAAATCAGCCCAGCAGCATATGCTGGAAGGAACATACCTGTTTTCCCAGACAAAACCTCTCACTGTGTCACAATATATATATGTAGATACACTGCTCAAAAAAATAAAGGGAACACAAAAATAACACATCCTAGATCTGAATTAATTAAATATTCTTCTGAAATACTTTGTTCTTTACATAGTTGAATGTGCTGACAACAAAATCACACAAAAATAAAAAAATGGAAATCAAATTTTTCAACCCATGGAGGTCTGGATTTGGAGTCACACTCAAAATTAAAGTGGAAAAACACACTACAGGCTGATCCAACTTTGATGTAATGTCCTTAAAACAAGTCAAAATGAGGCTCAGTAGTGTGTGTGGCCTCCATGTGCCTGTATGACCTCCCTACAACGCCTGTGCATGCTCCTGATGAGGTGGCGGACGGTCTCCTGAGGGATCTCCTCCCAGACCTGGACTAAAGCATCTGCCAACTCCTGGACAGTCTGTGGTGCAACGGGACGTTGGTGGATAGAGCGAGACATGATGTCCCAGATGTGCTCAATTGGATTCAGGTCTGGGGAACGGGCGGGCCAGTCCATAGCATCAATGCCTTCGTCTTGCAGGAACTGCTGACACACTCCAGCCACATGAGGTCTAGCATTGTCTTGCATTAGGAGGAACCCAGGGCCAACTGCACCAGCATATGGTCTCACAAGGGGTCTGAGGATCTCATCTCGGTACCTAATGGCAGTCAGGCTACCTCTGGCGAGCACATGGAGGGCTGTGCGGCCCTCCAAAGAAATGCCACCCCACACCATTACTGACCCAATGCCAAACCGGTCATGCTGGAGGATGTTGCAGGCAGCAGAACGTTCTCCACGGCGTCTCCAGACTCTGTCACGTCTGTCACATGTGCTCAGTGTGAACCTGCTTTCATCTGTGAAGAGCACAGGGCGCCAGTGGCGAATTTGCCAATCTTGGTGTTCTCTGGCAAATGCCAAACGTCCTGCACGGTGTTGGGCTGTAAGCACAACCCCCACCTGTGGACGTCGGGCCCTCATATCACCCTCATGGAATCTGTTTCTGACCGTTTGAGCAGACACATGCACATTTGTGGCCTGCTGGAGGTCATTTTATAGGGCTCTGGCAGTGCTCCTCCTGTTACTCCTTGCACAAAGGCGGAGGTAGCGGTCCTGCTGCTGGGTTGTTGCCCTCCTACGGCCTCCTCCACGTCTCCTGATGTACTGGCCTGTCTCCTGGTAGCGCCTCCATGCTCTGGACACTACGCTGACAGACACAGCAAACCTTCTTGCCACAGCTCGCATTGATGTGCCATCCTGGATAAGCTGCACTACCTAAGCCACTTGTGTGGGTTGTAGACTCCGTCTCATGCTACCACTAGAGTGAAAGCACTGCCAGCATTCAAAAGTGACCAAAACATCAGCCAGGAAGCATAGGAACTGAGAAGTGGTCTGTGTTCACCACCTGCAGAACCACTCCTTTATTGGGGGTGTCTTGCTAATTGCCTATAATTTCCACCTGTTGTCTATCCCATTTGCACAACAGCATGTGAAATTGATTGTCACTCAGTGTTGCTTCCTAAGTGGACAGTTTGATTTCACAGAAGTGTGATTGACATGGAGTTACATTGCGTTGTTTAAGTGTTCCCTTTATTTTTTTGAGCAGTGTATAATCATAAAAAATTACTTTATAGCCAGTGATGAAAACATTGGAATTCTGAGTTGAACCAGTATCAAATCAAGCAATATAGCTGCATTTTATAAATTCACTTATAGGGGTTTTCCCGTACTTTTACGTAGACCATCAATGTCTGATTGGCAGAGGGTCCAGCACACTGTACCCCTGCTGATGCTATGGTGCTGGAACTACACATAACTGGTTATTGCAGCGCTGCTCCAGTTCAAGTGAATGGGAACAGTGCTGCAGTTTCCAGCTCTGTCCACTACACAATAGATAGAGCTGTGTAGTTCTAGTGCCGACTTTTGGGCCTGCTTCGGAACAGCTGATCAGCGGGATGTCGAACCGATGCATTCAGACTTTTATGACCGATCCTGAGTATAGGCCATTTAATTAAAGTGCAGAAAAATCCCTTTGAGGCCATCATACATATTATGCATATTATGGCCAAGCAGATAGTGTTTGGAAGAGTCAAGGGTGATAGCTATCAAACGATTTAACGCTTCACAAAATTACTAAGACTGGAAAGACTAAAAACCTGGTTTTATGCTGACAGTTCTAAAAAAGAAATCACAGTTCTGACCTGTCAGCTGTCATTAAGTAAGGTACCAAATGACAGTCAATATCACCCATACATTTCTCAGAAGAACCTCAATTAAAAATAAACCTTTATTGTTGTGCTCCTCAGCCAGGATGCTGAATCTGCTTAAAAAGACCAGTCTTGTATGTAGACTTTCTATGGTATGGAGACTTATTGGCATTGCACCATGGGAAATAAATATGCAAAGAGGTATCTCCGAGAAAGAGAACCATCTCGCCAGTGCCACCTATTAGAAGTGGCTCCCTATGATCTGACTTTCCAACAAACCTTGGGATTTGGAAAGGGAATATAGCCAGGCCAAATATCTGGCTTGGCTATATAGATATCTGGCTTGGCTATATACCCTTGTCAAATCCCACGGCTTGTTGAAAAGTCCGATCTTGACTGATTCAGAGCCAATTCCAATTGGTGGCACTGGCGAGATGGTAGTCTTTCTTGTAGAATATACATTGTTGTTCTCCTAAAATATATGAATACTTTTACAAATTCTTGGACTCCTTGCTCTAATTTTAGTGTGGCGCCACATGGCGACCACCACAGCCACAACACAGCACCTGCAGGCAACGAGACCCAGCAGCCCAGCAACATCCCTGCTGTCAGGCTACGCCTCTTTGGCGCTGGGCCCCGCCAACCCACAGGCACAGCACCACAACCACCATGTGACACTGCCCCATGTGAACAAATCTCTAAAGCTCACCTTTCCATGTAGTCTCAGAAACCAGACTGAGACCAAATAGGTATTAACCCTTATGCCACATTATAGACCCACTTGAAAGAGGCCACCTTGATGTAGTGGGTGGGCCTATGCATTTTGCTCAAATCGTATGCAAAGTGCCTTGTGTACATGTTGTTACATTAGAGAAGCATTGGATCAGTGCATGGCTTGTGCATGTGCGAGCCATTTTTTTTATACAGATTGACATATGGGAGCACAACAATAAAGGTTCAATTCTGAAAAAGAACAATCTATAAAATACAGGGATTAATCACCTTGAACAGTAATTGCACCCCAATATCTTTATATATGTGTGTTTCCTGAAAGCAGACGACCTGATGATTGCAGTTAACTTGAAGGGCTGTTTATAGTCATGTCCACCTTTATATAACTTTACAAACAGGTAATATAAAATAAAAAAAAATGAAAATATTGCCTCTAAAACTTCCATCCCCATAGAGATTTACACACAAAAACAATGCAAAAATGATATCAGGATGTGGAAGCTCATATATACAACAAGGGCATGTGCTGTCAAAGACACTGAAATTCAAGGCCATTAGATATCTGTCATCTACAAATATATACTGTACACTGCAAACAGCTGCCGTGCTACCAAAAGCTCGATTTTCTGACAGCGCATGTCATATCATCTATAAAAATACAACTTAATTAACACACACAACCACCTTCATGCAATTTGGCAGCAATGATTATAAGCACAAATTGCACAGTAAAATGTGTACCTCTGTAAAATATGAGGAGTTCATAAATACCACACTTCTGCATTCACTGCTGCATGTGCTAAGGAAATGCAAAAAACACAGGAATGTGCCAACCAACTTTGTATGCAAGTAATGAGGATTGGGCTACTTTCACACTAGCGTTTGTGCTGGATCCGGCAGGTTCAGCAAAAACGCTCCCGTTACTGATAATACAACCATCTGCATCCGTTATGAATGAATCCGGTTGTATTATCTGTAACATAGCCATGACGGATCCGTCATGAACTCTATTGAAAGTCAATGGAGGACGGATCCGTTTTCTATTGTGTCAGAGAAAACGGATCTGTCCCCATTGACTTGCATTGTGGGTCACGACGGATCCGTCTTGTTCCGCATCCCAGAATGGAAAGCAAAACGTAGCATGCTGCGGTTTGCTCTCCGGTATGAGAACGGAGCGGAATGCATTTTGGAGCATTCCATTCTGTTCAGTTATGTTTTGTCCACATTGACAATGAATGGGGCCAAACGGAAGCTTTTTTTTTCTTCTGGTACTGAGATCCTATGACGCATCTCAATACCCGAAAATATTAACGCTAGTGTGAAAGTAGCCTTATACAGGTACATCATTTTCTATCCCTTATACAATCTGTGATCCTATTTAACAATGATAAATCCCTAAACTTAATGTAATACGTTAACTAAGGCCGCCTCCAGATAGTATAATGCAGATGCTTTATTGTGCCTGTATTATGGACACAACACGATAGTGGAGTTAGGGAGCCATAACACTGGTTGTGATGAGCAGTGGGAGGTCTGGGTACTGCATCTAGAGTTGTCACGATACCAATATTTTTATTTGAGTTTGTCACAATACCAATATTTTGATTTGATTTCGATACCAAGAAAAGGTATTGCAATACTCGATACTAGGGCTGCACGATATGGGAATTTTGTGCGATTGCGATTAGGGCCCTAAAAATTGCGATAACGATATGCGATGCGATATTTTAAGGGAATTGTGCTAGAGGTCTATTTGCTTGGATTTTCCCATATGAGCCACTGACGCGGCTGGGTATGACATAGTTATGTGGGGGATCTGTGGAGGACGCTGTTATGGGGGATCTGTGGAAGACGCTGTTATGGGGGATCTGTGGATGGCGCTGTTATGTGGGGGATCTGTGGATGGCGCTGTTATGTGGGGGATCTGTGGATGACGCTGTTATGGGGGATCTGTGGATGGCGCTGTTATGTGGGGCATCTGTGGATGGCGCTGTTATGTGGGGGATCTGTGGATGACGCTGTTATGTGGGGGATCTGTGGATGACGCTGTTATGTGGGGGATCTGTGGATGGCGCTGTTATGTGGGGGATCTGTGGATGACGCTGTTATGTGGGGGATCTGTGGATGACGCTGTTATGTGGGGGATCTGTGGATGACGCTGTTATGTGGGGGATCTGTGGATGACGCTGTTATGTGGGGGATCTGTGGAGGACACTGTTATGGGGGATCTGTGGAGGACACTGTTATGGGGGATCTGTGGAGGACACTTATGGGGGACCTGTGGGTGGCACTGTTATAGGGGATGTGTGCTATGACACATGGGGCCACGAGGGGGGCCAGCATAAGACACACATATAGAATCTTATGCTGGTCCCTCTCATGGCCCTATGTGTCCCCTCATGTGTCCTAAACTGCGCACATAACTCTCCTATTGATAAAATGGCCAGCCTCTGTACTTTCACTATGAATGCACTGCAGAGAGCGGCAGCAAGCCGGCTGGCGCGTGACTGACGTCACCGTCACGCTCCTCCCACTTAATTCAGGAAGCAGGAGCGTGACTAAGTGACGTCAATCACGCGCCGACCGGCCGCTTCGCTCGCTCCCGCACGCTGCAGTGCATTCATCGTGAAAGTAAGTACAGAGGCTGGCCATTTTATCAATAGGACAGAGGACATTTTATCAATAGGGGCACCTTCATATATAATCGCAGCATTTTCGGGTCGGCTGAATCGCCATATCGCATTTTCCGATTATCGCGATTCGATTATTTTTGCAATATATCGTGCAGCCCTACTCGATACCATTCGATACCACACTAAACCCCCCCTAAAAATACCCACACATTAACCTCATGTTGCAAAGTAAGTATTGGTTTCCCTCCTCGCATAATGAACAACATTGAGTTAATGTGAGGTACATGATGGGGTTACTTACTGTTAATGTGAGGCACATGGTTTTATCAATTTGGACCTATATGTGCCTCACATTAATAGCAAGTAACCCCATCAAGTAACCCCATGTAGTCCATTATGTGAGGAGGAAGTTACTTACTATTAATATGCTGTGCATGGTTTTATCAGTTTGGACCTCCTTGTGCCTCAGATTATTAGTAAATGACCCCATAATGTACCTCACATTAACCCCATGTTGTTCATTATGTAAGGAGGTACACGATGGAGTTACTATTAATGTGAGGCAGTTATGTGATAATAAATGACTTACTAACTAGCAATAGACTCCTCCTTCATCCTCCTCTCTTCAAAGACTTTAGTGTGAGAGGCTGGAGACTGGGAGCTACTATAGATAACAGGCTGAGTAAAGGAAAAGGAGGAAGAGCATAATTCTTTAATAAGATATATTACAAAGTTTCTTCTGTTTACCAGTACTATTCATTTCTGAAAACTTGTTTATAACTGGAGGTACATTTTATTCATTTCTGAAAACTTGTTTATAACTGGAATTACATTTTATTCATTTCTAAAAACTTGTTTATAACTGGAGGTACACTTTAAATGCACTAAAGGCAGGCCCCAGCAACTCTGTGTACTTTAGCTCTTGCATTCTTCTTACCTGGACACCCACTCCATCTGGCCCAGGCAATCAAGTAGAGGGGGAAGTGTCCAGGGAAGCAGAGTAGAGATGCTAAGGTGCACAGAATTCCTAAATTCTGTTGCACTTAATCCCTAATTTGCTTCTTTTTTTTTTAAAACACATTCCTTCTAAATGTAATAACGGATCATAGGAAGTATGGTATGGTTTTCAAAGGGAGATACGAAAAGACACCATTTATCACTGTGAAGCCTACTGTAAAAAACCTGGCCTATTCATAAAGAATTGCTTCGAAGTGTACCACGCATCTATGCAGTAATAATTTTATTGTTTATGTACTGTGTAATTTTACCACCTTTTTACATTCTGATATATTCAGCACAGCTTACATATTCACTTTTCACCATCCAATACACATCCATTTCTGCAAAATATCTGTGGGATCAAAATGCTCACTACACCGCTCGAAAAATTCCTTGAGTAGAAAGCTGAATTGTACACGTTTTCACATGCAGATCGCTCTCTCTGCCCAAGACAACTTGATACAATTAATGATTTGCTCATCTCTATATTAACACAGACACACCTGCAAAAAATGTTGGTACTCTTCCGTTAAAGAAAGAAAAACCCACAATTGTTACCGAAATAACTTGAAACTGACAAAAGTAATAAATAAAACTTTACTGAAAAGCAGCTAATGAAAATCAGACATATATTTATATATATATTTATAAAATAAAAAAATTCCACGGCCCTCCCCCCACACCAAAAAGCTTGTTGGATGGTGGATCGATTCTACAGCCGCTGGCGCACCACTACTATTTGATTGCAGTGCTGTTCATTTTACTTTAGAGTACACCCCTAAGTGAAAATGGTGAAATTGTGCCAAAAGTGACTCTCTTGGGCATGGAGTTCACTGGAGCTTCACAGGTTGCCACTGGAATCCTCTTCCACTCCTAGATGACGACATCATGGAGCTGGTGGATGTTAGAGACCTCGCGCTGCTCCACCTTCCATTTGAGGATGCCCCACAGATGCTCAATAGAATTTAGGTCTGGAGACATGCTTGGCCAGTCTACCACCTTTACCCTTAGTTTATTTAGCAACGCAGTGGTCTTCTTGGAGGTATATTTGCGGTTGTCATCATGTTGGAATACTGCCCTGCGGCCATGTTTCTGAAGGAAGGGGATCATGCTCTGCTTCAGTATGTCACAGTACATGTTGGCATTCATGGTTCCCTCAATGAACTGTAGCTAACCACAGCCGGCAGCACTCAAGCAGCCCCAAACCATGACACTACCATCACCATGCTTGACTGTAGGCAGGACACACTTGTCTCCTCACCTGGTTGCCGTCACACTGGCTTGACACCATCTGAATCAAATAAGTTTATCTTGGTTTTATCAGACCACAGAACATGGTTCCAGTAATCCATGTCCTTAGGCTACTTTCACACTCGCATTTTGTGCGGATTGTGTCAGTGAAAACAGATCCGTCCGCATTGACTTACATTATGTGCCAGGACGGATTTGTTTGTCTCAGTTTCATCAGACAGACACCAAAACTCTGCAAGCAGCGTTTTGGTGTCCATCTCCAAAGCGGTAAGGAGACTGAACTGATGCAAACTGATGCATTTTGAGCAGATTCTTTTTAATTCAGAATACATTAGAATGCAAACTGATCCGTTTTGGACGGCTTGTGAGAGCCCTGAACGGGTCTCACAAACAGAAAGCCAAAACGCGAGTGTGAAAGTAGCCTTAGTCTGCTTGTCTTCAGCCAACTGTTTGCAGGCTTTCTTGTACATCATCTTTGGAAGAGGCTTCCTTCTGGGATGACAGCCATGCAGAACTATTTGGTGCAGTGTCCAGCGTATGGTCTGAGCACTGACAGGCTGACCCCCACCCCTTTATCATCTGCAGCAATGCTGGCAGCACTCTCATACGTCTATTTTAAAAACACACCCTCTGGATATGACGCTGAGCACGTGCACTCAGCTTCTTTGGGTGACCATTGCAAGGCCTGTTCTTGTTAAACAGCTATATAGTCCTGGCCACCGTGCTGCAGTTCAGTTTCAGGATGTTGCCAAGCTTCTTATAGCCTAGCCCATCTTTATGTAGAGCAACAATTCTTTTTTTCAGATCCTCAGAGAGTTCTTTGCCATGAGGAGCCATGTTGAACTTCCGGGGACCAGTATGAAAGGTGTGAAAGCGATAGTACCAAATTAAACACACCTTCTCCCCATTCACACCTGAGACCTTGTAACTTGCCATTTTCACTTAGGGGTGTACTCACTTTTGTTGCCAGCGGTTTAGATATTAATAGCTGTATGTTGAGTTATTTTGAAGACTGACCAAATTTACACAGTTATATAAGCTGCACATTGACTACTTTACAATGTATCAAAGTGTCATATCTTCAGTGTTGTCCTATGGAAAGATAGAATAAAATATTTACAAAAATGTGAGGGGTGCACTCACTTTTGTGAGATACTGTACATACTTGTGTCCCCACATAATACACTGAATACAATATTTTTTTTTAAACATTAGCTGAATAGTGATGTTGTGGTTATGGTCATTAGCGTTACCCCCCTAAAGCGCGAACAATGCCTTAAACTGTAGCTGAATTAGCTTTTCAACAGTTTTCTCATTCACAGTTTTGTGTCAATTTACATTTTAGGGGCTCTTTACACGGGCCAAGAATCCTAAAGATAATAAGGGCCCTAAAAAGTGAATAAGGTCGCAAGTGCAGCCACCCTCCATTCACTTCTATGGGAATGCTGAATAAAGAGTAGCTGAGCACTGTCTCGGCTATTTCTGGAACTCCCATATAGGTGAATGGAGAGGTAGCGTCACTTGCGCGGTGCACTCTCCACTCACTTCTACGGGAATTCTGTTTGCTCAGCTCTTTTCAGAACTCCTATAGAAGTAAATGGAAAGCGATCCACGCATTCGGTGTGCACTCCTTCACTTTGGGGCCGATTCTAGAGATAGTTGTGGGTCCCACTATTTGAGGGACCCACAACTTTGTTAAATCACCCCAATTATTTGTCATATGTGAACCACATTTAATGTTAGATCCTCAGTTGGTGTCAGTAGCAGTCGGGATTAAAATGTGGTCCTAGCGCCATGGTATTTAGTTATTTTTTATTTTTTTTGTCAGGAGTTAACTGTATGACTTTTATGTAATTAATTGGGTTCTTTCAGTTCCTGTATTGTTGCTGCGTTCACCACTTTTGTACCATTATTGCCATTTTAGAAGTGGGACTGGCTTCAGAAGTGTAGTTGCACCTGGAATATTTTGCATTCATACAAAAGCCGTAATGGCTCCATCGTTATGCATGATTTACTGTAGTAAGTGGTATAATGCAGCGTGAGGAGAGGGAGATAATTGCCGGCAATGAGCTGGCTGTAGTGTTTGGGCTATATGGTACTGTTACATAGCACTTGTATTCCTGCAGTAGAACATGTTGTTGATTCAATAAGCAGAAAACACAATTCTTATTTTTCTCTTGAAAAATGTTTTCATGTGATTCAATATGTTTGCTAATAATGACCTTTGTGTGAAATTGTGGAGAATGTTCTGACCCCCGACTGATAAATTACTAAGCTTGCATCATTACATTATGTATGTTGGTTATGTCAGGTTTTCTGATCTGCTATAGTGCTTAATACTGCAGAATATTTATACTTCAAGGTTGAAAGTAACATTAATTATGCCATTTTCCTAATGACCATGAGGTTAATGGCCCACCAGAGGAGCTGAACAAAGCTGTGGCAGCACTTTACACAGATAATGACTTTTCTGTGAGGAATATCTTTTTTATAACCTGCTCGTATGTAATAGGTCAGACTCGTATTCTCGTGTTTGTGTCTCCTAGCCTTGCTCTCGGCCAGTAGTAAAGCTCCTTATTTTTTCATATAGTTTCATATGTGAGCAGACATCTGATATCTGGACAGTAAGGCTGTGCCTGTGCAAAGCAGATCATATTACTGTAAGTCCACAAAAAAATACAGATGACATCTATGTGACGTTTGTATTGCATCCATTTTTTTGCAGATCCATTGTAACAATGCCTACTCTGGTACACAAAGCGGACAAGAATAGGACATGCTCTGTCTTTTATGCAGGGCTGCGGAACAGACGTACAGTACAGATGCGGACAGCACATGGTGTGCTGTCCACATTTTTTGCGGTTCCATTGAAATGAATTGCGGAGCAAAAATACAGTTGTGTAAATAAGGCCTAACACTCTAGTTCATGTATCGGTAGGGATGAATTTAAAATACTTTCCAAGAGGAATGAGCAATCACGAATATCAGTGAAATCTACTCTTACAAACTTATTATACATAATGAAATTCTCAAAAAATGAGTAAAATCAAGCATCAACAATAAAACCACAATTTTTATTTTGTATTAAAATTGGCACAAAGCATTTGATAATTTGATACAGTGTAGAAGAGTTTTATTACCAGAATAGTGATCACTCCTTCTCATTTTGAAGTCTTCTTTTCAGCAGTTGACAGCAGTAGATTCCACTGCAACAGTGCTAATCAATCTTATTTTACTGGGGCCCCATCAGCCTATTCATGATAATGCCAGGGCCCTACCAGTGACTAAATACTACACTCGTGGCCAAAAGTTTTGAGAATTAGATAAATATTGGAAATTGGAAAAGTTGCTGATTAAGTTTTTATAATAGCAATTTGCATATACTCCAGAATGTTATGAAGAGTAATCAGATGAATTGCATAGTCCTTCTTTGGCATGAAAATTAACTTAATCCCAAAAAAACCTTTCCACTGCATTTCATTGCTGTCATTAAAGACCTGCTGAGATCATTTCAGTAATCGTCTTGTTAACTCAGGTGAGAATGTTGACGAGCACAAGGCTGGAGATCATTATGTCAGGCTGATTGGGTTAAAATGGCAGACTTGACATGTTAAAAGGAGGGTGATGCTTGAAATCCTTGTTCTTCCATTGTTAACCATGGTGACCTGCAAAGAAACGCGTGCAGCCATCATTGCGTTGCATATAAATGGCTTCACAGGCAAGGATATTGTGGCTACTAAGATTGCACCTCAATCAACAATTTATAGGATCATCAAGAACTTCAAGGAAAGAGGTTCAATTCTTGTTAAGAAGGCTTCAGGGCATCCAAGAAAGTCCAGCAAGCACCAGGATCGTCTCCTAAAAAGGATTCAGCTGCGGTATCGGAGTGCCACCAGTGCAGAGCTTGCTCAGGAATGGCAGCAGGCAGGTGTGAGCGCATCTGCACGCACAGTGAGGCGAAGACTTTTGGAAGATGGCCTGGTGTCAAGAAGGGCAGCAAAGAAGCCACTTCTCTCAAAAAAAAACATCAGGGAAAGATTGATCTTCTGCAGAAAGTATGGTGAATGGACTGCTGAGGACTGGGGCAAAGTCATATTCTCAGATGAAGCCTCTTTCCGATTGTTTGGGGCATCTGGATAAAGGCTTGTCTGGAGAAGAAAAGGTGAGCGCTACCATCGGTCCTGTGTCATGCCAACAGTAAAGCATCCTGAGACCATTCATGTGTGGGGTTGCCAACAGCAACTTCTTCCAACAATCCAACAACAGTTTGGTGAAGAACAATGCATTTTCCAGCACGATGGAGCACCGTGCCATAAGGCAAAAGTGATAACTAAGTGGCTCGGGGACCAAAACGTTGACATTTTGGGTCCATGGCCTGGAAACTCCCCAGATCTTAATCCCATTGAGAACTTGTGGTCAATCCTCAAGAGGCGGGTGGACAAACACAAACCCACTAATTCTGACAAACTCCAAGAAGTGATTATGAAAGAATGGGTTGCTATCAGTCAGGAATTGGCCCAGAAGTCGATAGAGAGCATGCCCAGTCGAATTGCAGAGGTCCTGAAAAAGAAGGGCCAACACTGCAAATACTGACTCTTTGCATAAATGTCATGTAATTGTCGATAAAAGCCTTTGAAACATTTGAAGTGCGTGTAATTATATTTCACTACATCACAGAAACAACTGAAACAAAGATCTAAAAGCAGTTTAGCAGCAAACTTTGTGAAAACTAATATTTTTGTCATTCTCAAAACTTTTGGCCACGACTGTACAGTGCAACACCCATACTATCTCTATAGCACAGCAGGTAATACCCCATTGTAGCTCTAAATACCGAAGTGCAGCACAAAAAAACTCCCTAGCAGCATCAGATATCGTAGTGCAGTACAAAATACCTCTCCAGAACCACCAAGTACCACGGTGCAGCACAAAATCCCCAGAAGCATCAAATAAATACAACCCTGAAACACGTTGTCTGTGCACCCAATAAAGTCTGTATCACGTTACTTCTGAGTCCTCCATGCCTGCAGCACTGTAAACAGCCCTTATTTTTTCTTCTGAATCACGGCTCATGTAACCAGTTTAGACGGTTGGTACACTGCAAGAAGCCATGCCTAACACCATAAATTTGGGTGCAGACTGGCTGCAACCAACGTTATCATCTCTCACAGCTTACCACCCAGTGTCTCCATGACTTATCACACTTTATACCATATGTCTGGTGCTGTGGCTGCCACAGGCCTTGACACTGCCTGTCTCTCCTCCAGACTGGCAGCCCTGTTGGAAGAGCTAGGCCCAAATTTACCTGAGCTCTTTAGCTGGCTGCCAGTTAAACCTCATTGGTAGCCCAGTTGCCTGATTAGCGGAGGGAAAACGCAAATTTTCCAGATGTTTCTTTCTCATCCAGCTTTCTCTGAGTGAGGCGTACCATCCTAATGCCACTAATTCACCTCTCTGGCAACTCCACTGCTACAATATGTATATCTGCGGTGCCCAGCACAGGCTGCCATTTTCTGTCTTCCTCCCGTAGTTATACAAAAAAGATATTAGACGCCAAGGAGGAGAAATGCAGTTGCAAGGTGCCAACTCATTGCTCACTCTGGAGGTGCCCAGGATGCATTCTTCTGGTGATCATTGATTCCTTCTTCGGCAAAAATGAGGTGGGGAGGCAGTGCTGACAAGTATAGGGAGCCGCAAGCCACATTACGCCCTCTCGTCGATTGATCCCTTTGTAGCACGCTTGCCAAGTTCTGTGCTGCTGCAGGGTTCATTCTGAATTGAGCATGAGGACCTGCGCATCACCACTGTACAGAGAGGCCCTGTGAATCTGTTCTCTTACTTGAAGTCATAGTTGGGAATGAGTAAAGCGAACTTTGGATGCTACATCCGAAGTTGCTGCGTTAAAAACTTAGTCGGAACCAGTCTGAACCAAAGCCGAGTTTGGTTCCAAGTTTTAAAGTGGTTTTCCACTTTAAAAATCAAGTACCGAAGTTATTTAACTAAGTGAAGCGCGACTTTGTGGATAACTTACTTTG
The DNA here is from genome assembly GCF_905171765.1 of Bufo bufo. NCBI lineage: Eukaryota > Metazoa > Chordata > Amphibia > Anura > Bufonidae > Bufo > Bufo bufo. The sequence continues at coordinate 508,302,219 of NC_053389.1, read as the reverse complement.
CCTCATAGAATGCAGTACATTTTAATGCTGTACAGATCTCCGTGCAGCATTAAAACAGAAGTGACTTTGGATGTAGCACCCGAAGCTCGCACAGTGTACTTATTTTCTCTGCAGTGTGAAACAAAAATCTATAAATGTTTGTGGTTATGGTGCGTTGCCTTGGAATTGCTGTGGATTTCCAGTGTGGATCACACCCATAAAATCTATACAATACATGCTATCAGAGTAGGGCGTGTCAATTTAGAGGAGAAAAATAAAAATGTGGGATTTATGTAAATTAGGGGGTCCAAACATGTGCCTTTTGATGTGTAATATCCTAATTTAAAAGGTTTTTCGTTATTGATAAACATTTAGCTTGGTAAATTTGTGTTTGATTATAATCAGGGTGGATTTGATTTAAATCAAACCGATTTAAATCACTAGTCAGTAAGGCTTGATTTAAATTATAGTTTTTTACATAAAGATTCATATTTGGACAATTTTTCTGTTGTACTTAGGAAGGAGAAAAATAATTATTACCTTAATAATAACAATTTAAATAGGATTTATTCAACTGAAACAATAACATTACAGCATGTTATTTGCTTAAACATCCATGTTTGTTAACTAATTTGGCTAAAGAAAATATATATAAATTTTGTATTTATAGGTTTGTAGAAGTTAGGATTAAAGAGGACCTTTCACCGATTATTACACTATGAACTAACTATACAGACATGTAGAGCGGCGCCTGGGGATCTCACTGCACTTACTATTATCCCCGGGCGCCGCTCCGTTCTCCTGCTATGTCCTCCGGTATCTTCGCTCACTAAGTTATGGTAGGCGGAGTCTGCCCTTGTTCTTCTGTAGCGCTGGCCAATCGCATTGCAGAGCTCACAGCCTGGGAGAAAATAACCTCCCAGGCTGTGAGCTCTGCAATGCAATTGGCCAGCGCTAGAGCAGAACAAGGGCAGACTCCGCCTACCATAACTTAGGGAACGGAGATACCGGAGTGCATAGCAGGAGAACGGCGCGGCGCCCGGGGATAATAGTAAGTGCAGTGAGATCCCCGGGCGCCGCTCTACATGTCTGTATAGTTAGTTCATAGTGTAATAATCGGTGAAAGGTCCTCTTTAAGATCGTTTTCTCAACTCTTTTCATGTTATAAATTCAGTTTTGAGAACTCCAAAATTAAACCAAGCATCTGTGATATCTTGTAGGCAGAGAAACTACCCCAAAAACCTCTAGAAGAGCATGACATTGTGAATGGATTAATGGAATTTAACAAAAAATTAAACATATACAGCCTTATTCTACATAATTAAAAAAGTAATCTTTATTTCTTAATGAAATAACCTTTGGATGGTAATATATTTTCCTCAAAAAGCATTTTATATAAAAAAAATCTGATTTAAATCAAAAAAATCCGATTTAAATCAAAAAAATCTGATTTTTTCGATTTTTTTAAAAAAAATCATTGATTTTTATCCACCCTGATTATAATGCATATTGAAATTTCCGAAAAAAAGGAATAAATTAATATAAACTCCACAAAAATTTGCTCAAAAAGTTGTTTAACCACCTCAGCCCCCAGTGCTTAAACACCCTGAAAGACCAGGCCACTTTTTACACTTCTGACCTACACTACTTTCACCATTTATTGCTCGGTCATGCAACTTACCACCCAAATGAATTTTACCTCCTTTTCTTCTCACTAATAGAGCTTTCATTTGGTGGTATTTCATTGCTGCTGACATTTTTAAATTTTTTGTTATTAATCGAAATTTAACGATTTTTTTGCAAAAAAATGACATTTTTCACTTTCAGTTGTAAAATTTTGCAAAAAAAATGACATCCATATATAAATTTTGCTCTAAATTTATTGTTCTACATGTCTTTGATAAAAAAAAAATGTTTGGGTAAAAAAAAAATGGTTTGGGTAAAAGTTATAGCGTTTACAAACTATGGTACAAAAATGTGAATTTCCGCTTTTTGAAGCAGCTCTGACTTTCTGAGCACCTGTCATGTTTCCTGAGGTTCTACAATGCCCAGACAGTACAAACACCCCACAAATGACCCCATTTCGGAAAGTACACACCCTAAGGTATTCGCTGATGGGCATAGTGAGTTCATAGAACTTTTTATTTTTTGTCACAAGTTAGCGGAAAATGATGATTTTTTTTTTTTTTTTTTTTTCTTACAAAGTCTCATATTCCACTAACTTGTGACAAAAAATAAAAACTTCCATGAACTCACTATGCCCATCACGAAATACCTTGGGGTCTCTTCTTTCCAAAATGGGGTCACTTGTGGGGTAGTTATACTGCCCTGGCATTCTAGGGGCCCAAATGTGTGGTAAGGAGTTTGAAATCAAATTCTGTAAAAACTGACCAGTGAAATCCGAAAGGTGCTCTTTGGAATGTGGGCCCCTTTGCCCACCTAGGCTGCAAAAAAGTGTCACACATCTGGTATCTCCGTATTCAGTAGAAGTTGGGGAATGTGTTTTGGGGTGTCATTTTACATATACCCATGCTGGGTGAGATAAATATCTTGGTCAAATGCCAACTTTGTATAAAAAAATGGGAAAAGTTGTCTTTTGCCAAGATATTTCTCTCACCCAGCATGGGTATATGTAAAAAGACACCCCAAAACACATTCCCCAACTTCTCCTGAATACGGAGATACCAGATGTGTGACACTTTTTTGCAGCCTAGGTGGGCAAAGGGGCCCATATTCCAAAGAGCACCTTTCGGATTTCACTCGTCATTTTTTACAGAATTTGATTTCAAACTCCTTACCACACATTTGGGCCCCTAGAATGCCAGGGCAGTATAACTACCCCACAAGTGACCCCATTTTGGAAAGAAGAGACCCCAAGGTATTCGCTGATGGGCATAGTGAGTTCATGGAAGTTTTTATTTTTTGTCACAAGTTAGTGGAATATGAGACTTTGTATGAAAAAAAAAAATATATAAAAAAAATCATCATTTTCCACTAACTTGTGACAAAAAATAAAAAATTCTAGGAACTCGCCATGCCCCTCACGGAATACCTTGGGGTGTCTTCTTTCCAAAATGGGGTCACTTGTGGGGTAGTTATACTGCCCTGGCATTTTCCAGGGGCCCTAATGTGTGGTAAGTAGGTAAATGACCAGTGAAATCCAAAAGGTGCTCTTTGGAATATGGGCCCCTTTGCCCACCTAGGCTGCAAAAAAGTGCCACACATGTGGTATCTCCGTACTCAGGAGAAGTTGGGGAATGTGTTTTGGGGTGTCTTTTTACATATACCCATGCTGGGTGAGAGAAATATCTTGGCAAAAGACAACTTTTCCCATTTTTTTATACAAAGTTGGCATTTGACCAAGATATTTATCTCACCCAGCATGGGTATATGTAAAATGACACCCCAAAACACATTCCCCACCTTCTCCTGAGTACGGAGATACCAGATGTGTGACACTTTTTTGCAGCCTAGGTGGGCAAAGGGGCCCATATTCCAAAGAGCACCTTTCGGATTTCACTCGTCATTTTTTACAGAATTTGATTTCAAACTCCTTACCACACATTTGGGCCCCTAAAATACCAGGGCATTATACCTACCCCACAAGTGACCCCATTTTGGAAAGAATAGACCCCAAGGTATTCGCTGATGGGCATAGTGAGTTCATGGAAGTTTTTATTTTTTGTCACAAGTTAGTGGAATATGAGACTTTGTATGAAAAAAAAAAAAAAAAAAAAAATCATAATTTTCCACTAACTTGTGACAAAAAATAAAAAATTCTAGGAACTCGCCATGCCCCTCACGGAATACCTTGGGGTGTCTTCTTTCCAAAATGGGGTCACTTGTGGGGTAGTTATACTGCCCTGGCATTTTCCAGGGGCCCTAATGTGTGGTAAGTAGGTAAATGACCAGTGAAATCCGAAAGGTGCTCTTTGGAATATGGGCCCCTTTGCCCACCTAGGCTGCAAAAAAGTGTCACACATCTGGTATCTCCGTACTCGGGAGAAGTTGGGGAATGTGTTTTGGGGTGTCTTTTTACATATACCCATGCTGGGTGAGAGAAATATCTTGGCAAAAGACAACTTTTCCCATTTTTTTATACAAAGTTGGCATTTGACCAAGATATTTATCTCACCCAGCATGGGTATATGTAAAATGACACCCCAAAACACATTCCCCAACTTCTCCTGAGTACGGCGATACCAGATGTGTGACACTTTTTTGCAGCCTAGATGCGCAAAGGGGCCCAAATTCCTTTTAGGAGGGCATTTTTAGACATTTGGATACCAGACTTCTTCTCACGCTTTGGGGCCCCTAGAATGCCAGGGCAGTATAAATACCCCACATGTGACCCCATTTTGGAAAGAAGACACCCCAAGGTATTCAATGAGGGGCATGGCGAGTTCATAGAAATTTTTTTTTTTTGGCACAAGTTAGCGGAAATTGATATTTTTTATTTTTTTCTCACAAAGTCTCCTGTTCCGCTAACTTGGGACAAAAATTTCAATCTTTCATGGACTCAATATGCCCCTCACGGAATACCTGGGGGTGTCTTCTTTCCGAAATGGGGTCACATGTGGGGTATTTATACTGCCCTGGCATTCTAGGGGCCCTAAAGCGTGAGAAGAAGTCTGGAATATAAATGTCTAAAAAAATTTTACGCATTTGGATTCCGTGAGGGGTATGGTGAGTTCATGTGAGATTTAATTTTTTGTCACAAGTTAGTGGAATATGAGACTTTGTAAGAAAAAAAAATAATAATTCCGCTAACTTGGGCCAAAAAAATGTCTGAATGGAGCCTTACAGGGGGGTGATCAATGACAGGGGGGTGATCAATGACAGGGGGGTTGATCAATGACAGGGGGGTTGATCAATGACAGGGGGGTGATCAATGACAGGGGGGTGATCAATGACAGGGGGGTGATCAATGACAGGGGGGTGATCAATGACAGGGGGGGTGATCAATGACAGGGGGGGTGATCAATGACAGGGGGGGGTGATCAATGACAGGGGGGTGATCAGGGAGTCTATATGGGGTGATAACCACAGTCATTTATCACGCCCGTGTAAGGCTTCATTCAGACGTCCGGATGCGTTTTGCGGATCCGATCCATCTATCAGTGGATCCGTAAAAATCATGCGGACGTCTGAATGGAGCTTTACAGGGGGGTGATCAATGACAGGGGGGTAATCAATGACAGGGGGGGTGATCAGGGAGTCTATATGGGGTGATCACCACAGTCATTGATCATGCCCCTGTAAGGCTTCATTCAGACGTCCGGATGCGTTTTGCGGATCCGATCCATCTATCAGTGGATCCGTAAAAATCATGCGGACGTCTGAATGGAGCTTTACAGGGGGGTAATCAATGACAGGGGGGTGATCAGGGAGTCTATATGGGGTGATAACCACAGTCATTGATCATGCCCCTGTAAGGCTTCATTCAGACGTCCGGATGCGTTTTGCGGATCCGATCCATCTATCAGTGGATCCGTAAAAATCATGCGGACGTCTGAATGGAGCTTTACAGGGGGGTAATCAATGACAGGGGGGTGATCAATGACAGGGGGGTGATCAGGGAGTCTATATGGGGTGATAACCACAGTCATTGATCATGCCCCTGTAAGGCTTCATTCAGACGTCCGGATGCGTTTTGCGGATCCGATCCATCTATCAGTGGATCCGTAAAAATCATGCGGACATCTGAATGGAGCTTTACAGGGGGTTGATCAATGACAGGGGGGTAATCAATGACAGGGGGGTGATCAGGGAGTCTATATGGGGTGATCAGGGGTGATTAGGGGTGATCAGGGGCTAATAAGGGGTTAATAAGTGACGGGGGGGGGGGGGTAGTGTAGTGTAGTGGTGCTTGGTGGGACTTTACTGAGCTACCTGTGTCCTCTGGTGGTCGATCCAAACAAATGGGACCACCAGAGGACCAGGTAGCAGGTATATTAGACGCTGTTATCAAAACAGCGTCTAATATACCTGTTAGGGGTTAAAAAAAACACATCTCCAGCCTGCCAGCGAACGATCGCCGCTGGCAGGCTGGAGATCAACTCTCTTACCTTCCGTTCCTGTGAGCGCGCGCGCCTGTGTGCGCGCGTTCACAGGAAATATCGCGTCTCGCGAGAGGACGCGCCGGCGCGTCCAGGAGGAATGAATCAACCACCTCCAGGACGCGTCTGTGCGTACAGCGGTCCGGAGGTGGTTAATAAAGTAAAACAATTTTATTTTTTATTATGTCTCTATTATCAAACACTGAAAACACATTGTAAATTTTTTTTTAAAAGCTTCAACCAACAATATTCATCAAATCTTGCTTCGATTCATACACTTTACCAGAAGCCTCTGTTGCTTGTTTCACACACCTCTCTGGACTGTCCATGACATGGCCACTTTGGAACTTGCATTGGGTCTTGAACAAACTTTTGTATTTCTGATATTTTGAGTTTACAAGTTAGTGGAGGTTCATATACTTTTTCTGACCAGTCTATCAGTACCAAAAATGAAGTTGCATTTGGATTTACTGCAGGTGTTTTCCTAGGCCGAACAGATAGGTCTCCTGGTGTATAATCATCTTCATTCCTTAATTCAATTATCTTCTGGATCCCTGCTTTCCTTTCTTCTTGGTCTTCCGAGCATAAATGTATCTGAAGCACCATTTCACTAAATGCGAACCACGATGAACGTTAGATTGTTTGCAAAACAATATCTGCTACTGCCTTCTTCTGGGATTTTAGGAGCTTCAATTGTTAAAGAATGTGGCGGTGTCCTCCACTTAAGAGAATTTCGATTTGATTGTAAACCAGCAGGGATAGTATACACCAACAATGTATTCCACAAGCAGTTGCAATGTCTTCAAGTTGTTGCCTTTAAGGCCATGTTTTGAAACCCATATGCGACAAATCCTATTTGCAGTTGTTAATCACCGAGAGTGGCTTACAGGACCAATTTCTAATAATGTCAGATCAGTTGGAAGTACACCTGTCCTTATGGCCTGAGTTGTCCTGTAACCATAAGCCTGATCTGTAGAGAGATCTTTGACAACAGTGTCACTCAATGGAACTAAAGGCTCAGGAAAGGATATTCTGACAAATTAGGGATTGATTTCAAGTTCAGTTGCACTATCAAGCATGTTGCCAATTTTGCCACTCCACTTGTTGTTAGACATAGTTTTCCCAACCAACTCTTTGATCAAGTGCCGCAAAGGTAGCTCATTAGTATGAAGAGCACAAACCAACCAGATGAGTTTACGATTCAGCTTTACCTCAACCCAATGCATGACTCCTCCTTCACAACCAGTGTTAACATTCATTAAGTCACCACCAATAGCCTGCAAACTTCTATCAATGCTGTTTTTCTTTAAAAAATCCACAAGATGGTTAGCAATAACTTCAGCAGGTTTCTTTTTCGTTAAGTCTTTCTCTGGAGTAAAATGGCAAAGATACCTTCCACCTTGCTCACTGCAAACAGTGTAATGCTCTTCTTTCACAATACTTGGAAACTGATGAATTGAGTTATCTGCTTGTAACAGAACTTTAGTGGAATCTTGGCGTCCATCAAAGAAGATACATTCAATCTTGCCTATCCGGCAACGAGCATCAAATTTTTCATCAAGTGATTTCATGACTTTTTCTTGGGTCCTTTTTACTTTATTGGGATCAACCACAAGTCTCCTGTCTCCTTCAGTAATTAATCCAGCATCCAAAAATGCAGCTGTTGTAATGGCAGCTGTAGTACATAGACCGATACCATGCCTAATACTTTGCAATGCAACATTGCGCAATTGTAATCTATTATACTGACTTGTACTTAAAGTAGAAGGTACATCAGAATCATCACATGGTATCTGCAAAGGTTCTTCAGAATCTTCAGGGATATCACTGAAGGCAAGAATCTAAAACGTAACTTTTATAACATACAATAAAATCATATAACTTGGATCCATAAAGATCCTATACACCGCAATAAGCTATCACCAAAAACCACATGGGCTCAAGCAGTGGGATGAGTACTCATGGAGACTGTGTGAAAAAATATATAAGACTGTCCCTGATCTCACCCTCCAAACTGCTCAGCCCGGGGAGATGCACCTTAGTGGTAGATGCTCCCCGTCCTCGTGCCTAGGACTGCACTTTCCTTATTATGTCCTTTGCCTATCCTTCGGACACTGTTTATTATACCTAAGTACAGCCAGTCCCAGAATGCACACCTATATAGTCAGTCCCGACACGTTTCCTCCTCCAGATGGACAGAGGATTCCTCAGGGGATTCGACCGAAAAGTTAAACGGCAAAAAACAATAAGATACAATGGAACCAGATCCACAAATAGTTATTCATACCATGTGTCATTATAAGGCCACCATATATGTAGAGGATAGCAGATAATAAGGTTATCCTACCATTATGCTGGGTGTTGCTAGATGAGTCATATACTCACAGACCCGATATGTGGATCAGTAGATGTGGTTCCTGGGGCAGATGATAGCTACTTCAGAATCTTCATCTTCAACATCAGTTAACTCTTCATCTTCTTCGGAGAAAAGAACTTCTTTTGGCTGTAATGACTGTAATGTTAACTCTTCCTTCCTTTTCTGCTTATATTCAGACATTTTTCTTGCCTCTTCTGCTTTTTAATTTGTCTTCTGTGCTCAGGTAGATCTGGTAATCCAATTTGATGCTGTCCAACAGATCCAACCTTCTCTCTTTGACCATTAATAAACACTAGTTCTTTGACAGGGATCTTAATGTCCTTAGAACAAGAGCAGGAGATGTGCACTTCATGTTTACAGTCAGCACCACCTGGACATGGACCCTTAAATTCTGAACATAGCTTAATCTCACACTTGCAATTGAGGATGTCAAAGAGCTTGTCTAACATTGCTATGATAAAAATTGATAAAGTATGACATTAGTAAAAATTATTAAAAAGACACTCTGCTGCAAATTTTTACATATTTTATAGTATAATATTAGTATATTCTTAACCTTAGAGCAGAAGTACAGACACAAATAATGAGAAGAAGGCACTTCTTGAAAGAAGACAGTTTGCTGTGAATTTTACATTTCAACTTTTCACATTTACAACTTTTTGACCACCCTCATTTTGACCGCCCTAGAGGTTTCAAATCCCTCTCCACAAATAATGGAAAAAAATCTGAGGGAAATTCAGAGCATCATTCAGATTTTCCAATGCACAAAATATTTGCAATATTGTGGACTCTTTGCAGATTTTCACCATGGAGTTCACTCTTTGCATGCAATGCCAGAATCTGTGTGAAACACATTTACGGAAAATATCCGCCATGTGTAAAGCAACCCTTAAAAGGAATGTTACAAGTCTAGAACCCTAAGTAAGAGCAACTTAACATTACATGCACTCATACACACCTAATGTACTAACTGAGATACACCACTTTATCTAAATTGGAAGTACATCTACTACCTTTAATACCCTCCAATACAAAAATACCTCCACATAACTTAATCAAAACTCAGCTTTATTAAGTATAAACAAATACATAGACTTAAATATAGCAGCAGTCGATACTACAAAAGAGGACATAAAGGTCGCTGCAGAGTCAGTTTAAATCCACCTAAGTCAAGAGTCAAATAAATTACTCTGCACCCAACACTTACAACCATCATGTAGAAAAAAGCTTAAAAGAGCCAGTTAATAGCTTAGACATAGTGATGTGGGGATCATGTGATTACATAGCAGAAACATCTATATATGGATTACAGACAGACTCTTCCCAACACCATTTCACCCTAAGGCTTCTTCCGGGGATAAAGAACCACAGTCAACACCTCCTCCTTTTATACCCAAATAGATTAAAAACACAAGGCTGTTACTTATTATCATGTGATTCAATCTCAGTTCGCTGGTCGGCTCGTAATGGTGGATAGGCCGGAAGGCACTGGGGCGTGCGTGTCAGGTCAGAGCGAGACCCCAGACGCACGTCGCCACGTGCTCATCCAGCCAGCCATCTAAAATGGTTGTGCATTCCACACTGGCACTGCAAGCGTCGCACCATACTGTTCGTGCGTTCAAACACGTGGAACGTAAATAATGCCCATTGATCGCCCATACATTCTATTGTATTTAAATAATCTGGATTCTCACAGAAATTAACCATTTCTTAAAACATATTGCACAGTTTTACGTGAAATACGTGAATTAGAAGTGAAACCATTCATATGTGTATCAATTCTATTTCTACCATACACCCTATATTTTTAAAAACATGATGAATTTTTAAATATACAGTACAGACCAAAAGTTTGGACACACCTTCTCATTCAAAGAGTTTTCTTTATTTTCATGACTATGAAAATTGTAGATTCACACTCAAGGCATCAAAACTATGAATTAACACATGTGGAATTATATACATAACAAACAAGTGTGAAACATGTCATATTCTAGGTTCTTCAAAGTAGCCACCTTATGCTTTGATTACTGCTTTGCACACTCTTGGCATTCTCTTAATGAGCTTCAAGAGGTAGTCCCCTGAAATGGTTTTCACTTCACAGGTGTGCCCTGTCAGGTTTAATAAGTGGGATTTCTTGCCTTATAAATGGGGTTGGGACCATCAGTTGCGTTGAGGAGAAGTCAGGTGGATACACAGCTGATAGTCCTACTGAATAGACTGTTAGAATTTGTATTATGGCAAGAAAAAAGCAGCTAAGTAAAGAAAAACGAGTGGCCATCATTACTTTAAGAAATGAAGGTTGGTCAGTCAGCCGAAAAATTGGGAAAACTTTGAAAGTAACGGCTATTTGACCATGAAGGAGAGTGATGGGGTGCTGCGCCAGATGACCTGGCCTCCACAGTCACTGGACCTGAACCCAATCGAGATGGTTTGGGGTGAGCTGTACCGCAGAGTGAAGGCAAAAGGGCCAACAAGTGCTAAGCATCTCTGGGAACTCCTTCAAGACTGTTGAAAGACCATTTCAGGGGACTACCTCTTGAAGCTCATCAAGAGAATGCCAAGAGTGTGCAAAGCAGTAATCAAAGCAAAAGGTGGCTACTTTGAAGAACCTAGAATATAACATATTTTCAATTGTTTTACACTTGTTTGTTATGTATATAATTCCACATGTGTTAATTCATAGTTTTGATGCCTTTATAGTCCTGAAAATAAAGAAAACTCTTTGAATGAGAAGGTGTGTCCAAACTTTTGGTCTGTACTGTATCTCTAACTATGTAAGTGACATGATTGAAATGTTCATATTTATAATTCATCCACAATTAATCATACTACAATGCATCAAATACTAGGGACATAATTAGTTATAACATGATTAAATGATCAATAAACAGGTTATATGTCCCAAAGTATAATATAATGCAAAGTGAATAGATGGCCTAATGCTCCCCAAATTAGGCAACATTTGGCTATAGCTGCGCCTCCTTCAAGCAGTGAAGTACGTGGCTTCTCCCATGTGGTGCCTATCACCAGTCAGCCGTGCAGGCACATTCATTAACACATTGTGTTTGGGGCGTTGCTGCTATGAGACTCTGAGGTATGCTCTTTCAGCTAGTATTCTTTTTCCCTGTATTTTTTTGCACTGATCTCCCGGCCTCTCCTTGGGTCCTGCTCCTCATCTGTGTGTCCCGCCTTGTGCTGCCTGTTTTATAATATATGTATGTACTGTTTATATATATTTACAATAAAGCTTTTTGGATTTTCATACATACGAAAGTTAGTTTAATTTTTTTTGGTGAACATTCATTAACACATAGCATGCGCCCTGATCTAGGATTTGGGGAGCTGTTTGTGATTGATTCAATTTAAAAAAAAGACTGCTTCTAGCTTCTCGTCCTTATATAATTTTCTCTAGACATGCTTTATTTAGATTTCTTCTCTAGCCGTAATAGAGCTTTTAATCTAAATCTAAGTGATAGGGTACAGATCAGTGACGCAATATTCTTCAGGGCCGCTGAATTGGATTACATGACAAGCTGTCACTATAACACAAAGCTGTTGCAAAATCTATTTTTTGCCAGAATGAGCAATAAGCCAATGAAGCCTCCAAATTTGTAATGAGGAGATGTGATTTGCTCTTCTGACTTGTGCACACCTTTATTCCTTTTGCATTTTGCTGACTTTTTTTCTATAAATCATATAGGAATATTGGACTACGTGAACCAGGTCAGGAAATAACCTATGTAAGGCTAGTTTTACACTAGCGGCAAGGAACTTAGGTAGGCTGTTCACCCGCCGGAACAGCCTGCCGGGGATCCTTGCCGCTAGTGTGAAAGTACCGTAAAAGAACAAATATGTCCTGACATTTGTTTTGAACATATGATAAGGGTAAAAAGTACCTGATTATCACAAGGCAGAAACTTAGGCTTCTAGAATTTGTCTGACCGAAACATGGCATTTATGCCTTAAAGGCTATGTACACCTTTGGGGGCATTTTTTAAAATTATTGCATTATACTTATTTTGAGCTAAAAGTAATTTTTTTTCCAATTGGTCTTTATTATTATTAATAATAATAATAATAAAAAAAAAATTCTGTACAGAGCTGAGATGCTCTACTTAGCTGCCTGTGGATTTTTAGTCCTTTCTGTCATCTGAGTAGCAGACAGACTTCTTGTCCTCTCTCACATCATAAACACTTATTAAAGCTCAATCCTTATCTTACTGATAAGAATGTGGATTAAATCTCTCAGTAGTTTAGAAATAGGGGTAATTAGATGACCAGAACAAAGTGAAAATACCAGCCACACAGTTTGAAAAACAGGTTAACCCTTTGTGACTGAACAGCTCAATGTTTTTAATAAAGGCCAAAAATAATTTTAATTCAATCATTAAAAAAATGACTCCAAAGGTGTACATAGCCTTTGACCCCTTAAGGACTTAGGAGGTACCGGTACGCCAGGTTTGCTGAGTCCTTAAGGACTCAGGACGTACCGGTACGTCCTAAGTTTAAAAGTAGATTGCGGCGGGGGTTAATAGGAACAGGATGCCCGCTGAAATCATTCAGCGGGCATCCTGTCACAATGCCGGGGGGGGGGGGGGGTGCCATTTAGACCTGCGGCGGCGGGCGGTGCCATCTGGTCCCCATGCGGCTGTGGGGGGGACCCGATGGCATGGAAGGCAGCGCAATGTCTAAGGAAGGCATCGCTCTGCCTTTTGGTGACGAGCCTGTGAGATCCAGCCCCATGGATCTCATAGGCCGGAAGCTGTATGAGTAATACACACAGAAATATTACTCATACAGCCAATGCATTCCAATACAGAAGTATTGGAATGCATTGTAAAGGATTAGACCCCCAAAAGTTCAAGTCCCAAAGTAGGACAAAAAATAAAGTGAAAAAAATATTTTTTGAAAAAATAAAGTCCCCCCCCCAAAAAATGTAAAGTTTTAAGTAAAAATTAACAAAAACTTCATTTCCCCCAAATAAAGTTAAACAAAAATTATAGTATACATATTAGGTATCACCGCATCCGTATCGACCGGCTCTATAAACATATCACATGACCTAACCCCTCAGATGAACGCCATAAAAAGTGTGCTAAATAAACCATTTTTTTGTCACCTTACATAACAAAAAGTACATCAAGCGATCAAAAAGGCGTTTGCCCACCAAAATAGTACCAATCTAACCGTCACCTCATCCCGCAAAAAATTACCCCTACCTGAGACAATCGCCCAAAAACAAAAAAAACTATGGCTCAGAATATGGAGACACTAAAACATCATTTTTTTTGTTTTAAAAAAGCTGTTATTGTGTAAAACTTACATAAATAAAATAAAAGTATACATATTAGGTATCGCCGCGTACGTATCGACCGGCTCTATAAAAATATCACGTGACCTAACCCCTCAGATGAACACCGTAAAAAAAAATTAAATTAAAACTGTGCTAAATAAACCATTTTTTGTCACCTTGCATCACAAAAAGTGTAATAGCAAGCGATCAAAAAGTCACACGCACCCCAAAATAGTGCCAAAAAAACAGTCATCTCATCCCGCAAAAATCATACCCTACCCAAGGTAATCGCCCAAAAACTGAAAAAATTATGGCTCTCAGACTATGGAAACACTAAAACATGATTTTTTTTTTGCTTTAAAAATGAAATCATTGTGTGAAACTTACATAAATAAAAAAACAGTATACATATTAGGTATCGCAGCGTCCGTAATAACTTGCTCTATAAAAATATCACATGATCTAACCTGTCAGATGAATATTGTAAATAACAAAAAATAAAAACAGTGCCAAAACAGCTATTTCTTGTTATCTTGCCTCATAAAAAGTGTAATATAGAGCAACCAAAAATCATATGTACTCTAAACTAGTACCAACAATACTGCCACCCTATCCCGTAGTTTCTTAAATGGGGCCACTTTTTTGGAGTTTCTACTCTAGGGGTGCATCAGGGGGGCTTCAAATGGCACATGGTGTAAAAAAAAAACAGTCCAGCAAAATCTGCCTTCCAAAAACCGTATGGCATTCCTTTCCTTCTGCGCCCTGCCGTGTGCCCGTACAGTAGTTTACGACCACATATGGGGTGTTTCTGTAAACTACAGAATCAGGGCCATAAATATTGAGTTTGGTTTGGCTGTTAACCCTTGCTTTGTAACTGGAAAAAAATTATTAAAATGGAAAATCTGCCAAAAAATAAGAAATTTTTAAATTGTATCTCTATTTTCCATTAATTCTTGTGGAACACCTAAAGGGTTAACAAAGTTTGTAAAATTAGTTTTGAATACCTTGAGGGGAGTAGTTTATAGAAAGGGGTCATTTTTGTTTGGTTTCTATTATGTAAGCCTCGCAAAGTGACTTCAGACCTGAACTGATCCCTAAAAATTGGGTTTTTGATTTGCTTCTAAACTTCTAAGCCTTGTAACATCCCCAAAAATTAAATATTATTCCCAAAATGATCCAAACATGAAGTAGACATATGGGGAATGTAAAGTAATAACTATTTTTGGAGGTATTACTATGTATTATAGAAGTAGAGAAATTGAAACTTGGAATTTGCGATTTTTAAAAAAATATTGGTATATTTTGTATTTTTTTATAAATAAAAAAGATTTTTTTTTAAACTTCATTTTACCAGTGTCATGAAGTACAGTATGTGACGAAAAAACTATCTCAGAATGGCCTGGATAAGTCAAAGCGTTTTAAAGTTATCAGCACTTAAAGTGACATTGGTCAGATTTGCAAAAAATGGCCAAGTCCGTAAGGTGAAATAGGGCCAAGTCCTTAAGGGTTTAAACCGTCCGGATCCCGTTATAGTCAATGTCTATATGATGACATATAGCCCGATCTTCTGTTGGATCAGACTACCGGATTACCAACACAACTGTGAACGAAGCCTAAGTGAAAGAAATGCAGAGCTAACATTTCTGTGTTGCAATGTAAGTGAGCTTCATTACCCAGGAAAGTGTTTTTAGGACCAGAACTAAAGTACAGTGTTAGAATTACAGAAGTATTATACATTTCAAAATGTTTGTAAGATGGCGTTCATGATAGATATGGTTCCAGAACTCACCAGGTGTTAGACCTCATTCTCTTATAGTCAACTTAGATATACACTAGTATGGTATATTGCACTAAAATGGCCTTTTTTCATACTGAAATAAATGTAAACCTTAAAATAAGCATCTCTATTACTATCTCATTAAAAGGGTTCTCTGGTCTTTGCAGAAAAACCTGGAGTGTTCTGACCCTGTGTAGGAAAGATAATTTTATCAGTATTCAGTACTTACCCCTCCTCCCGGCTGCTGTCTCCGCTGTGCTCAAGTTTGGAGAGGATATTTTTCTGAGTATTCTTATTCAGCTTCATATACAGTAACCCCAGTGCTTAGCAAAAAAAGGGGACAGGTAGAATTGTATTCAGTGACCAAGCTGAGGTCAAGGCAGGTACAGGGGAAGGCACCTTAAATAACCTGGAAAAGGCTGTCATAGACTGTGGATGTCACGGTCCCTTCTGTGACAGATGTCAAGAGATCAAGGAGACTGGTGGAGCATGGAGGAATCTAACAGCCTCTTTGATTACTCTTTATTCAGTATTTGTTTGTGACCTCATCCCCTCTTTCAGGTGTAGATTAGTACTCATTACCCTACCCTATTTAGTGTTGCCCCACCCTTCTGACTGTGCGGTATATAGCTTCATTTGGGTTTGGCAGAGCTGGTTTGAGGTCGTCTCTGGTGTTCCCGCTCGTCCATCACTACAGAAGTTAAGTGTCGCGTTTGTTTGTGTTTTGTTTTACCTTCCTTGCTTGTTGTTACTAGGCCTCAGGGAGACACCTGTTCCTTCATTGGGGAAGGAACAGGTTTCCTCAGCGCTGACAATATTCTTAGGGCTCTCTAGTGTCTCCAGGGTCCCAGGTTATGGGCATTTCTACCTTCAAGGGGTGCCCATACAGTTAGGAGTCAGGGCCAGGAGTAGGGTTACTAGAAGGTGACCTTTTCCTGTCCCTAAGGTTGAGGCCTAGTGGCTTTCCCTTCTGGTTGTCAGTTTGATGTTTCCTCCTACACCTCATCCGTGACAAGGGACTGATTAGGGCTTATGTTGGCCCTTTAAGAGCCAGAGAGGATGCACAAGTTCATCCTACAAGAGCAAAGGCTGTTTGCAGGAAGTGAAAGGCCAGAAGATACCTGGTGTGAAGTAGGCAGACCTAATTTCTCTGGAATTCTGGCACCAGTTGGGATGGTGGAAAACTGTGTTCGAATCAACATCAAGTAGACAAAGTTAATACAAGGCACTTACTAATGTTTTGAGATTGTCCATTTTGCCTCCTTTGCTGGCTTGATCCTTTTATCCATCACATTATACACTGCTCGTATCCAGGGGTTATGACCACCCTGGAATCCACCAGCGGTGGCTGTCCTGGATTGCTTATAGGAAAAGGCATTGACCTCTCTGGTGGCCGGGTCTGCAGGAGTGCACATAGACTTGCAAGACTCCCTACTGCTGTATTCTGTCTCCTTTGATCCCCTGCTACCGCGCTTCAGTCTCTGTGTGTCAATGTCTGGTTTGGCGTGAGTCACATGGCCAATGGCTGGCCACAGCAATGAGGTTTCCACCACATTTCACATCACTGTGTCACTTGATGGGTGGGGGACATGTCACTGCTCCTACAAACAATAAAAAGTGATCAAAAAGCCCCATGTACCCCAAAATGGCACCAATGACCACTGTATCTTGTCCCAAAATAAACAAGCCCTCTCACAGCTCTGTCAAAAAAAGTGTTATAGGTTTTTGAATGTAGTTTTGTACTTCTAGTGTTGCCTTTCAGCGTGCAGCTGATCGGCGGGGTTTTGGACTTCAGCCAATCAGATCTTAACAATTATCAATATTAAAATCCCAGAAACCCCTTTGAGGCATAAGTTACTCATAATTTCTCCAGAATATAGGGAAGAGAAGCTGGCAGGAAGATTTTCACGAGTATCCACTTTTTCTACATCTCCTGCTAGTGCAGTGTTTGTTCCCTTGGATCAGTCTTGTAGCCTGCAATATCTGCGCTAATTTATATAATGCTAGCACTCACATAAAATGATATTATAGTACCTAATGAACAAAGGAAACCTGCTAAATAAGAGACGTGACATATTGGATATTACCACCTGAGGCTTTTAGAGGAAGATAAGATCAGAGGTGAGTAATATTTCCTGCAAACTCTACTATCACCATGTAAAGTACATGTTTTAGTTCTGTGGAGGTGGCCTTCAATGCCTGCTAGATAATAGATTATGGTTTCTGTGTAATTATGACTTCATCTGTGAATTTCAAAAACGTTCTCATTTCACACATTTTAAGCATCTTATTCTGGCAAGGATAAATGTGAACCATTTTTGGTTATCTTAAGTGAGGGAGTGAGGACTCTCCTGGCATGTCTGTTTTCAATAGGGTTCTTTGACGGACACATACTATAGGTTTTTACAGGCTCTTTTGTCATTTAGTTTTTTTTTGTACCTGTGTTGTTTTTTTTTTTTACATTTTTCCCCAGTAAAAATGCCATCTACAGATGAAGGTATTAGTTTTAGGGTAAAAAAGCAGTGCAGTTATAACATAAGGAGCTCAAGAATTGTTATTTCATAGGGAGTGCACATAACTAAAGCGGACATGTTAAACTGTACGAATGTGAGGCTTAAAGGGGTTTTCTGGTTTGCATCAGCATTCTTTAAAATAATCATATATGAAGGTAGCTGTAATTTTTTATATTTTTTACCTTTATCGCTCCTATCTTTCGTTCTGGGCTGTGGTCACATGAACATGTCCATGCTCCTCTTTATTTCCTGTGATGTGACAGATGTAGCCGAGCCAAAATTGACTCTGATAACACATGTCTCAGTGTTATGGCGATAGAAAAGGCGCTCATATGGTAAGTATGTAAGGCATCTCCGTCTCTGAGGGGATGCTTACCTATATTACGATGGTGAGTGCATTGGAGATGTAGGGTTTGTAGGTGGAGATGATGAGGTTGCTGCAGCCAGTGCCAAAACATTTGGATGGAATCCTTCATGCAAAGTCACTAAACAGACGGAGAAATATCACATGAACAGAAGGGTGAGTAGGGGAGGTGTACCCCTTAGGTTCCACCCAAGTCAACTGGTTGAGGCAGACACAGGAGATGACTGAGAGCTTTTAGGAGCTTTTATTCATCTGCTGGTCGTCTCTTGCCTCAACCAGTTGATTTGGGTGGAACCCAATAGGTACATCTCCCGTACTCACCCTTCTGTTATCCATTAAATACAGGGAAGTTAAATGACAGCCACCATTGTCATCCTTCGACTTCAAAAATACTGCAGATTTTTTTTTTGAGTGCTCAGTATAGGTGACATGATTAATAACTGCTACATACCATTATTCTGTAGGTCACAGCATTTACATTACTGATGACCTGTGGGATTCTGATATGATGCATATGCTGCTGAGTCTCAGCTATGAGCGAACAGATGTCACATTACTGGGACACTTGTCGATCCCCCGGCCTTAATGCTACTTTCACACTAGTGGCAGCCTTCTCCTGCAGTCTGTACCGGCGGGTGAACAGCCTGCTGGATCCCTGCTGCCGCTAGTGCACTGCAGCAGCTGGCTTCTCCTATGTGGTATCTTCGCTCTGCCTCAGACAATCGCTGGCTTGAGAACCATATTTTTCGCCCTATAAGACGCAGGTTTTAGAGGAGAACAATAAGAAAAAAATATCCATTACACCTCAGGTCAGACCAGCAATCAGACCCCCAATGTTAATCAGACCTCAGATCAGACCCCCAATGCCTCAGATCAGCCCCCATGTCAGCCATCAGCCCCCATGTCAGCCATAAGCCCCCCCATGTCAGCCATCAGCCCCCCATGTCAGCCATCAACCCCCCATGTCAGCCATCAGCCCCCCATGTCAGCCATCAGCCCCCCATGTCAGCCATCATGCCACCATGTCAGCCATCAGCCCCCCATGTCAGCCATCAGCCCCCCATGTCAGCCATCAACCCCCCATGTCAGCCATCAGCCCCCCATGTCAGCCATCAGCCCCCCATGTCAGCAATCATGCCCATATGTCAGATTTCACCCCCTAAATGTCACATTTCTCCCCCCCTGGCTCCCTCCATGTTGTCACATTTCTCCCCCCCTGGCTCCCTCCATGTTGTCACATTTCTCCCCCCCTGGCTCCCTCCATGTTGTCACATTTCTCCCCCCCTGGCTCCCTCCATGTTGTCACATTTCTCCCCCCTGGCTCCCTCCATGTTGTCACATTTCTCCCCCCCCCCCCCCGGCTCCCTCCATGTTGTCACATTTCTCCCCCCCTGGCTCCCTCCATGTTGTCACATTTTTTCCCCCCCTGGCTCCCTCCATGTTGTCACATTCCCCCCCCCCCCTCCCGGCTCCCTCCATGTTGTCACATTTCTCCCCCCCCCCTCCATGTTGTCACATTTCTCCCCCCCCCCTGGCTCCCTCCATGTTGTCACATTTCTCCCCCCCTGGCTCCCTCCATGTTGTCACATTTTTCCCCCCCCGGCTCCCTCCATGTTGTCACATTTCTCCCCCTCTGGCTCCCTCCATGTTGTCACATTTCTCCCCCTCTGGCTCCCTCCATGTTGTCACATTTCCCCCCCCCCTGGCTCCCTCCATGTTGTCACATTCCCCCCCCTGGCTCGCTCCATGTTGTCACATTTCTCCCCCCCAGCTCGCTCCATGTTGTCACATTTCTCCCCCCCCCCCTCCATGTTGTCACATTTCTCCCCCCCCCCTGGCTCCCTCCATGTTGTCACATTTCTCCCCCCCTGGCTCCCTCCATGTTGTCACATTTTTCCCCCCCGGCTCCCTCCATGTTGTCACATTTCTCCCCCTCTGGCTCCCTCCATGTTGTCACATTTCTCCCCCTCTGGCTCCCTCCATGTTGTCACATTTCCCCCCCCCCTGGCTCCCTCCATGTTGTCACATTCCCCCCCCTGGCTCGCTCCATGTTGTCACATTTCTCCCCCCCAGCTCGCTCCATGTTGTCACATTTCTCCCCCTCTGGCTCCCTCCATGTTGTCACATTTCTTCCCCTCTGGCTCCCTCCGTGTTGTCACATTTCTCCCCCCCTGGCTCCCTCCATGTTGTCACATCCCCCCCCCCCCCTTCCGGCTCCCTCCATGTTGTCACATTTCTCCCCCCCTCCATGTTGTCACATTTCTCCCTCGCCCCTGGCTCCCTCCATGTTGTCACATTTCTCCCCCCTGGCTCCCTCCATGTTGTCACATTTCTCCCCCCCCCCCCTCCCGGCTCCCTCCATGTTGTCACATTTCTCCCCCTCTGGCTCCCTCCATGTTGTCACATTTCTCCCCCCCCCTTGGCTCCCTCCATGTTGTCACATTTCTCCCCCACATTTTTGCGCAGGCCGGCCGTTGGTGCGGGCCACAAAATATTGTACTGAGGGCCGCAAATGGCCCGCGGGCCGCTAGTTTGAGACCCCTGCTCTAGGTGCTGATTTTACGCCCACATAGCACCTAGAGGCTCATTAGCATATTATAAAAGTGCTTATTTTATCAGAACGGCTGCAGGGAGAAAGGTATAAAACATACTGTTATGTAGTGCTGACATTAGCGCATCGATAATCTCAGTCAGCTACACAACAGTATTTCTGGTGGTAGAAACCCTTTAAAGGGAACCTGTCACCGGGATTTTGTGTATAGAGCTGAGGACATGGATTGCTAGATGGCCGCTAGCACATCCGCAATACCCAGTCCCCATAGCTCTGTGTGCTTTTATTGTGTCAAAAAAACGATTTGATACATATGCAAATTAACCTGAGATGAGTCCTGTCCCTGATTCATCTCACATACAGGACTCATCTCAGGTTAATTTGCATATGTATAAAATTGTTGTTTTTTTTACACAATAAAAGCACACGGAGCTATGGGGACTGGGTATTGCGGATGTGCTAGCGGCCATCTAGCAATCCATGTCCTCAGCATTATACGCAAAATCCCGGTGACAGGTTCCCTTTAAGGTGAAAAATGGCAGGGTCCTGAAGGGGTTAAATTGGTGATATTGTTATATTTTTTATTGTACAATGGCTGAGAAATCAATTATTATGGATCATGCGCATTTCTAGAATTCAGCTAGCAGTTCATTACTGCTTATTTTGCGCTGCCAATATGTATTGTATTGAGGCATAGTATGTGTTATGTTGTAGATACATTTCTATAATAATTGACATGGCGAGTATTGTTTTCCACCAATAGCATAATTCAATGCATTTTGATTATGTGCTTACCTGGGAGTAAAATAGAATAGAGCTTTTAGCTATGGATGGAAAATTGTTTACTTTATTGGAAAGCAGAGATAGAAAGAAATTGCATTTCAGAATTGATGTATTTTGACGTGTCTGTCAAGATATGACTTGATTGTAAAAGAATTAATTGTGCATTCTATTTAGAATAATAAAAAAATGAAGTGCCTGAAAAACTTGAAATGTATTAATGAGATTTTAAAGAATAGGGCTGTGCTGCCAATCAACCATATAATTCTTACAGTGAATTGGAAATCTCCAGTGGTTTCACAGTTTTTTGTATTATATTTTCTAATTATCCCGTAGAGCCAATGCGTTCACCTGGAGTGCTACTTCGCTCAATATACCAATGTCCATTTGTTGTCGCGTTCTCAGGCTTTTAAGACACAGTTTTGTCTGCGATTGCTTTCCACGTGTGCGTTTTTTCCATCCAGATTGTATCTGGATTGCTAGCGTTCTTCACGCGCATGCAGCAAACCTGAAAAGTATTAATTAACATCTCCCAGCGACCATCAGTGAAAAGCGCATTGCTCCTGATGCAAACTACATTCACTTCTAAGGGGCCAGAGCTTTGTGAAAAATGCACAATATAGAACATGCTGTGATTTTTCCTGAACATGGAGATGATGTGTAAAAAGACTCTCATGTGGACATACCCAGTGAAATCAGGAGTCAGTCCTCACTCGTGTGAAATTAGCTTTAAAATCATAGGACCAGTTAAAATGGGTAGCCCTAGAATGGCAACTTGTCATCTAAGCACAAGATAAGTGATTAGTGTCTGATTGATGGGGTTTGACTGCTGGTGTCCCCAACAATAATGAGAGTGGGGTTCGGGGTCACCTGTTTGAACGGGGTGTCAGTGACCATGTGCACTGCCCCTAATTTAAACTCTCTGGGACTGCTGGAGGGACACTGTACTCCGCTATCTTCGACATTTCTGTAGACTTGTGAGCCTTTGAACCCTTGCCAATCAGTCACCCACCACCTACCTTAATAAATGAAAAATTCACTGTTACTGTTCTAGAGCGCTGTGTCTTAAACGTATGCATTTCACGTCATTTTACACAGGAATGATAATAATAAAAATTCTGCGGGGGGGGAAACCAAACTTCTAGATTGTTCATTGTTACATTTCAACTGACAGATGATCGTTTTAGTTGAAACTGTCCATTTTGATCAACTTTAGACTAATGTGTGTGGCCACCTTATGTCTTTCAATCTCTCATCGTAAAAATGAAAGACCTGAGCTCTGGCCATGTGAGGTACAGGACTGGTCCTAGTATTGTTAGAAAGAGATTGTCATGTACTGTATGAAGTCTAATTTTAATTTTTTACATTAATCATTGGATAACCCCTTTAAGTAAAAAGAAAACAAATTTGCATAAGATTTTTTTACATTAGTTAGTGATATATTTCACACAGAATTACATTTGGGTTTGGGTTTTCTAGAATTACTGAGGTTTTTACCAGATATGTTCATCAGCTTATCTCATGTACATCTTCTCCATGCATTTTTTCCCTTTGGACTCTCCTGACCCGCTTTCACCATGTAAACAAATGAATCTGCTTTGTTTCCACCCTGTATGTAGCACTTCCTTTTGTATCCAACCAGTCCCATGATACATTTCTTTCTCTGCCACTGTGCCAGCATCGCCCCTAACAACGCCTGGCTAGGTTTATAGCTCCTCCCACCTAGTTACATAGACACTCCTCTATAACTGCCCCACCCATGGACATAACATCACAGGCAATAGGACAGTGTTGCATGGACCACAGCCGGGAGATAGGAGCAATAAAGGTAAAAGAAATTCATTACAAAATTGCAACTACCTTCATAAATGATTATTTTAACCACTTAACGCACAATGCTGTATATGTACGGCGATGAGCCTGCTCCATGTGTGGCTGTATCATACAGCAGGCACCGGCCACAATGACAATAAACAACGGTGTTCCTGCCAAACCCTGTCATTTAACCCTCCAGATGCCGTGATCAACTTTGGTCGTGGCATCTGTCGAGTTAGGCAGAGCGATGTGGCTCCCTCTGCCTTATAGTCAAAGCCCCCGCAGTAAAATTGCAGGGCTCCGATGAGTTACCATGCAGCTTGGATGCTGCTGAAGCCTTGGTTGTCATAGTAAGCTCCCTACTGCTTGGGGCACGAGACACAGCTCAGCAGGGACAGTGTCACAATCCTATTCATCTTTATAGATCTCTATTAGGGTGAATAGGATAATCAAAAGATCAAGCACAGAGAAAAGAAACTAGAAATAGGAGACAAGTAGGTGAGGGTAAAATCTGCAGTTATGGAGGTGGTTTTTCAGGTTGCTTTTGAAAGCTTAAATGGTGGGATAGAGGCCGATGTATTGTGGTAATATTTTCCATAATATGAGGGATGGATGAGAGAAATTTTGAGAACCTGACTTTTATATGTTCTTTCCCTATGCTCACAATAAAGAATTAGAAGTAACAAAGAGCGAAATAAAAAGGCATTAAAAGACAAGACACAAAGGTAGACAGATAGAAAGAATGGAAGAGAATGGCGGTAGCCTAGGGCAATAATTGGGAAAGGGGACACATCGATAACAGTAGGGGTCAAAGAATAAAACAGTAACGTAATTGAGGCAAGATATTGAGGTGTTTGAAGGTGCTGAACCTTTTTAATTATAAAAAGCATTCAAGAATTTCAGGACCTAGTCCAGGAGTATCCGGTAGCATGAAATTCAGATTGTCGTTCATTTAGACCTGCACAGCTGAAAATTAATTTCTACAGTCTGATATTGACAACAAAAAGTGTCTTGTCATAGTTTAAACCTGGTGAATTAATTGAATTACTGTGCAAGGAATTGGCAGAAGTTGATGTAAATGTAGTTAAAATAATTAAATGCAATGCCTGAGCAAGACAGGTTAATGTAGTTGACACTATTTTGATATATAAAAGCACATGGAAGAACTGCAGAGAATGAGTTTAGTGATGTTAATGTGACAATTAGCCATGCTCTAGGTTTTCACAAATTAGCCCGTTCTTCACTGTGTTAATGGTCGTCGTCATCCGTTACAGCTGATTTGCTTACATAATCTTTGGCAAACTGATTTTGTTTTTCTGGTACTCCGATATGTTGTTATTTAATCCAGCTGACTGTGCAGGGTTGTAACTTTTTTATATTTTAGCACTCTGTTATGGTATATTCACACACGGCAGAGTTGCTGCAGTAATTTCTATGTATGAAAATCAGATTAATTGATCTGAATCGGTTTGTTTTGGCAGTAAGGACATAGGGGGGTCATTTATTAATACCGGCGTTTTAGACACTGGTCTTAATAACCCCTTGCACTTGCGGTGGATCACCGAAGTTATGAAGAGAAGCAGGCTTCTACATAACTTCAGCGCATCCACCGATGCCAGCTCCCTTTCTGCCATAGATTTAGACAATTTTCTATGCCTAAAACAGGCGTAGAAAATGATAAATGAAACAGGCCTTCCAGCCCATCCCCTTTTCCGCCCACGACATGCCCACTTATTTAGATCTGGTGTGAGCGGGGAAAATTTGCAGATTAGGGTTATGGGATGCGTTCGTTTCCCATGATGGCCAAAAGTTCCAAATATTAGTGACAGAGAGGTTAAAGGAGTTTTCTTAACATTATCACTGTATTGTTCCCTTTGAAAGATTGAGTATATTTACAGACTACTACTATAACTTCCCCGTCAGATATACTTTGTGTAAAATACTTTTTCACCTCAATTTAGTTGGTGATTGTCTTGTTGCGAGTGTCTGTCATCTGCTAGTGTTGCCTGTAGTCAGTGACATGGAGGAAGATCTCTGGACAGTACATTTTTGCTTGTACTGGTAACCTAAATCTTCTTACTTAATCATAGATGGCTATAGAGAATTTTTATTGCATCCTCAGCTAGATACTAGTTTTTACACTGAACAGTGAATTCGCTTTACATCGAATGGCAAGTTCACACGTCCGTCGTGAATTCGCTTTACATTGAATGGCTCCAATCACACGTCCGTGGTGTGTTGCGGACCCGCAAATTGCGGAACCGCAACACACCCGCCCGGCACCCCTATAGAAATGCCTATTCTTGTCCGCAAGCTGCGGACAAGAATAGGACATGTTCTATCTTTTGCGAAGCTGCGGACCTGAAGATCGGGGCCGCGCTCCGCGGATGCGGACAGCACACTGTGTGCTGTCCGCATCCATTCCGCCCCCATAGAAAATGAATGGGTCCGCACCCGTTCCGCAAAATTGCGGAACGGATGCGGACCCATTTGCGGACGTGTGAATGGAGCCTTAGTTTGTAGAAGTATTTCCAGTTTTCTCTGTGAGCAATCTGTTTTGTCCTGACAATTCCCTTTAGCATCTCAATGCTAACTTCCAGACCCACCATAGGGACTTCTTTAAGTTTCTGCAAATCAGAGAGTTTCCATGGTGCCACTTTTAGGCACTTCTTAAAGGGGTTCTCAAGGATTTAGGATAGGTCATCAATATGAGATCATTGGCCGTCCAAATTCCGGCCACTCTGCTGATCAGCTGCTTGAGGAGGCCGCAGCTTACCAAGCACATCACCATACATTGTATAGTGGATGTGCTTGGTATTACAGCTCAGCCTTACTTCACCGGCCAATCTCCTATTAATGACCTATCCTGAGCATAGGTAAGCATCATCTAAAGCCCGGTGGAGAACCCATTTAAGTCTTGCAAGAAAAAGATAATATCATTTCATTACAGCAATTTGGAAGCTAAAACAGAATACTCCAAGACATACCCTCTGATTAAGGTGAAGGTAGAACTAGATGTGATCGTCTCTTCAGCTCAAGGGACTTCTGCTTTTTTCAACTGTGTATACATTGTTCAGATGTACATCTTTTCAAGAGGTGATCTTTAAAATGTGTCACGCCTACTAGGCTCAACTGTATGTTCCCATCCAGCTCCTCAAATTCCTAGAGGAGGTGTGATTCTCCAGATACCTTGTTGCATATTTTGTGCGACTGGCCTTGAGTCAAAGCATAAGAGCACGCTTCTCATTATGTCATAAAAAGAGTAATAGATGTAAACTTTGAACCCCCAACACTTTTTCATCTCCAATTAGATGAATTCCCCCTATACTTTCAAGAAATTATTGCACATATCAACCAAGCTGGTTTTCACCTGCTGTTGGAAAGAATCCATCCTTCCTTACGTTCAAGAGGTTCTAAATCTTGTTAGTTCCACCCAGAGCTCGCAATAAAGCCTGTACAAGCGTCATAGATGCCTGTTCAGGCCATTTTACTCCCTGGAAAAAGTCTAAGGCGTACCGATACGCCTTAGACTTTTCCCTGCTATTCATCAGCGCAGTGAGCGCTGTGAACGGCACAGGCAGCGCAGCGATGCTGCTGCTGCCTGAAACAACCAATAACAAGGCTCCTTACAGTAAGGAGCTTAGTGATTGGTCAATTTGAGTGGGCTGCCGGAGCTTAAGGGAGGAAGGAGGCGCACGATCCTTACTGGCGGGGTAAGTGGCCTTGCTGTGAAATTTAGTGGGGGTCCCGGATCTGAGCGCCTTGTTTTCTCTTTAATGATGAGTCTGAAGCGCTCAGCCGAGCGCTGTCTCTCCTCCCTGCTGGGTGTGGTAGTGAAGACGGCCTCAATAGAAGGTCTAGGGGACCGTCTTCACTACGGCGCTCAGCAGTGAGGAAAAGTGGCTGAGCGCTTCAGACTCCTGCTTATAGAAGTCAGCGGGGGTCCCAGCGCAGGACACACCAACAGGAGACCTCCATAACGACAGACCTGTCACCCGTAGACCTCTATGTCACCTGTCAGCTTTCCTATGAATCCATCAAGGATTTATTGCAGCATGTTCCATCAGACGCTGAACTAGACATATTGTTTGCTATAAGGATTTCTTCTGTAATGCGGAGCCGCATGGCGGCACATGGTGCTACAAGGACTGCATGTGGCCATTTACAGCCTCCAGGACATACAGTCCCTCTGTATAATCCAATAACCACAGCGGTGGTGGCAATTTTGTGGCATGAGATAGGGCAACAGGGTCATGGAAGAAGAACTCCCCTTTATAGCAAGATCAAGCATAACAAAATGACAGCCTCTATCAGCAACCTCTGGAACTCCAGCTGTTCTGAAACTACAACTCCCAGTATCCTCCTTTCACTTCTTTGGGAGTTACAAGAACAGCTGAGCAAGTGTGCATGCTGGGTGTTGTAGTTTCACAGCAGCGCTGGAGTGCCAAAGGTTGCTGCACCCTAGATCAGTGGTTATCACTGCGTGATGACATCATCCAGATCCACAACATGTGACTGTGGCGGTGCAAGGTATGTGCCCGGGTCTTTTGCTTGTGCCCTTGGCACCAGCATGCACCACCATCCATTGTACCTGTGTCCTGCTCCGCCAGTGCCTCAGGTCTCTTCAGAGTCTACCAACAGCCCCGATGGCACGACATACCCACCTGAGAGCTCATCTACAAAGGACGTAACTTTGGAGGGCAGCAATGGCCATGTGATGGATGGCAAACCCCAGTGACCAGCGGCACAGAAACAGCAGCAAAAATGTAAGGCATTGTCCCAAGATCAACACTATTTACCTATCCATACTTGACCCAGAGAACACTAGAACATGGTAACCAAGGTGGGACCCCCAGCGATCATGAAGGGGGCATGTCTGTTTTAGTAACGACTTGCATTTCCCATGCAATAACAATTCTGGGGAATCAATTCTTGTAACTCTATATTGTACCATTCCTCTATTATTTCCACTAGAACTTATGAACGAATTGCTAGTAGTCTGCAATAAGGGTCCAGCTAGATGTTACCTGTTGGCAGCACTGATTAAATAATGTCAGGCTGTGCAGGGACACCCCCATCTGGACCTTCACTGAAAACTGCCAGCAAGTCTTTCATAACTAATAACAGAGGAATTGTGCAACATAAGGTCATAAGAATAAATGCTCCAGGATTGTTATTACATGGTGGGGGGGGGGGTTGGGTGCAAGTAGTTTAACGACAGGTGAGAAATATCGATCTTGGGACAAACCCTTTAAACCTCATAAAATTACTGCAACAGTGACCTCAGTGGTACCGACCCCTCAGCGCAACAGTGACCTCAGTGGTACCGACCCCTCAGCGCAACAGTGACCTCAGTGGTACCGACCACCGACCCCTAAGCACAACAGTGACCTCAGTGGTACCGACCCCTCAGCCCTCAGCGCAACAGTGACCTGAGCGCAACAGTGACATCAGTGGTACCGACCCCTCAGCGCAACAGTGACCTCAGTGGTACCGACCCCTAAGCACAACAGTGACCTCAGTGGTACCGACCCCTCAGCGCAACAGTGACCTCAGTGGTACCGACCCCTAAGCACAACAGTGACCTCAGTGGTACCGACCCCTAAGCGCAACAGTGACCTCAGCTAAATTTTAAATTGTCTAAATTTGCTATTTATGCATGGAAGACAGTTCTCGAATACTGGTAATGGTTTCCCTGCATAAATAGCAACCCCTTAATGTTATGTAGGCCTTCGTATTAGCTATTTGAATTACTGTAACTTTCGTACTCCTCATCGGCTGAAAATACTCCTCAAAAATGGTAAGATGAGTATTTTTACTCTTCCAGAAAAAATGTAGCGCAACCTCTGGTTCCACCTGCATGAAAAGATACAAATTGTGGAAATATTGACATTGTTGAATACAGAGCCATTACTGCTCTTTTTCAATAAAAATGTATTGAATGAAAAAAAATCCAGCTTTCATTTCTTAAGAAGACCTCCTTCTGCTTTCATTTCTCCAAAACCCTCTGAGAAGTTAGAGCGGATTTCTGGTGACCTGCACTATTTCTTGCAATACTTTTTATAAACATTATTGCTTTTTAATCTGTAATATTTTGTTTGCGAAAAAACGGCTTAATCTGTATTTGCACATCAGTTTCCGTTTGAAGCTCTTACTTACAATGCTATACAAGAAACAGAGGTTATGTGCAGCATCCTGTTCTCTATTATAGCTGTAGTTTGCTTTCGCCTTATCAGCGAGTTATCATAAAACACAGGTGGAACACAATGCACTAAATGTCCTTATGTATAGATAATAACAGTAAAAAAAGTACCAGAATGCAGCCATAAAAGATTCAACATCCTACATTTTAAATTGGACATACCTCACCACTATATAAAATAAAGGGTGAAATGATTGCAACAATATTAATTTTATAGCTAGCTTTTTTCCCTAAACTAACTTGGCAGAAAAATTAACCAGCGGCTTAATGTTTCTTGCCCGCTGGTAAAGCAAAATTGTTTTTATATGTCGACTTTAAAGCGTTGTAATATTGAGAGGATTGTAAGCCATAATTTATGTAGATTACCACTCTTTTGGACTGAAAAAAAGAAGACTGACTTACGCTTAAAGCCATATACATTATTCTTTTGTTGGCCAAACCCGCAGACACATTAATATGTGTGGGGAGCTTCTGAATCTCCCCCAACAGGCGATATCGGGGACACAAAGATCAGACAAAATTAATATTTTCACCCCATCCTTTTGTTCTCCTGAGAGATAAGCTGCCACCAGAAGTGTCTGGAAGTGACTTTCTCCACTCTCCCCATAGAATACAGATACATGTTTGACTGAGCCGAACGTGTATGTGTAAAGGGGAGGCTGGTGGGAGTCGGGGAGGTAGCTGTCAGCCGAACAAATGTATATGGGAAGCTTTACTCCTATATAAAATGACTGCAGAGCTTGTTAGTGATGCAAGCATGTTTCTATTATATGTAAAATGACTAAGCCACAAAAATGGGAAGAAGGTATGCGGATCAGCTCTTAGCAGGCTCTGCCTGAAATGCCACCAGATGTAAAGAAACTGTCCTACAAGTCAATGATTGGCCTTTTAAAAGGCCTTGAGACATGACTTGGAAGCCATCACCTCATCTGGCGGCAGCTGTTTCAAGGTGATTGCCCCTCATCAGTACAGAGCAGAGAGTACTGGCTTAACTGGGTGAGAGGACTAGGTCAGGATTTAGGGAATACAATATCTCCTTATGGAGAGTGCCATAAACGGCATGAGGAGTCTTATAGGCCAGGCAAGGCTCCTCTGGAATTCTGGGAAGAGGGGATGCAAATGAGCAACCCCAGCCCTAACCCTACCTCTAATGCTACCAGATGTAAGGCAGTTATCCTAGAAGTCAATGTTTGGCCTTTTAAAAGGCCTTGAGACCTGACTTGGATAATAATTATGCCAGCATCTCATCTGCAGACAGCTGTTTTGGGTAAAAGAGGCCTCGTCTAAATTACAGATAGACTTGTGCCGCACAGTATACTATGCCTGGACAGTCAACGTGTAGGTAAGTTTCACTTCACCTAGCAGTCTTCAGACACTTACTGGCATTTTCTGCATATAATTTGCTTGTATTATTAGACCTAGATGCCACTAACACCAGGGGGTGACTGAAACAAAATGTAAAAAAAATAAGCAAAAATTTAAAATAAAAAAGGCTTAATAGAATTTAAAAGTGTTCTCCTACCACATTGCTAGTACATGACGCACTATGCGGTCAGTGAGATTTCTACTGCCGAAATTTCCACGGTTATTAGAATGAAGCAGACCCTTTAACTCATTTTCCATCAGAGAAATACAGTATTTCCGTGTGTGTTACAGTTTAAACATAATCTATAAACCTACTTACAAGTATCAATACATTTTAATGTGTGCTGGTTCTTTCTAGTGTTCTTTATTATAGGACTGTGCCTCTGTTTGCTAATAATTGAAACTAGACAACTGGATGCAATAATGTTCAGTTGTATTCTGAAACGTGTGACGTGGTATTATCTATATCCGATGCATCCATATCCAACCTGAGGCGCGAGGGAGGCTAAAAGTGCATATCCTACAAGGTGTTTCAGCCGCACAGTGGGAATGTATTATAACGATTGTAGTCTTCTAGTAGTGTGTGACAGCACATAGGAAAACTGGTGGTCAGCACAAAATTATCTATTGTTTGAATTTTTGGGGTCATTTACCAAACTGGTGTTAAGTAGAACTGGCTTAGTTGCCCATAGAAACCAGTCTGATTCCACCTTTCATTTTCCAAAGGAGTTGTCAGAAATGTAAGGTGGTATCTGATTGGTTGCTATGGGCAACTTAGCCAGTTCTACTTTACACCAGTTTAATAAAAGTTTTTCTTCTACATTTTTTTTTTGAATGTTTGGTCATTTATTATTTTCCATCTTTCTATCTGTATTGAAAAAAATTCTAAAATCCTGTAGTTTCTACACTGGCCACTAGGTGTAAAATATATCAAGACTTCCTGAGAAAACATATAGGCTTTAGACACAATGGTCAGAAGGGGACCCATTTGACTTAGATGGGAGAGTTTTCTAGGCATGCTCTGTGATCTGTGCAGAGGTCAGGAGGGAGTAGATAAGCTGTGATATCACCTATTGTAAATGTTGGTTCCTGTGTTATCTTTATAATGATGATATCTCTCATTGTAATTCTGCCTGTGATGTACAAGACATGAAGTCTCAACATATTATTAGGGGCCCTTTACATTGTCCGAGAATCCCACAGATAATCCCTAACTAGCGTTCATGTTAGCGGCGATTATCTGGTGATGTAAATGTACCACCGATTACCCGATGAACAAGTGAAAAGCTTGTTCATCGGGTAATAGTTCTTTTTTGTGGTCACAAAAATTATCATTTGCTGGCAGCAGATCGCGCAGCGTAAACAGCATCTGCTGCTGGCAAACAACTAGTCAGTATGGGGACGATCGATGGCAATAGCAATCACTCCTGCCCGTACTGTGGAGGAGTTTTCTGCATGTAATAGCATCGGTCTCCTCCACCAGTGAGCAGGCAATTGTCAAGAAGGAACCTTTCCTTCCCGATAATCTGCTGCTGTATTGTCCTATGTAAAAGGACCTTTAGGCTTAAAGGCTATAAACTTCAGACCAGAGTGATTTTTATTTCATGGAGAATGTCTTTAAAGGCAAAGTGCCACCTGTACGTTTTTCTGCCAGTTTAAACCAGATAGTGACACACATCCTTTTTTATATTCCGTTCACATATCCTTTTTTTATAATCCTTATTTTCTGATTGTAGGTTTTTGTTTTAATTTTCCTTCCTGAATATTGTAACCCATATGGGCTATAGGCATAATAGAATGGAGGGGACACATTGACTTCTGTGGCAGAGTTTTTCAGGCATGCCCTGCTGTGATATCACCTATTGTGAACAGTGGATCCTGTTTTATCTATTGATTGATTGATCAGTCTATTTACTTCATTCTAATCCTGCCTGTGATGATAATGAGATGACTGCTGAAAAGTGATCTTCATTGTATTGTAAGTGACTGATTGGTTCTCCTCTTTAATTCTGTTTGATACTTTGTGTAATAAGTTTCCCTTGTAATGAAGTGGGTAAGAGATAGTACCCATCCCCCATTGTGCTGATAAGACCACATTCCTGAGTGATCTCAGAAACATGTGTGACGTACACTGGAGGAGGGGCTAACAGGTTAAAACTCTACCCACCTTGTCTCAGCAGAGTCCACCAGGCCCTCCATTCTAGGTAGGATGTATCTCTCTTCTACACCCTGGGGTGTCTGTCATGTATTATAACGGGGTAGACAGCCATGGGTTATAGCATGATCGACGGAGTCTCCACCCTATTTAGGCTAGTGATGTTTATTTACTTTATATTATTCAGTATGTGATTTGTTTGTGTTATCATATATTTAATCACTTAGTAAATATATTTATTCATGTAGCGTGCGTAAGCTTATTCATTCTCAAATCTTTCAAATTCACTCTACGTTACATAAAAACTTGATTTAAAGGATAACTGTCACATTTAGACCCTAATTTCAATTTTCAAATATGTAGTTACTAATAACATGATATTCCAGAATCAGTTACTATTAGACTGACTTACCCCATATTTAATAAGATTCAGTCCTTAGCAACCAGTCTGCATAAAAATGTAATTTCACTATTCAGTTAAGATGGCCGCCACTGCCCTCACCCTGAGGCTAATCCCGCCTGCCCTTACTAGCCAATAACAATAGCCCCCCAAAAGTGTCAGTAACCAGAGCCCTCCCTCCTAAGGGGTTAATCTCCTGCAGCACAAAGGGGTCCTCTTACCACATGTTGTTTTCATGTATACACTGAGCAGATGGCAGATCTCCCTTCCCTGGTCTGCGCTGATTCAACTCTGCATTGTCCAGCTCTGCTGAGTGAGGGAGCGTCTGCCAAGTGCAGGGACAAGGAGAAGTGCACACAGCCCAGGCACTGTTATCAGTTGCTGGGAAGGACCTGGCTTTAATCATTTACTTACAGTCTCTGGCTGTCAGTAATGTGACCTTGCACGCAGCCTGCTTCTGCGTCCTCCGTCCTTCAACAGATAGACGGACCATGTCTAGCAACCCTATTTTAAGCACAGGTAAAAATAGGCAATACAAGGAACAAAACTGGAATTAAGGGGCAATTGAATACACAGTGAAAAGTTGAAATAGGGCCACCAAGGTGATATTAATCACCACAATCCAATACTCCAAAAAAATAATAATATTACAGTTATCCTTTAAACAATAGGTGATTTTCTGATGATGCATTCCTTTTAATTGGCAGTGCACATGGTTAGATAGTATAACTTCCTTTATTTGCTGTCCTTTTTTTTTAGGATAGTTGTTAGGTTGTTTTTGCATTTTGTTCTGTACCTATTTTTAAGTGACAGTTGCTTCCTCCTGATGATTTCATATTTAACTTTCTGTAAGATGAAGTTGCTAGTGTAATAACACTTCCTAAAACATGTCTATACTTGAAAGCAGTTTTAATGTTTGTTGTCTTGGCTTCCAAAAACACTAGTAATTGTTTTTTGTAGAGTAAATATTGCAGCCTTTATTATAGCCTACAACAGATATAAGTGGTGCATAATATATATTTGACATTTTAGCTGGCCTGATAACCAGCACACACTGTACAAGAGGTGCACCTGTATTTATCCCCCATGTAGCATGGGCCAGAGACATCAACAGGTCATTGCTGAATCTGGCATAAGCTAAATGTAATGACAGTTTACACTTGGCATTCTTTGCACCACTTTTCTGAGCATAACTTTGCAGAATAATCTTAGTATATTAGTTGTACTCAGAATGATTCTAAAGTTACACATTCTTACGTGTCAGAAAGTGTGGCATGGGTGTTTCATAAATGTTCTTCATTCTTCTTGAGGACCATATTTTCCAATGTTTTTATTTACTCATATAGACATTAATAAATCAGCCCTATTCTATACTGAAGGGTTAAGTGCCCAACAAGTTTGCAAAGAGAACACGAAAAAAGGAAACATTTGTAGACTACACACACTTGCCTAAAACTGCAGAAAAATAAACATCTAAGGCCTCTTTCACACGAGTGTTTCCGGATAAGGTCCAGATGCGTTGAGGCAAACCTGCGCGAGTAGGTACCCAATTGCAGTCAGTTTTGATTGCGTTCCGTTCAGTTTTTATAGCGCGGGTGCAATGTGTTTTGCACGCGCGTGATAAAAAACTGAATGTGGTACCCAGACCCGAACTTCTTCACAGAAGTTCAGGTTTGGGTTCAAGGTTGTATAGATTGTATTATTTTCCCTTATAACATGGTTATAAGGGAAAATAATAGCATTCTGAATACAGAATGCATAGTACAATAGGGCTGGAGGGGTTAAAAATAAATAAATAATTTAACTCACCTTAATCCACTTGTTCGCACAGCCGGCATCTCTTCTGTCTTGTTCTGTGAGGAATAGGACCTTTGATGACGTCACTACGCTCATCACATGGTCCATCACATGATCTTTTACCATGGTGAGGGATCATGTGACGGACCATGTGATGAACGTAGTGACATCATCAAAGGTCCTATTCCTCACAAAACAAGACAGAAGAGATGCCAGCTGCGCGAACAAGTGGATTAAGGTGAGTTAAATTATTTATTAATTTTTTTTAACCCCCCCAGCCCTATTGTACTATGCATTCTGTATTTAGATTGCTATTATTTTCCCTTATAACCATGTTATAAGGGAAAATAATAAAGATCGGGTCCCCATCCCGATCGTCTCCTAGCAACCGTGCGTGAAAATCGCACCGCATCCGCTGCGCGAACCATGTTATAAGGGAAAATAATAAAGATCGGGTCCCCATCCCGATCGTCTCCTAGCAACCGTGCGTGAAAATCGCACCGCATCCGCACTTGCTTGCGGATGCTTGCGATTTTCACGCAGCCCCATTCACTTCTATGGGGCCTGCGTTGCGTAGAGCTTGCTGCGATTTTCACGCAACGCAAAAGTGATGCGTGAAAATCACCGCTCTTGTGCACAGCCCCATAGAAATAAATGCGGGTGCAATGCGTTCAACTCACGCATTGCACCCGCGCGGAAAACTCGCCCGTGTGAAAGGGGCCTAAAAGTTTCTTGTGTCCACATAATATTTTCACCTCATTTCTAGAGCTAGACGATTATGTAAAAATATCCCAATAATTTTTAAATGAAGGGGGTTGTCACAGCCCCAATCAGATCCCCAATGTTAACCACCTCAGCCCCCAGTGCTTAAACACCCTGAAAGACCAGGCCACTTTTTACACTTCTGACCTACACTACTTTCACCGTTTATTGCTCGGTCATGCAACTTACCACCCAAATGAATTTTACCTCCTTTTCTTCTCACTAATAGAGCTTTCATTTGGTGGTATTTCATTGCTGCTGACATTTTTACTTTTTTTGTTATTAATCGAAATTTAACGATTTTTTTGCAAAAAAATGACATTTTTCACTTTCAGTTGTAAAATTTTGCAAAAAAAACGACATCCATATAGAAATTTTGCTCTAAATTTATAGTTCTACATGTCTTTGATAAAAAAAAAATGTTTGGGTAGAAAAAAAATGGTTTGGGTAAAAGTTATAGCGTTTACAAACTATGGTACAAAAATGTGAATTTCCGCTTTTTGCAGCAGCTCTGACTTTCTGAGCACCTGTCATGTTTCCTGAGGTTCTACAATGGCCAGACAGTACAAACACCCCACAAATGACCCCATTTCTGAAAGTACACACCCTAAGGTATTCGCTGATGGGCATAGTGAGTTCATAGAACTTTTTATTTTTTGTCACAAGTTAGCGGAAAATGATGATTTTTTTTTTTTTTTTTTTTTTCTTACAAAGTCTCATATTCCACTAACTTGTGACAAAAAATAAAAAGTTCTATGAACTCACTATGCCCATCAGCGAATACCTTGGGGTCTCTTCTTTCCAAAATGGGGTCACTTGTGGGGTAGTTATACTGCCCTGGCATTCTAGGGGCCCAAATGTGTGGTAAGGAGTTTGAAATCAAATTCAGTAAAAAATGACCTGTGAAATCCGAAAGGTGCTCTTTGGAATATGGGCCCCTTTGCCCACCTAGGCTGCAAAAAAGTGTCACACATCTGGTATCCCCGTACTCAGGAGAAGTTGAGGAATGTGTTTTGGGGTGTCTTTTTACATATACCCATGCTGGGTGAGATAAATATCTTGGTCAAATGACAACTTTGTATAAAAAAATGGGAAAAGTTGTCTTTTGCCAAGATATTTCTCTCACCCAGCATGGGTATATATAAAATGACACCCCAAAACACATTCCCCACCTTCTCTTGAGTACGGAGATACCAGATGTGTGACACTTTTTTGCAGCCTAGGTGGGCAAAGGGGCCCATATTCCAAAGAGCACCTTTCGGATTTCACTTGTCATTTTTTACTGAATTTGATTTCAAACTCCTTACCACACATTTGGGCCCCTAGAATGCCAGGGCAGTATAACTACCCCACAAGTGACCCCATTTTGGAAAGAAGACACCCCAAGGTATTCCGTGAGGGGCATGGCGAGTTCCTAGAATTTTTTATTTTTTGTCACAAGTTAGTGGAAAATGATGATTTTTTTTTTTTTTTTTTTTTCATACAAAGTCTCATATTCCACTAACTTGTGACAAAAAATAAAAACTTCCATGAACTCACTATGCCCATCAGCGAATACCTTGGGGTCTCTTCTTTCCAAAATGGGGTCACTTGTGGGGTAGTTATACTGCCCTGGCATTCTAGGGGCCCAAATGTGTGGTAAGGAGTTTGAAATCAAATTCTGTAAAAATTGACCTGTGAAATCCGAAAGGTGCTCTTTGGCATATGGGCCCCTTTGCCCACCTAGGCTGCAAAAAAGTGTCACACATCTGGTATCTCTGTATTCAGGAGAAGTTGAGGAATGTGTTTTGGGGTGTCTTTTTACATATACCCATGCTGGGTGAGATAAATATCTTGGTCAAATGCCAACTTTGTATAAAAAAATGGGAAAAGTTGTCGTTTGCCAAGATATTTCTCTCACCCAGCATGGGTATATATAAAATGACACCCCAAAACACATTCCCCACCTTCTCCTGAGTACGGAGATACCAGATGTGTGACACTTTTTTGCAGCCTAGGTGGGCAAAGGGGCCCATATTCCAAAGAGCACCTTTCGGATTTCACTTGTCATTTTTTACAGAATTTGATTTCAAACTCCTTACCACACATTTGGGCCCCTAGAATGCCAGGGCAGTATAACTACCCCACAAGTGACCCCATTTTGGAAAGAAGAGACCCCAAGGTATTCGCTGATGGGCATAGTGAGTTCATGGAAGTTTTTATTTTTTGTCACAAGTTAGTGGAATATGAGACTTTGTATAAAAAAAAAAAAAAAAAAAAAAAAATCAGCATTTTCCACTAACTTGTGACAAAAAATAAAAAATTCTAGGAACTCGCCATGCCCCTCACGGAATACCTTGGGGTGTCTTCTTTCCAAAATGGGGTCACTTGTGTGGTAGTTATACTGCCCTGGCATTTTCCAGGGGCCCTAATGTGTGTTAGGTAGGTAAATGACCTGTGAAATCCTAAAGGTGCTCTTTGGAATATGGGCCCCTTTGCCCACCTAGGCTGCAAAAAAGTGTCACACATGTGGTATCGCCGTATTCAGGAGAAGTTGGGGAATGTGTTTTGGGGTGTCATTTTACATATACCCTTGCTGGGTGAGAGAAATATCTTGGCAAAAGACAACTTTTCCCATTTTTTTATACAAAGTTGGCATTTGACCAAGATATTTCTCTCACCCAGCATGGGTATATGTAAAATGACACCCCAAAACACATTCCCCAACTTCTCCTGAGTACGGCGATACCACATGTGTGACACTTTTTTGCAGCCTAGATGCGCAAAGGGGCCCACATTCATTTTATGAGGGCATTTTTAGACATTTGGATACCAGACTTCTTCTCACGCTTTGGGGCCCCTAGAATGCCAGGGCAGTATAAATACCCCACATGTGACCCCATTTTGGAAAGAAGACACCCCAAGGTATTCAATGAGGGGCATGGCGAGTTCATAGAAATTTTTTTTTTTTGGCACAAGTTAGCGGAAATTGATATTTTTTATTTTTTTCTCACAAAGTCTCCCGTTCCGCTAACTTGGGACAAAAATTTCAATCTTTCATGGACTCAATATGCCCCTCACGGAATACCTGGGGGTGTCTTCTTTCCGAAATGGGGTCACATGTGGCGTATTTATACTGCCCTGGCATTCTAGGGGCCCTAAAGCGTGAGAAGAAGTCTGGAATATACATGTCTAAAAAATTTTACGCATTTGGATTCCGTGAGGGGTATGGTGAGTTCATGTGAGATTTTATTTTTTGACACAAGTTAGTGGAATATGAGACTTTGTAAGAAAAATAAATAAAAATTCCGCTAACTTGGGCCAAAAAAATGTCTGAATGGAGCCTTACAGAGGGTGATCAATGACAGGGGGGTGATCAATGACAGGGGGGTGATCAATGACAGGGGGGTGATCAATGACAGGGGGGGGTGATCAATGACAGGGGGGGGGTGATCAATGACAGGGGGGTGATCAATGACAGGGGGGGGTGATCAATGACAGGGGGTTGATCAATGACAGGGGGGTGATCAGGGAGTCTATATGGGGTGATAACCACAGTCATTGATCATGCCCCTGTAAGGCTTCATTCAGACGTCCGGATGCGTTTTGCGGATCCGATCCATCTATCAGTGCATCCGTAAAAATCATGCGGACATCTGAATGGAGCTTTACAGGGGGGTAATCAATGACAGGGGGGTGATCAGGGAGTCTATATGGGGTGATCACCACAGTCATTGATCATGCCCCTGTAAGGCTTCATTCAGACGTCCGGATGCGTTTTGCGGATCCGATCCATCTATCAGTGGATCCGTAAAAATCATGCGGACGTCTGAATGGAGCTTTACAGGGGGGTGATCAATGACAGGGGTGTAATCAATGACAGGGGGGTGATCAGGGAGTCTATATGGGGTGATCACCACAGTCATTGATCACGCCCCTGTAAGGCTTCATTCAGACGTCCGGATGCGTTTTGCGGATCCGATCCATCTATCAGTGCATCCGTAAAAATCATGCGGACATCTGAATGGAGCTTTACAGGGGGGTAATCAATGACAGGGGGGTGATCAGGGAGTCTATATGGGGTGATCACCACAGTCATTGATCATGCCCCTGTAAGGCTTCATTCAGACGTCCGGATGCGTTTTGCGGATCCGATCCATCTATCAGTGGATCCGTAAAAATCATGCGGACGTCTGAATGGAGCTTTACAGGGGGGTGATCAATGACAGGGGTGTAATCAATGACAGGGGGGTGATCAGGGAGTCTATATGGGGTGATCACCACAGTCATTGATCACGCCCCTGTAAGGCTTCATTCAGACGTCCGGATGCGTTTTGCGGATCCGATCCATCTATCAGTGCATCCGTAAAAATCATGCGGACATCTAAATGGAGCTTTACAGGGGGGTAATCAATGACAGGGGGGTGATCAGGGAGTCTATATGGGGTGATCACCACAGTCATTGATCATGCCCCTGTAAGGCTTCATTCAGACGTCCGGATGCGTTTTGCGGATCCGATCCATCTATCAGTGGATCCGTAAAAATCATGCGGACGTCTGAATGGAGCTTTACAGGGGGGTGATCAATGACAGGGGTGTAATCAATGACAGGGGGGTGATCAGGGAGTCTATATGGGGTGATCACCACAGTCATTGATCACGCCCCTGTAAGGCTTCATTCAGACGTCCGGATGCGTTTTGCGGATCCGATCCATCTATCAGTGCATCCGTAAAAATCATGCGGACATCTGAATGGAGCTTTACAGGGGGGTAATCAATGACAGGGGTGTAATCAATGACAGGGGGGTGATCAGGGAGTCTATATGGGGTGATCACCACAGTCATTGATCACGCCCCTGTAAGGCTTCATTCAGACGTCCGGATGCGTTTTGCGGATCCGATCCATCTATCAGTGCATCCGTAAAAATCATGCGGACATCTGAATGGAGCTTTACAGGGGGGTGATCAATGACAGGGGGGTGATCAGGGAGTCTATATGGGGTGATAACCACAGTCATTGATCACGCCCCTGTAAGGCTTCATTCAGACGTCCGGATGCATTTTGCGGATCCGATCCATCTATCAGTGCATCCGTAAAAATCATGCGGACATCTGAATGGAGCTTTACAGGGGGGTAATCAATGACAGGGGGGTAATCAATGACAGGGGGGTGATCAGGGAGTCTATATGGGGTGATCACCACAGTCATTGATCACGCCCCTGTAAGGCTTCATTCAGACGTCCGGATGCATTTTGCGGATCCGATCCATCTATCAGTGCATCCGTAAAAATCATGCGGACATCTGAATGGAGCTTTACAGGGGGGTAATCAATGACAGGGGGGTAATCAATGACAGGGGGGTGATCAGGGAGTCTATATGGGGTGATCACCACAGTCATTGATCACGCCCCTGTAAGGCTTCATTCAGACGCCCGTATGCGTTTTGCGGATCCGATCCATCCATCAGTGGATCCGTAAAAATCATGCGGACATCTGAATGGAGCTTTACAGGGGGTTGATCAATGACAGGGGTGTAATCAATGACAGGGGGGTGATCAGGGAGTCTATATGGGGTGATCAGGGGCTAATAAGGGGTTAATAAGTGACGGGGGGGGGGGTGTAGTGTAGTGTAGTGGTGCTTGGTGGGACTTTACTGAGCTACCTGTGTCCTCTGGTGGTCGATCCAAACAAAGGGGACCACCAGAGGACCAGGTAGCAGGTATATTAGACGCTGTTATCAAAACAGCGTCTAATATACCTGTTAGGGGTTAAAAAAAACACATCTCCAGCCTGCCAGCGAACGATCGCCGCTGGCAGGCTGGAGATCAACTCTCTTACCTTCCGTTCCTGTGAGCGCGCGCGCCTGTGTGCGCGCGTTCACAGGAAATCTCGCGTCTCGCGAGAGGACGCACCGGCGCGTCCACCCAGAAGAGCAGGGCCGCCGCAAAGACGCAATCCTGCGTACGGCGGTCCTGAGGTGGTTAATAAGACCTCAGCTCAGACCCCAATGTGAATGATCCCCAATCAGACCTCAGATCAGAGCCCAATGTGAATGATCCCCAATCAGACCTCAGATCAGAGCCCAATATAAAGAAGACCCCCAGTCAGACCTCAGATGAGACCCCCATGCCTTATCAGTCCTCCATGCCTCATATCAGCCCCCAGTCATATGTGATCAGCCCTCAGCCATATTTATTTGGCCCCCAGTCATATAATCAGC
This sequence comes from Bufo bufo, assembly GCF_905171765.1. Classification (NCBI taxonomy): domain Eukaryota; kingdom Metazoa; phylum Chordata; class Amphibia; order Anura; family Bufonidae; genus Bufo; species Bufo bufo. The sequence continues at coordinate 508,259,827 of NC_053389.1, read as the reverse complement.
CCCCAGTCATATGTAATCAGCCCCTAGTCATATATATAATCAGCCCCCTATGATATATATAATCAGCCCCTAATCATATAATTAGCCCCCAGCCATTATTTAGTAACCCCCAGCCATTATTCAGCAGCCCCAGCCATTATTCAGCAGCCCCCCAACCATTATTCAGCAGCCCCCCAGCCATTATTCAGCAGCCCTCCAGCCATTATTCAGCAGCCCCCCAGCCATTATTCAGCAGCCCCCCAGCCATTATTCAGCAGCCCCCAGACATTATTCAGCAGCCCCAGCCATTATTCAGCAGCCCCCAGCCTCAGATCACAAAATAAATAAACCAACTACCTCTCCTGCTCCTGGACACCGGCTCTCCTCTTTATCCTGCTGTTGGCTGTGCTGTGAACTGGCGCACACAGCGTGAGGTCACAGAACGTCCTCACGCTGTGCGCAGCCATCACCTTCACCGCTTACTTGTCCTCCAGTACTAATGAGCGCTTCCATAATGGAAGTGCTCCTTAGTATTCGCCCCATAAGATGCAGGGGCATTTTTCCCCCAGTTTGGGGGGGGGGGGGGGGGAGAGTGCGTCTTATGGGTCGAAAAATACAGTAGTTTGCATTGGTACCATTTTGCGGTATATAGGGCTTGATTGACACTTATTATTTTAGGGGGAGAAATAAAAATAAAAAATGTTTGCAATTTTTTTGTTTTTCTGTTTGAATAAGATGTTATCTTTATTACAGTTTATGGGTTGCTGTGAACATGCTGATACCATAATTACCATATACTTGGGCATATTAAAATTTTTTACTTTTACAAAATGAAACCACTTTTTATGGAAAAAATGTGCTTTATTTTTTAATGAACTTTATTAAACTTTAATTTTTTTTTTTTTTACTTGTGCTAAGGGGCATCACTTTTACGATACATTGGTATATGTTGAATACAGGCAGTTTATTAGTCACAGCCTAATAGGCATGAAGCTGTAGGAAATGGAACAGCACTTAAGTACATGCAGTAGTGAAGGGGCCCTTGAAAGAGCTCTTCTACCATGTCTGATAATGTAAAATATACAGGGCACACTCAAAATTTACCTGAAATCAATAGTCTTTTTAATTTATTTATCTTATAAATAAAAAAATATTTTGTCTCCTGTATAAGTATTCCAGCCATTTTTACATTAATGAATCCAGATATGGTAAGTGACGACGGTTTGGTCAGAGTGACCTTTATCAAGTCCCAAATGTATGACGAAATACATGGAGAAAGCAATGTGAAATAATGTAAATAGTTTTATATTAGTATACATAAAGAAAGGACAAAAGTATGCTGAGATAATATGTGGGAAGGAAAAAACAAGAGAGAAAAGAAAGAGAAAGAGAAAACAGAAAAGGTACACAGATCAAAGTGAGAAAGGGAGAAGAGAACTGAGACCAAAAAAAGGAGAGTACTGTATATGCCGGCGTATAAGACGACAGGGCGTATAAGACGACCCCCAACTTTTCCATTTAAAATATAGGGTTTGGGCTATACTTGCCGTATAAGACTACCCCTGAATGCCCAGCCCTCCCTGTCTTCAAGACTATCTTCTCCAGTCCAGGGAACTGTCTGGGATCTGTGGATGGCACTGATATGGGGAGGGGGGTCAGTGGATGACACTGCTATGGGAAGGGGGATCAGTGGATGACACTGCTTATGGGGGGATCTATGGATGACACTATATAGCATCTTATGCTATATGTGTCATCCACAGATCCACCCCATGACAGTGTCATCCACAGATTCCGTCTCCCCATAACAGTGCCATCCACAGATCCCCCTTAAACAGTGCCATCCACATATCTCCCTCCCCATAACAGTGTCATCCACAGATCCCACCCCATGACAGTGCCATCCACAGATCCCTCTCCCCATAACAGTGTCATCCACAGATCCCCCCATGACAGTGCCATCCACAGATCCCCCTCCCCATAACAGTGTCATCCACAGATCCCCCCATGACAGTGCCATCCACAGATCCCCCTCCCCATAACAGTGCCATCCACAGATCCCCCCTAAAAAGTGCCATCCACAGATTCCCCTCTCCATAACAGTGTCATCCACAGATCCCCCCCATGACAGTGCCATCCACAGATCCCCCTCCCCATAACAGTGTCATCCACAGATCCCCCCATGACAGTTCCATCCACAGATCTCCCTCCCCATAACAGTGCCATCCACAGATCCCCCCACCCCGCCATGACAGTGCCATCCACAGATCCCCCTCCCCGACGCTCAAAGGAGTATACATTTATTAACTGTAATCTGTAACTTTAACTTTAAATCAGCGCTCATCTCTTTACTAGGGTATTTTACTCTCAGCTCCGCTAACAGGCAGTGCGGGCGGCGCTCACTTACTGACGTCACGTGCCTGCGCCGCCTAGTGGGAGGAGCAGGCACGTAACGTCAGTGAGTGAGCGCAGCCCGCACTGCCTGTTAGCGGAGCTGAGAGTAAGGTACCCTAGTAAAGAGATGAGCGCTCATTTAAAGTTAAAGTTACAGATTACAGTTAATAAATGTACTCCTCTGAGCGGCGGGGCCCTGTGTATTCTAACCCCCAGGCAAGCGTCCCGTCCCCATGGGAACGCCTGGGGGTTAGAATATACCATCGGATCTGAGTATACCCGGCGTATAAGACGACCCCGACTTTTGAAAATAATTTTTAGTGTTAGAAAGTCGTCTTATACGCCGGCATATACGGTATGTGGATAATGAGGGGACAAGCATGTGAATAAAATAAAGGAGACCAGTATATGTTTGAATTACCGCTGGTAAGTGGTTGATGCAGGAATATTGGTTGTAAAATGTATGGGACTATGTCAGCACACCAGTGACGTCACCATGGTAGCATAGAAGTATCTTCTATACTTTTACACAGTTATTTTGCATATAGTGACGTCACCGGTGTGCTGATTTTGTGCGCGCCTTCGTGATGACATCACCGGCATAACGAACAAACACAATCCTGGTTGGCAGCCAGCAAGCAATGATTCTGTCTGGGGACGAGGGATGGCATTAGCGATCGCTCCTCCTTATAATGTGGAGGAGATCACTGGCGATTGTTGGGAAGAAATTCTTCCCTCCTGACTATCGAAATGCTGCTCTCCATGTCTAATACAGGCCTTACTTTTCCATTATCCACTGCAAGCTTGGAAAGTGGATTTTGCACTCAAAATGGGATAAAGTCAAGCAAACAAAGTAGATTAACAGATACCTTAACAAATAGTGCCTCGTCACATTAGCATCCATAATGCCCCCTGACTATGCCAGTCTCTGTGCCCCTTGCTATGCCAGCCACAGTGCCCCCAGATCATGCCAGCCACAGTGGCTCATCACGATTCAAGCCACAGTGTTTCATCACAGTGCCCTCTGACTATGCCAGCCACAGTTCCTCATCACATTAGTATACATAATGCCTCCTGACTAAGCCTCAAAGGCCCTTGCTATGCCAACCAAATTTCCTCATCACAGTGCCCCTGACTACATCAGCCACAGAGCACTATCATTATAAGGGACAGCCCCGCTGCCTAAGCTTACCCAGTCAGAACCAGTAGTAGTGGTTTAGAGTTACTGGGACGGACCTGTCCCTTGCACAGTATGGAGGGGAGGCCCGGCTTCAAAGGTCCTGGCAGGACAGACACTGCACACATTTACTCTGCTGTGTGTATGAATGTGTTATGTGCACACTAAACAGTTGCACTTTACAGAAATATGTGACGGTTCAGTGAGAGGACGATGTACACAGAGCACAGTCCATGCTGTGTCCTCACAACTGCACTGCCAGGACCTGTCCGTAACGGAGCGCAGAATGTCCTGCTTCTAATGCCGGCATTTGGACTATTAGACCCACCAGAAGATGGCAGCATAAGATCGAGGAGAAATAGTGTATCTAATAGTGTAAAATACTGGTATACACTATATCACTACCTGAAGTAAGGAACTTAACATAGACTTACTGTGTCAATTAAAGCAAAACTCATAAGATGTTATATCCTCCCCCAAGCTCTAGTCATGAGTTTCATAGGAAGTCTTTTTTATATTTATAGCCAGACACCAAGAACGGTGTAGAGAGGATATGTTCTGTGACTTAGAATACAGCACAACTGCACTTTAAGTGCTAACCTGGAAACTAACGTTTGGAGCTGCTTGCCCCCCTGAAATGTAAGTATACATTCTTTTATACACATTTTTATTAGTATAGGACAGGGAGTTGATTCTACCCTTTATTTTTGTATTACAGCAAATAGCATGGAGGCTACAGAGAACAGGCTGTCAAGTACAACTGCACAATATGAGTATTCAGATGCCTCAATCTACTTTGTCAAAAATTTGGACACAGTGGATTCCGTTTTCAAGCCCACTCTATACTGCATTATATTTTCCTGCGGACTTGTTGGAAATGCCTTGGTATTGTGGATATTAATATGTTTTAAAAAGATAAACTCTCTAACTGACATTTATCTTCTCAACATGGCCATTTCAGACTTGATGTTTGTATTTTCATTGCCATTTGTCGTGTATCAACTCCTCAATCATTGGGTGTTTGGTGAAGTCATGTGCAAAATGCTGTCTGCAATGTATTTCTTGGGGTTTTTTAGTAGCATATTCTTTATAACAGTCCTGAGTGTAGACCGTTACCTAGCAATTGTCCATGTAGTGTTATCACTTAAGTTTAGAACTATGAAGCTGGGACTGATTGTCACGATTGTTGTGTGGACTTTTTCTTTTCTCTTGTCCGCAACAAATTTTATTTTTCACAAAACAGAGACAAATAATGGCTTCACGGATTGTGCGGCTTTTTATCCTGAAGGCCAGGAGAAACTTTGGACTCTCCTGTCATACTTTCAAATCAATATCTTTGGCTTAATTATCCCTCTGGTCATTTTAGTTTTCTGTTACTCACAGATTATTAGGAATTTACACAACAGCAGGAGTATGCAGAAGAAACATGCCGTCAAACTGATCCTTATACTCGTCTTTGTGTTCTTTGTATTTTGGTCCCCCTACAACATAGTCATTTTTTTAAGAATATTGAACACGTTCAGTGCATTTGGTGATTCCAGCTATGACGACAAGTTGAAAACGGCAATGGAGGTATCTCAGACAATATCTTTCTTGCATTGCTGTTTAAATCCTATCATTTACACTTTTGCTGGAGATAATTTTAAGAAGCATCTTTTCCGTATGTTCAACAAGCTGTTAAAATGCATGCATATAAGCAGAAGATGCCGATCGTCTGAAAACACCAGCGTCGATCGATCATCCTTTACAGGAAGGGATTTACGTTCCTATTCTTCAGATGCCATCATTTGAATTTTTCATTTAGTAGTGATGAGTATAGACTTGTATATTGTAAGGACATCCATGTGAGGATGAAATGATCTGCATTTACACGCCCCGAGAATTGGGCAGATTATTAGGAATGGTCGTTCTCGATGTAAATGTAATGACGATCACCCGATAAACCAGCTATAGCAAACCCTCCTCCTCATACTATGAAGGAGATCGCTACATGTACTGTAAATGCGCGGTCTCCTTCACTGAACAAGCAGCCAACTGTCAGGAAGAAACCCTTCCTTCCTGACAATTGGCCGCTCAGTCGGCCCATGTAAATCTAGCCTAAGTGTACACAGTATGTGCACACTAAATGATTGCTGAAACCAATGTTTAAAGGGTTTTTCCCATGAAGAGCATTTATGGATTAACGGGACCCCAACTTCATTTACCCAGGGACTGAAGGTCCTATAAGGGCACATGCACACAAACTGTGCTTACCGTTCCGTACACGGGCACCACCAGTGCGGTTGCCGCAGACGGATGCAGACCCATTCAACTTGAATGGCTCCGTCATCCATCCGCAAGTTTTATTTACAGTGCCTCGGAGAGAAAGTGCCTCTGTTCCACACCGCTCCTTCTGGATTGCGGACGCTTTCAAGTATCTGTAAAACAGTGTGCACACAGCCGGTGCCCGTATATTGTGGACCTACTGTTTGTGGGCCGCAATGCGGGCATGGCTGGGCAACAGCTGTGGGCATGAAGCCTAACTCTGCCATCAGCAGCCACTTTTACCATTGAAATCAGCTGAGAATTGGCCCTGTTAGCTATCAGAGAGTGCCAGCCATCTTTTCACTTTTCAAAGGTGAAGGCAGCAATTTTGAAATCACTGGACCCTTTTCTCCTGATAAATGATGGTCCTGGTTTTGTCCCTCAACCTCTCATTTTACAGCTTATACTGTGTAAGGTAGGAATACCCATTTGAAGGGAATCTGTCACCCCAATTTTGGATCATTATCTACAGTAATACATGTGTAGTACTGCAGATAAGGAGTCCAGATCATTATTTTTTATTTTCTTACCGCCCCCATTCCCCTGCTGTCAGCACTCAAAGCTGCGCTGTAATACACAGCCCAGGCCGCTGTGTTCATATGCATATCCTGATAATTGATTTCAATGCAGCTATGAGTACTGACAGCGGAGGAAAGGGGGGCAATAGGAAAATAAAAAGTAGTGAGCTGCAGTACTACTCATACTTTACTGCAAATAATGGTCCAAAATCGGGATGACAAACTCCCTTTAACATTAAATCTATTTTTCCAGTAGCTCATCCTCGCCAAGACAAACTCCTTGTTGGTGGGGTTTCTACTCCTGGCCTTGCTAGGACTATTAAGATTCTACAAATCTGTAGTGGCTGATTTACGAGATGAGTAGATGCAACTCTGGCACAGCTGTAAAGTTACCTCCGTTTTTTTTTTTTTTTTTTGAAATGTCCTCTAGGTATGGAAAGCTTTTGACTTATACTGCACTTAAATTCTATGTTATCTTTCGTTATTTTGTTTTGCACAACCCAATTTTCTGTAATATTTTATGTACAAGAGTATTTCTTGAAGGGGTTTTCTGATAATTAAGAGAGAAGTACAATTTTTTTTTCTTCATTATGCCTTTTTAGCACTTCTAACGCCAATTAAACATATTTTTTTCTGTCACTAGCATTTTCTTTATTATTTTCATAGAAAAGTGTACCTGTTTACTTTTTATCTTCCATTGCCGCACATCCATTGACTTCAGTCTGCACAGACAGTTCTAAACGTCCTTGCAGAGATCACAGCTGTAATCTCCGCAAGGGCAGTCAATGTGCGATGTGTATAGAGATTAGGAAGGGGCAATGTTGTTTGGTCATGTGATCACTGGGTGGCTGGGATTCTGCATGAACCCAGATCAGCTCTGCAGTGAGGCTATACAAACATGTACAACCTCCCTGGTGGCTGTATTCTCCACTTATTTGAGGCTAATATGTCAACCCCAGTTACCGGAGAAATCAAATATAAAATGTAATGGTAAATGTTCTCCAAATGTCTTGTCCTTATGGGGGGCACAAAAGTGTAAAATCAAAAATAAAAAAATAAAGGCATAATAAAAACTCTACCACACCCCACACCACAGCTTCTAGCCAGCGTCTAGTAGCAATAACCCATGCATCCCATGTATCGAAAGATTGTTATGGAAAGGATATGTCATTTGAAAAAATATTTTAGTTGTGTTTTGTGCTATATTGGAGGCACTAACCTCTTTCTTGCATCTGTATAGACAGGGTTGTGTGTGCTTTATGGTGGTTGCAATGAACCGGAATTAAAAAACATCATACAGTAGGTTGTTACAGTCTCCGGTAAGTGATGGTGTACGTCCCTCTACCTCAGAGACAAAGGAATAACAGAAGAGATGCATACAAAGCTCAGAGTTTCAGAGTTTCCATTGGGGGATTCCACCGTTTGACAGGAAGAATAGCACAGCATACAACGCTATTTTCCCCATCACAATAACGGTTACTGCGGTGGCACCCAGCAGACTCCATGATAAGTCACTGGGTCCATCAGGTGCTGCTAGTATCCCTCACATGTGGATCTGACACTTCGTTTACACTCTGACTGAACCGAAGATTGCCCCCTACTTGTCATTAAATTTTTCACTTTTTTGATAATGAAATGACTCTGTTAACCATACTCCAGTCTACACAGAAATGCTGAAACTGAGCTACAGTATACAAGCAATGTCAGCCACCACAATTACAAAAATGTTTATAATAAAATCTAATTTACATATTACTAAATACCAAACTTTTGGATTTAAACTGGGGCTTAATGACATTGGTCCCACCACATGAAGATTGCAATGTCATATTGCGACATTGCATCTTTTGTTAGTGGGGTCGCTATATGACATACCGAATGTCTACTATGACGCCATAGTCGTAAAAACAACACTATTGGATTTTTGGTTGCAGGTCTCGTTTCTCATGCAACATTGCCTTCCTAGACCACAATGCAAATCATGTGCAACTGCTACATGCCTATGACTTTTCTGAGATATGGCAGTCAAATCGTAGATCTAAAATAAAAAGTTGCAGACAGGTTGCACCAATGTTTTTGGTAATTTGACTCGGAGACTTGCTGTTGCATGATCCATGTTGCCATGTAGCTCTAGCCTAAGGCCCCTTTCACACGAGCGAGTATTCCACGCGGGTGCAATGCATGATGCGAACGCATTGCGCCCGCACGGAATCCGGACCCATTCATTTAAATGGGTCTGTGTACATGAGCGTTGGTTTTCACGCATCACTTGTGCGTTGCGTGAAAATCACAGCATGTTCTATATTCTGCAATTTTCACGCAACGCTGGCCCCATAGAAGTGAATGGGGCTGCATGAAAATCGCATCCTCAAGCAAGTGCGGATGCGATGCGTTTTTCACGGATGGTTGCTAAGAGATGTTGTTTGTTTTTTATTACGCGCGTGCAAAACGCATTAAATTGCATTGCACCCGCGCAATAAAAACTGAACGCGATCGCAAACAAATCTGAATGGACTTGCTTGCGAAATCGTGCAGTTTTCACTAAACGCATCCGGACCCATCCGGACCTAATCCGGACACGGTCGTCTGCAAGGGGCCTAATGGAGTATTCCCAACTTAGAAAGTGATAGCATACACAAGGGTCTACCATGACTTTATGATTGCTGGGGATCCGACCTCTGAGACCCCCATGGATCCTGAAAATTATGGGACCACATTGCTGATTTAGCAGTGCAGCCCCCTCATTGTTTTTCCCTACAAAGTGGTGGTATATGCAGGGAACTGCAGCTAGCCACATTCACTTGAATGGAGCTCTGCTACAGTTACGTAAAGGGGGCACAGCCCTTCAGTTTCAGGATTCTAACCGTATGCCATTACTTTGTAAGATGGGAATAACCCTTTAGAGATTCTGCATTATATCTTCTGCAAAGGTCATGCATTTGTGTTGGTGTGCGTTACTTTCCTGCCCCGGTCTACAACCACGTGCACACTTGTAATCTCCAGGGCGCGCCTCATTGGTCATTGCTTGCCTGGGCTTTGACTATGTCGCGATGGACATGTCTTTGATTGTGGCGTTACCACTTGCCTCTTGATATGGGCGTGACTTGCTCCTCTGTGATTAATTGGTGGGCATACTACCACTCCCAGGATCATTCCCCTTCCTGACTCTCATCCAAACGAGGCATCAGCACGTGGCTTATACGCTACCTGCTGCTTGCTCTCCTGGATTACATGGTTCCCCTCCATTATTATCTGTTTGTGTAGAAGTGATGCTTTTGCAGACATTACTTGTACAGTGATGGATCTACCTAACTAGTGGATAGTATTAGGCTACTTTGACACCAGCGTTTTTGCGGATCCGTCATGGATCTTCAAAAACGCTTCCGTTACAATAACACAACCGCATGCATCCGTCATGAACGGATCCAGTTGTACTATGTCTTATATAGCCATGACGGATCAGTCATGAACACAATTGAAAGTCAATGGGGGGCGGATTCGTTTTCTATTGCGTCAGAGAAAACGGATCCGTCCCTATTTACTTACATTGTTGGTCAGAACGGATCCGTCTTTCTCTGCACCACATCGCGGACAGAAAAATGGTGCTTGCAGCATTATTCTGTCCGCGATGGGGATGCAACGGAACGAAATGCATTTTGGTGCACTCCGTTTCGTTCAGTTCAATTTTGTCCCCATTGACAATGAATAGGGATAAAATTGAAGCGTTTCCTATGACGGATCTCAATAGTGGAATTGAAAACGTTAAAGTGAAAGTAGCCTTAGTGGCTTTACTGCAAGCCATACCACTGCTGCCATGATTGTTCGATGGTCACTATAACTATGGCAGCGCTATCTATACACGTATACTGATCCTGGGCATATTATCATGTGTTTGGACAGTTATCATGCATGCGTTTATTTAGAAGTACCATTTTGGCACTGTGTATCTTGTTTAGGCCTATTTTATCTGTCTTTTTAATACATGAGAGAGTGCCAGTTAGTGACTTCACTCTCTGATGAACCTACTAAGGGGTGAAACGCGTCAGAAATTTTGAATTGCTTATTGTGTATTTATTTTCGTTGCAGGGCGTCTTACTCTTGTATCTATCATACTTATCTTTAGGTCCTTTTTCAGGGTTCCTCAGGTTGGGGACAAGCACAGGGTACAACTACCATCAAGGCGTGACTTCGAGGAGAGGGCATAGAGGTAGGGCTAACTAGGGATAGAAAACACCGCCCTCCCCACCACCCAACCCTTCACCCTGCCCGATTTTTGGGTTTTCTCGTAGTCACGTTTTGGTTTTGTTTTGTATTTACACACCTAGGGCCCCTATGTTTTAATAGTGTAAACTCCTTTAGTATATCTAATAAAAGTTATGGTTTATGGTCCTAACTGAATAGGACTAAACATGGTGTTTGTCATGTGACCCCCTGCACATCATGTAACGTCTGACATTCAGTATTTTTCAGTGTTATGTGACATACATGTCCTGGGTCAACACACAGCATCCATACAATTTCTGTACTCAGAATAACATCGCATGGAGAATTTTGCAATGGCATGTCCAGTGACCAGCTCTCAAAAACAGTTACAGAAAAGAGATGGCGAAAGTGGTATTTTAACATTTTTTTAACCCATTTCTTACTCTTAACATGCTCAGTTCTCAAATGAGTATGATGGAGTAAGCAGACATGGAACCAGCGAACTTCTGACTGTGATACTTGCCACAGTTCTCAGGGGGGTTTTCCTGTACAGTTCCAACTGCAGTCTGAAAAATAGTCCCCTAAAGGTCCTTTCTGACCTTCTGGGGACATATGTAAGAGGAAACAAATGCGCATGTGCAGCTTGCACTCCATTCACTGCAATGGGCCTTCCAAAAATAGCTGAACACACTAACTCAACTTTTAAACTCCCATAACAGTGAATGGAGAGGTTGCTACACATGCAAGGCCTTCATTTTATCAATATGCCATAAATGTAAAAATGGGACAACCCTTTTAAGAGACATTTACTAAGCATGTTGCTCCAGAATTATAGAGTAAAATGCACCAAAAAGAATGGAGTTTTGATTTGCGGCAAATATATCAACTGTTTTCTCTAGAGTTTTTGCCATAAAGAATGCATCACGTCAGAAATTAGTTTTTAAATGTCAAAGTGGGTGGGGCTATCAAATTGGCGCATATTACGCCTCATTTATTATCCTCTTATGGGCAGAAATGACTCAAATTGTTGCAGACAATTAAGCCAGTTTATTAGCTCGTGTTTTGTGTAAAAGGTTGCATTCATGGAATAAAGATGCAACTTTTTGTAAAAAAAAAATCGCATTTATGAAAACAAAACCAACTAGTCTTGTGAACAAGTGATAGGTAAGTATTAAAACCGGATGCATTTATTTTTATCTAATATAAATGAGCTAAAAAACAGGGTTTTGTCAGTAAATTGACATCCAACAAAAACAAAACAATAACAAAAACGTCCCGAGTCTGAGACAATTTACCACAGGAAATGTCCCAGATATGCTTCAAAAGTCGCAATTATGTTTCAAAAGTCGCAAGTGTGGTCTGGCAGGGGTGGCTGAAATGGCGCATTTTGGTTTAAAAAAGTCGCACTTTAGTGCTATTGGAGTTAAAATGTCGCAAATCGAGGAAAATAGGCAGATAATCAAGTTTATATTTGAAAATAGTCACATTTTAACAGTGGCATGCGCCTTTTGATATATGAGGTGAAACAAATCACCACTTTTGATTTGTATGGTTAGGATTTTTTCGGGCTCAAATTACTCCATTATTGATAAATGTCCCCCATTGTCTTAAAAATAAAAATTACAGAGTTAGCACATGCATAGAATTTCTAAAAATGGTTTGGCTATTACTGCAAGTAAATACTTCTGCTATTAAGGGTTTAACAAATAGGTACACAGTTATTGTCAATGATGTGAATCATGCATTAGTATAGTTGTAGACCCTTATCTGAATATGCCAGGCTGTCAGGAATGTTAGCTCCACTCTTTGCCTATAGGGCAAATATCCTGCTTAGGAACCTTTCCCTTATTTCTCATTGAAAGCTTTATAATTATGTGCCAGCAGCTAAGTCAGCGTTTTATTTCTCCAGCAATAACATATGGAAATAGTGATAAGATTAAGGGTAAAGGTCAGTTTATTAAGAAGGATATACAAATTATTTTCCCATATTCTTTTTCATACATTGATATATTTTCAATGCCTACCGATCTTTTTGTTCATTCGCTTTTAAATTGTATAGTCAATTCAAATTACAATTAATATATTGTAAAGCTAAGCATACATTTACTATTTATTTCCATACTGCTAGAAACATGTTTAACCTTGTCTAAAGTTCAGTAAGATTTATGACGTTGATGAGAGTGTCAACAAGACTATGGATCATCCTAGTAACTACTTGTCTATTACAGTATCTGCGGAATGAGATTATTTTTGCCTCGACCTAAACAAAATATATCAGCAGTAAATTACTTTTTTTTTTATCAGATTTTGTTATAATATATATTTTTTAATTTTAGTGTTTTTATTGATTTATTTTCTATTACTGTATTTAAAAACATTAACTATTGTGTGACTACAGTACTTCAAGAGAGCATATTCCTCAGAATGGATGTGCATGCGTGTATTTATAAACGTGTATTGTGACAAGAGAGCACATCATAAATAATGAAAAATGGGTTGTGTAGAATTAAAGGGGTTGTTTTAAGTTATCCACAGAATATGGGATAAGAGTCTGACTGGTGGGGTTCCTGCTGCCTACACTCCCATTAATCCTGATAACAGGGATCCTGTGTCTCCCCCTAGGAATAGAATCACGTACACAGGCTTTGTTTACAATATAGATAAACAAGAAAGAGAAAGGCGCACAATAGGGTGAAAAACGTACATACACGGTTCCAAATATTACCCCAATTGGAGGCTCACCTTAGGATGTTGTGCCAAAAATAGGCACAACTCTATTGTAGGCGTGTCGGGAATAGCTTTACGTTCCCCGGATGCGGTCAGTATGCAGCCACGGATGTGAATATCCTCAAGTGGGGTTGCCTGAAGTCTCACGGAGGATTGTTATGCAAATACAAAAAAGAACATCCCTCGCTGCAAAAACGGACTGGCCAATTGGAATTAATAGCAATCTTCCAGGTTTATTGGTTATAAAAACACTTGACAACGCATTTCGGGGAAAACAACTCCCCTTCTTCAGGTGAAAAAGGTTGCCGCGCCTGCACACTTCATTGCCCATTATGGGCAGAGGCACAAGAGCGTTTAATGCGGCCCGTACATCCCGATCTAGCCAGCCTTGTGCCTCTGCCCATAATGGGGAATGAAGTGCACAGGCGAATCTATTGAACGGCGGTGGATTTCTCACTAAGAGGAGGACGTAATCGGAAGAACCTAGGGCGGGCCAGAGGAGTGAAAGGGAAGGGGTTTCGTATGAAAAGTGCCGAGGGGCCTGGGCAACGGCCGCATGAACGCCACCCCTGGGCACCTTCAGAAGCTAATTAACATATTGAATAATAGTTTTTTTCTGAGAAAATCGACGATGGACAGCAATATGGAAGGTAGCATTCTAATATGGGGAATGTAAAGGAGATCCTCATGTTAGTGTTCTATAATGGTGATTTTAGGTGAAAGACTACCTTTAAGCTTCAGCTATTAACTTTAAAACCTCTTAGGCTTCTTTCACATCACCTTTCAGCCTTTCCGTTCTCCTGCATTGTTTAGGAGCAGGAGAACGGAAAGGACGGATTCGGCACATAACTGAGCCGAACAGAACCTAAGGACTCCATAGACTATAATGGTTTCCGCTCTTAGGATGATTTTTGAAGCGGAGACAAAAGTGCTGCATGCACAACTTTTGTCTTCTGAGTGGAAACCTAACGGACCCCATTATAGTCTATGGAATCCTTAGGTTCCGTTCGGCTCAGTTATGTGCCGAATCCGTCCTTTCCGTTCTCCTGCTCCTAAACAATGCAGGAGAACGGAAAGGCTGAAAGGTGAGGTGAAAGAAGCCTAAGAGGTTTTAAAGTTAATAGCTGAAGCTTAAAGGTAGTCTTTCACCTAAAATTGGAGGATGATTTAATTTACTGGGATCCTTTAGTGTTTTGCTACTTAGCAAAAGGACGATATGGCCGATAATGCCCAAAATATTTTTAATATTATATGAGGAATTACCAAGCTGTTTAGGTGTCTGTAGAGAAAACTTGCAAGTTTTAAGTCTTGTGATTATAGCAGCCTCTGCACTGTTTCAAGGATTCTCTGCAGTGTAAGGACATTGTTGTAAGAGAAGGGTCGGGGAGTGTGAAGTGCAGTGTGAGCTAGAAGGTTTGTAGAAACGGTGACCATATCTGAGCTGCCACTCCATTATATCTGGATGCAATTGGCAGACACAACTGAGCTGTGAAAGAAAAGACTCTGTTCATGCAAATCAGTTGTTTGTACAGTATTTTGTTTCTACTGGAGATGGCCTCCAGTAGTTCTTTCATTATCAGGGTAAGCATGTGCACTTGCTGTTGCTGTATGCTCTCCTTTGGCAGCGGTTCTGGGCATGAGCCATGTACAGGAAGGCAACATTGGCAGTGTGCAAGGATGTGTTGTGAGCTAGGAGGTTTCTGCAAAGTGGTTTCATGCTGGGAAGCAGAGGTCACATGTGCTGATCAGCAGGAGCACCCTATCTGCTCAATGAAGATAAGACTTGTGGAGGAGTGGGATCCAAAAATCATAGAAGGTCAGATAGTAAGCTTATATAGGCATATGGCAGAATTTTTTCAGAAATCAGTAAGTTACTGGCCTTTTTATAAAAAAATATATTCTAGTTAACCCCTTTAATAGAGTGTTTAATTTCTCTTTCAAACTTCTCTTTTATTTTGGGCAGTAAAGGTAAAGGATATTTGTGACAGTCTGTATTATTAAATAGTAATTCTGCACAAAGTTATTTTTTGATTGCAAAGTAATCAGAAATTGTGCCTTCCATTTCTTGGAATATAATATTGATGCTCCAGAATGCAGTGCAATTGTGTTACTTTATCAAGTTTAGTCAAATTGGATAGTATATGTATGAACAGCACTAAATGTTTGTCATTGTTACTGTGATGTTAGAGGAGAATAGATAATTAGCTAATCTTTTGCATTAATAAGTACAGTATTTATGGCTTGCTCTTTGAGTTGGAAGCACACCTTGTTGATTCTTTGTGAAGTAAAGTCATATTTTTTTGTCATTTAATTCAGCTGACTTTGTTTCCTGAAGGTAATAGAATTAGATTTTCCTGAGGCAGAGAATAATTGTATTAGCAATTTCCTATGTGGTAAGTATTTCAGCAGTAATTCACTTTCAGAAAAGCACTTGCTGTACCAAAGGAGTTCTTAGGGGGCAAAGCGCTCAGTATCCCATCATTATGCATTAGTACCCAATTCATCACCAATGTGCTGATCATAATGAGCTATTTGGAATTCTTCATGATTAGTTATAATATTTCCATACGTTAGGTAGCACAAATGTCATTTCCATTGGTTCATAGGAATTAAAACTGCTCTTTCACAACCTTATCAATTTATCTGAAGTTTTCTGACTATTTGAAGAAGGTTATATAAGATTGCTCAAGTTGCCCCCTAGATTTTTGCCAATTACTGTAATGTGTATATGGCACTTTTGAGGATCAAAATAAATTAGCTTCCAGTGATTTTCAATAATATAATTCTGAAGGTGTCATTTAGAGCGTCTAGACACAAGTGCCTATGGGCATTGATTGTGTAATATATTTTTTTCTAGAAGTGATCTATGAAAACGTATGTCTGCGAGGATTTTATTTAAAGGGCTTCTGTCACCCCACTAAAGTCTTTTTTTTTTTGGGGCTACTTAAATTCCTTATACTGCGATATATCAATATATAATGCTCTTACTGATTTTCGTTCTGTAGTTTCTTCAAAAAACAGACTTTTATAATATGTAAATTACCTCTCTACCAGCAAATAGGGCGGTTACTTGCTGGTAGCAGCCGCATCCTCCTTTCATAATGACGCCCCCTCCTCATGTTGATTGACAGGGCCAGCGAACGCGCTCGTCCTCTGGCTAGCCGCGTCTGCGTTTTAAATCTCGCGCCTTCGCCGTACCGGTCTTCAGTCGGCACAGGCGCACTGATAGGAGGACGCTTGCTCGGCCGCTCCTTCCTCAGTGCGCCTGCGCAGGGTGTAGATGTGACGTCATCGGTGCAGGCGCATTGAGGATGTAACGACCGAGCGAGCGTCCTTCTCGCTGTGCGCCTGCGCCGACTGAAGACCGGTACGGCGCAGGCGTGAAATTTTTTACGCAGACAGGGCCAGTCAGAGGTCGAGCGCGTTCGCTGGCCCTGTCAATCAACATGAGGAGGGGGCATCTTTATGAAAGGAGGATGCGGCTGCTACCAGCAAGTAGCCGCCCTAGTTGCTGGTAGAGAGGTAATTTACATATTATAAAAGTCTGTTTTTTTTAAGAAACTACAGAACGAAAATCAGTAAGAGCATTATATATTGATATATCGCAGTATAAGGAATTTAAGTAGCCAAAAAAAAAATTACTTTAGTGGGGTGACAGAAGCCCTTTAAGAAGGCATCTACAGTCCAATGAGAATATTCTTTGATTATATGCGGACTACTTGACTCCTAATGCCACAAAAAATAAGCCAGAATTTTATATATATATATATATATAATATTATTATATACTAGTGCCATGAAAAAGTATTCATACCCCTTGAACTTTTTATATATATATTTTTTAAAACACAATTTTTTTTAACGTTTCACTTTATATGCACAAACTGAAATGTATTTTATTGGGATTTTATGTAAAAAAACAACACAAAATAGCAAGTATGTGTGAAGTGAAAACAACAAAATAATGTTTTTCAAAGAATTTTATGAATAAAAATCTGAAAAGTGTGGCATGCATTTGTTGTTCTCCCCTGGTCTCTGATACCGCCAAATAAAATCCAGTGTGACCAATTGCCTTCCGAAATTACCCAATTAGTAAAGAGTCTGCCTGTGTGTACTTCTCAGTATAGCTACAGCTGTTACTAAAGGTTACTAAAAAATATCCCAAGCTCTGAACATCTGAAGGAGCACTGTTCAACCCCTCATCCGAAAATGAAAGGAGTATGGCCGCTCACCTAAACTGACAGCCCAGGCAAGGTGAGCACTAATTAGAGAAGCAGCCAAGAGGCCCATGGACACTCCAGAGGAGCTGCAGAGATCTGCAGCTCAGGTGGGAGAATCTGTGCACAGGACAGCTATTAGTCCTGTACTCCACAAATCTGGCCTTTATGGAAGAGTGGCAAGAAGAAAACCATAAGATGTCGCGTTTGCAGTTTGCCACAAGCCATGTAGGGGACACAGAAAACTTGTGGAATAAGGTGCTCTCTTCAGATAAGACCATAGTTTACTTTTTTGGCCTAAATGCAAAACGTTATGTGTGGTGGAAAACTAACAGTGCACATCACCCTGAACAAACCATCACCACCGTGAAACATGGTGGTGGCAGCATCATGCTGTTGGGATGTTTTTCTTCAGCAGGGACAGGGAAACTAGTAAGAGTTGATAGAAAGATGGATGGCGCTAAATACAGGACAATCCTGGAGGAAATTCTGGTAGATGGTAGAGGCTGCAAATGACTTGAGACTGGGGTAGAGGTTCATCTTCCAGTAGGACAACAACCCTAAACATACAACCAGGGCTACAATGGAATGGTTTAGATCAAAGCTGGTTCATGTTAGAATGGCCCAGCCAAAGTCCAGACCTAAATCACATTGAGAATCCGTGGCAAGACTTAAAAATTGCAGTTCACAGAAGCTCTTCCTCCAATCTGACTGAGCTCGAGCTTTTTTGCAAAAAAGAATGGGCACCAATTTCAGCCTCTAGATGTATAAAGCTGGTAGAGACATAACCCTAAACACTTTCAGCTATAATTGCAGTGAAAAGTGGTCTTAGAAAGTATTGAGGCTGAATACAAATGCACGTCACACATTCAGGATTTTTATTTATTAAAAATGTTGAAAATCATGTATCATTGTTTTCATTTTACTCATTTTACTCATACTTGCTACTTTGTCTTGGTCTATCACAGGGGTAGGCAACCTCCATCACTCCAGCTGTTGTGAAACTACATATTTCAGCATGCATACTTGCTCTGCTCTCCTAAGAATTATCATAGAAATTAATGGAGCATGCTGGGATTTGTAGTTTCACATCAGCTGGAGTGCCAAAGGTTGCTGATCCCTGGTCTATCACATAAAATCTTTTTAAGTTTTAAGTTCAATGGGTATGAATACTTGTTTAAGGCACTATATATATATATATATATATATATATATATATATATATATGGTCCCATACAAATTATTTATAGTCCCTTGAGAAAGTATTAACTCCCTTAGTTTCCTGTTCTGTGGAATTACAGTCTTGAATTCTAATGGAATTTTGTAGGGTTTGTGCCATTTGTATCATTGCACAACATGCTTATCACATTGAAGGTACAAAATATTTTTTTGACACAATCTATAGTAATAATAATAAAAACATATTTCTTTCAGTCTTTACCAGTTTTCCAGTACCTACTGATGGAAAG
Organism: Bufo bufo; assembly: GCF_905171765.1. Classification (NCBI taxonomy): domain Eukaryota; kingdom Metazoa; phylum Chordata; class Amphibia; order Anura; family Bufonidae; genus Bufo; species Bufo bufo. Next base: position 508,240,839 of record NC_053389.1, on the reverse strand, counting down.
CATTATCGCAGCATCATTCTGCCATGCTTTACTGTGGGAATTGTGTTCTTAGGGTCATGGGAAGTGTTGGGTCTCACAAAGTGGTTCCCTTAACAGTCTGGTCTCATCTGACCAGAGAACCTTCTTCCATGTAGAACCTGTAATGATCCTCAACTGAATAAATGGCCCTTCACTAAATGTTGGAACACTGAAAAAACAACTAAACGTATTAAATGATCAAAATTAATTAGAATTAATATATGCAATCTTTAGTAGTAAAGATATCAGAAATGCATGACAAATCAGCAATATATGAGAAAACTAGGAGCAAGGAATGGAAACAGCACCACAAAGAGCCTACAATCACTAGTTACACTACTCACAACAATGTGGGATATTTGGCTTGTGGGTAAAATTTCGGGATGAACCTAAAATGCACTCTAACCTTTACATGGGACATTATTATGACCTTCTCTTAACTTTTGAATGTCCATATCCAACTGTTCAGTGTTTGAGTACTTTTTGCACAACTTTCTGTTCTCTAACAAGGAGCTTAACGGCAAAATTCACAAGAGCTGTTTGAGCCATGAATCACCCAATAAATTTCCTGGTTCAATTAGAATTGGGATTTACAGTCCTTCTCATCATGCTGTTCACATTTTGACATCATGAGACGACACCTAACATTTGATCAACAGTACCTCGCCAGTGCGAGGCTTCAAGCAGGATGTTCTCAGACGTAAGTGGCCCCTGAGCTTAGAGTGTCATCAGCAGGTTGCAGCAAAGATACAGAGACACTGGAAGAGTCACAGAAAGGCATAGAAGTGGACGTCCTTTGGCCACATCACACACTGAAGACCGCTTCATTGTGAACAATGCCTTGCAGAACCGGATGATGAATGCCAGTCAACTCCAGGCACATATAAGGGAGGTGAGAGGCACCCAAGAGTCACGTTATACCATTCAAAACTGTTTATAACAGAGTGGTCTAGAGGACCTGCTAGGGTACCTGACCACACCACCAGGCACAGGCGTCATCATCTTGCACTGGCCAAGGAGCATCTACGCTGGACAAGAGATCAGTGGGCCTCAGTGCTGTTCATTGATGAAAATCAATTCACGCTGAGCAGAAATGAAGGCTGCCAGCGACATTGGAGACGTCAAGCAGAGCGTTATGCATTAGCCACAGACAAGCCTTTGGTGGTTGGAGTGTTACAGTGTGGGCAGGTGTGTCTAGTCAATACAGAACTGCCCTGCATTTTGTGAATGGTACAGTGACAAGCCCATACTACTTGAATAACATAATTAATCCAGTCATTGTGCCTCTGCATGAACAACACAGGTCTAATTTCATCTTCATGGATGACAATGCGCCAGCTCATCGAGGTTGCATCTTTAGGGAACAGCTGCTGGAGACTTGGGTACCTCAAATGGAGTGGCCTGCACTTTCTCCAGACCTATGGGATTAGCTGAATCGCCGTGTAGAGGCTCATAACTCTTTACCCCAAAACCTCAATGACCTGATTGCCGCCCTTCAAGAAGAGTTGGAGGCTATGCCTCAGCAGACAATAAGTCTACTTGTGAACAGCATGATACATCGTTGTCAAGCTATAATTGATGCTCAAGGCCGCATGACAAGCTATCGAGACATTGAAATTTTTTGTGAGGGTATACCAACCACTGTTGGCTTTTGTTTCAATAAATTGTTTGAGATGAGGAAATCATCATTGCTTGCTTCTACTTAAATGCCCTACTTTTATGATATAATATCACTGTAGAGTGAACTCTTTAAGTTTTCTATAATTTTCCACCCGAAAGCCAAATATCCCTAACTTTTTGTAAATAGTTTATTAGAGCCCACAGTTATGGACTTTCCTTTAGTCTAGCTGCCTACAGCCAGCACATTTGGAAGCTTGCTTAATATTTATACATATTTTTCTCATTGACCTCAGTGGGAACTGTTTAAATATGTGTATGAACTCCCTTGTGGTGGGGCCAGAAAGCCAAATTTGTATTATATGTGAAGGAAAACAAAAAAATAAATAAACATTGTTGCTTATTTTTTTTTACACTGTTGATACTCTTTGTTTGTGATAGTGCTGACTTTGTTTATGGGAAACAGTCTGCTGACAATGCTTATGTGGTGAACTCTACTGGTGTTGCGTTGAAATGACAGTCCGTGCAGATTTTTCAGGTTATGCTGCAGATGAAATCCACAGTTTATGAACACGTCCTAATAATATTGTTTCAATAATTAATAGCTCCTGCTGGCTCTGTTTACTTTTTGATTTTTAAAGGTTTTTGAGATAAAAAGTAGTAGCAAATGTAATAAAAAACAAAGAACAGTACTTTCCTATTCAGTCGCCTCCCGCTCTAGCGCCCATGCTTCAGCTGTCCCATGCCTCTTTGTTTACATCCCAGGAACCAACACATGACTGCTACATGACCTTACATGTCAGTGGTATTAAGGTGTTTGCCAATTTAAGGGGCATCTGTCAGTAGATTTGTACCTATGAAACTGGCTGACCTGTTGAATGTGTGCTTTGTAGCTAAAGATATCTATGTGGGTCTTATGTTCATATGTGCCTGCATTGCTGAGAAAAAAGATGTTTTAATACATACAAATTAGCCTCTAGGAGCAATAAAGGTTTTGCTGTTTTATCTAGTGGCTCCACTTTCTCTGCAACTGGCGCTTCCTCTCTACGTTGATTGACAGGGCCAGGTGTGATGACATTTTACTGCCTAGCCCTCTCAAAAAAGTCACAAATTTTATAGCATTTTTTTGATGAGGAAAATAATCATAGCTTTGCTAATATTTAGTTACCAATATTATATTATACAAGTTTGTCAATGTAACTTTAGCTTAATTAAAGAAGAGTTATTTGTATCTAGATGTAAAAGACAAATGGTGGCTCTCTCACTGTACCACTTCTGGATTGGTGCACAACCCCTCAGCACTCCCAATTGCCGGTGCGTAGAAAATGAAAAAAACTTGGATAGGGGGTCACTCAAAATATCAGGCAAACACTTGGGGATATGTATCCACACTCACTTTATAATACATACATTACACGATAATAAATGCTACATAAAACATGTCATAAAATACAATAAGAAACGATAAAAATAAACCGCTATGTCCCAATGTCTGTTGGGGTAATGACCACAAGTCCCAAGTGTCTATTAATGGCCGCAATGGGGCTAAAATTGAATAGAGAGTCACTCTTCCATTAATAGATCTAGGTAATACAATATTGTCGATCAGTTGTACATTACCATACCGGACCTTCGGTGAAGTCTCCCGCTTCCAAATGTGGCGTTGTATAAAATTCAGCAGACTGATGCAGCACTATGGTAGACGCTTCCTGCTGTGACCTTCCAGGACCTTACGTGGCGTCCCACGTGGTTCACGGTTTGGTCGTGCGCTGATGACGTCTTCTGCTTCTGCGCGGAGATTTCAAATCACCTGTGTCCGATTTGTTGGTATTTTCATATATGAAATACAACTGCTGCTTGGATAATCCCTCACTGTTTCCCAAACGCGTTTCGGGGATGAGCCCCTTCTTCAGTGGTTGAACAGTGGGGATGAAATGTCCTCTTTATATAGTGTCCGTGTTAGAGACATGTGGGTTGGGACATTAGATTAACCAGGTGAGGGATATATCAAAAAGCAGGAAAAACCTAGTGTTGAGGAATCGGAACTTATCTTGGTATTATATACCTTCATATCAAAAAAACACTTCATATTTCATAGCGGACTGATGAAATCAGACAGAATTAATATATAAATAATATGCAGGCTCTAAAATGATAAAATCGTAAAAAACGCACATGCGGTTTTAGTGCGTTATCGGTGCGTTTTTGCGAATAATGTTAAAAATGGATCAATTGGATAAAACAGGATACATATATAAATTCTAAAACCTTACACACATGAAAATAAAAACAATATGTATATATATATATATATATATATAATTTACTTGCATCTTCAAAAGCTTGTACATTGATAGGAATAGAGATGTAATGGGGACACTGAGCTGGCGGGAGAGAGAGATCTGGGTGCTGAAAAAACAGCCTGACACAGATGTCCCTGTCCCACCAGGCCAACGCCCCGATTTATAGGAAGCCAAATAATTCTAAGTCGGCATTTAGGCCTCTTGGTACAAGTGTATCAAATTCAAAAATTCTTTTAGATTCCAATCTGGACATCTGTAGGATGTGATTACCTCCTCTCCATACATATCTCACTTTTTCTAATGCCATATATTTAAGGCTTGATGGATCACTATCATGATGGTCTTTATAGTGTTTGGATAGTGTGTGTAAATCATATCCTTTTTTAATGTTTGAAATATGTTCCGACACTCTTTTCCTTAAGGTTCGCTTTGTTCTGCCAATATATTGTTTATGACATGGGCATTCAATTAAGTATATAACATTAGCAGAATCACATGTCATACCCTCCCTTATATCCATCGAAAAGGAGTTTTGAGTTGATTGTGCCTTTAAAGTTTTTTTGGGAAATTTAGTAATTTTACAATTAGAGCAGCGTTCACATCTGTGAAAGCCGCAGATGGATAGCCCATTTTGTTTTCCCTGTGTGGTATGTTCCTTCTTTTTTTACTGAGGGGGCAACTTTAAGACCCAAATTGGGGACCCTAGTGTATGTAATTTGAGGTATGACGGTTAGTAATGGTCCCACTATTTTGTCACCAAGCAGATGATGCCAATACTTTTTGATTATTCTTTCCATGCCTCTGTATTGGGCATGAAATGGTAGGATCATCCTCAAGTTGTCCTCCATTGTCTCTCTCTGCTTGGGGACAAAAAAGTCTTCTCTTCTCACCATTCTGACTTCCTCTAGTGAACCCTCCAAAAGATGGATAGGATATTCTTTCTCCAAAAATTGCTGTTTTAATGTTTCTGCCTCCGTCTCAAATTGTAATTCCTGAGTACAGTTACGTTTTAATCTCCTAAATTGGCTTTTTGGCACATTGGTCAGCCATCTAGGTAGATGGCAACTCGTGTATAGTATATAACTATTTTTGCTTACGGGCTTCTGATATGTACTACACATAAGTTTGTTGTCTTCCGCTACGATGTTCAGATCTAGAAACTGTATATTCGTGTCACTAATGGTGGAGGTGAATCTAAGATTCCAGTCATTTCTATTTATTTCTTCCAAAAACAATGAGAGTGCTGGCATTGTATCCTGCCATATAAATATCACGTCGTCTATATACCTTCTCCATAGTACCAGACCCATATGTCCCCATTACATCTCTATTCCTATCAATGTACAAGCTTTTGAAGATGCAAGTAAATTATATATATATATACATATTGTTTTTATTTTCATGTGTGTAAGGTTTTAGAATTTATATATGTATCCTGTTTTATCCAATTGATCCATTTTTAACATTATTCGCAAAAACGCACCGATAACGCACTAAAACCGCATGTGCGTTTTTTACGATTTTATCATTTTAGAGCCTGCATATTATTTATATATTAATTCTGTCTGATTTCATCAGTCCGCTATGAAATATGAAGTGTTTTTTTGATATGAAGGTATATAATACCAAGATAAGTTCCGATTCCTCAACACTAGGTTTTTCCTGCTTTTTGATATATCCCTCACCTGGTTAATCTAATGTCCCAACCCACATGTCTCTAACACGGACACTATATAAAGAGGACATTTCATCCCCACTGTTCAACCACTGAAGAAGGGGCTCATCCCCGAAACGCGTTTGGGAAACAGTGAGGGATTATCCAAGCAGCAGTTGTATTTCATATATGAAAATACCAACAAATCGGACACAGGTGATTTGAAATCTCCGCGCAGAAGCAGAAGACGTCATCAGCGCACGACCAAACCGTGAACCACGTGGGACGCCACGTAAGGTCCTGGAAGGTCACAGCAGGAAGCGTCTACCATAGTGCTGCATCAGTCTGCTGAATTTTATACAACGCCACATTTGGAAGCGGGAGACTTCACCGAAGGTCCGGTATGGTAATGTACAACTGATCGACAATATTGTATTACCTAGATCTATTAATGGAAGAGTGACTCTCTATTCAATTTTAGCCCCATTGCGGCCATTAATAGACACTTGGGACTTGTGGTCATTACCCCAACAGACATTGGGACATAGCGGTTTATTTTTATCGTTTCTTATTGTATTTTATGACATGTTTTATGTAGCATTTATTATCGTGTAATGTATGTATTATAAAGTGAGTGTGGATACATATCCCCAAGTGTTTGCCTGATATTTTGAGTGACCCCCTATCCAAGTTTTTTTCATGTATCTAGATGTGCTAGAATGGAATTTGTGGTATAACCTTGGTACTGCCTTTCTGACATTAGGAGGCACCAGGATGCAGATAAGGTAGCTGGGTTGGTCGGAGGCAGTAGTTTAGACAGTGTATTTCTTATACTCAACATGTAAAGAGAATGCCCAAGTGTTAGGTGGCCAGAAAAATAGTTTAAAAGCACCTTGATTCTGGAAAAAAGCCATACTTTTTTGACCATCCTCTGTGGTCAGGTGGTTTTCATGCAACATGTCCTTTACTTATTGTCGTTCAGATCACTCAGAACCTACAAATCGAATGTAGAACTTTTGAAGAGAAGTAAACACCATAGCTGTAACGGTCACGTACACACACACACACACACAGGGGGGAGGATAGTGACCACTGCGCTCCACCCTCACCCCTGGCCCTGCCTACTTGCCTCACGAGTCCAGATGACAGGGGACAACTGGACGGCAGTCCCTAACTTAGGATACGTGCGGGAAGGACAGACAAGACAAATAACGGATAGTGAACGGACCGGGTCAAAACCAAGAGGACAACGCAGTACAGAGGGATAAACAAAGAATGGTGAGGAGAAGCCGGGGTCATAAATACCAGGAGAGTCGAGAAGTACCAAAGGAGTCCGCAAAGAATAGTCAGGTGGAAGCCGAGGTCAAAATACCAGCAGGGATGCGCAGTACAGGAGGAGTAGGCAAAGGATCGTCAGGGAACAGGATCAGGTAAGTATACAGGTATCCAACAAACGCCAGGAACCTAAATTAACAGGCAACCTGTGGCCAGCAGGCTGCCTGTATTTATAGTGGGGAGTGAGGGTCATGTGACGTGGCCAGCGTCACATGACCGACAGACCAACCAGTCGAGCACCGAGTGATCAGCTTGGCGTTCAAGGCAGACCTAGGAGCAGAGAGCCTCCCAGCTAGCAAAGCCGCCCTGGGAACGAGGTCAAAGACAGATCCTCGCTCCCGAAGCTAAGCAGCAGGTCTGCGGCTGATGGGAGACCGAGTGTGCCTTCGGCACCCCGTTACAATAGCATGCTTGGGGCACAGATTAGATAGTGTATGACAGTGAACCTATAAATTTAAGCCATTTCAACACAGAATGCCCCCGCAACGGATATTTTTACATATTTATACTAAAAGCCTACAGATTGGCTAACCCCCACTGTAGACTGAGACACAATCTGATTGACCAACCAAAGCTGAATAGGAATCGGTACATCTGTCACCTCCATGTTGACTGCTAGATATATATTGCTATTTTTCACCCAATGGGGAAGATTTATCAAAACTGGTGCAAAGGTAAAGTGGCTTAGTTGCCCATAGCAACCAATCAGATTCCACCTTTCATTTTTCAGAAGAAAGGTGGGATCTCATTGGTTGCTATGGGTAATCTGCCCCAATCTTTTTTTAAAGTCTTATCCTTAAATTTGTTATAAATGATACATTTTTTACTTTAAAGAGACAAGAGACTTTTATTTGAAGAAGTGCTTGAATTTCTATCACTATTTTTGTGCAAAAATAGTATTTTTATGATTTTATTCCACTCTCACCTTTTTTTTAAATGGTGCAAAAGTAGCTGTGGTTAGAAATGTTAAAGGGGTCAGATTCCTTTCATGCTCCAATGCTCTCCTTTGCCCTGCGCTAATTTGCGCAGGACAAAGGTTGTTTTGGGAGATCAAGTGATGTGCCGAGCTGTCCATGGATAAAGCTAGGCAGAGGCTTCTGCCTAGCAGTGAGCCTGGTGATGTCACCAGCACTAATGGGTGGGCTTTAGCACTGCCCTATCCTGTAAAACGGCCAGGGCAGCACTAAAGCCCGTCCATCAGTGCCAGTGATGTGACCAGGAACACTGCTAGGCAAAAGGCTCCACCTATCAGCGTAAAAAATATAAACAAACAGCCCTTTCCCTGCACAATACAGCGCAGGGCAATGGAGAGCATGAAATACTCTGATGCACATATCAGAAAGCCTGCCTGGGTGAAAACAGGTATAACAGAGCTGAACCCGGACAATACCTTTAATTAGCTGTATTAGGTTTATAAACTGTGACTTTTTTAATTTCACCAACCAAGGTGCAATCTTTCTCCAATAGGAGTGTGACATAAAAACACTGGAACAAATAACAAAGGATTCAGCTCACCCTTAGTTTGCCATGGCCGTGCACGGACCAGGGAATAATCTAAAACGACAGCCAAAAATTCCAGCAAACGAGCCACAGTTAAAATCCAAACCTTTATGGCTTCTTCTTAAAATGCATGTTCCGACTGGAGTGCAGAATGGTCTACGCATTTCGACTTGAAGTCTTATTTATGGTCATGATAAAGACTTCATATCGAAATGCGTAGACCGTCCTGTACGCCGGTCGGCACATGGATTTTAGGAAAAAGCAATAAACATTTGGATTTTGACTGTGGCTCGTTTGCTGGAATTTTTGGCTTTCTTTTGGATAAAAACACTGAAGTAACATATCAAGTTAAAAATGTTATGTTCTGGAATGTTTGATACATTTGGTGTAACACATACTCAAGAAAAACTGGCTGAGATTGGAAAACCCATATTATGCAGTGACCAGGGTGGCTCTAGTTACTGAAGCAGCCAAGTGGGTTTTCTTAAATCCTATAGAAGAGAAAAGGGGGTACAGAAAGAGAGTAGCATAGTGAGCTAACCTGTTCCCATAATTTGGGATCTACAGAAATGAAAAAAAAAATTTATTGTGCAATATATTCTTGTCAAATAATATTGCAATTGCAGAAATTCAACTTTTGTTTCAACTTTGTAGTTCTGTATAATGCCAAAGAAAAAAAATAAATGTAAAAAAAAAAGCTTTACATTGTTCAGCTTGTATAACTCACATCCTAATTAATTTGCAGCAAAACGCTTCTGGTTATTTAGTTAACAGCATTTGGGATCAATGTCATTTGCTATACTAATTTCTTTGTTGTGAGAGACAGTAGAAACTTGCCTTTCTACACAAATTTCTTTTATCAGTTCCTCTATAGCTGGCAATTTTAGCAAGAACTGTTTGACGGGTAAGCAGTCTGAATGTCTTCTAGAATATGCGAAAACATGCAGATTGGAATGGCTGTGAGAAAGTGTAAAGAGATGTTGGCTCCTGGTAAACATTTATTCTTTGTGGGAAGGTAGGCAGAAATCAGCAACAACTTCACATCTTTTAAGACGTTGTCAGCACTAATTCTAGGAGTATTGGCATACAGAAAACCTGTTACCTGCTTGTTTACTCAAATATTTCTTTCTTTGCTAAAATAAAGACATGTTAAATAAAGTTAGTATAAAAGTAAAGTAGTTCAGTAAGATATTTGCTTGTTCTTAAAGCAAGCCTGCCACTATGAAAATGCAGAGCTGAACCTTTTCTTACAAACGATATACATCAATCTGCTCAGCATCTCCTGCTCTATGAGATGCTGCCTGCATTTTGTGGTTGTGCAAGATTAGGCTACTTTTACACTTGCGACAGGACGGATCCGGCAGGCTGTTCACCCTGTCGGATCCGTCCTTCCGCTATTTCGCCGGACCGCCGCTCCGTCCCCATTGACTATAATGGGGACAGGGGCGGATCTCCGGCGCAGCACGGCAGTGCACGGCGAAAGGCCGCTGGACTAAATGTCCTGCATGTCCAACTTTTTAGTCTGGCGGCCTCTCACCGCGAACTGCCGTACTACGCCGCGGCTCCGCCTCGTCCCCATTATAGTCAATTGGGACGGAGCGGCGGCACGGCGAAATAGCGGAAGGACGGATCCGACAGGGTGAACAGCCTGTCGGATCCTTCCTGCCGCAAGTGTAAAAGTAGCCTTAGAAATAAATGACTGCTTTCTTCCAGAAACTGCACCACACCTGTACCAAGTTTCTTTGAAGGGATTTTACAACAGAATTCCATGTGTCTTTTTCCTGCAAATAATTTTAAAGATTGTTTATAATTTTCAACCATTCTCTATTCCTCCAGTGCATAGAAAATAATAATAATAAAAACTCATGACAGCAGGATTGGACTAGACATATGGCTCTTTAACAACGGACACCAATGTATCCTCACATATGAGACTGCTATTTCAAGTAGAGCCTGCTACCCCATCGAGACATGCATCTGGTTTTTCAGCTCTTACATTATGATAATGTACAGAGAGGTCTGATAAACAGGACTTGAGCTTGGCTCTATTCCAAAAAACCTTTAATGTGATCATATAGAACTGCAAACCAGCTATTTCTAAGTTATTTCAGCTTCCTCTCAAATTTATTTCGCTTCCTTTGTTTGGTATTTCATGGACCAATTAATATTCAATCATTCTTGCAAAAATAATATGTAATAGTGTTTTTTACTTTAATGGCTTGTATTTCTTTAGATAAAGTAATAATGCCTATTATTGCACAATTAGCAGAGCATTTGAGAATATCATTACATTCATTGCTCTTTGTGTTTTGCTAATAATGCAGTATAATAAAATTATACAGTACTGTGTAATATGTTACTTTTCAGGACCAGGATATTTCTTTCTTTTTGTCCTTGTCGGTTACCACAGCACAATTAAACCTGCAGCCTGCTAGTTTAGCATTCTTTGAAATCTGTGGGGAGGCTTATGAAGTTACTTGTATTATAGCATGCTACATTTTAATGGCGAGGCAGTTTGTCCTGCACTGTACATTTTTATCTTCAATTCAAACATGTTCCAATCTGATTTGCTTTGATAATATAAAAAAAAACTGTAAAACAATTATGCTATTTGCTTAACATTTGTATTCTGTGCTTGCTGTAAAATAAAAAGGCAGAAGTTGTGCACAGCAGAAAAAAATAATTTATGATGAAAATAATTTTTGAGTAAGCGGATGGATGTTGTTTGTAAGTTCTTGATATATTTTGTTTTCATTTTTTTGCATTCATGTTTTTCTTTGTACTTATTACATGATATTAAATTAGAAATGCGAGCAGGATAAGTTATATATAAATATATATATATATATATATATATATATATATATATATATTTCCTTTGGTGTTTCTCATAATTTAATGGAATGATCCATGAAAACATCATGATTACATTTTATGTGACTCTGCATGTATCCAATACCAAAATGGGGTATAAACAAATAGTTATAGCAGATATACAATGTACATGTCTCTTCTCATAATTCTATCCCCAGGGCACTCACAATGTTGACTCTATTAATTAAAATCTTTCATGAAAAATAAAAAAATATATAAAAATACTCCCAAATAATGACATCATAAAAATGCAGTAATATGAAGAGGATCAGTGCAGGAAAGATGTGGAACAGCTGAATACTCACTATTTGAATAAACGCAATAAGTCCTCGAAAAGGTGTGGCTTATCAGATAGTGTCAGATCAATATAAAGCCTCTGAAGACCCGTAGGGTATTAGTTATGCACTGTAACTAGGGCTGCAGGAGTGTAGTATATATCTTATTTGCGACTGTGGTGCCCCTCACTAACTGTTCCCTTCTCGTTCTGGAGGCTATTGCGCCGTGAATCTTTGGGGGAGTAATGGGGCCGTTGAATAATAGCCATGCTGTCAGGTAATTTGTTTGGTCGTATGCTTGCCAAGTTGCCAGTGCTTATTCGTGATTCCCACAAACGCATGCGTCTTGGCTGATTCATTCACACAGGGGACTCCTGTTCCCTAGCAATAACACATTTATCACCTATAGGCCAACCCCATTGATTTTTTGCAAGAATAATTTACTTTTTGAAACAGTAATTTTCTAAATAGTCCACACAATGTGATGTTGGTGAACAATTGCGAACTATCATATTAAAAATATGCAGGAATTACAAAACAGTGCTCTTGACATTTAATATAAATGATCATTTTTTGAGCTCATATTTAGCCAGGCAAATCCAATGCCAAGGGTTCTTTCATCATAAAATGGCATTATTTGATTAATAATTGAAGACGTTGCATAGGAATATGCGCATCTTGCAGGACTTCTGTTATCTGCTGCATTTACAGTAGAGCTTATTAAAATAAGTACTGCAGTCAGTCACATAAGATAAAAAAAACGAAATTTCAAACATTATTATCTGTAGCCTGTGGACTGTGCGCCACATCATGGAGAAGTAATTATGGTATTTGCTGCATAATTTAAATCACTGTTTCACAAAAAAATCCTTCATTTTCCTGGGCAATCTGATCTCTAAAATTGCTAATTTGATACCTAAAATTGCTGAGCCATTAGTAGCAAAAAAGAGATACGTGGACTTGTATAGTGAGCGATTGGATATATTTGCAAACACTTTGGACAGTCATGCTAATTTTGTTTAATTTAGTAAAGGAAAAATCTGCTAAAAGCCAAAGTTTGTCATTATAATTAGTATTTATAAAGCTTTTCATAATCCCTAATGAATAATTTCTAGTTATTTATCACTGTGTAGATTGAGTTTTGTTGATCAGTTATTTTTAGGCAGAATGTTAGACAATAATGTCCCATGGCAAAGTGTAACTGTTGTTTCAGGTCATTTTTCAGAATAAGCTGTCATGTGGGTGTACAGAAGGATGTACACTAATTCTATTATGCGTCTTGTATCTTGCATTCTTTAGCAGTTTATTAACTCTGCAATCTTTACCTGTAATAGAGTTTTCTCTGAGAAAATGGGTGTAGATTAGCAGATATCATGTACGTGTTACGACCAGTGCAAGTGGAACCTCTGTGCCAACCGACTGATTTTACTTTGGACTAATTCTAAGGGCTTTATCCTGGCAGTCCTTTGGTATTCCCCCTTGAACAACTATATAGGGGTCTGGACTTCAACGCAAGGGAACCACAAGGCTGCTACCTCTCAGAGTAGTCCCACTGCTGTTAACAGCTGACCCACTGGAATCACAGTCCAATGAGCAATAGCGGAGGCAGCATATCCGGTGAAAAAAATCCCTTGATTGGGAACTGCTTACAGTTATTGCTCATTGGACTGTATATTCAGGAGCCTGTGTGGATCTAGGGCTCCAGGTGGGCTGTTGCATTCCGGTTGACCACAAGATCTGGTGACTGCTACTCCTGATTGATGTATTGTACCACTGGAATCACAGACAGTGGTGCATAACACCAAGGGAATAGGCAAACTCATAATCAGCAACAGGTCAAGGTCAGGGCAGGTAGAGTTTGTGCGAATACATGAAACAGTCCAAAGGTCAGGGCAGGCAGCATAGGGTTAGTACAGTAAACATGCATCCAGAATCAGACAGAAGTTGGTACATGTGCAAAAACAGCTATAGCACACCTTTGCAGGAACTAGCACTAAATACCCAGGAGAAGCCAGCTTAGACTGTTGTTAAATTAGGTTGCATAAGATGACTGCTCTGTGTGTTTCTGGGTCCATGCCTCAGCGCCGCAAAAGATAGAATATGTCCTATCTTCGGCTACATCTTGCGGATCACAGACCCATTGAAGTCAATGGAACAAAGTGTAACGGCCAGATCTCTTCTGGTTTCCCTCCGGATCCCATTATAGTCAATAGGGGGAGGGCAACAGGCACAAGGTAAATTTAGGCTATGCCAGATTCAGAGAGCTCCAGCAGGCTGGTTTCTGCCGGAGCAGCTTGCCGGAGACATCTAACGCTAGTGTGAAACTGGTCTAACCTGTATATTCAAAAATAAAGAACCATTATGTTATGTGATGCATTCAATGTTTACTAAAGAACAAATACACCAAGCAATCAATGTATCAAAATCACTTCAATTTTATTTGACACACATAGGATAAAAACACTTGTATTACACCAACAGATTATCTGACAGATTTTCTGACCAGTCATTAGTCAGATGTCCAAATACACACACAAATCCTATGAGTTTACTCAAAGAGCAAACAAAGCCTGAATACCATAACAGTAAAGTGTATCCAATACTAAGTAGAATAAATATCAAATTAGATAGTTGTGTTACCATTATTTACCAGTTCAGGGGAGGCTCGTTCTCGTAGCGGCCTGCTATTGGCATTAATGAAGCAGGCGGAGCAGGCGCTTGACGTGAGTGAGTGACTTTACGCTGCCGGACGCTCTGCCTGCTACGGTACGGGAGCTTAATAGTAAGTAGTAGTACATGGGATAGCTCTACTTTAACTAAAGTTAAGAAGAGGATAAGGATTACAGTTTACATATGAATACTGCTGTGAGAGGAGGGGCCCGGTGTATTGGGGGACACTGTTATGGGGGGGTTCTTTTGATACATATATAGCATAAGATGCTATAGATGTGTCATCCACAGAACCCCCCATAACAGTGTCATCCACAGATCCCCCCCCATAACAGTGCCGTCCACAGATCCCCCTCCCCATAAGAGTGCCATCCACAGATCCTCCCCATAACAGTGCCATCCACAGATCCCCCTCCCCATAACAGTGCCATCCACAGATCCCCCTCCCTATAACAGTGCCATCCACAGATACCCCATAATAGTGTCATCCACAGATCCCCCATAACAGTCTGTCATCCACAGATCCCCCACTTAACAGTGTCATCCACAGATCCCCCATAATAGTGTCATCCACAGATCCCCCATAACAGTCTGTCATCCACAGATACCCCATAACAGTGTCATCCACACATCCCCCATAAGTGTCATCCACAGACACCCCCCATAATAGTGTCATCCACAGACCCACCAAAAGCACACCTTTTGGTTTAATTTTTTTTTTCTTATTTTCCTCCTCAAAAACCTAGGTGCGTCTTATGGGAAGGTGCGTCTTATAGGGTCAAAAATACGATTTTTAATGTACTTTTATATATTTATTTAATTTTTACTTTTTCATGTGAAGTAGGTACCTGAAGTTCAGGTGCCAATTCACGCTTTAGAATCTGTACACCTGTACACTTATACACTCCCTGCAGCCATATTGTAAACGTCATACAAGCTTTACAGGCTTTAATACAAAAGTAATTGCCATATAATATAAGTAGACGTTCCTAAATAACGTAGTTCACGAGTGATTGAAACGTTAAAAATGAAAATAAAAATGGATAGTCTAGTCAGGCAAAAAGGGTGCAGCTATATCGAGTGATTGCACACATTCTGAAAGTGCTGTGATATTAGTGTGGACAGGTGCTAAATGAGAATTCACTGACTCTAGTCTCCCTAGTACAGTCTCAACACGTTTCTGTGTGGGTATTACCCCGCCGTTACTCACGAGTATAGAGGGAGAAGACAGTGGCATATAAGTTATGCGGTTGGCATATCCTCCGACACAGTAATTGCCGAATGCGGCAACCCGAAAGCTGGCTTTAAAAACACCTATATAGTGGATTCATAGGCAGAATATAAATATCCAAAAAACAACCATCTAGATGAGAATAACGCAAGAAGAGCAAAAAGGAATGTTTCTTAAGATGTTACTGCTCGTTGTATATGTAGGAGTATATACCCTTAGTAGTTCATGACAGATATATTGTTACTGTGGTATAAGATGACATTGACAGTCACTTGTCACTTCAATTGTCAATTCATAGTGACAGTCATGGCTGTATCCAGGCCTGAACCCAGTGCGACATATGGGAGGTACAATGGCTGTCAGGATATATGGTTAATGATAGACATGTCATTATATGGTATGTGAACCCAATGACAACCACTTGTCACATTAAGTATCAAGTTACAGTGAGAGCCAATGAACTACCTGTCACATTGAGTCACGGCCATGTCAAGTCACACAGGCAGCTTGACAGGTTGGAGGCGTAATAACTGGAAATCGGAGCACTGTCAACTGACAAATAATGATGTCTTGCCCCATCTACCTCCAGTCACCAGTAATAGATAAAAAATATAAATAAATAGGGCAGGACGTTGACTCTACATATTCTCACGGCCTCCAGAGGAGGTCTGGAGTGAGAGTGTACAAACATACCCTATGGGGACAGTATCTGTATATAATTTTGAAACACCCTGAGAGGATAGTATGTGTGGCAAACTTCCCCTTATGCAATAAAACATGCATAGGAAATCATGTCATTCAGACCTGCTGGTTTTACTGTTCCCAACTTAAATGTCCACTGGACCTCTTTTCTAAGTGACAAGATACTGATGCTATCACTCTATAGGGGTTTCCGTATGTGCTCAATACCGTGGAAACTCAGCACGTTGGTGTTACCTCCATGATGCTCACATACATGGCATGCAATAGGGGTGTCATCATTATTCCTCACATCTGACAGATGTTCTGCAATTCTCCTTCAGAACTTTCTTTTGTACCGTTTGCCACATTTACAGGGTAGACCACCCCTACTGTTTTGCAGTTGATAAATGAACACATGGTAATGTCCCATTAGAAATGTTACTAAGCCAGGTTCTCTGCACGGGGACCTGATAAAAACTGTGAACTAATCTATCACAGATTACTGCATCGTCTGTATGTGATGACAGGGTAATCTGTTAAAGGGGTTCTCCGCTTTTTTAAATATTGATGACCTATCCTCAGGATAAGTCATGAATATCATATTGGCAGGGTCTGACTCCCAGCACCCCCGCCGATCAGCTTTTTGAAGAGAAAGCAGCGCTCTTACATGCGCTGTGTTCTCTTCTCTGTTTACCTGCTTGCCAACACAACTTCGGCGGTGAGCAGGGTGTAAGTACAACTAATCTGGCCCAGTCACTTCAATGGGATGGCTTCCTACTATTCAAATGAATACTACAGAGCCATCCCATTGAAGTGATTAGCGCAGTGCTGCTTTCTCTTCCAACAGCTGGGGATCGGACACCTCCAATCTGATATTCATGACCTATCCTAAGGATAGGTTATCAACATTAAAAAAGTGGATAACCCCTTTAACAGTTGACTGATGTTCGGATCAGATTTGTGGATGCACCAATGGGCCTCCCAAGATTTTTTTTTTTTTTTACCTCTTTATGGGCCTTATCATAGGTGCCTATTATCCAGACAGTCTTAACATGTGACTTTGTAGCCTTGGGACATAGTAGATTTTCGTATTTACAGCTTAATGAGTGTTGATTCACTTGTCTAAGCATCTAATGTGGATACCCACGCCTAATGAATCTGGTTTGGAGATCATTAGCTGCTAACCTGAAGTCTCTGAGCTCTGAGATACTGGCCCTTCGGGATACCTTCGTTTTAGAGGGATGTCCATTCTCTCAGGATAGCAGGTTGTTGGTGGCAGTGCTATTCCTGAATATGGACCTTCTCTGAATTACCAAGAGAACTAGAAAGGTTTAAGAAAATAGTTCCAAGAGGCCTGACAAATTCTATCTTGCCAACAGCCCGCCTCCGGTCTAGCGAATGTATCAAAAAGTGGTAAAAGGAATCGATAGAGTCATCAATGTGTCTCATGAAATTATTGCTAGAGGTGGAAAAGAGTTTGCTGTGTCAGAGTGAGAATGAATTGTAATAAAGTATAGAGAAATTAACAAAATTCAACACCAGCCCTGAGTTTTAAAGAGATGAAATAGAGGTACAACAAGCTGTTCAAAAATTCACGGCTCATGTGAAAGAAAGAAAACATTCCTAATTCAGCAGAGATATTAGAGATTTCAGGGAAGGCAGAACTTTTGATTATAACACCAAACAATTGGAAGCACTTGAAATAGTCACGGATCTATCCTCAATGTGGTGCAGGTGTGGATACAACCACACAATGTAAACCAGAGGAAGGTAGCGGCTTGTGCGATTAGCTACCTTCTGGGCACCCCCCCCCCCCCCAGAGAAAAGGGGCTTTCAGGCAGCCGTGCAAGGACATCACAGTGCCAGAGGGCATGTCGACTGCACATCATCGGTAGCGGCCGGCAGTGGCGTACATACAGGGGTCGCAGTTGCGACCGGGCCCCTGCAGTCAGTGCAGGGGCCCGGCCGCCTGTGGACCCCCCTGGCCCCTGCAGTCAGTGTTCCCTTACGTCTAAGTGGCGCGGGTGGGCGGCCGCGCAGCCATATCACGCCACTCAAGCTGCTTGCAAAATGTCCGTCATGCGCCTCCTGCCCCATCTGTCTGCTCCTTCCACTTTATGAATGAAGCAGGCAGGCGGGGCAGGAGGCGCATGACGGAGGGAGAGATGTCACGCTGCGCACAGGCAGCACAGCAGCAGAAGGGTGGGCAGCGGCGCTCTAGTTCGGCTGCCCACTGCCGGCCATGTGAGGAGTGGTGGAGTGGTGAAGCGGCTGCCGCTCAGGAGACTTGTGGAGCAAAATGTCCTGCAACAGAATTAACTCCCAGAAGGTTGGAGCTGCCCCCGGTGTGTGCACAGCGCCGGGCACTGCACCGGCCCCACCGCAAGTGTCCCTGCCTCCTCCCTTCCCCCCACTAATACATTACTTTACTAGAAGGCACTTATGGGGATATCTGTGGAGGGCACTGTTGTGGGGCGATCTGTGGAGGGCACTTAAGGGGGATATCTGTGGATGACACATCTATAGCATAAGATGCTATAGATGTGTCATCCACAGATATCCCCCATAAGTGTCATCCACAGATATCACCCATAAGTGTCATCCACAGATATCCCCCATAACAGTGCGTCATCCACAGATATCCCCCATAACAGTGCGTCATCCACAGATATCCCCCATAACAGTGCGTCATCTACAGATATCCCCCATAACAGTGCGTCATCTACAGATATCCCCCATAACAGTGCGTCATCCACAGATATCCCCCATAACAGTGCGTCATCCACAGATATCCCCCATAACAGTGCATCATCCACAGATATCCCCCATAACAGTGCGTCATCCACAGATCCCCCCATAACAGTGCGTCATCCACAGATCGCAGTACAGCAGCCATCCAAAATCGGCCTGTCCCGCACAAAGCGGTACTGTTGGGAGGCATGTTGGGTGAATGGTAGGGGAGGTAGTAGGGGGGGGGGTGGAGGCAGGTTGTGGGGGGGGGGGCCCCATAGATCAGTTTTGCACCGGGGCCCCATGGAATGTGTGTACGCCACTGGCGGCCGGTGTTATAACTTATAGGCCACTGTCTTCTACCTCTGTGCTTCTGAGGAACTGCGGGGTAATACCCCCTCAGGAATGCATTCACTCGGGAGACTAGAATGAGCAATTTGTGTTTAGCAGTTAGACTAGGCAGCAGCATAATAAAGCTCTGGTCTATCAGTAACAGGTAGCACCGCAACAAACTATATAGTGCGGGGCATCTAGAGGCTAGACGGGCACTGCATTATTTTTACCCAAGGGATAGATACAGGAGGCTTACCAGGCCCTCCTTGGGTAGCCTGCCGTTCAACCATTTTTGTTAAAGTGATTATTGAGGGTGTCTATGGATGGCTAGGTGCTATACCAGAGAGGAGTAAATTCTCCTTTAACACCTGTCCACATCAATATCACAGCTGTTTTTGGATGTGTGTGATAACATGATAACCCAAATGATAGCTATATCAGGCATTAGCAGAGCGAGCACGGGCCGCAGGAGCGATGTCTTATGTCAGCTCCTGCCCTGGGTTCGCTCCGTTTTGCCAGTTAGCTCAGCAGAGCAAGTGCAGGGCAGGAAAGAATAAAATAAATGAAAGTACATTACAGATATTTTTTTTACAATTTCCTATAAGTTTTAATAAAATGTACTTGAAAGCTTAGCTATGCTTCGAAGTCTTCTGCTGTATGTGTTTCTCTATGTAGTGATCTGTAGAAAAGCAGTGATTTCTCTTGTCTCACAGAGGAACAGATGATTGACGCTGCATGCTGCGGTTTGTGTCCGGACGATCCTCTGTTTGGCTGCCAGAAGGGCCATGCCGGGGTTTCACACTGGTGGTGTGAAAAGTAGCCTCAGTCATTACAAAGGAGTCCTCTTCTATCATTTGCAACCTTCTTCTTGCATTATCAGAAATTTCAAAACCTTACTGCCTGAAAGTCACTATAGCAGAACTGACTGGAATGAAGTAGTAATAAAACCGTTTTAAAGGGGTTTTAAATTACATTTATTATGTAAAGGAAGTTAATACAAGGCACTTACTAATGTATTGTTATTATCCATATTGCTTCCTTTCCTGGCTGGATTCATTTTTCCATTACATTATACACTGCTCGTTTCCATGGTTATGACCACCCTGCAATCCAGCAGCGGTGGCCATGCTTTCACACTAGAAGAAAAAACTACTGAATCGAGATAATCCCTTTAAGTATGTTTAAAATGATTAGAAAACGAATAGAAATTACCATTATATTATAATTTCAATTTATTAAAGCATTATTACCTGATACAAAACCAGGGGCGTAGCTAAAGGCTCGTGGGCCCTAGTGCAAAAGTTCGACTTGGGCCCCCCTTCCCTCAGTGTTTTGTGTCAAGGGGCAGGGGTTCACCCCTCCCATGCCAAATTCTCAACCTAACCCCTTCTCTCCAGCGCTACTGTTAAAGAAATACTTGGAAAACTTATATACTGCTCTATAAAACATACAGGGTAATACAGCGCCACATACCTCTTACATTCAGTGACGTCTCCTCTGATGTAGATGTTCTCTTTCCTTATCTTCTTCATTACTTCCAGACCGCCGTGATGATTGCATTCAGCCATCTCTTGTCTCTGCAGAGTTTGACAAAAAGACATCTTAGTTTCCTACTTTTCAATCA
Organism: Bufo bufo; assembly: GCF_905171765.1. Lineage (NCBI taxonomy): Eukaryota > Metazoa > Chordata > Amphibia > Anura > Bufonidae > Bufo > Bufo bufo. The sequence continues at coordinate 508,219,994 of NC_053389.1, read as the reverse complement.
TCCTCCCACCTTCTCAACATCTCCCCAATACTATACTGCAGAAACAGCCTTCCTGAAAATCCTAGTACCACACAGATAGTGCCCCCTTCAATAATCATTGGCACACAGTGCCCTAAAAAATATCTTTACCCAGCAAATAGTGTCCCTGACACTAATGTACACAAACATGTCCCAAAAATAATTGTGTTAAGCTGATACTGTGCCAGGCTGCCCCCCCCCCCCCCTCCCTCACAGTAAATGTGCTCCCCAAAGTCTCACCAAAAGAAATGATTATCTGCCAGAGGGCACATAGTATTAACAGTGCCCCCAATAGTAATAATTCCCCCATTGTGCCCATACTAGTTATTATGTTCCCCATAGTCCCCCAGTAGTAATAATTCTCCTTATAATCTGTTCAAGTAGAAAAATACCCCTTTATAATGTGTGCCAGTACCAAAATACCCCCTAATACTGTGCGCCAATACAAAAAAAATCCCCTTATAAGTTGCACAAGTACAAGAAATACCACTTTGTAATGTTTTCCAGTACAAAAAACACCTCCTTCTCTTTTAGATCAGACCCCTATATCAGATCTTCAGATCAGACCTCCATATCACACCTCAGATGACATCCCTATATCACACCTCAAATCAGATCCCCAGATCACACCTCAAATCGTTCCTCAGATCAGACCCCCTCTCAGATCCTCAGATCAGACCCCCTCTCAGATCCTCAGATCAGGCCCCCATATCAGATCCTCAGACCCCCTTTAGACCTCCATTTCAGACCCCCATATCAGTATATTAGAGAATGGAGTACCGCATTTACTCTTCCCGGTGACTCGACGGTCATCCAACAATAGTATAAATATGCGGCCACTATCCATATATGAGCCGGATGTTTCGGTCCATAGGGACCTTCTTCAATGGATTAGAGTTTCTGAGTTCAGAGATAAAGGGATATCTGATCCAGATATCCCTTTACTTCTGACCACAGAAACTCCAAGCCGCTAAAGAAGGTCCCTATGGACCGAAACATCCGGCTCATATATGGATAGTGGTTGCGCAGCATTTAATTTCCTATTAACTGGATATAGAAACTCTTATTGTGAAAATCACTAAATAAAATTACACGCACGTCGCGAGATTACGGCGCTCTAATCCTCGGGGATTAAGGAGGAGATTCTGACGATGCGGGGCGGTGCAGGGCTCCTTCACGCTGAACTCATCTCAGGTTAATTTGCATATGTATCAAATAGTTGTTTTTTTACACACTAAAAGCACACAGAGCTATGGGGAATGGATATTGCGGATGTGCTAGCGGCCATCTAGCAACCCATGTCCTCAGCTCTATACACAAAATCCCGGTGACAGGTTCCTTTTAAATTGCAAAAAATATTCTGTGTGCTCCATATTTATACTATTGTTGGAAGACCCCCATATCAGACCTCAGTGAACTTCACTCCCAACTCCTACTTGCAGGCTTAGGGGCCATATTAAACTGCTGCAACCCCTATAGCTACTCCACTGTACACAACAAGAATTTTGCACAATGTAGTAGACCTTATATTTATTTAAAGGGCACAAGCCAGTGTGAAAATGCAGTGGAATCTAAAAGAAGCGTGTTATAGAGCAGAAGGAGCTGCATGGGTTAATATTTACATTTATTGGAAAAGATTCAGATAACTTGTAATTTATTCATTTAAACCTCTGTTCCTTCTATAGTTTGAAGTCATGTGGACAGTCTTAAACAGTGATTTACAGCTAGCGTTGCGTGACATAGCATAGAGATAGCTGTAAATCTATGTAGGTGTGCCCACATGACTCCTAAGCATAAAAAGATCAGAGGTATAAATACAGTAAGTTACAAGTTTTACTGAATCTTTTCCCACTAGACTATATATCAATCTGCTCAGCGTCTCCAGCTTTATAACATACTGTCAGCAGATTGGACTGAATTTTCATGGTGATGGGTTCCCTTTAAATTGGGTGAATTAACATTTTAATCAGAGTTTGTCTTTTTGCCTGTTCAGTTCATAAATATTTTATTTCCTTGCTACATTTGACACATTTAAGCTGTAGAATTTACTGTGATCGCCCGGTAGTTCATGTCTTGTTTTTATATCTAAGATGTATTTCCTGTAACAGCTGTTTGACAATTAAGCCTGTCTTAGGTACTTTACAAAAAGGTTGCGATCAGATGATAAAGTGACTTGCACTTTCCTTTGTCATTAGGGTGTGCTTTTTAACCAAGGAACATATGGACAGCACTGCAAACTGGAAGAGAGTGTAGGGTGGCAGCAATAATTAGTGCTCCACAAGATGCTCATTCAACTGAATCCAGGCTAAATAGCCATTCATTAAAAAACTTGTCTTTCACATTATAATGGATATATATGGAGTCACTAGGGATATTATTAAATTAATTGCTATCATTTAGCTGGTGGCTTGAGAGCAATGTCAAATATTATGGACATGATATTCACCCTTTAATTTTTTTTTCATTTAACAATAGAAGTTTTTACTTTAACTATTTAATGTATAAAATATATGAAATATATATCAGAAAATGAGTCTTTCCTCCTTATAAGATATATGTCCTTTATTTGCGAGGACACTCTATTGGTTATATTCACACTTGACTTTTTCACAGACACAAAAAATCTTATATGCTTTTTGCGGTCTGTTTTTTCCCCTATTGGCCTCTGTGGTAAGGTTTGATCATGCTGATTAACTCCTTCAAGTCCTGGTAATTTAAAAAAAATTCATTTTCCTTTTTTACTACTAGCCTTGCCAAAGCCTTAACTTTTTGTACACCACTTTCCAAATTTTTATGCAAATTGGATTTAAGAGTCATAAAGATGTAATTTTTTGTTTTTCAATTAAACTCATGGACGGTCTCAGGCCTCTTTGCTTCATTAAACTCAATTCCAAACACCTGTGCTCAAGTAAAGGAAAACTACTTAGGCCTCCTGCACACGACCGTTGTGTGCATCCGCGTCCGTGGTTCCGTTTTCCGTTTTTTTCGCGGACCCATTGACTTTCAATGGGTCCGTGGAAAAATCGGAAAATGCACCCTCTGGCAGCCGCATCCGTGATCCGTGTTTCCTGGCCGTGAAGAAAATATGACCTGTCCTATTTTTTCCACGGTCAACGGTTCGCGGACCCATTCAAGTCAATGGGTCCGTGAAAAATCACGGATGCACACAAGATTGTCATCCGCGTCCGTGATCCGTGTCCGTTTTTTCCTATAATTTCAATGGCAAACTTGACTTAGATTTTTTTTCATTTTTCATGTCCGTGGATCCTCTAAAAATCGAGGAAGACCCACGGACGAAAAAACGGTCACGGATCACGGACCAACGGAACCCCGTTTTGCAGAACGTGAAAAAATACTGTCGCGTGCAGGAGGCCTTAAGAAGGAAGTTCCACATTATTAAGCAGGCCACAGATTTAAAGCAAAATGGGATAGAAAAAGGATCTCTCTGCTGTTGAAAATCGTCAAATAGTGCAATGCCTTGGACAAGGTATAAAACATTAAATATTTCACGAAAAATTATGGGTGATAATTGTACTGTGAAGAGATTTGTGGTTGATTCACAGCACAAACGGGTTTGTGCAGATAAAGACATAATGGAAGGTTTCTGCCAGACAAATTCATCGGATTAAAAGAGCAGCTGCTAAAATGCCATTACAAAGCAGCAACAAGGTATTTGAAGCTGCTGATGCCTCTGGTTTCCTGTGAACTTCAATGTGTAAGATCCTCCAGAGGCTTGCAGTTGTACATAAACATACTATTTGTCCACCCCTAACCAGTGCTCACAAGCAGAAATGGTTGCAGTTGGCTCAGACATACATGAAGACTCATCATGTTTTCTGATGAGTGCCGTGCATCTCTGGATGGTCCAGCTGGATGAAGTAGTGGATGGCCACCATGTCCCAACAAGGCTGAGACGTCAGCAAGGAGGTAGTGGAGTCATGTTTTGGGCTGGAATCATGGAAATATCATCATGGTAGGGCCCTTTAGGGTCCCTGAAGGTGTCCAAATGACCTCGGCAAAGTATATAGAATTTCTGACTGACCACTTTCTTCCATGGTACAAAAAAAGAACTGTGCCCTCCTTAGCAAATTCATATTCATGCATGACAATGCATCATCTCATGCTACAAAGAATACCTCTGAGTCATTGGCTGCTGTGGGCATAAAATGAAAGAAACTCATGCTGTGGCCACCATCCTCCCCTGACCTCAACAATATTGTGAACCTTTGGCGTATCTTCAAGCAAAAGACCTATGAGGGTGGGAGGCAGTTCACATCAAAACAGCAGCTTTGGGAGGCTATTCTGATATCCTGCAAGGAAATTCAAGCAGAAACTCTCCAGAAACTCACAAGTTCAATAGATGCAAGAATTGTGAAGGTGATAGCGCCACTTCTTTTATATGTTAACATGTAACTTGGCCTGTTAAGATGTTTTTGATTGAGATACCGTAGATTTAGATTTCAGTACATGTGACCTCTTAATGCTACAAATTCAACAAATGTCAATTTTTTGTTCTTTACAACCTATAAAGTCTTTTTGAAACTCTGTTTTGTATAATAATATGGAACAGTGTATTTTGAGATTTTCAATTTGTAAAAAAAATACTGTCATCATTGGGAGGTTTGTTCAGTACAATTTGATTTATATAAAGGTTGATGACTTAAAAATTATACTGACTGTAATTTGCATCAACCTTTCAGGAAAATCTGAAAAATATAATTTGCATAAAAATTTGGAACATTGTATTTTTTCATTCATGAAGCCGTATGAGGCCTTGTTTTTTGAAGGACAATTTGTATTTTCTAATGTGACCATTTACAGTTGCATACAAGGTAGTGGGAAGCAGAAAACAAATGCGATGGAATTATAAAAAATAACCTGCCACAATTTTATGGGTTTTGTCTTTACAATGTGGTAAAACTGTCCTGTCCTCTTCATTCTCCGGGTCAGTATGATTATAACGGTACTACCCATGTGCTGTCTGCATCCGTATGTCTATTCCACCTTATTAAAATTGAACAGGTCTTATTATTGTCAATTTTACGGATAACGATAGGACAGTTCTATAAGGGTCAGGGCATTCCGTTCCGCAACATGCATAATACACACTGACAGTATCCATGTTTTGCAGATCCGCAATTTGTGGACCACAAAACAGGCAACGGTCGTGTGCATGAGCCCTAATACCCCTATTACCTTGTTGAAGAGCTGCAAGCAGTATCAGCCAACATAATTCCACGTGTCCAAAGATACAGAGACCTAATTGGGAACCACTTTCAGCATCTTTTGTGAAATCTCGCACCGTTCAGCATTCGGCGCAGGCACGGTGAGGAAGCTGGCAGCCTGCGAGCGTCTTTCCCTCACCGCGCCTGCGCCGAATGCTGAACAGCGCGAGATTTCACCAAAGCAACGGGCGGGCAGACAGATGCGAGCGCTGCCTGGCCCTGTCAATCAGGACTTGGAGGGAGGCGACATAGGTGGGAGAACGGAGCCTCTAGGAACAGGAACAATGCCCCCCTGCTCCTAGAGGATAATTAGCATATTATAAAAGTTATATTTCTGCAGTAACGGAGGCATAGATAAAAGTAGGAATAGGCTAGTTAGGTTTAGCTGACATTAGAATAGGGTTAAATCTGGTGACAGAAACCCTTTAAGTCCCACCCATTTCTGCTAAGCCCTGCTCTGTTTTGAGCAAGTCAGAAAAAGTATAGAAACCCTAGCTGCCCTAAATTGTGGCAGAATTGCACCACTTTTTACACAGATTTTAGGTGCAGACACATTAGTAAATGTGTTGTTATTATGTTAAAAAGCATGTATATTTAGTGTCCCAAAAAGCATGACAACATATGGAATAGATATAATTGTCTGAACATATTAGGAAAAATAGTTTTTTTAAAAAATCTAATTACCAAATAAGATTAGTATTTAAATGTATGCCTACCTCCAAATGCTACTTTCCTCAAAGTACTTTTATGTTTGAAAAAGGCCAGCATACAGATCTGCATTGATTGAAAAGTGATCAGCTAAAAAATGAATGGGGCGTTAATTAGAAATTTGGTTCTTCAACACTAAGGGTGAAACTTAGTGAAAGGCATTTTTAATCGGTTTTTATTTAGCAACGATTTGGCAAAGTGTTATATTTAAAAACGAAAAAAAAAAGAGTCTGTCCTGTGATGTGATATCAGGGGCTGCTTTTGAATGCTACCATTGAACATACAGAACGTTTAGTGCTGTTGCGGGAATGAATGTGACCTTCATGCTGTACTCGGCTCTCCGCAGTACATTGCCGTTGGCTCTCTGCTCTAGATGGCCTGTGAGTGATCAATGATGGACATAGCTGCTGTGTCTGGTGTCTGTTGAGTTGTGGTAATCAAAGCAAAATATTCACAAATGGAACACTCTTGAACTTTTTTATAGACTAGTTTCAAAGTCTGAGCCCTTTGATAAATAAAGAGCCAAAGATGTATCAAAGAAGTAAAATTCCATTGGGATTAATTTTCCGTGATCTAGCTGATAATATTTCTAAGCAAAATGTTACTTTTTCTTCACACAGAAATTAACAAAATATCTTTCAATGTATATCGTAGATACATTTTCTTTACTGTATATAGTCAGGCAGTACTTTATGTAATGGGCATTTATAGAGCAGTCATTATTTTGGGACAGAAACCATCTTTTATCTTAAAATATGCTTAGCTGACTACTCTTCCAGTTGTGCGGCAGATGCAGCAAACCCATTATTAACAAGTACTTTTGTATTAAGACAAGCACTAATTAAGGATCTCCTCTCCTTCTGTCCTTTTGATGCTTAAACTACCAGTGTCATGAGACACTGACACTTTCAGTTCAGAGGGCTTTGCTTTACTCAAGGTCATCCTAAAAGGTGCATGCAAGACTCACTAAAGGACTGCAAGACATTTGAAAAGCACCTCACTCTATAAAGGGTGGCTTCACAAATGGTGGGTGGGGGTGAGTCACCATTTTTATGGTGCTTTTTGATGCAATTTTTATAATTAATTGTAATAGATGGCCCTATAATTTTTTTTCCATTTTGTCGGATCCAGCTGTGGCTCAAAAACTGCCACAATAGGTGAGGATTAAAAAAAAGCATGACCTAACCCCTCAGGTGAACACCGTAAAAAAAATAATTATAAAAACAGTGCCCAAAAAGCCATTTTTTTGTCACCTTACATCACAAAAATTGCAACATTAAGCGATCAAAAAGGCGTACGCCCCCCAAAATAGTACCAATCAAACAGTCACCTCATCCCGCAAAAAATTAGACCTTTATCTAAGACAATCGGTAAAAAAATGGAGACAATGAAGACATTAAAATGTTTTTTTCTTCAAAACTGCTATTATTCTGTTAAAGTGAAATAAATAAAAAAAGGAGACATCTTAGGTATCGCCGCATCTGTAAAAACCAGCTCTATAAAAATATCACATGACTTAACTCATCAGGTGAACAACATAAAAAAATTAAATAAAAACAGTGCCAAAAAAACATATAAAGGTGCCTAACCACATAAAGGGCAACACCAAGCAATCAAAAAGGTGTATGCCCCCAAAATAGTATCAATGAAAAACCGTCACATCATCCTGCCAAAAATTAGATCCTAACTAAGACAATCGGTCAAAAAAGCTATGGCTCTCACACTATGGAGACACTAAAACATAATTTTTTTGGTTATCAAAAATGCTATTATTGTGTTAAACTTAAATAAATAAGAAAAAGTATACATATAAGGTATTGCCACGTCAGTAACGATCTGCTCTATAGAAATGCCACATGACATAACCCCTTAGGTGAACGCTGTAAAAATAAATAAATAAAAACCGTGCTAAAACAACCAATTTTTTGGTCACCTTGCCCCATAAAGTAAAATAATGAATGATCAAAAAAATCATCTGTACGCCAAAAATGGTACCAATAAAAACGTCAACTCTTCCTGCAAAAAACTAGCCCCTGCACCAGACGATCCGCAGATAAATAAAAAAAATATGGCTTTCAGAAAATCGAGACACAAAAACTATTTTTTTTTTTCAAAAATGCTTTTTTATGTAAAATTGAAACAGGCAAACAAAGAAAGTAGAAATATTTGATTTCATTGTGTCCGTAACTGCTAGGTCTATAAAAATAGCACATGATGTACCCTGTCAGATAAATGTAAAAAATAAAAACAGTGCCATTTTTTGGTTATCTTGCCTCACAAAAAATGTAATATAGAGCAATTAAAAATCATATGTACCCCAAAATAGTACCAATAAAACTTTCACCTTATCCCCTAGTTTCAAAAATGGGGTCACTTTTTGGGAGTTTCTACTGTAAGAGTGCATCAGGGGGGCTTCAAATGGGATATGGCATCTAAAAACCAGTTCAGGTAAATCTGCCTTTCAAAAAGCATATTGCGCTCCTTTTCTTCTGCGCCCTGCCGTGTGCCCTTACATAAGATTACGACTATATGTGGGGTGTTTTTATGGATTAAAATGGAAAATCTGCCAAAAAAGTGAAATTTGGACATTTTATCTCCGTTTTCCTTTAATTCTTGTGGAACACCTAAAGGGTTAACAAAGTTTGTAAAATCAGTTTTGAGTAACTTGAGGGGTGTAGTTTCTACAATGGGGTCATTTATGGGGGGTTTCCACTATGTAAGCCCCCACAAAGTGCGCAGAAGATATGGAGGCCGGCACCTCTACATAACTTTGGCGGATCCACTGTCAGCTATGGGGCTTTATTAAGACCAACATCTAAAATTCCGGTCTTAATAAATGTGCCCCATAATCTGTAGTTGAGTTGGATTACCAACATCATTTTGTCAGGACGGCATCTTTTGTCAGGCATGGTGATCTCTGCTTAAAGCCCAGTATTTGAACTCTACTGTAAGAGTTAATTAATTCCCTTGTCCTCAAGTTTAAATAAATTTTATAGTCACACTTACTGTTTGGCAGGTTGAGATCACCAAGAGACATCTTATGTTGAAAAAAAGTTCTTAGAAGTTTTACAATGGCAATAAAATCTTTAATCAGCCTCATGGTTATTGATAGTAATTATCTATTCTTCAGGTGCGGCGAGGCTTCTAGCATCCTTCTGAGGCTTGTAATGCTTTCTACAAGTAACTTTATTGACTAATTAAAATTTCTACTATTTAATATTGCATTACAATATAAACTGTATATGCCATTTTAAATCTCCTCTAGGCTCACACTTCAGGGGATTTAACATGTTCCTTACATTGCAATGACAAATGGCTAGATTTTCAAAATAGGAAAACATAAACCAATATTTTTATTTTACACTAGAGCTTGATTTAAAGGGAATCTGTCACCAGCGACCTCCCCATCACACTGTTTGCATATACAGTAGCTGTAGTTCAGTTTATCTTAGGCCCCATTCCTGTATTGTGATACGCTTTCCTAATTGCAAATGAGACGTTCGGTGCAACAAGGTTGACACTGTTGCCCTCCAGATCCACTCATTTCTATGGCCAGCTCCTCCCTCGCTGTTTTGATTGACATGCCTAATTTGTATATTAGATAATAGTATTATAACTCAGGAACGGCGCCTCAGATCAGTAGAAAAACGTCATTTTAATCAGGTGAACTACAGCTATGGGTCTATTCAAATATATAGATAGGAAGGTTGCTGGCGTCAGACTCTTGGTGAAATAAAATGTATTATTATTTAATTATAATATTAATCTTAAAACTGCCTATTTATATTTAATATTGGTATCTAGTAAAAGAGTGTTGCATGGTGCATTCATTGTAAATAGGAACAATAAGCAGTATAGGTTATGTGTCTCTATAAGGCTGTGTTCACATCACATTTCTTAGCAGATCTGATTAACAGATATGCTTAAAGCAAGTACAAATGGGTACCTACGGTAGGCTGGTACAAAAATGTAATAGACTCCACTTTTGTGTCTGCTAAACAAAACAGCCAGTGATAGATACATAGTAACATAGTTTATAAGGCTGAAAAAAGACATTTGTCCATCCAGTTCAGGCTGTTATCCTACAAGTTGATCCAGAGGAAGGCAAAAAAAAACTGTGAGGTAGAAGCCAATTTTCCTCACATTAGGGGAAAAAAATTCCATCCTGACGACAATCAGACAATCAGACTAACTAAGTGGCATGATTGCTTTCTAATGACTTATAGATTACAGATGGTGTCACGACTTTCATGGCTTTTTGCACCTCTTTTTCTTCATGTGTTAAATACTTTTTCCCTGTGTGCTTTCTCATTATTAATTCTAACTTAACGTTGCCTGTGTGGATTGGGTGGGTTGTTACCGACATCTGGTGAGCATGTCAGGTCTGTAGCACCTTTAGAAATCTATTTACTAAATTGGTGACGTGCTCAATACTTATTTCACCCGCTTGTAATCTGTGGTGGTAAGTGCCAGACCTATAGTTGAGGTGAATCTGGATCTGAGCACTAGCCCGGATGAGCCACATAGTATTTATGGAGGGCTTTGGAGGGCTTTGACATTGATAATTTGTGGCCAAACTAAATGGTAGTTATTACTGTGCCAAACTTGTTGACTGTGACAAGATGAAAAGGAGCGGTCATAGAGTAGTGCCTAGCATAGAATAAAAATTGATGCAGCAGATTTTCCACCTGATTACAATAGGCCAAAAAAACTCTGCTATATATGTCAAGGCAAACTACGCCAAGCACCACCTTCAACCCTAAGGCTCAGTTCAGACCTGAGCGTTTTACAGCGCGTTCCTACGCGCTGTAAAACGCTCAACAAGGAGAAACCAATGCTTCCCTATGGGAATGGTTCTCACCTGGGCGTTTTACAGCGCGTACGATCGCGCTGTAAAACGCCTGACGCTCAAACAAGTACAGGAGCGTTTTTTTGGGCGCTTGTCGCGCGTTCCCGTACATAGACTTTCGGGAACGCGCGACACTGTGTGTACGCTTGTCTCTGTATGCGCAATTGTAAACGCCCGTACAATCACGCATACAGAGCGCTCCTTTCAGAACGCTCAGGTCTGAACTGAGCCTAAGGCTACTTTCACACTAGCGTTTTTCTTTTCCGGCATAGAGTTCCATCACAGGGGCTCTATACCGGAAAAGAACTGATCAGTTTTATCCCCATGCATTCTGAATGGAGAGTAATCCGTTCAGGATGTCTTCAGCACAGTCATTTTGACTGATCAGGCAAAAGAGAAAACCGTAGCATGCTATGGTTTTATCTTCGGCGAAAAAAACGGAAGACTTACCTGAATTTTTTTCCCCATAGGAATGTATTTCCCATAGGAATGTATTATCAAAATACCGGAATGCCGGATCCGTCCTCCCGGTCTGCGCATGTGAAGACCTTTAACCGCCTCCGGACCGCCTAACGCAGGATCGCGTTCCGGAGGCGGCTGATTTATTCCTCCTAGACGCATATACGCGTCATCTCGCGAGACGCGAGATTTCCTGGAAACGCGCGCACACAGGAACTGCAGGTAAGCGAGTGGATCTACAGCCTGCCAGCGGCGATCGTTCGCTGGCAGGCTGTAGATGCGATTTTTTTAACCCCTAACAGGTATATTAGACGCTGTTTTGATAACAGCGTCTAATATACCTGCTACCTGGTGCTCTGGTGGTCCCTTTTGCTTGGATCGACCACCAGAGGACACAGGCAGCTCAGTAATAAGTAGCACCACTACACTACACCCCCCCTGTCACTTATTAACCCCTTATTAACCCCTGATCACCCCATATAGACTCCCTGATCACCCCGCTGTCATTGATCACCCCCCTGTAAGGCTCCATTCAGACGTCCGTATGTGTTTTACGGATCCACGGATCCATGGATCAGATCTGCAAAACACATACGGACGTCTGAATAGAGCCTTACAGGGGGGGTGATCAATGACAGGGGGGTGATCACCCCATATAGACTCCCTGATCACCCCCCTGTCTTTGATCACCCCCCTGTAAGGCTCCATTCAGAGGTCCGTATGTGTTTTGCGGATCCATGGATCCGCAAAAACGGACACCGCGGATCTGCAAAACATATACGGACGTCTCAATGCAGCCTTACAGGGGGGTGATCAATGACAGGGTGGTGATCACCCCATATAGACTCCCTGATCACCCCCCTGTCATTGATCACCCCCTGTAAGGCTCCATTCAGACATTTTTTTGGCACAAGTTAGCGGAAATAGATTTTTTTGTTTTTTTGTTTTTTCTTACAAAGTCTCATATTCCACTAACTTGTGACAAAAAATAAAATCTCACCATACCCCTCACGGAATCCAAATGCGTAAAATTTTTAGACATTTATATTCCAGACTTCTTCTCACGATTTAGGGCCCCTAAAATACTAGGGCAGTATAAATACCCCACATGTGACCCCATTTCTGAAAGAAGACACCCCAAGGTATTCGCTGAGGGGCATATTGAGTCCATGAAAGATTGAACTTTTTGTCCCAAGTTAGCGGAAAGGGAGACTTTGTGAGAAAAAAAAAAAAAAATTCCGCTAACTTGTGCCAAAAAAAATAAATCTTCTATTAACTCGCCATGCCCCTCATTGAATACCTTGGGGTGTCTTTTTTCCAAAATGGGGTCACATGTGGGGTATTTATACTGCCCTGGCATTTTAGGGGCCCTAAAGCGTGAGAAGAAGTCTGGGATCCAAATGTCTAAAAATGCCCTCCTAAAAGGAATTTGGGCCCCTTTGCACATCTAGGCTGCAAAAAAGTGTCACACATGTGGTATCGCCGTACTCAGGAGAAGTTGGGCAATGTGTTTGGGGGTGTCATTTTACATTTACTAATGCTGGGTGAGATAAATATCTCGGTCAAATGCCAACTTTGTATAAAAAAATGGGAAAAGTTGTCTTTTAGAGAGATATTTCTCTCACCCAGCATGGGTATATGTAAAAAGACACCCAAAAACACATTGCCTAACTTCTCCTGAGTACGGCGATACCACATGTGTGACACTTTTTTGCAGCCTAGGTGGGCAAAGGGGCCTACATTCCAAAAAGCACCTTTAGGATTTCACATGTGTTAATTCATAGTTTTGATGCCTTCAGTGTGAATCTACAATTTTCATAGTCTTGAAAATAAAGAAAACTCTTTGAATGAGAAGGTGTGTTTAAACTTTTGGTCTGTACTGTGTATATATATATATATATATATGTTACTTTGTGACAATATAATTAAAAACAGAATTATTTTTTATTTATTTTTTTGGCCCATAGCAGTTTTCTTTAATATCAGGTCAACATGGAGCATTTTCTCTGACTGGTTGGCATAGGTATACAGTTAATTTTTCTTCTTAGATGATTTTGACATTTTCACAATTTAAAATGATTCTACCTAATTTCAGTTCAATCAATGGATTAGCGATGAGCGAATTTCTCAAAAATTTGATTCGGCGAATCGCGTAAAAAAACTGCTATTTCCTGGCTGCAGAGAGCCTGTATAGTGGTGTAGAACACTGTGCCTTGCAGTAACACGTATAGGGAGTCTGCTGTGGTAGTGAAACAATACTGTGAGTCCATATGACATGCAGATGACAGGCGTCGCTCTTAGATTCACTGCACACTTTGGCAGTTACGGGGCCAAAACTAACCAAATAACTCAAGTATGAACTCAGCCTTAAAGGGTTGATGTTAGTGTCAAGAAGAAGCGGATTCCTTTTACACCGTCAGCAGAAAATTCCACATAGATGTGTATAGAACCTGTTCTATTAAATGCTTATACAAGTAGAGGGCCCCTGACAGAGTGGAGATTATGTCAGCAGTAAGTTTGTGTTGACAACACTGATTATTTTGCCCTTCCTCTGATCTGTCAGAATAATAACCCCAAAAAAACTGATCCTGTCTGTGGAGCATCCACCTTCACTCGGTCAGCATTTGCTCAGTAATCCATCAGTATTCAATTGTCCCAGCAGTAGAGGCTGAGGACACGGTGGAGGATGAGGAGGTAGAGATGGACCTTGTCGCAGGACCAACTGCGTGAGAACGTGGAGGCGGAAGCGGTGACACCTGGCCAAGTTGCTGGTGTGTCTGGGCAGGAACCACATTTACCCAGTGGGCTGTAAAGGAAATATTTTGTCCTTGACCATAGTTACAGCTACCGACCAATTTTCCTATAAAAGGCTGTATCACAAACAAATTTCACCACTGAATGAATAATCTACGAATTTGGTTCATACAGAAAGTCCACAATCACCCATCATTTTTCCCAGAAAAGGCAGTTTCACAAACAAATTTCACCACTGAATGGATAATCGATGAATTTGTTTCATACAGAAGAACGTCTACAATCACCCTTTAATTTTCCCAAAAAATGCTGTTTCACAAACAAATTTCACCACTGAATGGTTAATCAATGAATTCGGTTGATACAGAAAGTCCACAATCACCCATAATTTTTCTAAAAAAAAAGGCAGTTTCGCTAAAAAATTTCACCACTGAATGGATAATCGAAAAATTCCACAATCACCCATCAATTTTCCCAAAAAAGGCTGTATCACAAACAAATTTTATGTCACCGAATGACAATGTAAATTGACCGCAGAACGACTAATGACACGTACTTATACTTATTTCTCCCATTAATACACCCCAACAATAGCTGTATAACAATGTCGGTTCACTGCAGACCGGCTAATAAGACATATTCATTTTCCTATTAATACACCCCAAAAAAGTAAATATAACAATCACAATTCACCGCTGAACAGCAAATATATTTTTCTTTTGCTACTATTACACGGCAAAAAGGGCTTTACAACAAATAACTGCACCGATGAACAGTAAATATATAATTTTTGGTGCCACTAATACACAGCAAAAAGGGCTTTACAATATATAACTGCACCGCTGAACGGCAAATATATTTTTCTTTTGCTACTATTACACAACAAATTACTGCACCGCTGAACGGTAAATATCGAATTTTTGGTGCCACTAATACACAGCAAAAAGGGCTTTACAACATATAACTGCACCGCTGAATGTCAAATATATTTTTCTTTTTCCACTTATACACGCTACAAAAGGCTTTAGAGCATATAACTGCACCGCTGAACAGCAAATATATTTTACTTTTGCCACTAATACATGCCACAAAAGGCTTTAAAACATATAACTGCCCTGCTGAACTTTAAATATATTTTCGGAAAATCGGATTTGTTGCGAATTGAATTTTTCCTTAAATTCGGATCTAATTCCACTTCGTCAACTTCTATTCGCTCATCTCTAGTCATGATCTCAAAATAAAAAATTTCTGTAAAATCACAATATAAGACCTTAGCAGTTTGGATTTGGGTTATTTTTTTTGTACTTTGGAAATTTGGTTTTTAGATTTTTTTTTTTTAATGACCACTTTATACTAGGTTTGGAATTTTGTAAAATTCTGTGCCGACTCTGCTTCTTCCCCTTCTACAAGATATGTATGAATAGCCAACAGACATTTCTCTTAGTATCATCACTATTTGCTCCTCTAGAGCACTGTTTATTTGTGTTCATTTTTATTGTCATGAATTTAGTCAGCAATACTGTATTCCCAGATCTGTAATTGCATGTAGACATGGCTCAACCTTTGGTCTTGCAATTTAAAGGCCAAAGCAATATCTTTGATGGAATTACAACTTTATTATGCTTGGTTGGAAATGCTTTAGGACCTATATTACATTTAAATTTTTAATGCCACGCTGTCAACTTGGATTCAGACACCATATTGTTGTATTTTTTCTAATATAAACTCTGCCATACAGTTTTGTCATCAGTGCAAATGTGCATTTGCTTGAACATACAGTACCATAAAAATAAAGCAATATAGCTTTGCTGCATTTATTGTTACTATATTAAATTGTATTACCGTGTATTTACTATAACGCCAGTTGTATGAAAAAATACAAGGACTAGAAAACTCTGCCCCTAATAGTCAATCTTCCTGTCCCTTTCATATGCACACCGTGCAAAAAATATTGTGGGCTCTACAAAAATCTTGGTTATTTCTTTCATTTTTCATGAGATATTACAATGCAAAATGTGGAAACATTTGCAGGATGATAATTCTGTTGCTTCATGCCCCATAATATGATGGCTTAAAATTTTTGCCTGTTTTAACACTGTTAAATTTCTGCCTGTTTGTTGAAAGGTATATAATTTATATTTATAATTACATTTAAAATTAAAGGTTATAATTTACGAATTGAGAATTACGAATTGTCTCATCAAAAAGAGTTCTGCACCTGCGAGGGCTTGTCCTCACAGCTGAAGATGCTCCCCCTGCCACTTGATCGATAGGGCCAGAGATCTTGCCCGGCCCAGAAAATCTCAAGCTTGTGCCTCTGCTCTGAGTAACAGCACAAGCGCATAGACTTCCAGGTAGCTGCACATGAATATTTGCAGCTCCAAAAGTGCAAGCAGCGGTTCTGTGCTTGCGCTGCTACTCGGAGCAGCATCTCTGGCGTGAGATTGTCAGGGCTTGTCAATAAGGTGGCAAGGGGAGCATCTTCGGGAGCAGGGACAACCCCATGCAGGTTTAGAACTCTGGTTGGTGAGAAGAATTGATTTGGAAGAATTGATTCACTCATCTCTAGTCAGAAGTACTGATCGGTGGGAGCATGGGTGCTCTGACCTCTGCTAAGTTCTGAAATGATAGGGGGAAATACTGTTATCATTTGACTGTGATTGGCTTTGTCCTTTCAATTCAGGAGACAAAAACAATTCCAAAAGAGAACAGCATGCAACTAAGTGGTCCTGTCCAGAGATCAAAGCTTCTGACCTGTCACTATGACATCTCTGATTTTATTTTTAAACATTAGCCACTTCAAATATATTTTCATTAATATGGAGGTCTCCTAGAACAAATCTGTGAAGGAATATTGACATCTGGACATTTATGGCATATCAATAGGATATGTCAAAAATATGTGGGCCCCACTTCTGGGCCCTCTTCTAACAAAAGAACAGTGTCCCACTGTTAATGGTGGGCAGGCCACACATGTATGGCTTTATCCAGTCATTGCTATGCGACTGTGCTCTGCTACTTTTGGAAGTCATAGCATTGAATGAAATGGACACCATGCACCATTCACTGCCATCGGACTTCCAAAAATAGCCAAGCCAGGGAATAGAGAAAAGTGTGCATAGTGATGTGCTCTCCATTCATGGTGGGACCCTGTTCTTGAGATTTGAGCTGGACCCCCACCTATCAGACATTTATGGCATATCCTCGCTGCATCTGAAAATGTCTAAACTCGTAAATTTTTTACAGATGAGCAAAAAAAAAAAATTGTTGATTTGCCTTTTTTTTGTCAACTTTCACCTCCCTAAAATTTTTATGTACCCCACAATTTTACCAATAAAAAGTGCAGCAACTATCAATATGTGATGCATTTCCCAGTTGGCAATACTCCTTTAAATCATGGCGCTAAAATACTGCATATAGCTGGTTTCAGGAAAAAAACAGGATCCTGAATGACTGATCAGAAGAACGGAAAATGTAACGGTGATGTGAAACCAGCCTAAATTGCCTGTTTTACAGTTTTGTAACTGACTAACAGATTTGCTAGTCCCACAAGAGATTACTATACTCCAATATTGTATTAGCCTGAGCCTTAAAATGTAGCTCCTTCTGCAGTTGCAAGTCCCAGAATTATCAGGCCATTTTCCCATTTCCAGGATAGGACTCATTTTGATTGCTGAGAATTCTGGACTGTTGGTTGTAACATGCGATACATGCGACAGATACTCTGCCTATTTGCTGCCACAGATTTCCATGTAGCCAATTGGCATTATTTTTATAATACCAGCAATATGCATGAGATTTGAAGCACACAATAAAAAAAAATCTGTTGCAGAAATTGACATGTCCATGATAATGTCCATCATCTCCACACGTAGCTCATTGTTTTGTGCTGTGTTTTGCATCCCATGTGCACAAACCCTAATGGAGTATTAATGTTCTTCACCCATCAAGCAAGGTATTGTAGCATTAAAGGGGTTGTTTGAGAATAAGAAGTTTTTACTTAATGCTAGCATCTTGTCTCAGAAGATTCCTACTTACTTGCTCTCTCTGACATCCGATTGGCCACTTCGTAGGAAAATCACAAGATTTTGATCAGTTGCTGTGGCAGCCTTTGACATTGTGAAGGCTACCAGGCCTGTCATAGCAAGCTTCCTATGGCAGGACTTCATAGGGGCCTGTGGGGATCCCATAGAGTGATATAGTGTACTATTGCAGTCTAGGGTATAAGTGATCAAAGGATTGCATGTAAAGTAAGAAAAAAAAATGTTTTTATAGATGACTCCCCACCCCAAAAAATATATAAATAATAAACATACGGTAAATAAACAAAAAATTATTAGTATTGCTGCGTCAGAAAATGTCTGAATGTTTAAAATGCATAGTATTTATTTTGCATGGTGAATGCCATAATTAAAATAAAAAACATAAAAGTGTCTCATTTGCCATTTTGAAATCACCTGGCACCACCTAAAATATTAAATATTGAATAAAAAGTTAGCAAAAAGTTGTATGTACCCCAAAATGGTGCCAAATAACTACAGATTGACCCTCACACAGTTCTGTAGACAGAAAAAAAAAAAATGGATGTCAGAATATGAAGATTCAAATACATTTTTTGATGGTTTCCCTGCATATTATTTGTTTAAATTACTGCAAATTTCGGACTCCTCCTTAACTAAAAAATACTCCTTAAAAAAGCTGGGAGTATTTGACTCTGCCCAAAAAAAAAAAAAAAAAGGAAGATATCATTTGTTACCTTTTTTCCATTTTGGGGATGGGGGGGGGGGGGGCAAAGAAACAAACAAGTTCCACTATTGTTTTTGGTATCGTTTTCACTGTTTACTGTATGGTAAAACAAACAAGTTACAGGGTATTACTATTTCAGCGCTGCTAAATATGTATTTGTTTCAAGGTGAACTATTTAAAAAAAACTTTTAAAACAATTTCTGAAGAGGGAGCTTAAAAAATGTACTAAACATGAATATTTTCTTCTACCTAAGGGACATGAAGCAGTGATTCTTTAATTGCTTCTTTAATTGTTTGAAATATACAGGGGGTCATTTATCAAACTGTGTATAGAACTGGCTTATATGCCCATAGCTACCAATCAGATTCCACCTGTCATTTTCCAGAGGAGCTGTCAAAAATGAAAGGTGGAATCTGATTGGTTGCAATGGGTAATAGGGATGTGCGAACTTCCGTTTTTGAAGTTCGGGTTTTACAGAGAATTATGTTATTGATTCCGTTACGACGGACCATAACGCAATTCAAGAAAGGAATGCATAATGGAAACCGGATGGATCCGTTAAGCTGGCCATAGACTTCTTTTATGACAGAATGCATTCCATCCTTGAATTGCGTTATGGTCCGTGGTAACAGAATCCATAACGCAATTCAGCGCGAACCCAAATTCGAACTTGTTCACTCATCCCTAATGGGCAACTAAGCCAGTTCTACTTTACACCAGTTTGATAAATGACCCCAAGCATATTAGATTTGAGCATATTAGACTGATCTAATAGCGTTATATGTGCCACCCAGAACTTAAAAACTGTACCTTTGTTGTATCTAATGGAGTTTTCTTTCAGCCAAAAATGAACTTTTAAGATTCTATAAATGCGCCCTCTCAAGTGCCCATTGCGGTGTCTCAATCGTCTGAGCCCCAGGCAGCACCTCCTCAACGGCTCATAACCCCGCCCTCCGTGTGCCTCTGCCCGCCCGTTTACTCTCCTCCTCTCTCCTTTTCCACTGCGCTACGAATTTGACCACGCAGCCGCAGTGGAAAAGGAGAGAGGAGGAGAGTAAACAAGCGGGCAGAGGCACACGGAGGGCGGGGTTATGAGCCGTTGAGGAGGTGCTGCCTGGGGCTCGGACGATTGAGACGCCGCCCTGAGCACTTGAGAGGGCGCATTTACAGAATCTTAAAAGTTAATTTATGGCTGAAAGAAAACTCCATTAGATACAACAAAGGTACCGTTTTTAAGTTTTGGTTGGCACATGTAACGCTATTTGATTAGTCTAATATGCTCAAATGTGGTGACAGACTCCCTTTAATGGCCTAACAGGCAAATCTAGAGGCCTTTCTTAGGTCCCTGGATACCATAGTTGTAACAGTGGCTGCTGTTCCCCTGCTTACCGCCATGGTCGCGGGCGCCGTGTTCAGCAGGGATCTGCTGCCAGTGCTTCCCATTCACCGCTGCAGTCCTGTGCTCTGTCTGTGTAGGTACTGTTGTTCTGGGATCCGCTACACAGTTTCCTCTCAGCCCTGGCCACAGCATGCTTGCTGCTTGTTCCCTGCAGCACTTCCTTAAGGGCCGGCGCGTGTCACTTCCTGTGCTTTATGGGTTAGGTCATGTGACCTCGCTGACCAATCTTAGCCCTCCTGCACATATATAAGTGGCTCAGCCCCCTTCCCAGATGCCTCAGTGTCAAGGTCCTTGTGTCCTGCTAAGGTTCCTGATATCTGCTTGTGTTTCTGTGTTTCTGACTCGTACTTGTATTCCTGGACTCTGCTACCTGTTTGATCCCTGCCTGCTTGCCTTGACTCTCCTGTTGTCGACTCCGATTGCCTGACCTGTACCTGTGTCGCCTGCCCTTATCTATTGCCTGTTTGACTTCGCCTGTGCCTCATCCTTTGGTCCTGCACTGTTGCTCCTGGTTATGACTCAGCCTGCTGACAATGCCTCTAGTACCTTGCTCAGGTACATTCTGGTCCACCTGGACCATCTGCCTCGTGTGCCATTTCTCCTCAAGAGGTCGCGACTTGGTGTTCCCCTCGGGAAAGTATCCCCACCATCAGAAGTACTGTGAAGATCGAGGTGTTCACTTACACAGCAGCCTTAGAGGAGGTAGGACACATGGCACAGTGGGTTCACACCTGCTGGTTTGTGACAATAGTAAAGCATTGGTCCCCTGCATTCACATTGTAGGGAGGACATTGGAGAAACAGAGAGAGCTCCCCCCCTTATCAAATTCCTTAGATGTTGCAGTTGATACTAAATGTTGCAATGTTGCCTTAGCTGTTATCTCCCTCCATATAAAGGGAGAACATTAGATAAAAATCTCTTAAATGGCTACCATAAAAAGATGATACAGGTATAGCATGATTCTGTTTCTAAATACTGTACCCTGAACTCTGTGTTAGAGATAAAGATGCTTATGGAAGACAAGTTCCAGTAACCAATCTTGAAAAGAATCTCCAAGGCAAGTTTCTTTTGCAAAATGTGAGAAATGTATTTATAACCCAGGCTGATGTTAGTTACTATACATGGGGTCAGTATGACTACACGATTGGTACCTGATGTTTCAGTCCACATGGATCTTCTTCAGTGGTATTATGCAGATCAATGGAGAGAGGATATGTGCTGGTGCCCGTGTGCACGTTTTTCTTCTAATTACTGCCTTTGTAGGCAAAGCCCCAGAAATGCAAGATCTAAATTGTCCATACTAATTCCTTACCCTTGGTAAGTGGCATCTTTAATATGAAATGAAGCCATTGACATGTACTGTGTCTTAATATTGGAAATGGAAAGTATATCATCTTACTCCCTCATTGTTATGCAATGCAGCAATAATGATACGGCTCCTTTTGCTAGATATGGACTTATCTCTTTTTTTTTTTTTGTTAAATTAAGAATGGGATGACGAGAGACCTATGCTCACTTCATAACTGGCTTCATTTTTCACTTAAATGATATTTTCAATTAATGTGCATTCTTTGCCAATATCTTTATTACTAGAATGATGGATGATGCTTTTGAAATGCACAGTGAAAAAAGCCTATATGTTTGACTTAATCATTTTATAATATTATTTAGCGTGCATTTTATACAATAAATAATGATATATTACAACAAAGGTGAGTTTTATTTTACCCTACGCTAATGGTGAGTCTGAGCATTAAGGGTAATTATTGCAATTGAGTCTAGCAGAGAGTTGTGCTGTGCATTACAATTCTAGTCACATATAGGCCTATGAAGACATGACAGAGTTAAGCAGTATTTCAGATATGCCAAAGGTGGGATGTAGTTAGTAATTGAAGTTTGTATGTCAAGTTGTAAGAGGCTTAAAATATTTAATATTCTAACCTGAAGGACTGAACGTATTTGGGGCAAGAAGATTATCAGTTGCTAAAAAAATGAATTCATTCTTCCAGATTGTTCAAGTCGTATTTCTTAAATTCTAGATTTGTTAAAGAGTAGTTTATCTACAGTGTGTGCCTTTTGGTACAGTGGAATAGTGGTAAATAAAACATTACGTATGAGGGCTTGTTTTTTGTGAGACAATTGTACTTTTGAATGACACCAATTACAGTTGCAAACAATATAGTGGGAAGCGGGAACAAGATTTCAACTGGGGTGGAATTATAAAAAAAAAACACAATTCCACCACAGTTTTATGGGGAGGGTTTTATAGCATTTCCTAAAAGATAAAACTGACCTGTTACTTTAATTCTCCGAGTCACAACAATTACAGCGATACAACATTAGTATAGTTTTTCTAGCATTTTAATACTGAAAAAAATAAAAACTTTGGAAAGAAACACATTTTTCATTGCATCGCTATATTAAGACCCCCATGCATTATATTTTTTTTATATAACTATGGATCTGTGTGAGGGCTCATTTTTGACAGGAAGATCTGTAGTTTTTATTGATATCATTTTGTACTGTGTACATTTTTTTAATCACACTTTATAAAAAAAAATTGACGGAAGTAAACTATTGTTGAGCAAATCAAAGTTAACAAAGTGGACTTTGATCTAAATTTCTGGAAAATTTTTATTAGTCACGAAGCCAAATTCCCTTGCGCTTCGTGGGAACAAATCAATTTTTCTTGAAATGGCCGTCACGGCCATCTTGATTAAGGAAAACACGATGGTCGCGACGGCCTCTCCGTGAGCAAATGGATGAGGTGAGTATGTATTTTTTTGTTTTTAATGCCTGATTAACCCCTAAAAGGCCTCATTGTGACTGTCAGATCTTGCAATCAGCGTGCGTTGAACGTGGCATCCAAGGGGTTCAAATCATGGGAGGCGGCACAATCGTAATTCGTAACTAATTGAATAAATAAATATTTTTAGATTTTGATAGTATGGGCGTTTTTGTATATGGTGATGTATATTTTTTTAAATTGTTTATGTATTTTTATTTTTGGGGAAAGAGGGTGATTTGAATTTTTAAATATATATATATATATATATATATATATTTTATATTTGAAAGATTGTTTTTTCTTTTTTTTACACTTTTTATTAGGGAACTTAAACAAACAATTATTATATTGCTTCTCTCATAGACTCCAGTGCATTAATGAATTTCACTCTGTTCTAGGGTTGTTGCGGGTATCGAAATTTCGATACCCAATCTTTACTTTTGTCCCGGTATCGATACGATACTGGGATTTCCATTTTTTCGATACTGGGCTTCACAGTCTAGTATCACAGAACATGAGCGTGATTATGTTCCCTCAGCAGCACAGGGGATAAGATAGCAGTCTCTCCCTCCCCCCTGTGCCGCTGCCACCAATGATGAGAGAGGGGCGGGCGCACTGCACCACCAATGACAGGAGGACCTTTCATGGGTCTGGACTTTGTTAAGTAGCAGGCTACATAGAGCGGCGCCAGGGATCTCCCTGCACTTACTATTATTCCTTGGTGCTGCCCCATTCGCCCGCTGTGGCCCAGTTACCGTCTCCTGCTCCGTATGCTAATTACTACTATCGGAGCAATGGGGGGGACATCAGCTTCTCTCCAGGGCGTTCCTTCTCCCTGTCTGTAGTGCTGTCCAATCACAGCGCAGAATGTAGCCTGCTACTTAACAAAGTCTGGACCCATGAAAGGTCGTCTTTAGCTTTTAATACAGGAGGCAGGTGCTGGCAGCAGAATCACATAGCCGGCACCCTGCCTCTGACAGGGAGCTGCGATTATCATCAGCAGTTAACCCCTCAGGTGCGGCACCAGAGGGGTTAACTGCCACTGATCTGCTGCCGGCACCCTCCTCCTGTATTAAACATTATTTATCATTGGTGGCGCAGTGCGCCTTCCTCTCAGTATTAATATCATTGGTGTCGCAGTGTGCCCGCCCCCCTCAATCCCCCCAGTATTAACATCATTGGCGGCGCAGTGTGCCCGCCCCCTCAATCCACCCAGTATTGAGCGCAGGTCCCCTCCCCTCCTCCTCATTGGTGGCAGTTGCAGATTCTGATCGGAGCCCCAGCAGGGTAATCCTGGGGCTCATATCGGTTACCATGGCAGCCAGGACGCTACTGAAGCCCTGGCTGCCGTGGTAAGCTCCCTGCTGCTGTGTGTACTATGCACAGGGCAGCAGGGAGAGTGTGAAGTCCTAGTCCCCCTAATAAAGCTCTATCAGGGTGAATAGGACAAGGGATTAAAAGATCCCAGGTTCTAGCCCCTAAGGGGGAAATAGTTATTAAATAAAAAAAGTTTTAAAAAAACACCAAAATATTAAGTATGAATCACCCCCTTTCCCAATTTTACATATAAAATATATAAACAATAAATAAACATATCACATATCGCCACATCTGCAAATTCCAAGCTATTAAAATATCAAAAAAATCTATGCAGTGAATGCCGGAACAGAAAAAAAATTTAAAAAATGCGCAATTCGCTATTTTTTAAAATGCGGAATGGACGTGGCTTTTTTGGTGTTTTATTTTTTTTCGCGTGGTATCGAATGGTATCGAGTATCGCAATACTTATGGTATCAAAATCAAATCAAAAATTTGATATCGCAACAACTTTACTCTGTTCCTATTGAGGAAAATCAGAAGGTGCGGGAACCGCGCTCTAAATATGCAGTAAATGTCAGTATTTGAACTTCTATAAATACGGTGAATAATGAAGACTCATCCAAAAACCATAGGTAAAAGTCGCTGAACCCTATGGTTCATGCGGAGATGATAAAGTTCTCCTACCACTGGTCCATAGATAATGCAATGAGTCTCAAATAGCTGTGACCAAGTTCCGAACCCAAGTATGGGAGGCAGATACGTAGTGATCTGAAACACCTCGTGCTGGTCCACAGATCTCGTGCTGGGAGTCCAACCACTGAGTCCAAACACCGGACCTTCAAAAGGAATGAGACAAATGGTGCAATACCCTCGGTATCTTCAACGGTGAGGAATTTATTATACTCACATAAAACAAGTCACAAACTTGCACATAACAATGCCCGACCCGGGTTTCGCTGTTCGCTTCTTCAGGGGCTGCGGTCTACAAACCGCTGCAAACCGCGAGTAGAAGTAACCTTCCACCCCGGAACTGAAACGGGTTTCCGTAATCAGCAACATGTCAATCACAATGTCAATTGTCAAACATAAATGTGCGTTAGAACAAACATATAATATCACATAAAAGCACAATATCATCTGATTAAAATGAATACACATATAAATTAATTAAAAACATCTATAAATATATATAAAATTATAAAATGTCTCTAAAACTAAAATAGAATAGGTATCAAACGGATCAAGCCATACAAACTGCTTTTATGTCCCACTCGATGTTTAATCCTTGTGGCTGTAAGGTATCCATCTCAAATATCCACTGCGCTTCCTTTTTATTAATTTGTGTTGCAGGATTGCCGCCTCGCCAATATTGTTTAACCATTTCTATACCGCAAAATTTCAAACCACTGGGGTCTTTTTGATGAACTCTCTTAAAATGAGCAGAGACACTATGTGTCTCCAGACCCTTTTTTATATTTCTAATATGCTCTGAGACCCGTACTTTCAACTTCCTTAGAGTCCTACCTACAGGGAGTGCAGAATTATTAAGCAAATTAGTATTTTGACCACATCATCCTCTTTATGCATGTTGTCTTACTCCAAGCTGTATAGGCTCGAAAGCCTACTACCAATTAAGCATATTAGGTGATGTGCATCTCTGTAATGAGAAGGGGTGTGGTCTAATGACATCATCACCCTATATCAGGTGTGCATAATTATTAAGCAACTTCCTTTCCTTTGGCAAAATGGGTCAAAAGAAGGACTTGACAGGCTCAGAAAAGTCAAAAATAGTGAGATATCTTGCAGAGGGATGCAGCACTCTTAAAATTGCAAAGCTTCTGAAGCGTGATCATCGAACAATCAAGCGTTTCATTCAAAATAGTCAACAGGGTCGCAAGAAGCGTGTGGAAAAACCAAGGCGCAAAATAACTGCCCATGAACTGAGAAAAGTCAAGCGTGCAGCTGCCAAGATGCCACTTGCCACCAGTTTGGCCATATTTCAGAGCTGCAACATCACTGGAGTGCCCAAAAGCACAAGCTGTGCAATACTCAGAGACATGGCCAAGGTAAGAAAGGCTGAAAGACGACCACCACTGAACAAGACACACAAGCTGAAACGTCAAGACTGGGCCAAGAAATATCTCAAGACTGATTTTTCTAAGGTTTTATGGACTGATGAAATGAGAGTGAGTCTTGATGGGCCAGATGGATGGGCCCGTGGCTGGATTGGTAAAGGGCAGAGAGCTCCAGTCCGACTCAGACGCCAGCAAGGTGGAGGTGGAGTACTGGTTTGGGCTGGTATCATCAAAGATGAGCTTGTGGGGCCTTTTCGGGTTGAGGATAAAGTCAAGCTCAACTCCCAGTCCTACTGCCAGTTTCTGGAAGACACCTTCTTCAAGCAGTGGTACAGGAAGAAGTCTGCATCCTTCAAGAAAAACATGATTTTCATGCAGGACAATGCTCCATCACACGCGTCCAAGTACTCCACAGCGTGGCTGGCAAGAAAGGGTATAAAAGAAGAAAATCTAATGACATGGCCTCCTTGTTCACCTGATCTGAACCCCATTGAGAACCTGTGGTCCATCATCAAATGTGAGATTTACAAGGAGGGAAAACAGTACACCTCTCTGAACAGTGTCTGGGAGGCTGTGGTTGCTGCTGCACGCAATGTTGATGGTGAACAGATCAAAACACTGACAGAATCCATGGATGGCAGGCTTTTGAGTGTCCTTGCAAAGAAAGGTGGCTATATTGGTCACTGATTTGTTTTTGTTTTGTTTTTGAATGTCAGAAATGTATATTTGTGAATGTTGAGATGTTATATTGGTTTCACTGGTAAAAATAAATAATTGAAATGGGTATATATTTGTTTTTTGTTAAGTTGCCTAATAATTATGCACAGTAATAGTCACCTGCACACACAGATATCCCCCTAAAATAGCTAAAACTAAAAACAAACTAAAAACTACTTCCAAAAATATTCAGCTTTGATATTAATGAGTTTTTTGGGTTCATTGAGAACATGGTTGTTGTTCAATAATAAAATTAATCCTCAAAAATACAACTTGCCTAATAATTCTGCACTCCCTGTATATATTTACACACCAGATAACATTATTTATTTCTGTTCCTATGGAGCCCTGCCATAGAAACATAGCTATAGCAGCCTAGTATCATCCAGGAGGACGAGGCTGTCTCACACACCATCCAGCTACCCCAATGCCCACTAGGGGGAGCCATTACATGGCTGGGAGCGCATGCTCCCTGATGCCGTGGTCACATTTGGCCATGGCATCAAAGGGGTTAAATGTGTGCAGTTGACGCTATTCTTGATTACACATGGCCGCTATGGCACCATCTTTCAATACCTACCTCCTGCCATTTATTTATGTTGGTTGATCGGCAAGTGGTTAATATGTGAATTAATGTGACTACTGGCATACTCACACTTTATATTCATTTATATTTGTTTCATATAAGAGAAAATTATATTTTATTATAATGTTTGTAGGATAATACAGATTTTTCCCATTGTTTATTCTCTTTCACTTTTGACATAGTAGGATACTGTTATTCCTTCATATTATTTTATCTACGGCAATGACTTACTGTGAAGAACAAGGGTAATCTCACTAAAGTTGGTGTATATATCCGTAAAGGTTGACGGAGGACCTAAATAATAATAATGAGAATCATCTTTTTATAGCTCCCTCAACATACTTTACAGTGCTTTACAGTTGGGGAAACAACAAACAAGTACATTGAGTAATGAGTAAAATGAATAAGAACAAATGAATATCAAACAATGAGACAAACAGAACAAGAAGATTTCTTTATTGGGATGACTGTAATCTGGTAATATTGCCTGTGTCAATTTATAGAAAGGGCTTCAAAATAAATTTCCTTCAAATTTTCAATTAATCACTGTAATAACTAGAGCTATCTACAGCCATTTGATGTGTACATTGTTATATAAAAAGGTGTATAATTATGCAGTAAACAGCTGCACATACACCTTCAATACCTTCAGAAGCTTTATCTTCCAACCTCTTCCATACACATGCACACTCGATCGAGCATCAGGGGCGGACTGACAGGTCGGGCACTTTGGGCATGGTTTGAGGGCCCGGGCGGGATGGGGGCCCGCCGCAGAATAATATTATTTATTATCAGCAGCGCAGTGGAAGAGTCTCTCCCTCCTCCCTGTGCTGCTGCTGCCGCGGCCAATAAGAAGAGGGACAGGGGGAGGGGCTGTGGCCAATGAAGATAACTGAGCTGTTAATACAAATGCAGGAGGCGGGTGCCGGAATCAAATAGCGGCACCCGACCTCTATGACAGGGAGATGCACCGGAGGGGTTAACTGCCGCTGATCGCAGCTCCCTGTCATAGAGGTCGGGTGCCGCTATTTGATTCCGGCACCCGCCTCCTGCATTTTTATTAACAGCTCAGTTATCTTCATTGGTGGCACCCCCCCCCCCAGTATAATAAACATTGAGTGCGGCGCCCCCCCCCAGTATAATAAACATTGAGTGCGGCGCCCCCCCCCAGTATAATAAACATTGAGTGCGGCCCCCCCCCCAGTATAATAAACATTGAGTGCGCCCCCCAGTATAATTAATATTGGTGGCGCAGTGGGAAGTGCCAATGAGGGTTAAAATAAATAAATAAAAATTAACTCACCTCCTCCAATTGGTCGCGTAGCTGCCGGTCTCCTGTTTTCTTCAGGACCTGTGGTGACGTCACTGAGCTCCATCACATGGTCCATTACCATGGTGATGGATCATGTGATGTATCATGTGATGAGCACAGTGATGTCACCACAGGTCCTGCGTCCTGAAGAAAGTACAGAAGACCGGCTGCTACGCGATCAATTGGAGGAGGTGAGTTAATTTTTATTAATTTTTTTAACCCTCATTGGCACTGCCCACCAATGTTTATATATTTATTATACTAGGGAGGGGGGGGCGCACTGCGCACCAATGTTTATATATTTATTATACTAGGGAGGGGGGGGGGCGCACTGCCCACCAATGTTTATATGTTTATTATACTAGGGAGGGGGGGCGCACTGCCCACCAATGTTTATATGTTTATTATACTGGGGTGTTGGGGGGGGCGCACTGCGCCACCAATGTTTATATGTTTATTATACTAGGGAGGGGGGGCGCACTGCGCCACCAATGTTTATTATGTTGGGGGGGACGCACTGCGCCACCAATGTTTATTATGTTGGGGGGGACGCACTGCGCCACCAATGTTTATTATACTGGGGTGTTGGGGGGGGCGAACTGCGCCACCAATGTTTATATGTTTATTATACTAGGGAGGGGGGGCGCACTGCGCCACCAATGTGTATTATGTTGGGGGGGCGCACTGCGCCACCAATGTTTATATGTTTATTATACTAGGGAGGGGGGGCGCACTGCGCCACCAATGTGTATTATGTTGGGGGGGCGCACTGCGCCACCAATGTTTATATGTTTATTATACTAGGGAGCGGGGGCGCACTGCGCCACCAATGTGTATTATGTTGGGGGGGCGCACTGCGCCACCAATGTTTATATGTTTATTATACTAGGGAGGGGGGGCGCACTGCGCCACCAATGTTTATTATATTGACCTTCTACTACGCATTCTGCATTAAAGAATGCTATTATTTTCCCTTATAACCATGTTGTTATAAGGGAAAGTAATACAGTGAATAGACTTTCATCCTAGCAACCATGCGTGAAAATCGCACGGTTCAACCGGAAGGATGGATCCGGCATTCAGGCAAATCTTCAGTTTTTTTCGCCAGAGATAAAACCGTAGCATGCTGCGGTTTTATCTTTTGCCTGATCAGTCAAAAAGACTGACCTGAAGACATCTTTTCCGGTATAGAGCCCCTGTGACGGAACTCTATGCCGGAAATGAAAAACGCTAGTGTGAAAGTACCCTAAAATATTAAGTTTAAATCCCCCCCTTTCCCAATTTTACATATAAAATATATAAACAATAAATAAACATATTACATAGCGCTGCGTCCGAAAAGTCCAAACTATTAAATTATTAAAAAATATCTCCTATGCGGTGAGCATTCGCCATTTTTAGTCACCTTGTCACCCCAAAAAATAGGATAGGACTGTTCTATTATGGGCCGAATGTTTCATAAAATGCGAAATGCACGCGGCTTTTTTTGGTGTTTTTTTTTTGCACGGTATTGAGTATCGCAATACTTTTTTATGGTGACGAAAGCGAATCAAAACTTTGGTATCGAAACAACCCTACGCCAATCTGATCGGCGTAGCGTTGTCACGATACCAAAATTTTGATTCAGTTTTGATTTGGCGACTAAAAATGTAATTTGGCTCCTAAATTTTTCAGTTCAGGAGCCAATGGCTACTAGGTATTTTTTTTAGTCTGGAGCACTGCGCCCAGCACCCCGATTCCAAATGTTATGCTGGCCTGGTAATGGCAGCGGGGCCGGTGCAGTCACTGTATTCTATTACACCGGGCCCCGCTCACTGTAATACTAATATTCATATGTGAACAACTTGAAATCCTCTGCGATCCTGTCCCTCTCAGCTCTCTGTACTCACAAACTCAGTAGCAGGCCGGGCGGCAGCGCATCTCACTGATGTCACGCGCCTGCTCCTCCCACTTTATGAATGAAGCAGGAGGAGCAGGCGCGTGACGTCAGTGAGTTGCGCTGCCGCCCGGCCTGCTACTGAGTTTGTGAATACAGAGAGCTCAGAGGGACAGGATCGCAGAGGATTTCAAGTTGTTCACATATGAATATTAGTATTACAGTGAGCGGGGCCCGGTGTAATAGAATACAGTGACTGCACCGGGCCCCGCTGCCATTACAACACCAGATGCCGGCCCCCAGACCCTGTATTGGGGATCATTCACTCACAGGGACACTGTTATGGGGGGATCTGTGGATGACACATATATAGCATAAGGTGCTATATATGTGTCACCCACAGATCCCCCCCCACAACAGTGCCACCCACAGAGCCCCCACAACAGTGCCACCCACAGAGCCCCCACAACAGTGCCATCCACAGAGCCCCCACAACAGTGCCACCCACAGAGCCCCCACAACAGTGCCACCCACAACAGTGCCACCCACAGAGCCCCCACAACAGTGCCACCCACAGAGCCCCCACAACAGTGCCACCCACAGAGCCCCCATAACAGTGCCATCCACAGAGCCCCCATAACAGTGCCATCCACAGAGCCCCCATAACACCTTTTGGTTCAAAATATTTTTTAATTTGGCTATTCCCCACCCCTCTTGTAATTGTTCCGCTACTTGTGGGCTGCGCGGGAATGAGTTCAGTCACTTCGGTGCGCAATCCCGTCCTGCAGCGCGTGATCCCGCAAGACCTGCCGCTGTAGGTCACGGGTCTCGTGGGATCACGCGCTGCAGGATGGGATTGCGCCCTGAAGTGACTGACATTGAATCAATGCTTTCCTATGGGGAAAAATCTGACCCTGCAGGTCATCATGCAGAGTGTGAGGACGTCCAGCGTCAGATACCAGACCAAAGGTCTGTTTTACTCCAGGAAGCCCTCAGGTGGCTGCCAGCTACTAGAGGCTGACTTATTGCTGGGACGTAAACAATGCAGCTTCTCTAGAACATTGCAGCTCGATTTGCAAAAGGGACACTGTACCCAGACCACGTCAATGAGCTGAAGTGGTCTGGGTGCCTTTTGTGTCGCTTTAACTTTGAAATCTTATTAAAGATTGTGTAGGGTGTGGCTGGAGGCGGGGCATGGAGGCGGGACAAGGGTGGGGCTTGCAGCAGAACATGGGTGGGGCCTGTAAGGGGGCCCTTGATTTATTTTGCCCGGGGGCCCTGAGGGTTCTCAGTCCGCCCCTGTCGAGCATATATGTATTTTCAATGGAAAGAGCAGAAAGCTGCTGCCAGACACTCTTGGCAGTGGCTCACTTCCCTGGAGAACAAAAAGATTGGTTGTTGAATTTCAATATGTCCTATCCTTCTCACCCCATCATTTGTCAGAAGACACTTGAGAACTCCCCTGGCACATTAGATTGTTGGCCAGTCCTGCCAAAAACAATTGTTTTGGCTGACCATACTCTAATGTCCTTAAAAGGGTTGTCTAGTCATTAATATTAATAACCTATCATCAGGATAGGTGATCAATATCTGATTGGCGGGGGTCTGACTCCCGATGAACTGTTGGAAGAGTAGGCGGCGCTCTATGCAAATGCTTTTTCTTTATTACACTGCACTTCGTCGTGCAGTGTAATACAAGTACCCGCTCCATTCAAGTAAATGGAGGGAGTGCTTGTAATTATACTCCGCTGCTGCTCCGCTGAAGACGAAGCATAGTGTAAAGACCAGGAAGCAGCACTCGCGTGGAGCGCCACCTCCTCATCAAACAGCTGGGTGTCAGACCCCCTCTGATCTGATATGGATGACCTATCCTGAAGATAGGTCATCAATATTAATGGCTGGACAACCCCTTTAAGGACCCGTTTAGATAAATCATATACCTACAGTTAAGCTATGAATAGGTATTAGACTAGTAATGGTGGGACTTTACTCCACAAAAAGACCTGGGCTATATTTTTAAAACACAACTTTTAATATATTTGGTTAAAATGCATGTGCACATAATTCAAACATAAAGACACAGTGAAAATGCCAAAATAGCATATACCCTGATAATGAATACACCTTCAGACATATAGTTCCAGGAAGGTAATGAATGGAACGGTCTTACCCAACCCGGATGAATAAGCTGTCTAGTACGTCTGTGCCGGGTGCTGTCCTTTAATAGCAGAGGTAGTCGAGTGCTCTTTTCAAAATTGCTTGGGCGGGTAGGATAATTTGAATTAAAGAGGACCTTTCACTAGAATAAAACATCTAAACTAACTATACAGACATGAAGAGCGGCGCCCAGGGATCTCCCTGCACTTACTGTTATCCCCGGGCGCCGCTCCGTTCTACCGGTATAGCCTCCGGTATCTCCATAGTTAGGCTCCACCCAGGGGAACCTGCCGGCGTCTCCTTCTCCCATGCTGTAGCGCTGGCCAATCGCAGCGCTCAGCTCATAGCCTGAGAGGCTTTTTTTTCTCTCAGGCTATGAGCTGAGCGCTGCGATTGGCCGACATGCCATGTTTCGTCCCGCAAGGGGACTCTTCAGGGGCAGTAAAAGTAAAGACTATATTCTCAACAAGGACAAAAGAAAACAAACAAAAAGAAAATATAAATGGAAACAGTTAAGCTGTAAAGCAATAGCACCAAAACCAGACATGTGCAAGTTAGTTTGCCAGCTGAGCACCGTCCAGTTAAGATAAAAGGACAGTAGTCCAAAGTCAGGGTAAAACAGACAGTGGTTCCATTATAATGTGGATAGGGGGAGGGTGTATCCCCACTAGACCACAGTCTCACCGTTGGTAAGTTTGGGGAGGGGAGCGTGATCATAAGCGCCATACTCCCTTTTAAAACGACGCCTGTACGCGCCCTGAACTAAACCCCGCCTCCCCCAGCTGATTGGTGGAACGCTCGTGGAGCACATGCCAGAGAGCACACGCTTC
This sequence comes from Bufo bufo, assembly GCF_905171765.1. Lineage (NCBI taxonomy): Eukaryota > Metazoa > Chordata > Amphibia > Anura > Bufonidae > Bufo > Bufo bufo. The sequence continues at coordinate 508,186,174 of NC_053389.1, read as the reverse complement.
ACCAAGGGGAAGGAAGGAGGAGACACGTGGGCAATGTGGGCAGGTGCATACGGCAAATAGCGGAAGCAGGGCGTCGCGTGGTAACCAAGGACGCCCAGGCAGAGCGGAAGTCGGGCGTCGCGTGGCAACCAAGGATGCCCTGGCCCGCTCCTACTGGCTACCGATGAATAGTAGCACAAGTAGAAAAAAAGGCTAAATAGCCATTACATTTAAGATTTAGGCAGGATAAAAAGGGAAAATAATCTGATCAATTAGCGAATGTTAGAAATGGAAGCAAAGGGAATTATGTAAGTAATGAAAATGATAATATTAAAGAATTATTGCATATGCCAATACCAATAGTTCTACCTACATTAACATATTAGAACCACCAAATATAGCAATCCAAGGGGACTGCAATATGTGTGGAAATGTATAACAAAACACCAATTCAAAAGCGCACATATGATATTACACAAAAATGTAATGACAAAACCATCATCATATGAAAAATAAGTGCAAAAGGTAGCATAAGAGAGCAATACAGACCAGAGGCCAGGAAGGAACAAACCAACCCCGACACGCATTTTGCCTTGCTTCACTCCTGGCCTCTGGTCTGTATTGCTCTCTTATGCTACTTTTTGCACTTATTTTTCAATTGATGATGGTTTTGTCCTTACCAGGGTATGCGGGATAGTATTCCAACCTATCAGGTTAATTCCTGTTGGGATTTCTCTCTGCAAGGTTTATTAGCTACTGGTATGGTTACTTATGGGACTGGTGCAATATTATTTGTAGCTAGATGGGTACATAGGTGTACTTTTAAAGATTTTAGTGATGTGTGTATAATAATTATTACTGGCACAGCATACCCTATGTAGATGTGACAATGCGGCCTTGAATGACCAGGGTGAACTAATACTGTCATAGTACCTTCATGTATTGCTGTTATTTATTTTATTTTGTGATATTTTGTTTGTTGTAGGACTGTTCTACTAATACATTTTTGTGTAATATTATTTGTGCTCTTTTGAATCGATACATTGACATAGGCAATAGTGACATATGCTATTTTATTGATCACACTCCCGCAATTTATCTATTAAATTAAACAGCAATAGTTAAGTTTGGCCATTAGGGTATGTTGTTTTCAGATAAAAAATCCATCTGGCTTCACGCTGTAGGATTTTTTTGTTCCAGTAACCTCTTCTGCCTAAAGGTTTAATCATGTCAATCCCCATAAATTTGAGACAATCAGCCCTCCCTTCATGTTCATGTCTGACATGGCGTGACACAGAAGTATCTCTCTGGTTGGAGATGTCACCAATATGCTCTCCCACCCTCTGGCGTAATTCCCTTGTGGTCTTCCCAATATATTCTTTGCCGCAAATACAGGTTATCGTGTAGATCACCCCTCTGGACTTACAATTAATCATACCGATGTTTTAGAGTTAACACTCATGCTTTCTGAGATTTCTGAGATGTGTTATCTAAACTAAGCAAACACCTTCATTTGCTTTTCAATGGCTTTTGTTTCAAGATAACACGATGATTTAAGAAATTTGAGTTAAGAGTTTGAGTGCTAACCCTGCTACATCTGCTTGTCTGATCTCATATGTTTTGTTGGTAATGTTACTTTTAAACGTCTTGCCACACATCATGTATCTGCAGGAAACACATCCTCCACACCTAAAGCAACCAGTGATAGGCCTATCAAGCCATGTTTTAGAAATGGGCGTTGTTGAAAAGTGGTTTTTTACCACCCTATCACGAATACTGGTACCTCTTCTATAGGTAATACTCGGATAGTCTCTGATAATCTTACAGAGATCCGAACCCATACGCAGGATGTGCCAATATTTTGAGGCGATGTCTCTCACACGGGGGCAGCCACATCAAAAGTATATATGAGGTGTCCCCTTTATCAGCACCCCCTGCGGATGTAGTTTCCTTCTTAGATGAAAGAAACGATAAACGATCTCGTGAAAGTGCTGATTGAAAAGCTGGTTTATGTGTACTCATCGGATAGCCACCGTCCAGGAAACGATCCCGCAAATCTGCGGCTTGTTTTAAAAAGTCAGAGTGTTGGGAACAATTTCTCCTAATCCGGAGGTATTGGCCACGTGGAATCCCTCTTTTTACTGGAAACGGTTGGCTACTCTCCCACCATAAGAGGGAGTTCGTGGAGGTGGATTTTCTGAAAATGGACGTGTCTAGAGTACCATCTGAGTTTTTCATTCTACAGATGTCAAGAAAGGGCAGTTTAGTCTCATGACACTCTGATGTGAAACAAAGGCCAATGTTATTGTTATTAAAGGGACACTGTCACGTGGATTTCACTTACTGAGCTATTAACATCACCACATCAGTCTCTAAGATTTAAATTAAAATATACTAGTATTACTGCCCTGTGTCTTGCAATTTGTCTATAAAATCGCTTTTATTAATATGCTAATTACCTCAATAAGGAGCCCAAGGGTCTGTCCCTCCGGCCGTTGGAGCCCAGCCGCACTCATTATCTTGGAGCCCATTTTTTTCACTGCTCATCCCCGACTTAATGTGTTTGTTGCGCCTGAAATCTTGCGCATGCGCCGTGTATACTCATGTCAGCGCCCGCGCGGTGTCCTTGCATTGGCCTCACAGAAAGAAGTGCGCATGCGCCAGCTTCGCTCGACACGGAAATGCGCGAGACACAAACACATTACGTCGGCGATGAGGAGTGAATAAATTAACAAAGGGGCGGTGCTGGGCTCCAAGATAATGGACGTGGCTGGGCTCCAACGGCCGGAGGGACATCTCCTTGGGCTCCTTATTGAGGTAATTAGCATTTTAATAAAAGCGATTTTATAGACAAATTACAAGACACAGGGCAGTAGTGATGTTAATAGCTCAGTAAGTGAAATCCAGGTGACAGTGTCCCTTTAAGTTCATTAGCCAAATTAGTGAATGTTGTCATATCACCTTTCCAGGTGACAAAAACGTCATCTATGAAACGCTCCCACATGTGAATCTTCTCTGTCTCCACCATTGGCACATCTCCAAAAATGTAGTTAGCCTCTCACCAGCCCAGGAACAAATTTGCATACGATGGGGCACATGAACTCCCCATCGTGGTGCCCCTGAGTTGGTGAGAGGTTAAGAAATGATAAGCTCAGAGTCCTGTCTACAAATGCTCGCAGTTTAGGTAAAAAAATCAATGAACTTGGGTCAATAATGGCATCTGAGAATGTAGATTTAGTGGCTGTTACGGAGACATGGTTTAATGAAAGAAATGACTGGGACATAACCATACCAGGGTACTCTTTATACAGAAGAGACAGAGAAGGCAAGAAAGGAGGAGGAGTGGCCCTGTATGTGAAAGATAGCATTAAATCTAACCTAATACAAGTTGGTGAGGCCAACATAGAGTCAGTTTGGGTTACGTTGCAGTTTGCTAACCATGCAGTAACTCGTGTAGGTGTGATATATAGACCACCTGGTCAAGTTAAAGAACTAGATGATCTACTAGTTGAAGAAATAGCTAAAATGACAATGAAAGGAGAAGTTATCATTATGGGAGATTTCAATCTTCCAGATATAAACTGGAAAACCAAAATAGCAAGTTCTACCAGGAGTACAGATATTCTAAATTCCCTACTGGGGTTATCTCTACAACAAGTGGTTGAGGAGCCAACCCGGAGGGAGGCCATTTTGGATTTGGTATTCACAAACGGGGATTCGGTATATGATGTCATTGTAGGCGAAACCTTGGGATCTAGTGATCACCAGTCAGTGTGGTTTAATATAAGAACTGTGAAAGAGTCCCACCACACAAAAACAAAAGTTTTAGATTTTAGAAAAACAGACTTTTCAAAAATGAAATTAGTCATAAATGAGTCCTTATCAGACTGGAACGGGTTACATGGAGTCCAGGAGAAATGGGACTACTTAAAAGGTGCATTATTGAAGGCAACAGAAAATTGCATTAGACTTGTCAGTAAAAGCAAAAAAAGGAGGAGACCAATGTGGTACTCAGCAGAAGTGGCCCAAATCATTAAAAATAAAAAGCTAGCATTTTGTAATTATAAAAAAACCCAGAGCAATGAAGATAAGGAAATCTACAAGATTAGGCAGAGAGAGGCCAAGCAAGTTATAAGAACTTCTAAAGCGCAGGCAGAAGAAAAACTAGCTCAGTCTATGAAAAAAGGGGATAAGACATTCTTCAGATATATAAATGAAAAAAGGAAATTAAAACAAGGAATAACTAAATTAAAAACAAAGGACGGAAGGTATGTAGAAGAGAATAAAGGGCTAGCCGACTGCCTTAATGAATACTTCTGTTCAGTTTTTACAAAAGAAAAAGGAGAAGGACCTCCACTAGAAAGAATGACTATTAAATCGTTTGATGCATGTATCTTTACAGAGGAAGATGTTCTAAGTTTGCTGTCTAAGGTGAAGACAGATAAGTCACAGGGGCCTGATGAGATACACCCAAAATTATTAAAAGAGCTTAGTGGTGAGCTGGCAAAACTGTTAACAGATTTATTTAACCAATCATTAGTAACAGGAGTCGTCCCGGAAGATTGGAAATTGGCAAATGTCGTGCCCATTCACAAGAAAGGTAGTAGGGAGGAATCGAGCAACTATAGACCAGTGAGTCTGACATCAATAGTAGGCAAATTAATGGAAACCCTATTAAAGGATAGGATTGTTGAACATCTAAAATCCCATGGATTGCAAGATGAAAAACAACATGGGTTTACTTCAGGGAGATCATGTCAAACAAATCTTATAGATTTTTTTGACTGGGTGAATAAAATAATGATGTTGATGTTCCTGGAGGGAAACGCCAAATGGAAAAGGATTTAGGAAAACTAGAAGAATGGTCAGAACTCTGGAAACTGAAATTTAATGTGGATAAGTGCAAGATAATGCACCTGGGGCGTAAAAACCCAAGGGCAGAATATAGAATATTTGACACAGTCCTGACCTCAGTATCTGAGGAAAGGGATTTAGGAGTAATTATTTCAGAAGACTTAAAGGTGGGAAGACAATGTAATAGAGCAGCACGAAATGCCAGCAGAATGCTTGGATGTATAGGGAGAGGTATAAGCAGTAGAAATAGTGAAGTGCTTATGCCGCTGTACAGAACACTGGTGAGACCTCACTTGGAGTATTGTGCGCAGTACTGGAGGCCATATCTCCAGAAGGATATAGATACTCTAGAGAGAGTTCAGAGAAGAGCTACTAAACTAGTACATGGATTGCAGGATAAAACTTACCAGGAAAGGTTAAAGGACCTTAATATGTATAGCTTGGAAGAAAGAAGAGACAGAGGGGATATGATAGAAACTTTTAAATACATAAAGGGAATCAACTCGGTAAAGGAAGAGAGCATATTTAAAAGAAGAAAAACTACCACAAGAGGACACAGTTTTAAATTAGAGGGGCAAAGGTTTAAAAGTAATATAAGGAAGTATTACTTTACTGAGAGAGTAGTGGATGCATGGAATAGCCTTCCTGCAGAAGTGGTAGCTGCAAATACAGTGAAGGGGTTTAAGCATGCATGGGATAGGCATAAGGCCATCCTTCATATAAAATAGGGCCGGGGGCTATCCATAGTATTCAATATATTGGGCAGACTAGATGGGCCAAATGGTTCTTATCTGCCAACACATTCTATGTTTCTATGTGGTAGTACCTACCAGCAAATTGGAAGTAATTTCTGGTTAAAGAGAACTGGAGAAGCTGGAGGATGAATTTATTGTGCGCGGTAAATTAACAACCCCTTGTTGAAAGGAAGTGTGCAACTGCGCACAGACCGTGTTCATGGGGAATAGAGGAGTACAAGGCTTCTACGTCAATGCTCCCCAGGATACAGTCATCCTATAGAAGAGGCACCAGTATTTGTGATAGGGTGGTAATAAGCCACTTTTTAACACCGCCCATTACTAAAACATGGCTTGATAGGCCTATCACTTGTTGCTTTAGGTGTGGAGGATGTGTTTCCTGCAGATACCAGATGTGTGGCAAGACGTTTAAAAGTAACATTACAAACAAAACATATGAGATCAGACAAATAATTAATTGTAAGTCCAGAGGGGTGATCTACAAGATAACCTGTATTTGTGGCAAATAATATGTTGGGAAGACCACAAGGGAATTACGCCGGAGGGTGGGAGAGCATATTGGTGACATCTCCAACCAGAGAGATACTTCTGTGTCACGCCATGTCAGACATGAACATGATACCTAACTAGCCTATTCCTACTTTTATCTATGCCCCCGTTACGCCAGAAAACTAACTTTTATAATATGCTAATTAGCCTCTAGGAGCAGGGGGGGGCATTGTTCCTTCTCCTAGAGGCTCCGTTCTCCTACTTTTGTCGCCTCCCTCCAAGTCCTGATGGACAGGGCCAGGCAGCGCTCGCATTTGTCTGCCAGCCCTGTGCTCTGGTGAAATCTTTTTCCGTTCAGTATTCGGCGCAGGAGTGGTAAGGGAACTTGTAGGCTGCCAGCTTCCTCACTACGCCTGCCTTCCCCCTGCTCCTAGAGGCTAATTAGCATATTATAAAAGTTAGATTTCTGGCGTAACGGAGGCATAAATAAAAATAGGAATAGGCTAGTTAGGTTTAGCTGACATTAGCACATCCCTAATGTCATCTAGCTTAATAGGGTAAAATCCCTTTAAACTGAGGTGACTGGGAAAAAAAAATCCTACAGCGTGAAGCCAGATGGATTTTTTATCTGAAAACAACATACCCTAATGGCCTTAATTAACAACTTAAATGCTGTTTCATTTAATAGATAAATGCGGGTATTTATCCCCATATTCTGCATGTCAAGGAGTGTGATCAATAAAATAGCCCTTAACTATTGCATATGTTAATGTATGTAGAGCTAGTTGTACTGCATTATGGCCAGCAAAATGCATAATACCAATACCTTCATTGGCATATGCAATAATTCTTTAATATTATCATTTTCATTATTTGCATATTTCCCTTTGCTTCCATTTCTAACATTCGCTAATTGATCAGAATACTTTCCTTTTTTATCCTGCCTAAATCTTAAATGTAATGGCTATTTAGCCTTTTTTCTACTTGTGCTACTATTCATCGGTAGCCAGTATGAGGAGGCCAGGGCATCCTTGGTTGCCACGGGACGCCCGGCTTCCACTCTGCCTGGGCGTCCTTGGTTGCCGCGCCCTCCGCTCTTCGCCGTATGCACCTGTCCACATTGCCCACGTATCTCCTCCTTCCTTCCCCTCGGAGGAGTGCGTGCTCTCTGGCATGTGCTCCACGAGCGTTCCACCAATCAGCTGGGGGAGGCGGGGTTTAGTACAGGGTGTGTACAGGCGGCGTTTTAAAAGGGAGTATGTCGCTTATGATCGCGCTCCCCTCCCCAAACTTACCAACGGTGAGACTGTGATCTATTAGGGATACACCCTCCCCCTATCCACATTATAATAGAACCACTGTCTGTTTTACCCTGACTTTGGACTACTGTCCTTTTATCTTAACTGGACGGTGCTCAGCTGGCAAACTAACTTGCACGTGTCTGGTTTTGGTGCTATTGCTTTACACCTTAGCAGGCACTGTTTGTATTTATATTTTCTTTTTGTTTGTTTTCTTTTGTCCTTGTTGAGAATATAGTCTTTACTTTTACTGCCCCTGAAGAGTCCCATTGCGGGACGAAACATGGCATGTCGGGATATTAGTGAGGGACAGATTGAGTTTTAGGCCCCATTTAGGGACAGGTTCCTGACAGGGTCGCCCTTATCTGGGCAGGTGCTCTGTATGTTGGCAGGCAGGGACCACTAGCCCCCCTTCCCTTTCATTAGGCAGGGACTTTAATTAGGGCTATTTAGGACTTACCTTAATTCAAATTATCCTACCTTGAACCTGCCTGCACCCAAGCAATTTTGAAAAGAGCACTCGACTACCTCTGCTATCAAAGGACAGCACCCGGCACAGACGTACTAGACAGCTTATTCATCCGGTTTGGGTAAGACCGTTCCATTCATTACCTTCCTGGAGCTATATGTCTGAAGGTGTTTTCATTATCAGGGTATATGCTATTTTATTATTTTCACTGCGTCTTTATGTTTGAATTATGTGCACATGCATTTTAACCAAATTTAGTACAAGTTATGTTTTAAAAAATATAGCCTAGGTCTTTTTGTAAAGTAGTGTATAGAATTGGAGAAAGACCATCTCCCCTTATAGTGCATCCTTAAATTGGGTTTTTCAGTGGTTGTTAATGGGGGACTTACAGTAGAAACACTTGATTCATTGTTATTACACTGATCCAAGCAAAACGTCTAGTGTTCTACTTGAGTATTGGGTCTGCTACTCATCAGTGATGTACATATTTAAAACTGTTTAAAATGTATCTGCCTGTATCTGACTTTTTCTATATATTCCTTCCTGTAGTTAATATTTTCTATTTCTATGTTTTTTCCTGGTTTATACTATCACACTGTAGTTTATTGAAATTATACTCAATATTGCAACATATGAGGGTTTTGCAGATTTCGTTGGTTATTTGCACTGCAATTGACTACTTTCCCATGCCAAAAAAGCCGGCAAGCCGTCTCATTTATCATTTTCTATGCCCGTTTTAGGCGTAGAAAATGTTCTCAACCTACGTCAGCAAAGAAGCTGGTGTAGATTTGGACCGGTGGTGGATGCGCCCAAGTTATTTAGAGGCAACCTTCATCCCCATAATGTATAATAATTGTGTTGATAATTTTATAAAGATATTAAAGTACTGCATCTGTCTTCGAAAACCTAACGCTGATTTGATCTGCACAAAAAACAATATTACATTTCCTGGAATATACGAATTTTACGCCAACCTGATTGACACGTGCAGATTTGCTCCGATATCCTCAGTCAGTGCATAAAGTACAGATTTTTGTTTCAGGTGTAAGGTCAGTTTGTACAGGAGCAGCGCTGTCTTTTCTAGTGAAGGATGCTAGGGAATCAACAAGGTAAAAGAGAATATTTAAAAGAAGAAAAACTGCTACAAGAGGACAGTTTTAAATTAGAGGGGCAAAGGTTTAAAAGTAATATCAGGAAGTATTATTTTACTGAGAGAGTAGTGGATGCATGGAATAGCCTTCCTGCAGAAGTGGTAGCTGCAAATACAGTGAAGGAGTTTAAGCATGCATGGGATAGGCATAAGGCTATCCTTCATATAAGATAGGGCCGGGGGCTATCCATAGTATTCAGTATATTGGGCAGACTAGATGGGCCAAATGGTTCTTATCTGCCGACACATTCTATGTTTCTATGACAAGGTACACAGCCAGCCTGTGTGATGTAAGGCCTGCCTATTACTTTACCTTTCATTACAGTGGTTGCATTTTTAGGATAAAAGTGAGCACCTTGAAGGTCTTTCAGTTCTGTGTATTTTCATTCATGTTCGTTACCACCACTGCCCAGAATGCTTGATTTAACATCACAATTCCTTTCATGCATTTTTTGTTGTTGAGATGTTTCTTCCCTTTAGCACTGACTGTGCAGTCAGACTCCTGAGAGCCTCTTTGTCCAAATATCGTTCAAAAAAATGTAATATTTCCAGTACTGTTTGCTTTCCAATGCCTTTTCCCTCTTGGATACGCAGGAAGTGATGAGGTTTATTTGATAAAGCTTTGATGGCGTCCCGCTAGGATTTAAAAACCCATACTTTATTTTTAGCAATGTCGGAGATATTTAGAGATTTTGGAGCCAAAGTAATTCCTTACAGCGCTTGAAACGAAATAGTGCACGGACATAGTTAATATTCTGGGTATATCCAATGATGAAAATACAATTTCCTGATGCACCACACTTTTTATTTCTTTTCAGGCTCATGCTTAGTTTTTATGTTGTTTTTTGTTAGGAGAGAATTTATGTTTACAAAAGAGCTTTCATGGCACACAAGCCAGGCTCAATACAAAAAGCAAATGTTTATGACCCTCTGTTAAGACTCCAATTTGCGGCATTGTCTCTGTTTAGGCACCTGCTCCGAAAATGTCATTAGGCACCAGTTCAGACATATTTACATATTCGCATGGGATAGTGATGTTAAAATTGCCGACTATAGTCCAGTCACACCTGCTTAGTGTTAGAAGTGCTGATGAATGAGTCACATCATTGAAGGCTAAATACATCTAGCAGGCATTAACTTGCTGACAACTAGATTGAATATGGCTAATGAAAGCCGATATGCCAGACTGAAAAAACCTATAACTGAAATGATGACATTAAATAGATAAATTGTGTAGCAATTTATATTAGTAAATGATATGTTAATTTGAGCAAAAAGAAAAGATTTAAAGCTTTCCTTCTAATGTTCAGTATATATGTATGGTGCATCTTACTGTGTGAGAATGTTCACACATAACAGAAATGCCGCAGATTTTCTTCTGTCTAGAATTGCAGGTGGAAATCTACAGTGTGATAAAGCAATATGGTATTAACAAATTTCGCCCACCTGCCGCAAAAAAAAAAATATGCACATGGTGCCAATTTTAAAGGGAATGTATCATGAGCAGTAGAGTTCAGCAAAATGAGCTTTGGATGCTTAATCAAAAGTTGCTTTGTTTAAAACTTCAGAATAATACTGTACAGAGATCTGTCTCCGTACTTTATTAAAATGTATGGGCTACGATGAGCCGAAGTAAGTTATTTGTGAAGTCACACGTCACTTTGTTGAATAACTTCGGTAATTGATTTTTAAAGTGGAAAACCACTTTAAAACTTGAAACCGAACTCTGCTTCGGTTCCAACTAGTACCTCTGAATCTCCGTATAGTATTATTTCTAAGTTTTGAGCAAAGCGTCTTCGGATTAAGCATCCGAAACTCGCTTTGCTCAACTCTAATCAGCAGCATAAACTGGTGACAAAGACTTTCCTGAATTCCCTCAGTTATGTAGCTAAAATCGGTATTGAGCAGCTCAATTTTTTTTCATTCTCTGACCTGTTAAAAAGGTGCATGATGTAATCTGTAGTGAAGGTAATCTCATCAGTGACTGTATTTATGAGTTATCCCCTCCCTTCTGATTTTCAGCTGTGTCATGTGACTAACTCTCTGACCTCCAACTGACGAAGGACTGGAAGTCAGTTACTTCTCTGTTCATTCCTATCAGACTGACATTAAGGCTCCCATAGGAATACATGGAGAGATTGACTTCCTGTCCACACATATGATGCCATGTTATTTGGAAAGTCTGATTGCTGGTCACATGACATAGCTGAGGATCAAAAGGGAGGAGATAACTCACAAATACAGACACTGTAGTTACCTTCACTACAGATTACATAATGAACTTTTCTAGCAGGTCAGAAAATAAATTTTATGTGGGAAGCCCTTCTCTCTCCCCATCCATGTGCTGCTGATTGGCAGGTCATTTCTTTTAGCAGTAAGTGGCTGGGATAAGGAGAGTCGGGAGCTCATGAATATGGGGACTCCGTGGCTTGCGCTGTGTATTGAGCAGACCCCAGCACTTGACTCGTACTGGAGCTGCACAATACTGATTTTGCCAATTTATTGAGTCAGTTCAGTAAAGTGACCCAGTGATTTGACCGGGGTCCCTGTCACCAGTTAATGCTGCCCTCAGATAGGACAGCAAAAAAATAGTTTCAGATTACCTGTCAATACTTTCTGTGGATTTTCACCAAAGATTTCCCCCTTTACAATGCATAGGAAATCCACTGCAAATCCATCCCTATGTGGATGTACCCTTCTAGTAATCCTCACTTTCTCCTGTCTTACGGTAATTTAAAGGGTTTATCCCATGAAAAGTATTAATGCAATGAATTTGGTGCATGTCAGGTGAAGAATTATGGCTGTTTACACACAATAAAAATATTCATACTGTGTTCTCCGTCAATCCCATAGAAATGAACGGAGTTATCGACTGACGTGCACTACTGCTCCAATCAGAAGGGACTCAGTGGTCCCTCATTCTCATAAATATGTGTTGGGGGGGGGGGGGGTCCTGATATTTTCACCTAACTTCTAGATGTGGCCTGCGCTGGCAGAGGAGGCATGTAATAAATGACCTGCCTCCTCTAGCTCTTCGTACATCAGAATGAAATCAACGGAAGCTCAGAGCTGCTGTAGATTTCTGTCATTATTGTAAGTATTAATACAAAATAGGTTAGGAAATACAATTTAAAATACACCTCATTTATTGAAAATCAATCCCTGATAGGTAGTCAATAAAAGTCAATAAACATGCAACACCAGTTTCTGGTGAAAAAATAATGGATTAGCCGGGGTCAATGGACTCACCCTCACATGCCCTCAACTCCACCGTCGCCATGCCCCCTTTTAGTAGATGTGGCACGGGTGTCTTAAAATGCATATTGCAACTATAAAAGTCGCAAATGAATTTAAAATTCACAAATACGATGAATTTGCAATTTTACTCTGACAAGAAGAGGCGTAAGGGGAATGATAAATTCCCCCCTAAGTGTCTAAGTGCAAATAAAATGCCTCCACAGAATGCACTTCATTTACCACTTGTATCGACCACCAGACACCTAATACGGAATCCAAATATTGGAGATGTTGCTGTGAGCAGTAAATACGGTTTTGGCTGTTATGATTTTCTTGCTTTATCACTTTTAACTTTCCGTCACTCTCCTTGATGTTATAATTTCCAGTCTGTCTTTTTCTGTCTTAGTATCTTTTTACAGGTCTTGGCAGCTCTTTCCCTTTGGGTTTTCTAATTAGAGTATATTTTTCACTATGTCTGTGATAACCGATTTGTTCAGCAGATCATCTGTAATAGCTTTCAGAAATATGAATATAGCTAAGGACGTCTCGGCTGAATGTGCTTTATGATGAAAATACTGTATAATGTGCTCCACCTTAATTATCTATCTTGACATGGTTGCAAGTTGGCTGCAATTGTTTCATATAATTCATTTCAATTCTTATCTTCCCTTATTATTCTAAACTCTTGATCCCAAAAAAGATGGTATAATGTTGATAGAGAAGAGAGATTCTTAATCACTGCTCAATGACTCCAAGAAAATATTCCTAATGGAATCTAAATCAGAAATTGCACATTTTACTGACATAAATCAAGTGTTAAATGACACAAAGCTTTAAAACCCAACTTGGCAATATTGAAAAAAGGCAATCTTCAGTATTTATTTCAGAACTGCATTTCTGCACATGCAGGGAATAAAGTGAGCAAAGTGTCGCACAAAAAGGATCATTTATTTTATTGGACAGCTGCATTAAAGTTGTGTCACTTTTCAGATGGAATGCTACAGTCACAAGGGTGCATTCATAGTGCGTTTGCAGTGTATGTACGTTTGGTGTTTGCTGGAGGATCAAACAATCACTTTATTTTTTTACTATACTATTTATATTTTCTAAATATATGGTGCTGTGTATGTTTTTTAACATGGGAGCCTACGAGTGAAGTATGCATATACGAGTAGCATCCGTCGGAAGGAATACAACACAAATTCCGCTAATGTGCAGTATATTGCAAGTACAGTAGAATCCTTTATTGTTTATCAATATGTCAATTATAAAAGTTTACAATTTGTTAGTATTTTTATTAGCTTCTATGAGCGTTTGTTTAATTTCAGCGAGGGTTGTTATTGCAGCATGTGGATAAAAAATACATAGTGTGTGAATTTGTCCCTTATGGAAAGCGTGGGGCAAATTTACTAATGTGATTGCATCTAGACCATGTCGTGCAATATATAATGTACCAAGTTTAGGGGCACATTTATTAAGACTGACGTGTTAGACGCCAGTCTTAATAAAGCCCTAAGCTGGTGGTGGTTGTGACGAAGTTATGAAGAGGCGCCGGCCTTCCGAGCTGTCTTACATTTAGACTTTTTTCTATGCCTAAAATGGCCGTAGAAAATGTTACATAAGATGCCTCCCCCACAGTTTTAGACCTGGCGTGACCGTTTAGGCGTATTTTAGATCGATAAATGACCCCCTTAGTTCATAGTTTTAGACTTACTGTATATATGAAGTAAGTGTGCCAAAAAGAATGACCCACTGTGCCTAACTTACCTGTTTTGGTTATAAAAGCTCAATAACAGGGGAGTGGTTCAGTAAAAACATGGCATGAATTGTGGCGCCAAGTAAGCCAACCTAAAGTTGGTCTAAAGTTAGACAAAAATGTCTAGTCATGCACAAAATTTATCGCCCAGCGTGGTCAGCTGAGATAAATTTGATGCATGTTTAGGCTGCTAAGTTTATGCTGTCTACATTTTCTACAGGTTTAAAAAATCCGGACACAGATTTATTACCGTAGTTTTATGTTTTACTTACATTTTTTTCCTTACTTAACATTTTATTTAACATCCCACTATGGGTTCATTTCATCACTTAAATAAGGCCTGTTTCACTTTTGCAGAAAGCCGGGAACAGCCTGCCGGATCCGTGAATACCAGGCCCTACTGTGCACTGCCGAGATATTGTACTGCCCCATTCAATATAATGGGTACCGGCGGATATCCTGCCGAGGAGCGGCAGGACAGATACCGCTGCACGCAGCAGTTTTTGTCCAGCCAATTCTTGGCATATTTGCTGGGTAGCGGTCGAATCTCCACCAGTCTCCATTATAGTGAATGGGGCCAGACGGTATCTCGGTAGTGCACAGTATTCACAGATCCCGCACTAGATCTGCTTACCGCAAATGTGAAACAGGCTTAATACACTGCAGCGCTGTATTGCAGTGTATTAAACCTCAGCCTATTATACCATGCCTTTGGCAGTTTGTTATGGGCTCCCATACATTGTAGACACAGGTACTTTTGTTTAAGCGCTCTGTTGTTTATCACTGATCCTGGCAATTTCTGCTGGGTGGAGGCTGATCACAGTGCTGCAAACGGACTGATCTGGGTACTAATGACTAGAGTCCAGCACCATACAGTACATTTGCAGCGGATATCGTCAAAGGGTTACAAACCTGTATGTACGTAAAACCAGAAAATTTTGATCTCTTACAAGCTGTAATCATTTTATATTGTGATGGCATACTCTAGAACAGTGGTGGCGAACCTATGGCACGGGTGCCAGAGGCGGCACTCGGAGCCCTCTCTGTGGGCACCCACACCCTGGAAAAAGTCTTGAGTGTACCAATATGCCTTAGACCTTTCCTGCCATTGATCAGCGCAGGACGCACCATGAACAGCACAGGCAGCGCACTGAATGTAGACAGGCTATTATAGCTACTACATGATAAAGTACATGAAAGATATACTATATTGGAACGCAAAATACACTATATTGGACTGTAGGATTCAGGTTAACTTGCCACGTTGGCACTTTGCGATAAATAAGGGGGTTTTGGGGTTGCGGTTTGGGCACTCGGTCTCTAAAAGGTTCGCCATCACTGCTCTAGAATGATCGATAGGGGTCCAATCACCTCGGAATATTATTTTAGCATTAGGTCTTCCTCAAATGGGCCAGCACTGAAGTTCACTGCATGTAAATGAGTGCAGGGGATGTAGCGTTGAATCAGCACTTTGGCTCCTTCATTATGAGGATCCATAAGGGTCCCAGAGATTGGACCCCCACGGATCATAATGATGGCCTTGTGATGGTGTATTCTAGCAGTAGGCTATTACTTTACAAGATGCTGATATCTCACCTTTTCAAACTTGGTTCT
The DNA here is from genome assembly GCF_905171765.1 of Bufo bufo. Taxonomy (NCBI): domain Eukaryota; kingdom Metazoa; phylum Chordata; class Amphibia; order Anura; family Bufonidae; genus Bufo; species Bufo bufo. The sequence continues at coordinate 508,170,573 of NC_053389.1, read as the reverse complement.
GTATCAGTTCTGAGTTGATTTCCCCATTCATATACTCAACTAGTTACCTTAGGTAAAAGTTTAGTAGTTTAGCTCCATTTTGTAAGCTATAACCTAACCACGTAGTTCTGTGTCTAAGTGTGTAACTGCTGCCTGAGTCTTTGCAATGCATTGGTCTGCTAACAGGAGTCCAGAAAAATGCAGAACTTTCTATCAATAAAACATATAAATATATAAATGTGGCAAAGGATAAAATAGATGATTTACCAAGCGACTTGATCTCTCCTGTAGACGTATGGAAACTGTCATTAGCATGTGGAAGGCATGAGGAGATGAGGGCAGAGCTTCACTGGCTGTACTCACCTCCCGTGGTCTTCTTCTGGTCCTGCTGTGGTGTCCTGACTGCGCACAGTGTCAGGACGTAGTACACATAGGCATGCACTATGACCTGACGCTGTGCGCCATCAGGTCACAGTACACAACGGGAACCGTAAGATGCAATGGAGCAGTGAGTCATGGATATGCAGCGCCATCCGGAGCAAGCGAGGTAAGTTTATTTATTTATTTTATTTTTGCCTGATCTGAGGTCTGATAGGGGCTGGGGACTGCGAACTGAGGCTGAGTGGGGCTGTGGGTGCGATCTGAGGCTTATAAGGTCTGTTTGGGCGTCTGAGCTGAGTCTGATAGGAATTGGGGGGTTCTAATGGGGGCTGATCAAAGGCTGATGGGAGTGGGGGGTCCGATCTGAGTCTATTGGGGGCTGCGGGGATGATCTGAGGCTAATGTAAGCAGGCGTTTGATGGATAGTTGATGGAGGCTGGGGGGGTCTGATGGGCTGATCTGAGGCTAATGGAGGCTGGGGGGTCTGAATTGAGGCTGATGGAATTTGCGGGTCTGATTTTGGGGTCTGATGAAGAATTGGGTCCTGATTTGGGGTCTGATATTGATTGGGGGTCTGATCTGCGGTCTGATGAAGAATGGGTGTCTGATTTGGGAGTCTGCTCTGAGGTCTGATGGGAAATAATTTTTTTTTATTTTTCTCCTCCTCCAAATCCTAGGTGCGTTTTATAGTCCAACAAATATGGTATTGCAAATTGTCATTCCAGAGTAGAAAAGAAAGCCACACACTCATTGTGGTGGAGCATCGTCTCAAAATATCAGTCTGAAAGGCTTGCGTTGAACATACTTGAAATCAGCTTATTGTCCTGTCTGAATTATGATCTGTTCATGGGCTCCAGGACTCCTTCATCAAGTAACAGGTAGGGGCACCTGCTACTTGATAAAAAAAAAAATCCCTGATTTCAAGTTTGCTGAACTCAAGTCTTTCTCCTACTAGTTGTCTGCACCAAGACGATACTCCAATATGATTGTCAAATCTACAGTAGTTAAAGGCTGTCACTCTACATTCCTCTACCGCAAGGCTGACACCCTAAGGAACTATCCCAAAAAGGTGTCTAATAGTGTTGCGACTATCATTGTACAACAGTATGAAGTACTATTACTCATCTAGACATACTAATACCGTGAGCATCTTTTTTGTTTCTATACCTGCATTCATAGTGGAGACACCTTTTAACCCCTTCACGCATTGTCACGTACATATACGTGAGGGAATGCAGCTTCTTGCCGCATCCTCGCTTGCATGTACGTGATGTGATCGGGCGGGTGCAAGAGCTGCACCTGTCCGATCTGCAGCACGAGCTCGGCTGTATCCGCCAGCATTGCTGTATGCAGTGATGCTGGCGGATTAAACATTTCAATGGGGTTTACAGAGGGGAGGGGCTCCATCGGCCCCCCACACTGCGTAGACAGGGGGGTGATGGTTGCATATGGCAGTCCCGATGCCTTACATCGGGGCCTGCCAGCTGCGGAAGCCCAGGAGATCCAGCCTGAGGGCTGGGTCTCCTAGGCAACTGTCAGCGTCTTACTGTGTAAGATGCTTATAGTTCAATTCAGTACAATACAGAATGTATTGGACTAAATTGAAACAGGGATCAAACACAGAAAAGGTGAAGTCCCACAGTGGGATAAATATAAAAAGTAAAAAAAGTTTTTTTCCCCTTTTCTTTATAATAAGAACATTAAAGTTTAAAGTAAAAAGAAAGGCCCCCTCACCATAAAATAGTGTTTAAAAAAATAAAAAACAGTCATATTAGATATCACCGCGTCCGTAACAACGTGCTCTATAAAAATGTCACATAATCTACCACCTCAGGTGAATGCCGTAAAAAATTTAAAATAAAAACTGAGCAAAAAATTTTTTTTTTGTCACCTTACATCACAGAAAATGTAATTTTAAGCGATCAAAAAGTCATACGCACCTCAAAATAGTACCAATCAAATCGTCATCTCAAAATGAGACCCTACCTAAGACAATCGGCCAAAAAATAAAAAAAAGCTATGGCACTCAGAATATGGGGACACTAAAACATGATTTTTTTTGTTTCAAAAAATAATTTTATTGTGTAACTTAAATTAAAAAAAGTATACATATTAGGTATTGCTACATTCGTAACAACACAGTAAAAAAAGGGTAATGCCAAGTGATCAAAAAGTCATACGCACCCCAAAATAGTACTAATCAAACCGTCATCTCATCCCACAAAAAATGAGACCCTACCTAAGACAATTGCCCAAAAAATAAACAAGATATGGCAATCAGAATATTGAGACACTTAAACATGATTTTTTTGTTTAATAAATGCTTTTATTGTGTAAAACTTAAATAAATAAATCAAAAGTATACATATTAGGTATTGCCGTGTCCATAACAACCTGCTGTATAAAAGTATCACATGAACTAACCCCTCAGATGGACACCGTAAAAAAACTAAAATAAAAACTGTTAAAAAAGCCATTTTCTGTCACCTTACATCACAAAGTGTAATACCAAGCGATCAAAAAGTCATATGCACCCTAAAATAGTATCATTCAAACCATCATCTCATCCCGAAAAAACAAGCCCCTACATAAGACAGTCGCCCAAAAAAAACAAAGAAAAACCTATGACTTTCAGAATATGGAGACACTAAAAAAGATTTTTTCCCAAAAGTGCTTTATTTTGTAAAACTAAAACAAACAACTAAACAAAGTAGTCATATTTGGTATAGTCGCGTCCGTAACAGCATGCGCTATAAAAATAGCATATGATCTAATCTGTCAGATGAACATTGTAAAAAAACAAAAAATGTAAACGGTGCCAAAACAGCTTTTTTTGTTACCTTACCTCACAAAAAGTGTAATATAGAGCAACCAAAAATCCTATGTACCCTAAAATAATACCAACAAAACTGCCACCTCATCCCATAGTTTCCAAAATGGGGTCACTTTTTTGGAGTTTCTACTCTAGGGATGCATCAGGGGATCTTTAAATGTGACATGGCAACTTAAAATTATCCCAGTGAAATCTGCCCTCCAAAATCCATACGGCGTTCCTTTCCTTCTGCGCTCTGCCGTGTGCCCGTACAGCAGTTTACGACCACATATGGGGTGTTTCTGTAAACTACAGAATCAGGGTAATAAATATTGAGTTTTGTTTGTCTGTTAACCCTTGCTTTGTTACTGGAAAAAATTTTATTAAATTGGAAAATGGTTAACAAAGTTTGTAAAATCAGTTTTGAATACCTTCAGGGGTGTAGATTTTAAAATGTGCCCATTTATGGGTGGTATCTATTATGTAAGCCCCAAAAAGTGACTTCAGACCTGAACTGGTCCTTAAAAATTGGGTTTTGGAAAAAAACTTCTAAGCCTTCTAACGTCCCCAAAAAAGAAAATGTAATTTACAAAATGATCCTGACATGAAGTAGACATATGGTAAATGTAAAGTAAGAACTATTTTAGGAGGTATCACTATCTGTTTTAAAAGTAGAGAAATTGACATTTTGAATTTTTATTTTTTTTTGTCAATTTGATATTTTTTTTATAAATAAAAATGAAATATTTTGATTCAAATTTACTACTGTCATGAAATACAATATGTGGCGCGAAAATAATATCAGAATGGCTTAGTTAAGTAAAAGCGTTTTAAAGTTATCACCACATAAAGTGTATGCAAAAAATTACCTGGTCCTTAGGGTGAAAAATGGCAGGGTCCTGAGGGGGTTAATTATATATTTAGCATCTAGCTTTTCATACTGGGATAGAAGATTTGCAGGGGTGGCGCTCAGTGGATGCTGTATGCAAGAAGCAGCGGTATCGCTGCAAGGACCACACAAAACTGCCGCACAGGAAAGGCAATGAAGTGTATTTAAGATACTGCGCTGAAGGACAAATTTTAGAGATCAATGTTACTATACAGGTATTGCAACTGGATGCAGGCTGGCATGCGAAGATGTGTCAGTATACAGGTGTTTGAGCTGGTTGGAAACCGCTTACCTGCAGTGAAGGCTTCAGTTGGCGTGCTTTTGTCTGCGTCCCTGTATGTTCGGTAAGGCGGCTTTTTTCCTTTTCTTTTCTTTTCTCTACTTTTTTGCTGCTTTATTGCTTTGGTTATCAGTTCGTTTTTTCTTTCTTTATTCTTTATTCTTTATCGATGATTTGGGTCAGGATGGGGTAATTCAGCTGCAGGATGGATCGGCGTGCTGCCTCGTGCCCTGGCCGGGGCACGAGGCAGCACGCCGATCCATCCTGCAGCTGGATTACCCCATCCTGACCCAAAGCATCGATAAAGAATAAAGAATAAAGAAAGAAAAAACGAACTGATAACCAAAGCAATAAAGCAGCAAAAAAGTAGAGAAAAGAAAAGAAAAGGAAAAAAGCCGCCTTACCGAACCTACAGGGACGCAGACAAAAGCACGCCAACTGAAGCCTTCACTGCAGGTAAGCGGTTTCCAACCAGCTCAAACACCTGTATAGTGACACATCTTCGCATGCCAGCCTGCATCCAGTTGCAATACCTGTATAGTAACATTGATCTCTAAAATTTGTCCTTCAGCGCAGTATCTTAAATACACTTCATAGCTTTTCATACTGCTGGAATAAATTTTCCTCTTTTACAGAGCTTCACCGGGTTACTGTACATTACAAGGACCTAACCTGTATTTGGTGACAGGTGAACTGGCCATACAAAGTGTAAGATTTAGAATTTGGGCACAGCAGCTGTATATATAGAAGAAAATGTGCTGAGGCATTTAGCATTACCCATACAGCTATATATCTGCTTTTGGGGATTTTTAACTGGACTGCCGTGAAACATAAAAATTGGGATGATTTGCTCCGTGGGTGCAGCTCTATTTACTGTTGTTGCTCTTTTGGATTGGAATTACTGCTTGCTGTTCAGCAGGGAAGCACCCCACTGAGCTATACTATTGAACTCTGTATGTGCCTGTTTGAATGCTACAGCATGGCTTCGAGGCGCAGCTGAGACTGAGATGGCAGCTTGATGTTATCACTTGTCAGAGGACCCTTCGCTAAGCGGTTTTACCTGGTACATGGATGTTAGTGTCTTTATTCTTTATGATTTGTTGTAGATCCCATAGATTGATTTCTAGCTACCAGACACCCTTTAAATCATAACTAGCCGCAGTTTAGCAAATCTGAAGTGTTTCCATATGTACGGCATACGCCTTAGGAATTGTTTGTCACATGAATGATACCTGACTTGCATCATATTACAAAGAGAAGTCACATTCTAGCAATGTATGCTATTATCTACTTTGTGAAATCTTGCATTTCTCGAAATGGAAAATCTTATTAATGAGGACCTGACACCTTGCCTCCCATGTTTGTTTTTCTAGCTGCTTAAAACATTCATGAATCCAATATTCTGGGTAATTTTTTCGAAGAACTTATTGAGCCATTCCTCGGTTATTTCTCATGGAAATATATGAATAAATTTACAACTGAGCGAGTTCTTCTTGTCAGGGTGTGTCAGCACTGATTAGATAGTGTGAAAAATGTGTAGGGGCATGCCCTATTGACTAGGGGAACGGTGATGTCCAGTTGTCAATTTATTGATATACAGTATGTACGGGAAAAATAATAGAGGAGTTGCATATTGCACAATTGTACAAAATGGATGGCCAAGATTAGCTCATAAAACAGTGTATCAGTATTTCCTGGAGTGTTTGTCTCAGGGCCTGTTCACACGGCGGGTTTTACAATGAAATTTTGGTGCAGACAGTCACGCCAAAATTTGCAGAAAAGCCGGTGGCGGTGGCCATGTCCTTTCTGCCTCCCATACATCTCAATGGAAGGCAGCGCTGAGGATGACAGAGCGGTGGATTTAAATAGGAGGCAAAGTGGACAATACTGCCTGCAGGATTTCAGTGAAATTTCGGTGCGGCTGTCTGCTCCAAAATTCCACTATAAAACCCTCCGTGTGAACGGGGGCTCTAAAGATGCTTTTAGCACAAAATGTAAAACTGGCCATATATTATCTCATCTGCAGGTAAAAATATGTGGGGACATCTCAGGGGGTAGGAAGAAAAATAAGAAGGTGCATAAAGATAATAAGGAAGCTACTCAAGAGAAGAAAAGTCCAGGGAAAAATAGTCTGCTATTATTGTCATTACTAATGGCAGCGCTAAAAATTTGGAGACTATCTACATTTATCAAAACTGGTGTAAATGAAATCTGGCCTGGTTGTCCGTAGCATCCAGTCACACTTTACCTTTTTCACAGCTTCTTTGGAAAATGAAAGGTGGAATCTGGTTGGTTGCTATGGGCAACTAAGCCCATTTTCCTTTACACTCGTTTTGATAAAATGTCTCTACTTTCCTTTAACAGGTTGCCGACCTAGGACGAGAATGCTTTTCCTAACTGGCCAGTACTTAACTCCTTAGGACGAGCATTCTCATACAGGGGGTTTGCGGCAGCTTGTACCTCCCCATCGGGTCCCCGTGCTGCGGTGACGGGGGACCCGATGGTTGCCATGGCAGCCCCAATGCCTTGCACATGCATCGGGACTGCCAGCTACGGAAGCCCAAGAGATCTAGCCCCAGGGCTGGATCCCCCAGGCAACTGTCAGTGTCTTACAGTGTACAGATGTATTGTACTATACTGAAACAGAGATCAGACCCTGAAATGTTGAAGTCCCATATTGGGGCAAAAATAAAAAATGATAGAAAGTGAAATAAAAGTTTTTAATAATAAAAAAATATAAAGTTTCAATTTAAAAAAAGCCCCTTCCCCATAAAAAGATACATATAAAATTGTAAAAAAAAATAAAAATAAAAAACACACATTAGGTATCGCCGCATCCATAACAACGTTCTCTATAAAAACATCCCATGATCCACCCTGTCCGGTCAACACTGTAAAGAAATAATAATAATACAACCTGTGCTTAAAAAAATTCTATTTTTTGTCACCTTTTATCACAAAAAGTTTCATACCAAGCGATCAAAAAGTCATATGTACCCCAAAATAATAGCAATCATCCCTCAAAAAATGAGTCCCTACATAAAACAATTGGGCAAAAAATAAAAAAGATATTGCTTTCAGAAAATGGAGACTTAAAAACATCATTTTTTAAATGCTTTTATTGTTTAAAACCAAAATATATTTAAAAAAACGGACATATTAGATATCGCTGCATCCAAAAAGTTGTATGTACCCCAAAATAGTACCAATCAAACCGTCATCTCATCCCGCAAAAAATGAGACCCTAAGACAATCTCTCAAATATAAAAGCTTTGACTTTCTGAAAATGGAGACATAAAAACATAATTGTTTTTCTTTCAAAAATTGTGCACTCTGCCGTGTTCCCGTACAGCAGTTTATGACCACATGTGGGGTGTTTCTGTAAACTGCAGAATCAGGGTAATAAATATTTAGTTGTATTTGGCTGTTAACCCTTGATGTTACTGGAAAAAATTAATTAAAATGGAGAATCTGCCAAAAAAGTGAAATTTTAAAATGTCATCTCCTTTTCCTTTAATTCTTGTGGAACACCTAAAGGGTTAAAAAAAAGTCTGTAAAATCTGTTTTGAATAACTTGAGGGGTGTAGCTTCTACAATGGGGTCATATATGGGTGTTTTCCACTATATAAGCCCCATAAAGTGACTTTAGAAGTGAAGGGGTCCTTAAAAAATTGGGTTTTGGAGATTTTCGTAAAATTTTAAAATTTGTTTCTAAAAATCTAAGCCAAGATCCTAAAAAATAAAATTACATTTACAAAATGATGCAAACATGAAAGTGGACATATGGGGAATGTAAGGTAATAACTCTCTTGGGATGTATCACTATCTGCCTTAAAAGCAGAGAAATTCTAATTTTTTTAATTGCTAATTTTCCAAATTTTCTGTAAGTTTTGGATTTTTTTTAAATAAAAAAGGTGAATTATATCAACTAAAATTTTTCACTATCATGAAGTACATTGTGTCGCAAGAAAACAGTCTCAGAATGGCTTGGAGTAAAAGCATTCCGAAGTTATCACCACATAAAGTGACACATGTCAAGTTTTCAAAAACGGCCTGTCCTTAAGGTGAAAAAAGGTCCTTAAAGTGTTAAAGGGTGTCTGTCAGCAGATTTGTACCTATGAAACTGGCTGACCTGTTACATGTGTAATTTGGCAGCTTAAGACATCTGTGTTGGTCTCAGGTTTATATGTGCCTGCATTGCTGAGAAAAATGATGTGTTAATATACGGTATGCAAATGAGACTCTAGGAGCAACGGGGGCGTTGTCCTTACACCTAGAGGAGCTGCTCTATTGGCAACCACCACTCTCTCTCCTGTGCCAGATGTACAGTGCACTTTTGGACTAATAATTGGATTATAAAATTGGTGAGCACCATGGTGCGTCTTTTCTATTTTTGTTGATTTTTTCTTTTTTCCAGTGAGCACCACAGTTTTTCTTTTCTCCATCCATTGAGCCGGTTTGACCAGGAAGCTGACTGAGGAATAGTGCCAACCGCTAAACTGTATTTATAAGAGTTTTCTGGGATTTTAATATTGATGACCTATTCACAGGATAGGTCTTCAATATCAGATCAGTGTGGGTCCAACACCCGGCATACCCGCTGATCAGCTGGTTGAAGAGAAGTCCACGCTCCGTTTGAGCACAGTCTTCCCTTCACTGTTTACCTGCTTTCCATTGACATTGTAGAGGTGAGCAGGTGTAAATCCAAGAAGCCATCCCATTCACTTCTATGAGAGTGTATAGGAAGGAGCCATCACATTGAAGTGAATGGGACGGCTTGTAGTTACAACTGCTCACTGCTGCAATGTCAATGGCGAGCAGGTAAACATTGAAGGGAAGGCTGCGCTCGCACGGAGCGTGGCTTTCTCTTCTATCAGCTAATTGGTGGGGGTGCTGGATGTCGGACCCCTTTAAGTGATAATTGACCATTGTTCTTGAATACACAGTATCATGTTTCTCCATCATCTTCCTCATGTTTTTCATTTTGGTTTAAATATCACAGTATGATGTTCTTCCAGTATGATTAATAAAATGCAGAACATTCTGTGGGCCTTCTTCAGAAATCTCCACCTGTCAATTGCTGTCACCAGGAAGAAACTGAAGCCAGCCATCCATTTCCTCTATAGCCTCTGCTCTTTATTAAAAGCATAGAAGAACCTTCCCGTAAGACTCCCAATTCATTATATGTTAGTTCCCTTCCTTCCTGTTAAAAATTGGCCCAAAATGAAGAAAATTGTACAGCTGTAGCAAGCACAGTTGTAGTAGTAAGTTGTGCAATACTCAGAGTAGTGGGCCATCTATATGAAGCTGATGTTCCGTCAGATGGAAATCAAGAACTTGCTTTATTCTTAGTTTTATTAGCTTAGTTATTATTGTGATTACTGTTTTTTTTTGTGTGTTTTCTTCTAAAGAATTTCACCTCACCAGAAGAAAACGGTGAGATGAAATCCAGTGTCATCCAACGCATTTGTCCTGCCCCAAGATTCCTTTATTATACGTATGTCATTTAACCTTTTTATCCTTTCAGCACACAATTAAAATACTTTCTGTGATTCAGTCATTCGGCAGTGTTGTAAAATGGTAGAAGAGACAGAGCAGCAATGAATTTCTATGTAGCTCTGGAGTCTAGGGAACTGCTGATTATGGGGGTTTTCTGAGACTTTTCTACTGATGACCTATCCTCTGGATAGATCATCAGTATCTGATTGGTTGGGGTCCAACACCAGGGACCCCTGCTGATCAGCTGTTTGAGAAGACATTGGAGCTCTCAGTAGAGCCACAGCCTTTTCTCAGCCCACCAAGCACAGCGCCATACGTTGTACAGCGGCTGTGCTTGGTATTGGAGCACCTAAGTCAGGTGACTGACGTGAGGATGCGTGGTGTGAAGACAGCCCGGGCCTAGTGATTCCAGAGACACAGGTAAGCAACCAGCAGAGCATGGAGTCTGCCTGCAGAGTGTTGTAGGGGTTACCTGCAGTGTAATTGGAGCTGGAACCTACAAGATGTATTGAGGTTTGAGGTTGAGGTTAAAGTTGAGGTATGAAGTTGAGATGTGAAGGGGTATTGAGGATAAGGGAGCCCAAACTGAAGTCTTGCCCAGGGCCCATGAGCCTTTAGCTACGGCCCTGCTGATGACCTATTCAGAGGATAGGGAAGATAAGTCATCAGTATAAAAGTTTTGGAGGCTGCACGGCGGATCTGTGTTTTCACCTATAGAGTGATGTTGGAGAACGTTTTCTCTGCATATGAAGATTGGACTACTTCAGTCTGGACTGTGTTATGCAGTTAAAGCATTCTTTTTCTGCAGTTTTTAAGATGCTTTAGACATGCTTGACCTGCTCCAGCTGGACTGTCAAAGTGTGCTATTTGGAATTTACTTTTTTTCCCTGGACTCCTTTGCGACTTGCCCCCTAAGGGCTCATGCACATGACCGTGATTTTTGTCCACATCTGGTGCGCATTTTTTGCGAGTTGGATGCGGAACCATTCACTTCAGTGGGGCAGGAAAAAATGTGTCCTGTCTGCATCCATATGTCTGTTCCGCGGCCTCACAAAAAAAGATAGAACATGACCTATTGTCCATTTTTGCAGACAAGAATAGGCCGTTTCTACAGAACGTTTTGTGGAACATACGTCCGGTACTGGCAAAAACGGCAACGGCCGTATTCATGAGCCCTTATTCTGTCTCATGCGTTACATGACAGCATCGGCTTAGCTAAATTCCATTCATTTACATTTAAAAACTATAACACATAGTAGAGCTGGACAGACATAAGTAAAATGTATAGTATGTTCAATGATCCACTTGAAGTGAATGTCCCATGTATTTAATATTAAATTCCATAATTTCATGTTTGTAGAAGAGAAATAATGTGTTTGTTCTGTGTTTTGTGTTTGTTAATATTTTAGCTAACTTATTGTTTTTTTAAAACCTCCCTTGGAAGGCGATATCGGAGACACTCTTTTTTCTTGTATTTCCTGTATAGACAGTACACAGGTGTGCAAGTTTTATGGCAGTTGAATTTATTGGGCGCCAACTGACAGAGAAATGTCATAGATTATTATAGTCTCCAGGATGCAGGCTACTTTTTTATGCAGTGATAATGGGTTCATCTGCATGCAACAAGATTTCCGGAGATTACAAGGTATACTCTCTCTTTTGTATTCTGCTCATTGTTTCATGCAGTGTCAAAGAAACCCCATAGATCTGGGATGGGTCCAGCCACTTTTGTTTCCATTTACGTAAATTTTCAGAGCTTTTTAGCTCCTTGTAGATGAAATTACATGCTGCTATCACTTCTATTTAGCATTTGTTACACCACATTCTTCTTATTTGTATATGTCGTTATCAGCTGTCTAAGGGATTGCAGATCCTATATGATAGATTGTTGTGTTTTGGAAATTAAGCCGGGACATAGATTGTTGTTTTGAGCTTCCCAGTGTGCTTGCTTTCTTTTAATGCCTGAATGCTGCTCTTGCTTTTATGATTTTGATAGCTGAACTCCTCTGGGGAGCATAACACTGCATTGCTTGTTCATTGGATTTGAGAGGTGTCATTATTTGTCTTGATAGTTTTGAGAATACATACCAGAAAGCGTTTGCCAACAAAGCAGTTTCTTATTTTTTTCCTGCCGTTATAAGAAACATTGGAGTGCAGATATGTAGTGTACTGCTTCTGAAATGTAAAATAAAACATGTGTACTATATAAACACTTTACTATTCTCAATGTAGATCACATATCTAAATCTGGTGGCTCAGTGGTTAGCACTGGTGCCTTAAGCACCGGGGTCCTAGGTTCAACTCCAACCAAGGACTTCACCGGGGTCCTAGGTTCAACTCCAATCAAGGACAACATCTGCATGGAGTTTGTATGTGGCTTTTCTCTGGGTACTTTGGTTTTTGGGTACTCTGGGTTTCCCCCACACACCACTGGGGACAGCAAATGATGATAATGTCAGTAAAAGGCTGCAGAATATTTTGGCGCTATATAACCATATGAAATAAGTAAAGAATCTTTAGGACCACTGCACTTTTTTCCTGTCTTCAGCCAGAAACATTTATTACAATTTATGATAGAAATTGGGGTAAATTATAATACAAATCTGCGCCAGCTCATAGGTACAGTAGATTTCAGTTTATGGCCCAAGGATGCACCAATTATATTAAAAGGCAACTTTTAATAATACTCCATCAAAATCATATTCCAGAAGGCTTCATATTTAAGGGGTTTTGCAAGTTACCTAAAAAGGGACCCTATATCATTAAATGTGTAAAAAAAAACTTCCTATGCTCACCTGTTTCTCCCCTGCACTACAGCTCCAGTACTTATCCTCCTATACGTATACAAAGCTACAATGGTAATATGTAGGTATACACTTGACTGCTGCAGCCATTCACTGTCCTCAGAAGTCTAGTGCCATATGTCGTGAGTAAAGTTTGTATTAGACAGACCAATTGAGCAAGCGATTGTCAGGAGGAAAGCGTTCCCGCTCTAGCTAGAGGAGGAGACCATTGCTATTACATGCAGAGATCTGTTCTGCAGCATGGTGTATGAGTGATCGCTATGCCATCACTCATCCCCATACTGTCTAGTGGTTTGCTAGCAGCGATCGCTATTAGGCAGCATGATCATGTCCCTACCCAGTCTGAGACTGTGCAATCAGATGTCAAACTGTGTAGAGGCAAAGACCAGGAGAGCAGACAGGTCCACTTTAATAATTAAACCAACCTCCCAGGTTATTTGACATAAAAATATAACTATGTATTGTAGACCGCCATGGTAAAGGGGTTGTCTTATAAAGGAAACCTCATTTTAACAGGAAACAGGTCTCTCTACCCCCCTGGAATGGACTGTTATTGCTAGGGAAAGCTACGTCTATTCAGACATTTCTGTATGAAGGATTAAAACAACATATACGGTATTTTTCATTTCTTAAAAGAATGTACCCACATTTTTTTTGTATAGCCCATAAGGCCTCATGCACACGACCGTATGTATTTTGCGGTCTGCAAAAAACGGATCCCCAAACAATACTGATGACGTTCATGTGCATTCCATTTTTTGCAGGAACGGAACAGCTGGCTCCAAATAGAACAGTCCTATCCTTGTCTGTAATGCGGACAATAATAGGACATGTTCTATTTTTTTGCGGAACAGAAATACAGACATACGGAAACAGAATGCACATGGAGTAACTTCCGTTTTTTTTTGCAGAACTATTGAAATGAATGGTTCCGTATACGGTCCGCAAAAAAACCCGGAACGGACACGGAAAGAGAATACGTTCCTGTGCAATGCATAAGCCCTAACTCTGTCTTTACCACAGCAGACATGTGAGGAGAGGTGACAGGTTCTCTTTAAGGAGAACTAGCAGCATATGAATATTAAATTCCTACTAGTTCTAAAACCATATCCTGAGTTATTAAAAAGTGATCAAAATTACAGGTTGTCTATCAAAAATAAGTGCCTCGGAATAACTCTGTTCCTCAAAATAGCCAATGTGATCTCATGTTTTATTTTCTCTGCTGTAATGTCTAATAATGTCTAACTGAAGATGTGCATATTCCCAAATGGCATGTAACATGAATGAAATATCACTTTCATATATAACACTTAATATTTTATTTATAACGGTGAGGAACTACAAGTACCTTACATGCCATTGTGGGTATGAATAGAAAAATGCTGTAGAGGCTAGATATGAAGTGTAGGTCCAGGATAGTAACCTCACCGATCTTACTGTCCTAGTACAGAGTGAAAAATAGACATTTTAATAGGACCTGAAAATGAGTGAGTGTAATATTTTGTCTGCTTGTGAGTATTCGTATGCCCTCTAAGTAATGAGCTTTGGTGCTGCCTTGGCCTCAGCTCTTACATTGCTACTAAATCTATAATACATTTATCTAATTTAATGGTTGGGAAGAAGGTGATTGTTGTGTTCTAATGATTACTTACTGGAAGTCCAGAATGTCTGCTCCCATGATCTCCACTTTATCCCAAATATCTCCATTTATGAAAATGTGAGAAACACTTAATGACATATTAATAGCCTAAATAAAATGAAGATGTTTTTAGGAGTACTTTTTAACTAATTTCTGTTCCCAGTCTTCTTAACAGAAAAGAATTGCATAATCAACAAGAATAATGTTCTGAATAAATCCGGAGGAACACGGTAACATGGTTTGTAAGGCTGAAAAAAGACATTTGTCCATCCAGTTCAGCCTGTTATCCTGCAAGTTGATCCAGAGGAAGGCAAAAAAAAAAAAAAAACGTGAGGTAGAAGCCAATTTTCCCCATTTTAGGTTAAAAAGGGTTTGCTGACATGGCACAGCTTTGTAGAATGCACTGCTCAGCTGTTAATAATAGTAGGAGGAATAATAGGAAGACTAAGAATATGGATTGAGATTTTCAGTAACTCATTTTAACCATCCACATTCTCATTTATTTTTTTATTTTTTTTGTTTTGGGGGGTGGGGGGCAAACTAAGGCCTGGATGGCTTGAGATGAGTGTAAATCCTTGAAAGTCACCATTTTTATTCTTTTACTATTTAACGTTAGCACTTTAATTGGTCAGAAATACTATTTCTAGAGTTTCCACCTCAACGTTAGTTTGACGTTTTATGTCAGGATTGATAGAATTTTCTATAGAAAAAATGGACAATATAAAAAACTGTATAAAATATTAAAAGCCTCTTCATGCATCTATGTCCAAAAACTGCTTTATTTAAGTGGTTATTCCATGATTAATATAAAAAAAATGAAAATCAGACATTGTATAGTACCTGACAATCTCTTTCTAACAAGGCTAGAACTAGTCCTATCACCTCGGTCCAACGCTCACCCCATTCATCGCTACAATTGCTATGCTAGATTTAATTCAACCTGGCAGATTAGAAGGCGTGTCCTTTATCAGGGGGCATGTTCATTCTGCTGCAGCTCTCTCCCGTTAACTGTTACAGCTTCTAACTGAAGAGAAGACTGATGGCAGTTGAAGGATGCAATTGAGCATGTGCGGCCACCTCAGTGAGGTGGCCAAAGATACATTTTGTAGCTATTTTTTTTTTTTATTGATTTTCCTTTTTTCTACATAAATGTCATTGGCCAGATACAAGGCAAAATCACATTACAAGCATTATCTTGCGCTAGGCCAGATGGTGAGACATAATAAAAGACATAATAACATAACAACAAAATAGTTAAATAAAATAAAATGAACAATATAGGGACCAGCTTGGTCCGGTCAAGACAGGCAGAGCTAGGATTTAAGTGATTATACATTAATGCTTTCACAATATGGCTTGAGTATTTAGGAACATAGGTATATAATAAGTTAAGTCACCATAAAGATTTGAAACAGCTACCCGGGTGATTTACAGGCTATGAAACAAGTCAGGGTCTAAGAGAATTTTCTATACTTCCTCCAAGGTGTCCAGATCTGGAGAAAAATGGGTCTAGAACGAAGTTCCCAGTGGGAAATTTCCTCTAGCCTATAGATTTGATCTAGTCGGTTAACCCAGTGTTCTAGGCTTGGGAGTTCAGACAAAAGCCAGTGTTTTGGTATTAATAGTCTGGCTGCAGCTAGCATGAAGGAGAAAAGTGTTGATTTTTGAGAGTTCACTCCCCTAATTCCCAAGGAGAGTAAGGTTAGCTCAGGATTACAGGGCAAGGAAGTCTGGCAAATCTGGTTACTAAGTTTGACTATGTTAGACCACCATGGTTTAATTAATTCGCAAGACCACCATATATGGATAAAAGAGCCCCTTTCTTTACAACATCTCCAGCAAATATCAGAGGAGCTGGGGTTATAACAGCTGGTTTTATCTGGGGTTTTATACCAACGCATTAAGATTTTATAGCTGTTTTCTTGAATCAGGATACATCTGGAAATCTTGTGTGGGGTAATCAATATGCTTGAAATCTCAGAAGGCGTCAGTTTTCGCTGCAAGTCTTTCTCCCATAGTCCAACTGCAGCAGGTGTAGCTAAAGAGGGAGGAGATTTAAGTTGTTTGTATATTGTTGATATGGATTTAGGAGGGTACAATGAGTTACCAATTATCTTATCAAACCAGTAAAGTTCCTGAGAAGGAGGAGTTTTCTTTGCTATAAGGAGCGATTCCTTTCTAAGGAATCTTAAGAAAATGGGGTTCTGAATATTAGTTTTAAATAGATCACAAATGTCTTGATCAGAAAGGATACCTCCATCTTGATTGAACAGTTTTGAGAAGGTAAGTTCTGTTGTTCTTAGGGGAAGGGGACAGCTATCTTTCAGTTCTTTGGGAGCTAAGGCTACCACATCCTTTATGAGGATAAAAGGGGAAGGGAGTGTTAAGGCCCCAGAGTTGGTCGAGAACCACCTCCAGACCTTCAAGGTATTACGAATCAGGGGGTTCGGTATAGAGTTAGGTACTGGAGGTGGCCTGTTAGTCAGCAACAGGGCCCGAATAGGGGAAGATAGGAAAGCATTTTCCATGACTAGCCAAGATTTGTGAGGGGGGTTTCTAATCCAATCTACAGCTCTTGAGAGCTGAAAAGCTTTCATGTACATCTCGGGATCAGGCAGCCCAATTCCTCCTTTGGATCTAGGTTTGGTTAGAGTCTCAAAAGAGATACGTGATTTTTTCCCCTGCCAGATAAATTTACGAATGTGCTTATTAAGGGAGGAGAAGTAAGATTTGGGGATCTCAATGTGAAGCACTTGCATCGGGTATGTAAGTCTAGGAATTATCAAGGACATGAGGATATTTTTCCTCCCAAACCAGGACAAATAAGGGAAATCTAGAGTATCCATTTGGGTGATCAAGGATACTAATAGGGGTTTATAGTTAAGTTTAAATAGATCCGCAAGATGCAGGGATAGTTTTACACCTAGGTATGTCAGTTGTTGGGTATGCCAATTAAAGGGGGAATTAATCTGGAGGGATAGGAGAGAAGATGAGGAGAGGCCCATGTGGAGTATCTGGGATTTGGAGGGGTTAACTTAGAAATTTGATAGGGATCCAAAGTGGCCAAGTTTTGATATTATTACAGGCATAGATTTATGTGGATTAGTTGTGAGAATCAATAAGTCATCTGCGAACGCAGCTAATTTAAACTCACAGCCACTAACCTGTAGGCCTTTAATTTTTGAATCTTGTCTAAGGGTCTGTAACAAGGTTTCCATCACTAGAACAAATAAAAGAGGGGAAAGTGGGCAGCCCTGTCTTGTTCCGTTTCTAATGGGGAAACAAGAGGATAAAGTGTCATTGACGGACATGGACGCCGAAGAGCGAAAGTACATAGAAAAAACAGCGTTAATATACTGTATGTATCAGGTATTTGAAATTTAGGCAAAGTCAGGGTGATAAAAGTCCAATCTACTCTGTCAAATGCTTTTTCGGCGTCAGTGCCAATCAAGACTAGGGGGGTGGATTTGTGGGAGGCGTAATATAATGCATTTAATATTTTAGTGGTGTTGTCTTTCCCTTCTCGGCCCTTGACAAAACCAACTTGGTCTGGATGAATTAGGTATGGTAAAAGGCTTTGTAATCTGGTGGCTAGCATCTTGGATAATAGTTTAAGATCCACAGTTAGCAGGGAGATGAGTCGGTAATTGGAACATGAGGTGGGATCTTTGCCTTGTTTGGGGATAACTGTAATAGTGGCTTTTGTCATATCTATAGTAAGTGGGTGTTTATCCAAGGCGAGATTATAAATTGGGAGCAGAAAAGGGAGAAGGGTGTGCTTAAATGCCGAATAATAAGTTATGGGAAGTCCATCCGGACCCAGACATTTTCCCTTGGGTGTTGATTTAATGGCAGTTAATAATTCAGGAGTGGTGAATGGTTTAGTCAGAGAATCTCGTTGAGATAGGGACAGAGATGGGAGTTTAAGGGTGTTTAGGAATGAGTTGATATTAGTCACTCTATCTTGAGAAGGATTTGGAAGAGTTGAAGGGGGAGATTATAAAGAGTCTCATAAAATTGCCTAAATTGTTCTGCTATTTCTTTTGCTTTAAATAGATGGATACCTTGGGGGGATTTAATGCTCTGGACGTATCGGGAGCTTCGTCTCTGTTTAATTCTATGCATTGCAAACTTAGAAGCATTATTGCCATGAGCAAAGACTTTTTGTTGAGCAGACAAGTAGTATTTGGCTGACTGCTCATTGAGAAGATTTTTTAGTTCTGTTCTTAGAGAGGAAAGTTCCGAAAGGTGTTGAGCAAGTAGTGATTTTTTATGGGCTTTTTCCAGAACATGGATTTTAGAAAGTAGGGTGGTGAGTTTTTTCTCAGATTCTTTTTTAAGAAAAGAGCAGAGACTTATTAGTCTACCTCTAATATAGGCTTTATGGGCATCCCAGAGAATCTGGGGGGATATTTCTGGTGTATTATTGGTTGAAAAATATTCTTCAAGTAAGGAGGATATTTGAGATTTATGTTTGGCATTACCTAGCAGAGATTCGTTAAATCTCCAGTTTGAGTTTCTAATTGATCTGTTGGATGGGTGAATGTCACAATATATTGGCGAGTGATCAGATAAGGTTAAATCACCCATCGAGGAGGTTGGGCAGAGTTGTAAGTGTATATTTGATATTAGGATATAGTCTATCCTACTATAAGAATTGTTTGCTGGGGAGTAATAGGAGTAATCAAGTATTTGGGGGTTGTGACAGCGCCATATGTTAAGGACACCTAGGTTATGGAGTTTTGTGTGTAGGAAGTTGAGAGCTTTTGAGGAGATTGGCGATTTCTTTGAGGTGGTATCTATTAGTGGATTAAAGGCTAAATTGAAATCACCGGCCATAACCAGTATTCCCTCTCTGTGGGTTTCTTTATTGTGGATTGGAGCTAAGTCCTGGTAGATAGAAATTGGGTTATCATCCCATGATAGCTGAAGAGTGCTTCTTGCACTGTTCAGAATTGCCTCTTTGGCTGGAAAGTGCAGGAATTTACAGATTATATCTCTTGGAGGATCTGTTGGCTGAGGTTTGGGGCGAAGTGCTCTATGGGCGCGCTCAATAATAATCTCATGTGAGGAGTCTGGGCCCAGAAGTTTCAGGCATATTTGCATTACTGTTTCAGGAATCTCTTCAGGGCTCACAGATTCCGGGACCCCCCTGAAGTGCAGGTTGTTCCGCCTGCCTCTATTCTCCTGATCCTCTAACTGCATATAAAGGGAGTTCAGGTGCTTTTGGTGGATGCTCAGATTAGAGGAGATCGCATTTTGGTGTGCAGTAAGAGCGGTGTGCGTTTCCTCCAGCGCCTCTACCCTTCTCCCTATATGTCTCAAGTCCTCCTTGATAGAAGTGAGGTCGGTCTTGAGAGGCCCCAGGGCTTCCGATAAAGCCTCCTTTAGAAAGGATCTAGATAGTGGGAGTATGTCGGCCCCTGGGGATTCATCTCTCACCTTTTCAGCAGCGATTCCAGCTTGCTGTTTGTTTTTTGGCGTGCAAGGTGCTTCAGGCGCCATCTTGGATTCTCTGGCCGCATATGTCTGTGCGGCTTTTTTTTTATAAATTTCTCCATATCGCCGGCTTGAGACGTTGATCGGGCCGACTCTTGGGTGTCAGCAGGTCTTGGACCTCCGATTTTAACCATGTCAGGATTGTGTAGCTGAAGATAAGTGCTTTAGAGGGAATCTTCTACTGCAGAGCTTCACATCACACAGCCATCCGCCTCCGGTGCTGGCTCCGCCCCCCCCCCCCCCCCCATTTTGTAGCTATTTTAATTACATGCAAATATAAAAGTGTTCATATTCAGGTACTAGTTTGAAAAATATAAAATGTTTTGAATACTTTTCATGGGGCAACCTCTTTAAGACACAAAATACAGTGTAGCATTATGCACACATGCATACAGTATCTCACAAAAGTGAGTCCACCCCTCACATTTTTGTCAATATTTTATTATATCTTTTCCTGGGACAACACTGAATATATGGTACTCTGATACAATGTAAAGTAGTCAGTGCGCAGCTTGTGTAAATTTGCTGTGCCCTCAAAATAACTCAACACACAGCCATTAACCCCTTCACGCCCAGCACCGTACATGTATGGCGCTAGGCAGGTGTTTAAAGATGGCGCCATACCTGCAGGTGGCCGCCTGCTTCTTTTAGCAGACACCCGCGGCTCATGTCCGCAACCGGCAGTAATGCCGTGAAAAAAAATTTGCCTCCATACAGCTTATAGGGGTCAAAATAAAATAAGACAGATTTTTTTTTCCACTTTTTTTATCAAAACGCAAGAAAAACTATACATATAAGGTATCACCGGATTTGTACTGACCTGTAGAATAAAAGTAACCGGTCAGTTTTATCGCACATTGAACGTCGTAAATAAAAAAAACATAAAACTGTGGTGGAATTTTTTTTTGTTTTGCAATTTCACCCCATTTGGATTTTTTTTTCCGCTTCCCACTACATCATATGCAATATTAAATGGTGGCGTTGGAAAGTACAACTTGTCCTGCAAAAAACGAGCCCTTATATGGTTATGTAAACAGACACATAAAAAAGTTATGGCTCTGGGAAGGCAATGAGCGCAAAACAAAAACGCAAAAAATAACATAAAAACTCCAGGCTTGAAAGGGTTAATGTCTAAACAGTTATAGTATGTGAGGGATAGTTTTGGTGTCGGCACGGCTGCCTCTTTTTGGGATATACTTGGAGTTTATGCACTTCACGTGTGATTCATAGGTGGCACTCACCAAATTTCTTTGCAGCTTGTTTATTCGACTTTAAAACATGGCCGCTGGTTCGGGCACTCACTCAGCTACAGGCCTTAAACTCGAATAAACAAGCTGCAAAGAAATTTGGTGAGTGCTGCAAGTTTATTTCTTCTACACATTGCATATTAATGTCTAAACCGCTGGCAACAAAAGTGAGTACACCTCTAAGTGAAAATGGCCAAATTGTACTCAAAGTGTCATTATTTTGTGTGGCCACCATTATTTTCCAGCACTGCCTTAACTCTCTTGGGCAAGGAGTTCACTGGAGCTTCACAGGTTGCCACTGGAATCCTCTTCCACTCCTCCATGACGACATCATGGAGCTGGTGGATGTTAGAGACCTTGCGCTCCTCCACCTTCTGTTTGAGGATGACCCACAGATGCCCAATAGAGTTTAGGTCTGCAGACACGCTAAGCCAGTCCAGCACCTTTACCCTGAGTTTCTTTAGTAAGGCAGTGGTCGTCATGGAGGTGTGTTTGGGGTCGCTCATGTTGGAATACTGCCCTGCGGCCCAGTTTCCGGAGAGAGGGGATCATGCTCTGCTTTAGTATCACAGTTCATGTTGGCAATCATGGTTCCCTCAATGAACTGTAGCTGCCCACAGCTGGCAGCACTTATGCAGCCCCAAACTATTACACTCCCACCACCATGCTTGACTGGTTGCTGTCACACACACTTGACACCATCTGAACCAAATAAGTTTATCTTGGTCTCATCAGACAACAGAACATGGTTCCAGTAATCCTTGTCGTCAGCAAACTGTTTGCAGGCTTTCTTGTGCATCATCTTTAGAAGAGGCTTCCTTCTGGGACGACAGCCATTCAGATCAATTTGGTGCAGTGAGCGGCCTATGGTCTGAGCACTGACAGGCTGAGCCCTCAACCCTTTAACCTCTGCAGCAATGCTGGCGGCACTCATATGTCTATTTTGAAAAGACAGCCTTCTGGAATTGACGCTGAGCACGTGCACTCAGGTTCTTTGGGCGACCATGGCGAGACTTGTGTTGTTAAACCACTGAATGGTCTTGGCCACTGTGCTGCAGCTCAGTTTCCGGGTGTTGTCAATCTTTTTATAGCCTAGGCCATCTTTATGTAGAGCAACAATTCTTTTTTTCAGATCTTCATTAGAGTTCTTTGCCATGAGGAGCCATGTTGAACTTTCAGTGACCAATATGAGGGAGTGCTCCCCATTCACACCTAAGACCTTGTAACACTAACGAGTCACATGACACCGGGGAGGGAAAATGGGTAATTGGGCACAATTTGGCCATTTTTACTTAAATTATGAAATGGATAGACCAGGCACTCAATATATGTTACTATAATGAGATATTTATTTCACACAGTGATAAAAGGATGAAATCAATAAAGTTAGTCCAACTGGACAGACAATGTGACAATATAATGTACTAAAGCAGCAGCAACAATAACAATTATAGCAGCAATAATATGCAACAGTGTAGCATAAGTAGCAAAGGGTAAAGTTCCTTATAGAGAAATAGCAGCATAAATAGTTCCTTGTAGAGAACCGTAAGGTAGTTACCAAATCCAGGAAGTTTAGGTAAAGACAGTTTCGCTCCTACCTCGTAAAGCTGTAGAAAAGGTTAGTGGTTCACACCCCCTTCCTCAGTGGTGCACACCCCCGAAACGCGTACGGGACGAACCTTGTACCGGCATGCTGGAAAAATCTTCCCTGGATTTGAACAGACCTCTGAAGTAAAGCTCTGCAAACACTGCACCCGACTCCGCCAAGTACGCTGACGATACTGAATCAAAGTCAGCTGTTACGGACTTGTTCACCGATCGGGGAGTCAATATCTTAGAGAAACAAAGCAACGAGACCAAGGTAATATTGCGCAAGTGAGTGGGACGCCACCACGAGCGCTTATTGTTTCGTACCTGGGGTCAGTTTGAAAAGACCGAAAGGACCGGTGAACCACTAACCTTTTCTACAGCTTTACGAGGTAGGAGCGGAACTGTCTTTACCTAAACTTCCTGGATTTGGTAACTACCTTACGGTTCTCTACAAGGAACTATTTATGCTGCTATTTCTCTATAAGGAACTATCTATGCGGCTATTTTTGCGATCAACCTAATTCCATAGTCACATATGCGGTTTATTTTGGATTCAATCATTGATTGCGACCTATCACCCTTTACCCTTTGCTACTTGTGCTACACTGTTGCATATTATTGCTGCTATAATTGTTATTGTTGCTGCTGCTTTAGTACATTATATTGTCACATTGTCTGTCCAGTTGGACTAACTTTATTGATTTTATCCTTTTATCTTTTTATCACTGTGTGAAATAAATATCTCATTTTAGTAACATATATTGAGTGCCTGGTCTATCCATTTCATAATATATTACTTGTTTGTGGCTGGGTGGGCCACCTAGACCAAGAGCACCTATTCCATCTTGTCCAGCTGAAGTGATCCACAGATAATTTACTGCCATTTTTACACTTACAAGTTATACAAACTGTACTCTGACTACTTTACATTGTATCAAAGTGTCATATCTTCAGTGTTGTCCCATGAAAAGATAAAATTAAATATTTACAAAAATTGAGGGGTGTACTCACTTTTGTGAGATACTGTACATACACAAATGTATTGTCACAGTGTCCTCTTAGGTTCTGTTAGGTTTTCATATTTTCTGCTTGTTGCTCTGTGGAATATTTTGATGGGGTATAAATAAAAGATAATACATTACAGAACTTTATGTTTATCAAACATCATTGCTTTCATTATATTTTACTTGAAGGGTTGTTCAGTCTTGTATAGGACGTCTTGCTGGTTTTGCTCAGCAGTTGAGAACAGGTGAATTAAAGTAAGTGGAATAAAATAAAGCTAGAGGGTAGGATGAAAAGGACTATATTGGATAATGCAACAGAGTATCTATAATTTACTTTGTAGTTTGTACATGTGGAGACAGTATTTTAAAATGTTTTGGGCGATATACATTTTAAAGGGTAACTGTCATATTTTTTTTATTTGCTAGTTTGTTAGAGCTAGGCATGTATATCTGAGTTAGTCCGTCAGTGATTGTCAAAAGATCTGTAATTACCTTATAATAACAGCTTTCATTAATGTCCTCTGTGACTTTCCAGTCGGACTGCTGGAAAAATTACTCTTTTGCCCCCACTTTCTTAGTTTAAATGCTCCTTAGCAAATACTTTGAACTGTTCACTGTGGACATTCGTTTCCTTGAGAGAAAGATGCAAACCATCTTTCTTGTACAGTTCTTTTCCATTCGAACGAGAGCTAACA
This sequence comes from Bufo bufo, assembly GCF_905171765.1. NCBI lineage: Eukaryota > Metazoa > Chordata > Amphibia > Anura > Bufonidae > Bufo > Bufo bufo. The sequence continues at coordinate 508,146,255 of NC_053389.1, read as the reverse complement.
TGAGACACAAAGCCAAACTCTTGGTTCAGACACCATTCACCAAGCCATACATTGAATTCCTTAATGCGCATCTTCCTGTCATGCTGAAGGTTATGCACAGGCAAAACTGCAGAGAATGAAACAGTTGATGCAACCTCCCGTATATCCTTTCCAAGTGTGTGAAAAGCTTTCTTCACCTTTGAAACCTCATTGCAAGCCAGGTCATTTGTCCCAAGATGGACAATAACATCCACCTCCCTTTCCTGCTTTGCTTGCCTAACAATATTAAGGATGCGTTGTATATCCCTGCTAGCGGTAGCACCAGGGAGACATCTCCCAAAACCATTTTCCTCAACCTTCACACTTCTTATGATAGAATCGCCCACCAATAGCTGCTTACTATCAGTCAGCTGCTTACTATCAGTCCTCACCTGCAACAAGTTCTCCTGCAACAAAGTCCAGATGCCTGTTCAGGGGTTTTTATGATTATCATTATTTATTATTAAAGTGCTATTCGTTCCATGGCGCTGTAGATATGAAAATGGGTTTACATACATAATATAAAATAATAGCTATAGGCATGAACAAGATAAGTTACTAATTGGTACAGAATGAGAGAGGACCCTTCCTGCTCTGGCTTTCTTATCTACAAGGGATGGGGGAAGGATACAGAAGGTGAGGGTAAAGCTGGTTATACAGCCGTATAGTGGCAGAAAGGTTACTGTAGGTTGTAGGCTTGTCTGAAGAGGTGGGTTTACAGGTTTCTTTTGAAGGTTTCTACAGTAGTTGAGTGTGTTTTATGCTGGGGTACTGAGTTCCAGAGTATGGGGGATGCATAGCAGAAATCTTGAACGGGATTTTGGGAAGAGCGGTTAAGGTGGGAATGTACCAGGAGATCATGTCACAGATGTATGGAGGGGACTGGTTGTGCATGACCTTATATGTTATAGTTATTATTTTGTATTGAATTGTCTGGGCAGTGGGAACCAGTGATGATGAAGGCATGTGCAAACATTTAAGGAATGTGAAGATCTAAGAGAGGTTTTTGAGTTGGAGGAGGCAGGAGATGGGAAGGGTTTGGATAAGTGTTTTGAAGGACAGAGCCGAATCAGATTTTACTCCAAGACAGAGAGAATGATAGCCATTAACTTTGATAGATAGGTCTGTTGGAGGATCTGATTGAGATGGTGGAAAGAGGATAAATTCTTCTTTTTCCATGTTGAGTTTTTGAAAGTGAGAGGAAAATAAGGAGTTTATAGCAAATATATATTGTTGGATTAAAGAGATGACATCTGACCAGAGAGACAAAGTTGAGTGTTGTCAGCATAGATGTAATAATGAAAGCCATGGGACTCTAGGAGCTGTCCCAGACCGAAGGTGTAGATTGAGAAGCAGGGGTCCTAGTACGGAGCCTTAAGGGGACGAGACGAGCAGGTGATGTGAGAGTGGGAGACACTAAATGTCCAGTTTATAAGATATGAGATGATCCAGCAAGTCTGTGACGCCAAGAGATGAGAGAGTTTGTAATAGAAGGGAGTGATTGACAGTGTCAAAAGCAGAGGACAGGTCAAGGAGGAGGAGGACAGAATAATGCAGTTTCGCAGTTAGCAGGTCGTTGGTGGCTTTGGTAAGTGGATTATCAGTTGTGGGGTCAAAATCCAGATTGTAGCCAGTCAATGAAGGATCAAGAAAAGGTGTGGAAAGACAGTTCTTGGACCTTTTTTTTTTTTTAAATCTAAAACACATTAAAAATTCAATAGTGCCGTGCATTTTGAAACAGCTTGTTACCATCAACTACCATCCATTTCTCCATATGCATATTCACTGCTGTCACTTAGTCATTACTCATGATCTCTTGCTGTTAAAGAGTTGGAAAGGAGTTGGTTACAGTACGAGCAGTCCTCAGTGTGTCATACACGACTTTTAATGCGGCTCAAATTTATTCTGGCCCAAGTCAAAGCTGATGACTGATTCATGCAAATGCAAAATGATTTTTAGGAAATTTAAGCTCTGATATGAACCAAATGTAGAGCCCAAACTTGTAATTATAAGCTTGTGCTATACAGAACAGGTTTGCCCAGTGTAATTGTGCCACCAATCTCCCTACAGAGCAGCGGTTCTCAACCTGGGGGTCGATCGGCCCTTTCCGGGGGGTCGCCTGAGGCTTCCTATTGTGGGTCGCCCGCACAACGGCAGCGGCCCCTTATCCTCGCGCACAGGAAGTGATGTCCTATCACTGCCTGTGCTTGAAGGAGCCTGACGTCTGGACGGGTAAGTCGGGCCGCCTGTCTGCTGAGGTCCGAGTTTTTTCGTTAATGACACTGCCGCTGAGCAGCACTGCCACCAATGATTTAATTGAGCCTGGCTAATTTTATGTTAATTATTTGGCTGAGCAAGGCTTAATTTATTTGGGGGGACATGAAGCACCGCTGATTTATTTATTTGGGGGACCCTGAGCACTTCTGATTTATTTATTTGGGGGACCCTGAGCACCATTGATTTATTTATTTGGGGGAAACCTGATGCACCACTGATTTATTTATTTGGGGGTACCCTGAGCACCGCTGATTTATTTATTTGGGGGAGACCTGAAGCCCCGCTGATTTATTTATTTGGGGGACCCTGAGCACTTCTGATTTATTTATTTGGGGGACCCTGAGCACCACTAATTTATTTAATTTTTTTTTTTGGGGGGGGGGGGTACTGTGAGCACCACTGAGTTATTTATTTGAGGGGTACTGTGCGCACCACTGATTTATTTTTTAGGGGGTATTTATTTTAAAGTTATTTATTTGGTTTACAAATATTTTGTATTTATGCTAAAGTTCTGTGGTTATGAATGAATACTTGTGTATTTGAATTAACATTTGGTGTATTGGTGTCTGTGCGTGTTTTTGGTGGGTCATCATAACAGTAGCAAAATTAGTTATGACGTAGCAAGGAAAAAAATGTAATGGTTGGGGGTCACCACAACATGAGGAACTGTATTAAGGGGTCACGGCTTTAGAAAGGTTGAGAACCACTGCTACAGAGGAACAAAACACTCGTTTGGCATATGATCCGTTGTTTAATCTGCATTCAAAGTTATTGTTTATCGGCAGCACAGTGCCTGTGTCCCCTAACAAACAATAAATCTCTACGGTCATAACTGATCACAGTAGCATTTTAAAGGGTTATTCCTATCTCAGACTTCGGGGACATATTGCTAGGAGCCACCGTTTCATTCACTTCTAGCCAGTGCTCGGCTATTTTTGGTGATCTCATAGGAATGAAGGGAGGGCAGCCGCATGTGTGTGGAGTGTTCTCCTGGACTTCTAAGCATAGGTGCAAGTCCAGAGGTGCGACCCGCACCTATCAGACATTGAGGGCATATTCTATTGATTTGAACCAAATGTCTGAGATGTGAATAACCCTTTAAGTGCTGATCTTAGTAAATTACCCCTATCTGTATTGCAGCAGATTATTGCAGGTGGATAGTATCACATTCTTACATAGCAATTTTCAGAGTAAAACTGCTGTTTACCTGCAAAATCGTGTGGACATGAAAGGGGTTGTCTCACTTCAGCAAATGGAATTTATCATGTAGACAGAGTCAATACAACACTTACTAAGGTATTGTTATTGTCCATATTGCTTCCTTTGCTGGCTTGATTCATTTTTCCATCACATTATACACTGCTCGTACCCAGGAGTTAGGACCACCCTGCAATCCAGAGTGGTCGTGCTTGTACAATATAGGAATAAGTGCCAGCCTCTCTGGTGGCCAGGACCGTGGGAGAATGCATTGGTACGCATGCACAGCATCTCCTCTCCAGTTAAACTGCAAGCTCATGTCAGCACAGTTTTGTATGCCTCCAATACCGTCTGTAAAAGAAATGGGTGGGGTTTTATACAGTAAAAGTATTTAAAAGTCTAATAAAATGGTTAGTATGCCTAACCATAAGTACACATTTATTTATTTATTTTTATTCCTGCGATGTAATTCAATATAATTTGGTACATTGACAACGTGTTATTTACAAAGAAAACAATGCCTGGTACATTTAAGTTAATTATACTTGTTTGTAAACAGGTCAAATTCTATTAACTTTTCTGAACTCCCTTTTCAAAAGCAAAATTGCTGTATGTTTCCCTTGGGTCAGCTCTAGCATATGATAAATGAACCTATGGCATGGACATCATTTGTTATTAGAAATGAAGGTTTTTCTCTGAAGTGATTTATTGTGAAATATTTACCATAAAAAGGGACTATCTCTAAGAGAGGTTAGGTAATTTAATAGATGTATAACAATGTAAAATACAAAAAAAGTAATAAAAGTTTATTAAAATATATTAAAAATACATTGAAAGACAATCCTGTTCCTGATAGCAGTCTGCGTAGTGGGGCCCACGCATAGAATGAATGCTACTAGTTATAGGACACAATCCACACTGTGAAAAATAATCTGTGTCCATATAAATCCATAAAAATCCACAGAATATACAATGCGAAGCAATACAAGATCTACAGATATTAATATATGTTCTTTGTAGCACCAAAATGTCTTGTGACCATGTCATGAGTTACTAATAGGGTTATGTCCTCCTCAAATGAATATATTTTACTTGGTGATGTTAGTAGTGATACTGATTATTGTCTCCTCCTCAGACAGTCACACAGGATTTGTTATGCTTAGCAATATGCAATAGAGAGGTATTTATTAATTATTACCTCCTCCACAGATAATCATGAAATGTGTTGTATTCAGAGATATTTGGACAGCGACACAAGTTTTGGCATTTTAGCTGTTTGCCAAAACATAGTAAAGGATAACTGTCACATTTAGACCCTAATTTAAATTTTTATATATGTAGTTAGTAATAACATGATATTCCAGAATCAGTTACTATTAGACTGACTTACCCCATATTTAATAAGATTCAGTCCTTAGCAACCAGTCTGCATAAAACTGCAATTTCACTATTCAGTTAAGATGGCCGCCACTGCCCTCACCCTGAGGCTAATCCCGCCTGCCCTCACTAGCCAATAACAATAGCCCCCCAAAAGTGTCAGTAACCAGAGCCCTCCCCCTAAAGGGTTATTCTCCTGCAGCACAAAGGGGTCCTCTTACCACATGTTGCTTTCATTTATACACTGAGCAGATGGCAGATCTCCCTTCCTTGTTGTGCGCTGCTTCAACTCTGCATTCTTCAGCTCTGCTGAGTGAGGGAGCGTCTGCCAAGCGCAGGGACAAGGAGAAGTGCACACAGCCCAGGCACTGTTATCAGCTGCCGGGGAGGACCTGGCTTAAATCATTTACTTACAGTCCCTGGCTGTCAGTAATGTGACCCTGCACGCAGCGTGCTTCTGCGTGCTCCGTCCTTCAACAGATAGACGGACCATGCCTAGCAACCCTATTTTAAGCACAGGTAAAAGTAGGCAGTACAGGGAACAAAAATGTGGAATTAAGGGGTAATTGAATACACAGTGAAAAGTTGAAATAGGGCCACCAAGGAGATATTAATCACCACAATCCAATACTCCAAAAAAAAAAAAAAATACGACAGTTATACTTTAACCTCTTAAGGACACATGACGTACCGGTACGTCATGATGTCCTGGTACTTAAGGACACATGACGTACCGGTACGTCATGTGTTGTTCCGATCACTGCCGCCCGGCCGGCAGTGATCGGAACCCGGTGCCTGCTCAAATCATCGAGCAGGCACCTAGGCTAAATGCGCGGGGGGGTCCCGTGACCCCCCCATGTCGGCGATCGCGGCAAACCGCAGGTCAATTCAGACCTGCGGTTTGCTGCGATTTCTGCAGTTTCTGATCCCTGCGGTCCCTGATCGCGGGGATCAGAAACTTTAGTATTCCTAAAATAGATCTGTATCCCTCCCCCTGCACCCCCCGAGTGATTTTAGCCCGGTGGGAGGTGCAGGGGGAGGGTTGCGGGCGGTGCGGGAGGCGGGCGGTGCGGCAGGCGGGATCGCGATCCCCCGCCCGCCTCCCCTTGTATAATCGTTGGTTTCTAGTGGGTATACCAGGGTGCCAGCACATTGCTGGCACCCTGGTATAAACGGCTGACATCTGCGATGCGATGTCAGCCGTTAACCCTTTCCATACAGCGGTCCGTACGGACCGCTGTATGGAAAAGGTTAACAGCGCAGGGAGCTCCCTCCCTCTCCCATCGGGGGGCTGCTGTGCCTTTGCAACCCCCCGATGGGAGAGGGAGAGAGCCCCCAGAGAGCCCACCTCAGCCCTGTGCTTACCCTTCCCCGTCTGCGCAGTTCTGAGCAGACGGGGAAGGTTCCCATGGCAACAGGACGCCTCTCAGGCGTCCTGCTGTCCATGGTGCTGAACAGATCTGTGCTAAAAGCATAGATCTGTTCAGTGTAAGTAAAATACAGTACAGAACAATATATATTGTACTGTATTATACAGACATCAGACCCACTGGATCTTCAAGAACCAAGTGGGTCTGGGTCAAAAAAAAAGTTAAAAAAAGTGAAAAAAAAGTAAAAATCAAAAAACACATTTATCACTGATTAAAAATGAAAAAAATAAAATTCCCTACACATGTTTGGTATCGCCACGTCCGTAACGACCTGATCTATAAAACGGTTATGTTACTTTACCCGAACGGTGAACGCCATAAAAAATAAAAAACTAGGATGAAATTGAAATTTTGCCCATCTTACTTCCCAAAAAAGGTAATAAAAGTGATCAAAAAAGTCGCATGTACGCCAAAATAGTACCAATCAAACCGTCATCTCATCCCGCAAAAATCATACCCTACCCAAGATAATCGCCCAAAAACTGAAAAAACTATGGCTCTTAGACTATGGAAACACTAAAACATGATTTTTTTTGTTTCAAAAATGAAATCATTGTGTAAAACTTACATAAATAAAAAAAATAGTATACATATTAGGTATCGCCGCGTCCGTATCGACCGGCTCTATAAAAATATCACATGATCTAACCCCTCAGATGACCACCGTAAAAAAAAATTAAAATAAAAACGGTGTAAAAAAAGCCATTTTTTGTCATCTTACGTCACAAAAAGTGTAATAGCAAGCAATCAAAAAGTCATATGCACCCCAAAATAGATGCCAATCAAACCGTCATTTCATCCCGCAAAAAATGAGACCCTACTTAAGATAATCGCCCAAAAACTGAAAAAACTATGGCTCTTAGACTATGGAGACACTAAAACATTTTTTTTGTTTTAAAAATGAAATCATTGTGTACAACTTACATAAATAAAAAAAATAGTATACATATTAGGTATCGCCGCGTCCGTGACAACCTGCTCTATAAAATTACCACATGATCTAACCTGTCAGATGAATGTTGTCAATAACAAAAAATAAAAACGTGCCAAAAAATCTATTTCTTGTTACCTTGCCGCACAAAAAGTGTAATATAGAGCAACCAAAAATCATATGTACCCTAAACTAGTACCAACAAAACTGCCACCCTATCCCGTAGTTTCTAAAATGGGGTCACTTTTTTGGAGTTTCTACTCTAGGGGTGCATCAGGGGGGCTTCAAATGGGACATGGTGTAAAAAAAAACTGTCCAGCAAAATCTGCCTTCCAAAAACCGTATGGCGTTCCTTTCCTTCTGCGCCCTGCCGTGTGCCCGTACAGCATCTTACGACCACATATGGGGTGTTTCTGTAAACTACAGAATCAGGGCCATAAATAATGAGTTTTGTTTGGCTGTTAACCCTTGCTTTGTAACTGGAAAAAAAATATTAAAATGGAAACTCTGCCAAAAAAGTGAAATTTTGAAATTGTATCTCTATTTTCTATTAAATCTTGTGCAACACCTAAAGGGTTAACAAAGTTTGTAAAATCAGTTTTGAATACCTTGAGGGGTGTAGTTTTTTAGATGGGGTCACTTTTATGGAGTTTCTACTCCAGGGGTGCATCAGGGGGGCTTCAAATGGGACATGGTGCCAAAAAAACAGTCCAGCAAAATCAGCCCTCCAAAAACCAAACGGCGCACCTTTCACTCTACGCCCCGCTGTGTGCCCGTACAGTAGTTTACGGCCACATATGGGGTGTTTCTGTAAACAGCAGAGTCAGGGCAATAAAGATACAGTCTTGTTTGGCTGTTAACCCTTGCTTTGTTAGTGGAAAAAATGGGTTAAAATGGAAAATTAGGCAAAAAAATGAAATTCTCAAATTTCATCGCCATTTGCCAATAACTCCTGTGCAACACCTAAAGGGTTAACGATGTATGTAAAATCAGTTTTGAATAGCTTGAGGGGTGTTGTTTCTTAGATGGGGTCACTTTTATGGAGTTTCTACTCCAGGGGTGCATCAGGGGGGCTTCAAATGGGACATGGTGCCAAAAAAACAGTCCAGCAAAATCAGCCCTCCAAAAACCAAACGGCGCACCTTTCACTCTACGCCCCGCTGTGTGCCCGTACAGTAGTTTACGGCCACATATGGGGTGTTTCTGTAAACAGCAGAGTCAGGGCAATAAAGATACAGTCTTGTTTGGCTGTTAACCCTTGCTTTGTTAGTGGAAAAAATGGGTTAAAATGGAAAATTAGGCAAAAAAATGAAATTCTCAAATTTCATCGCCATTTGCCAATAACTCCTGTGCAACACCTAAAGGGTTAACGATGTATGTAAAATCAGTTTTGAATAGCTTGAGGGGTGTAGTTTCTTAGATGGGGTCACTTTTAGGGAGTTTCTCCTCTAGGGGTGCATCAGGGGGCTTCAAATGGGACATGGTGTAAATAAACCAGTCCATAAAAATCAGCCCTCCAAAAACCATACGGCGCACCTTTCACTCTACGCCCCGCTGTGTGGCCGTACAGTAGTTTACGGCCACATATTGGGTGTTTCTGTAAACGGCAGAGTCAGGGCAATAAAGATACAGTCTTGTTTGGCTGTTAACCCTTGATTTGTTAGAGGAAAAAATGGGTTAAAATGAAAAATTAGACAAAAAAATGAAATTCTCAAATTTCCTCCCCATTTGCCAATAACTCTTGTGCAACACCTAAAGGGTTAACAACGTATGCAAAATCAGTTTTGAATACCTTGAGGGGTGTAGTTTCTTAGATGGGGTCATTTTTGGGTGGTTTCTATAATGTAAGCCTCGCAAAGTGACTTGAGACCTGAACTGGTCCCTAAAAATTGAGTTTTTGTAAATTTCTGAAAAATTTCAAGATTTGCTTCTAAACTTCTAAGCCTTATAACATCCCCAAAAAATAAAATATTATTCCCAAATCAATTCTAACAAGAAGTAGACATATGGGGAATGTAAAGTCATCACAATTTTTTGGGGTATTACTATGTATTACAGAAGTAGAGAAACTGAAACTTTGAAATTTGCAAATTTTTCCAAATTTTTTGTTAAATTAGGTATTTTTTGGTGCAAAAAAAATAATTTTTTTGACTTCATTTTACCAGTGTCATGAAGTACAATATGTGACGAAAAAACAATCTCAGAACGGCCTGGATAAGTCAAAGCGTTTTAAAGTTATCAGCACTTAAAGGGACTCTGGTCAGATTTTCAAAAAATGGCCTGGTCCTAAGGTGTAAAAAGGCTTTGTCCTTAAGGGGTTAAAGATACAGTTGTATAATCAAAACTTTAATTTGAAGATATTCACATCCAAATTGGAGGATGGGTTTAGAAATTACAAGTCTTTAATATGTAGCTGCCTCTTTTTCAAGGGACCAAAGAAAATTGGACAATTATCTCAAAAGCTAGTTAATAAGCTGCATGGGCTATTCCCTCATTAATCCATCATTAATTAAGCAGGTATAAGGTCTGGATTTGATTCCAGGTGTGGCTTTTGCATTTGGAAGCTGTTGCTGTGAACCCACATCATGCAGTCAAAGAAGCTCACAATGGAAATGAAACAGACCATCATTAGGCTGAAAAAAATAAATCCATCAGAGAGATAGCAGAAATGTTAGGAGTGGCCAAATCAACAGTTTGGTACTTTCTGGTAAAAAAAAAGCGCCCTGGTGAGTTTGGGAACTCAAAAAGGCCTGGACGTCCATTGAAGACAACAGTGGTGGATGCAGGGCTGTGGAGTTGGTAAACCAAAGGTTCGACTCCAACTCCTCTATTTTATCTCCTGTGAGTAAATATGCAAAAAATGGAAAACTTTGTTATTCTTTTAATAATAAGAAATCTATGAATTTGTCCTCAGAAAAAATATTGCCTTAGTCAGATCCTCCTTTATGGATGCTCCAAGAGCAGAGAACAATTTCTCTACTACTCTCTATTGGTAGCAGTCACCACACGGGCAACATCTCTGACAATAAAATAAGAGCCTTAGATTGATAGAACATAAATATATTTTATTATTAACATTTCTAACCCTCCTAAGAAAGTTAAATTAATTATACAATATTAATAAGGCCTAGTTCACACGAACGTATGGCTTTTATAGTTTTTTGCGGTCCGTTTTTCACGGATCTGTTGTTCCGTTTTTGAGTTCCGTTGTGTTTCCGTTTCTGTTCCGTTTTTCCGGTCCGTTTTTCCGTATGGCATATACAGTAATTACATAGAAAAAATTTGGCTGGGCATAACATTTTCAATAGATTGTTCAGCAAAAACGGAACAGATACGGAAGACATACTGATGCATTTCCGTATGTGTTCCGTTTTTTTTGCAGACCCATTGACTTTAATGGAGCCACGGAACGTGATTTGCGGCCAAATATAGGACATGTTCTATCTTTCAACGAAACGGAAATACGGAAACGGAATGCATACGGAACACATTCCGTTTTTTTTGCGGAACCATTGAAATGAATGGTTCCGTATACGGAACACAAAAAAACGGCCCGTACACCCGCAAAAAAAAACCTTCGTGTGAACTAGGCCTAAGAGTTTTTTTTTTTTTAAGTGGAGACGGAACCGATTTTCCAACTCTGACTCCAGAAAAAAATACACTCGACTTCATGACTCTGACTCCACAGCCCTGGGTGGATGATTGTAAAATAATTTCCATAGTCATATTCAACCAAATGCGCCAGGCTGATTGGATGGTGCTTCACAGTACAGATGGACAATGACTCAAAACATACTGCGAAAGCAACCCAAGAGTTTTTTAAGGCAAAGAAGTGGAATATTCTTCAATTGCCAAGTTAGTCACCATATCTCAACTCGATTGAGCATGCATTTCTCTTGCTTAAGACAAAACGTAAAGCAGAAAGACCCACAAACAAGCAACAACTGAAGACAGCTACAGTTAAGGCCTGGCAAAGCATCACAAAGGAGGAAACCCAGAGTTTGGTGATGTCCATGTCGCACAGTTTATTATAAAACTAGCTGCCTATAGTCAATATTAGGGGGAGCTCCATGCACAGGAATTTATACAGTTGCCTTTGAACTTACTTTAGGCAGTAAAAGTCTCTATTGTACTGAGTTCTTTCTAGCGATGGGTATTGGAAGGATATTTTTTCAAGCTTCAACGCTTTTGAAGTTCAACATTTTTTAGTATATTTCAGTGCATCTTTTTTATTCATGTAACCTCAAACAGAATAATGTTGAGGTTCTAGTATTTCTGGGGACAGATACACTCACCTAAAGAATTATTAGGAACACCTGTTCTATTTCTCATTAATGCGATTATCTAGTCAACCAATCACATGGCAGTTGCTTGTAGGGTTGTGGTCCTGGTCAAGACAATCTCCTGAACTCCAAACTGAATGTCAGAATGGGAAATAAAGGTGATTTAAGCCATTTTGAGCGTGGCATGGTTGTTGGTGCCAGACGGGTCAATCTGAGTATTTCACAATCTGCTCAGTTACTGGGATTTTCACGCACAACCATTTCTAGGGTTTACAAAGAATGGTGTGAAAAGGGAAAAACATCCAGTATGCGGCAGTCCTGTGGGCAAAAATGCCTTGTGGATGCTAGAGGTCAGAGGAGAATGGGCCGACTGATTCAAGCTGATAGAAGAGCAACGTTGACTGAAATAACCACTCGTTACAACCGAGGTATGCAGCAAAGCATTTGTGAAGCAACAACACGCACAACCTTGAGGGGGATGGGCTACAACAGCAGAAGACCCCACCGGGTACCACTCATCTCCACTACAAATAGGAAAAAGAGGCTACAATTTGCACGAGCTCACCAAAATTGGACTGTTGAAGACTGGAAAAATGTTGCCTGGTCTGATGAGTCTCAATTTCTGTTGAGACATTCAAATGATAGAGTCAGAATTTGGCGTAAACAGAATGAGAACATGTATCCATCATGCCTTGTTACCACTGTGCAGGCTGGTGGTGGTGGTGTAATAGTGTGGGGGATGTTTTCTGGGCACACTTTAGGCTCCTTAGTGCCAATTGGCCATCGTTTAAATGCCACGGGCTACCTGAGCATTGTTTCTGACCATGTCCATCCCTTCATGACCACCATGTACCCATCCTCTGATGGCTACTTCCAGCAGGATAATGCACCATGTCACAAAGCTCGAATCATTTCAAATTGGTTTCTTGAACATGACAATGAGTTCACTGTACTAAAATGTCCCCCACAGTCACCAGATCTCAACCCAATAGAGCATCTTTGGGATGTGGTGGAACGGGAGCTTCGTGCCCTGGATGTGCATCCCTCAAATCTCCATCAACTGCAAGATGCTATCCTATCAATATGGGCCAACATTTCTAAAGAATGCTATCAGCACCTTGTGGAATCAATGCCACGTAGAATTAAGGCAGTTCTGAAGGCAAAAGGGGGTCCAACACCGTATTAGTATGGTGTTCTTAATAATTCTTTAGGTGAGTGTATATTTTGTAAGGACACCGGCTGTATCTTTTTTTCACAGGTACATCATGATCTTCACAGCCAGAGGTCTCACTAAATATATCTAGCAGGGTAACTTAGAATATTCCAGAAAGATATTCAGCCAAAGTGGCTTATAAGAGCAAATTGATACAGAAAGCAAGTAGAAAAGAAAAGAATCTGTTGACATCTCTGTAGGAGCCTCCCTCACAGATACTGGAGTTTTGACTAGGAAATTAATGCTGTATGTAGAGCTAGTTTTCCTATCAATGTCATCATGATCTGTAATATGGTCTGTTTATGCCAAAAAACCATGAGGCAGATGTGAGCAGAACCTAACTTGTGCTGATGTTGCTATGTTTGCAGAGAATAAAAGACATAAACAGTGGAATGCCTGGAGAAAAAGCTTCTAGCTCTCTCTTTTTAGAGACCTCTTCCTTTTTACTTTATTGCTTTAGGTAACATAGTAACAGTTTATAAGGCCGAAAAAATACATTTGTCCATCCAGTTCGGCCTCTTATCCTGCAAGTTGATCCAGAGGAAGGCAAAAAAAAAAAACTGTGAGGTAGAAGCCAATTTTCCCCACTTTAGGGGAATAAAAAATTCCTTCCCGACTCCAATCAGGCAATCAGAATAACTCCCTGGATAAACGATCCCTCTCTAGTAGCTATAGCCTGTAATATTATTACGCTCCAGAAATACATCCAGGCCCCTCTTGAATTATTTTATTGTACTCACCATCACCACCTCCTCAGGTAGAGAGTTCCATAGTCTCACTGCTCTTACCGTAAAGAATCCTCTTCTATGTTTGTGTACAAACCTTCTTTCCTCCAGACGCAGAGGATGTCCCCTCGTCACAGTCCTGGGGATAAATAGGTGATGGGAGAGATCTCTGTACTGCCCCCTGATATATTTATACATAGTTATTAGATCTCCCCTCAGTCGTCTTTTTTCTAAAGTGAATAACCCTAATTTTGATAATCTTTCAGTGTACTGTAGTTGCCCCATTCCAGTTATTACTTTAGTTGCCCTACTCTGGACCCTCTCCAGCTCTGCTATGTCTACCTTGTTCACAGGAGCCCAGAACTGTACACAGTACTCCATGTGTGGTCTGACTAGCGATTTGTAAAGTGGTAGGACTATGTTCTTATCACGGGCATCTATGCCCCTTTTGATGCAACCCATTATCTTATTGGCCTTGGCAGCAGCTGCCTGACACTGTTTTTTGCAGCTTAGTTTGCTGTTTATTAAAATTCCTAGATCCTTTTCCATGTTAGTGTTACCGAGTGTTTTACCATTTAGTGTGTACGGGTGACTTGCATTATTCCTTCCCATGTGCATAACTTTACATTTGTCAGTGTTAAACCTCATCTGCCACTTATCTGCCCAAGCCTGCAATCTATCCAGATCCATCTGTAGCAGTATACTGTCCTCTTCCGTTTCAATTACTTTACACAGTTTAGTGTCATCTGCAAAAATTGACACTTTATTATGCAAGCCATCTACAAGATCATTAATAAATATATTGAAGAGAATAGGACCCAGTACTGACCCCTGAGGTACTCCACTAGTGACAGTGACCCAATCTGAGTGTGTACCGTTAATTTCCACCCTCTGTTTTCTATCATTGAGCCAGTTACTTACCCACATACAGACGTTTTCTCCCAGTCCGAGCATTCTCATTTTATATACTAACCTTTTATGTGGTACAGTGTCAAATGCTTTGGAGAAGTCCAGATATACGACATCCATTGATTTGCCGCTGTCAAGTCTAGAACCTACCTCCTCATAGAAACTGATTAAATTAGTTTGACATGACCGATCCCTCATGAAGCCATGCTGATATGGCGTTATTTGCATATTTCCATTGAGATGCTCTAAGATTGCATCTCTTAGAAAACCTTCAAACAGTTTACCCACAACAAATGTTAAACTTACCGGCTTATAGTTTTCAGGCTCTGTTTTTGGACCCTTTTTGAATATTGGCACCACATTTGCCATGCGCCAATCCTGTGGGACATTCCCTGTCAGTATAGAGTCCGCAAATATCTGAAATAAGGGTCTGGCTATGACATTACTTAGAAGTACAAATGTCTACCTATCTCTTTTTTAAGATTTTAATGTTTTTACTGCAACTAAGGCTTATAATAATGATATACCACTCATTCTGACTTCATATATAGATGTAAAATTATTATATAAAATCTTATTATCATCATGTTAAAAGTAAACAACCCATTGAAATCATTTGATTCAACTTTCTCTCAGAAAAGTACTTGTTTTTCAGGAACATACGTTCAAAGTTACAAACTGTGTGGGAGAGTGGATTGCTTAAATGTTTTTAAAGTATTGGCTTTTAGCGTGAATAGGAACAATGTATCGGTCTGATAATGAATCAACACTTGATTAACAAGTATGACCTGTTCTGCATGAGTAAACAATAGCTAGTCTCTGAATGCAGAAATAGAATAAAAGTCATTAAAACTAGCATCACTATGTGTACTGACAGTGAAAATGTATAACTAAGCAACACATTATCTACATCACTCTTGTTGAAAAAGAAACTCGGCCTTGTGTATAATTTCAATGTATATGACCTCATAGCTCGTGTTTAAACTTGGTTTTGCTCTATTCACACTGGTGTCTTGACTTAATCCATTAAACTCTAATGGATTATTCAGGTTTCTGTATTTCATTTTTGTCGTTAAAGGGGTATTCCCATCTCAGACATTCATGGCATATCACTAGGATATGTCATCAATGTTAGATAGGTGCGGGTCACACCTCTGGAACCTGCTCCTATTTTCAGATCGTGTAACACCCCAAAGTGCACTCCTGCACCCTGCTACTATCTATAATCGGCTAACAAAACGTAATCTTATGTATTTTGTTCAGCTCCTTCACAATGTGCGTTCCTAATATCTTTATGCAATTGTTCATATGTAATGTGCCTGGTTCACCAGCAATTGGCAGCGTTTTTGGCAGAGCTATCTTAGACAGAATGGAATTCGCCATTCTATTCTCCCCCCTTTTGGGCAGAAATGAGTGAATCCTGCTGGCTTCCAGAAGGAGGTGGGGAAGTTCTAGTTTGTTATGATTAAGACTCCATGTTGGAGCTGCTAGGATTCTAACCTACTTTTTGACTGAAGATAAGTCTGACTAAAAAGTAAAGTGCAGCATAAAGAAGAAGCCAAGTTAGCTTGTCAGAACAGTAGAGTGAGAGAAAAATATAGCAGAGTGGAGTTTGCCTGCCAGTTTAATGCTAAAGCCTGCTGGAACCAAGATGAAGCCTGAAACTGTTTGGAGAAACATTTATTCAAATAAAGCTGCCATTGAACTACATCTCAAGGTCTGGACTTCTTCAAATCTCTCAATTATTCCCCCTATTTATTGCTTCGGAGCCAAAGCCTGGGGTCCAGCCATATCCAGGTAGGAGCACCGTGACACACATAAAGAGACATTTAGGCCGCACTACACCACTCGGACCCCCTCGAAGTGAAGGAAAGCACACAGCACAAGCATGGCCATTCACTGCTATGGGAGTTCCAAAAATAGCTGAGCAGGAACACTTACTGGAGATAGATATTCCATCAATATCTGAGATGGGCCTACCCTTGTAAGGGAATTTGTCACCCTGATTTTGGACTATAATCTACAGTAGTACTAACAGTGGCTGTACTCACCCTCCCTGGTCTTCTTTCGGGCCCCACTCTGCACTGTGTCTTGACTGTGTACACCATCAGGATGTAATGCAGATAGACGTGCACTATGACCTGACACTGTGCGACGTCAGATCACAGTTCAGCGTTGGCCAGGAGAAGACCAAGGAGCGGTGAGTGTGTGCCATTGTCGTCCGAAACAAGCAAGGTAAGTTTATTTTTTTAACATCTGATCTGAGGTCTGATGGGGGTCCAATCTGAGGCTGAAATGAATGATCGTGCGGATAGGGTAAAAAAATAAAATACATGATAGCAGCCTTATTATCCTCTGTTATTCTCCTCAATACACATTTTCTGGGGTATTGCTGTAAATTACCTCTCATTGCTCAACTATAAAAAAAAAAAAAAAACTGTGATTTTTAAATTCACTGCATTTAATGTAACTAATCCAGTAAGTATGGAGGGGTCTGGAATATCAGGTGCAGTTCAGTATTTCTTTCTTCATGGCTAGACAGTATGCACATGTAAAATAGTGTGTCGCTTTAGCTGTGTATTGAAGACAAATTGCCTGTTTAAGGTCCCTATGGCACTTGCAGTTGTGACCACCCTTACCTTAGCTCTAAAGTTGCTTCCGCACATCGCTGTGCTGCATTTTGGTGCAACAAAAAACTCACCAATAAAGCCACATGCTGTTTTTACAATATAACTGCATTTATGGTGCATTTTCTCTTCCAACAAAACTGAATTACATTAATTACATAATACAATTACATTATTAGAAAACGCACCAATGCCAAAGGTACATATGTTGTTGTAAAAACCACATGCAGTTTTTTAGGCAGTTTTTTGCCGCATCCAAAACACAGCACAGCCGCGATGTGTGGCACCACCCTTATTCGTTTAAGGACTCCCAACTTCTCATGAAACTAGAGTTGTTGCGATACCAAATTTTTGATTCGGTTTCGATACCATGAAAAAGTATTGCGATACTCGATACCATTCGATACCACGCGAAAAAAATAAACAAAAAAAGCCACGTGCATTCCTCATTTTTAAAAATGGCGAATCGCGCAGTTTTTATTTTATTTTTTCTGTTCCGGCATTCACCACCTAGATTTTTTTTTTATATTTTAATAGTTTGGACTTTTCTGACGTGGCGATGTAATATGTTTATTTATATATTTTATATGTGAAATTGGGAAAAGGGGGGTGATTTATACTTCATATTTTAGTGTTTTTTTTTTTTTCACTTTTTATTTAATAACTATTTCCCCCCTTAGGGGCTAGAACCTGGGATCTTTCATCCCTTTTCCTATTCACCCTGATAGATCTCTATCAGGGTGAATAGGACTCCACACTGTCCCTGCTGCTCTGTGCTTTGTGCACACAGCATCAGGGATGTTACCATGGCAACCAGGGCTTCCTGGCTGCCATGGTAACCGATCGGAGCCCCAGGCTTACACAGCTGGGGCTCCGATCAGAAGCGGCCACTGCACCACCAATGAGGGGGAGTGGAGAGGTCCCTGTGGCCACTGCCACCAATGATTTTAATACTGGAGGGCTGAGAGGGGCCGGCGCACTGTGCCACCAATGATTTTAATGGGATGGGGGGATTGAGGGGGGGGGCACACTGCACCACCAATGATTTTACCCCTTTATACAGGAGGCGGGTACTAGCAGATCAGCGGCAGTTAACTGCCGCTGATCGCAGCTCCCTGTCAGGGGCAGGGTGCCGGCAATGCGATTCTGCTGCCGGCACCCGCCTCCTGTATTGTGTTAAAGACTGACTTTCACTATCAGGCCACACAGAGCGGCGCCCAGCGATGTCTCAGCACTCACCATTTAGTCCTGGGCGCCGCTCCGTTCGCCCGCTGTGCCCCATTACTGTCTCCTCTCCTGCTCCACATGCTGCTGATTACTATCGGAGCGATGGGAGGAGACATCAGCTTCACTAGTGGGCGTTCCTTCTCCCTGGCTGTAGCGCTGTCCAATCGCAGCGCAGGAAGAAGGAACGCCCACTAGTGAAGCTGATGTCTCCTCCCATCGCTCCGATAGTAATCCTATCATTGGTGGCGCAGTGCGCCCGCCCCTCCTCCGCCCCTCTCTTCTCATTGCCGCCCCTCCTCCACCCCCTCTCTTCTCATTGCCGCCCCTCCTCCGCCCCTCTCTTCTCATTGCCGCCCCTCCTCCGCCCCTCTCTTCTCATTGGTGGCAGCGGCAGCGGCAGCAGCACAGGGGGGGAGGGGGGACAGCTTCCTTCTCCCCGTGCTGCTGAGAGAGAACATGAGCGCGCCGATAGCAGCGCGCTCATGTTCAGAGATACTAGACTGCGCAGAAGCGCAGCCCAGTATCGAAAAAACGGAAATCCCGGTATCGTATCGATACCGGGACAAAAGTATCGATTGGGTATCGAAATTTCGATACCCGCAACAACCCTACATGAAACACAATATTGCAACATGCTCGCAAAACGCTTGAAGGTTACAATTCACAACATTGACACAACCACTAGGTGGCCACCCATAGACATATGTGGGGGTATTTTTTTTTTATAGACTAGTGTTTTACACAGGCCTATGATATTCTCTGCTCTGTCAGAGGATGAGCTTAAATTATGGCAAGGCACAGGCCTCGTCATAAATTAGGCACCTCTTCCGACAGTCCGTGCACCTATACTTCAGTCTTATATTTCTTCTTTTATGCAGCAAAACTGACGTGAAAGAAGATAAATATACCTGGCCATACCTCTTCCTGCTCTCACAAGCCTCCATTTTGGACAGAGGTGAGGGAAGCGTAGAAATCCCACTTGTGTCCAAATTTAGGCTCAACGTCATTTAAAAAGTCACAAACACAGAGTTTGCTACTTTTTTACAGCACACAACTAGCTATCTTATGACACAATATCATAAAATCATACTGTTTTAAAAAGCTAGGTATCTTGTGACACACATATCAGAACATGTCCAGCCAAGAGGAAAGGAAAGACACATCTGTAGTAAATTAGAATGGTTTACAGGAATACATCATGTTGTGGTATTTACTTAACATTAGTTTCTTATGTTACCATATGCTCCATATGGTAACATAAGAAACTAATGTTAAGTAAATACCACAACATGATGTATTCCTGTAAGTTTGCATCATGTTAGACTTCGACTCTTTGGAAAGTCCTATTCTGTTCCCTGTGGTGGATATGGTACCTCCGTCTAAGAAAGAGGCTTCCTCCATCGTCCGTGTGTCCCTCTCTTGACTGTTATAATAGATGCTCCGCACCTGCCTCCACTCCCTGCAGAGTAGAGCATAGGGACAGAGTTTGTAGCACACCATATGGAAATGCTAAGATAATGCTCAAGTGAAAGAGGTTAATTAAGTACATAATTGAAAAATATTTGTAGTCTATGCTTCCAATTTAAATCAATGCATAAATGTAGGAAGTATTATTGAAAACCATTATTTTTGCTTCCATTCGCCAGCTTCTGACTGCCGAGGGGGTTAGGTAATGAAAAGACATATATGCTGAGAGAGCTAATGTTATTGCATGTAACATTACCTCACCTAGTTATTGTTTTAGAATACATTGCCCCGTGGCATCAGGGAAGATTGCATTGAACTGATTGTGTTGCAGGCTACTGGTTGATCTGTACGTGTAGTTTTCAATATTCAAATAACAAAATTCTCTTCGAAAAAAGAAATCAGGCCTGCTTAAGCGATCATTTGTCTAAATGTATAGAAATGAAATGTTCTGTCTCTAGTGAGGCGGCGTTCTCTTCCCGGCCTGCAGGATTCATTTATTGTTTAGATGAAATGGAATGACTGCAATTCAGTAAACAAATTGGGACTCTGTTAGCTGCTCTTTGTCATAAATAATCGCCCCGGAGATTGGATTCTCCAGATTTATTGCCGAATTTAATGATCACTGAGCAATATGCACCCGTCCTTGTCCTCTTCCGTTATTGCCGTCTTCATTTCCCAAAAGTTTATAGTTTTCCTCTTTCTTTACCGCTTCTCTGTTTATATGATCTATGACCCTGCGAGTATAAAAATGGTCTTTATCTGCGTAGGAAAGTTATTCTTTGGCTTGGTTCAGGGCACTTCCTGTGGTCAGGTCAAATGGCTCTCATCGTTCATATTAACACTGACTGATGTCTTTTTAAAAGTTGTTTGCCTTATAAAAGCCTTCACATATTTCAACAGATTCTCCTAGAGCTTGGGGCTGACTTCTGTTTCCAAAGCCCTGTTATGTGAATAACAGTCACCTCTGTATTCCGCTCTGCAAGCACAGAACTGGACTGAGGATGAGAGCAAAGAGCAATGAGAAAATAGGAAGAGGGATGCCACATGGCCCTAACACGTTACAGGCTTTGCTCTGGGTCTGTGACGCAAATATTTTACAGTTGTATTCCTTTTAAAGGGGTTGTGTCACTTGGCGTTTATCAAGTAGTTAATACAAGGCACTTACTAATGTATGGTGATTGTCCATATTGCCTCCTTTGATGGCTGGATTCATTTTTCCATCACGTCATACACTGCTTGTTTCCAGGGGTTAGTGCTTGCAGACTATAGGAAAGATCTCCAGCCTATCTTGGTGTTCGGGTCTGTGGGAGCTCACTGAGGCACGCATGCGCAGCAGCTCCCGTCCCTCATAGCTATGCTGCAGCGATGGCCAGAACTTATGGAGCTTACACGTCAGTAGAAGAGAACTGCGATCTCACAAGAACGTATTGATTTGTATACTGAGAAATCAGACTCCGTTGCCCCTCAGTAACCTGCCTATTTTAGGCCTTTTTTTTCACTTTTCATAAATCCAAAAGCTATTAGTAACATGATAAATTTATTCTCTGGGTAAGGCCTCTTTCACACTTGCGTTGTCCGGATCCGGCGTGTACTCCACTTGCCGGAATTACACTCCGGATCCGGAAAAACGCAAGTGTACTGAAAGCATTTGAAGACGGATCCGTCTTCCAAATGCTTTCAGTGTTACTATGGCACCCAGGACGCTATTAAAGTCCTGGTTGCCATAGTAGGAGCGGGGAGCGGGGGAGCGGTATACTTACAGTCCGTGCGGCTCCCCGGGCGCTCCAGAATGACGTCAGAGCGCCCCATGCGCATGGATGACGTGATCCATGCGATCACGTGATCCATGCGCTTGGGGCGCCCTGACGTCACTCTGGAGCGCCCGGGGAGCCGCACGGACGGTAAGTACACTGCTCCCCGCTCCCCACTACACTTTACCATGGCTGTAAGGACTTTAGCGTCCCGGCAGCCATGGTAACCACTCTGAAAAAGCTAAATGTCGGCTCCGGCAATGCGCCGAAACGACGTTTAGCTTAAGGCCGGATCCGGATCAATGCCTTCCAATGGGCATTAATTCCGGATCCGGCCTTGCGGCAAGTGTTCCGGATTTTTGGCCGGAGCAAAAAGCGCAGCATGCTGCGGTATTTTCTCCGGCCAACAAACGTTCCGTACCGGAACTGAAGACATCCTGATGCATCCTGAACGGATTTCTCTCCATTCAGAATGCATTAGGATAATCCTGATCAGGATTCTTCCGGCATAGAGCCCCGACGACGGAACTCTATGCCGGAAGACAATAACGCAGGTGTGAAAGAGCCCTAAGTACGATTCTAGTACTTAATTTACTTATTTATTTCTTTATTTTTTGCAACTTTTGCATGATAAAAAACCTCTTTTTAAAAAGCTAAATCAAAGTATTTTTACATTGTCGCATCCTAAGACCCATAACTTTTTATCTGCAGTGTGAGAATTTTTAGTGGGTGGATATTTTATTCTGGTTTTTGGGTGGCAGATAAGCAAAAAAATAGCAATGGCAATTTTTTTATGGCGTTCACCCTGCAGGATAAATTGATTTATTGAAATTGATGTAAAAAAAAAAACTGGCTTAATTGCCCATAGCCCAGTCAGATTTCACTATTCATTTTGCAGAGCTAATTTGCAAGGTGAAAGCTGGAATCAGATTGGTTGCTGTAGACAACTAAGCCAGTTTTCCTTTACACCTATGAATTTCATTTATTTGTGGGAATCTTTCGGTATTTATACTTGTTCTTCACCCCCTAAAGGACATGGCCTAGTTAAATGAAGCAGAGTTTTCACTTCTTTTTTTATTTTTTTATATACGCATTTTAAAAGTCACAACTTTTTATTTTTGCATTGTCATAGCCATATGAGGGCTTGTTTCTGCTGTACAAGTTGTATTTTTTTTATTGTCACTGTTTTGCAGTATATAAAATATTTAGCTTTTACTCCACCTGCATTATGAGTGTAAAACTTGCTGGTGGCCTAATAGGCCCTGCTTCTTAGGTCATTAGAGAGGGGTGTCAGATGTATAATATAGCCGGTACCTACAAGTAATGGCATAGACACAGCTCCTATGCCAATGACTGCGCTGTACTATTATGTGGGACTTCATAGTTCCTCAATGTAATAGTAGGTTGCAGGATGGAACGAGATTATATTTTTTTAGAGGATCCATTATAACTTATGAAGGTGGTGCCTGTGGATGGTTTGTGAGGCCTGCCTGGACTAATGGGGGGAGATTTATCAAAACCGGTGTAAAGTAGAACTGGCTTAGTTGCTCATAGCAACAAATCAGATTCCCCCTTTCATTTTCCAAAGGAGCTCTCTAAAATGAAAAGCAGAATCGGATTGGTTGCTATGGGCAACTAAGCCTGATTTCCTTTACACCAGTTTTGATAAATCTCTGCAATATACAGTAGCCATGTGAAGTAAAATGTCTCTAAAACCATGTAATATACTGACTCTTTCTAGCATACCTGCTCTGATGCTCTCAATGAACTTTTCTTCTTGACCTTTTAAACGGAGCAAAGTTTAGCTTGAGGTTATATTAGCTGCCTTTCATGGCGGTATCCATTGGGTAGTATGGATTGTGGACTTGGAATATTATAACTTAGACAGGAGTTCTAACGGGAGTGGTGTTTAAGTTCATGGAGGGTGAGTATGTGGTATATTTTTCCATCTTTAGCCTTTACACCTGACAAATCTAAGATGAAATATTGGTTAGCATCTCCCTTGACCCAGGCTCCATAAAGCACATAACATATGTGTTTTATTGGTACTTTCAATTTTACCTAAACCTTATATATTTCATTAGAGGGGGGAACAATGTAACAGACACCTCCAGAGTGATCGATGGCTATAAAAATACAATTATCACAGGAAATACATAGGATGGAGGAACTCACCAGTTGGGAAAACTATACTCATGATAGATTTAGCAGGACTTGGGGCCCATGGAAGACATGGACGCAAAACAACTAGCACATATCTTTCTTTATCTTGCTAACACCCATGATTGATTGTGACAGTATGACTTTCATATGATTCCTTAGACAATGTGATGCTTTTTCATTATATTATGAATACCTGATTGGTACTATGACCCTCTGTTTGATCTACTGTTTGGGTTTCAGGTTACATGTATAATAACTTGCAAAAGTATAATAGTATTACAGATATGTAAATGCGTTTGAAAATAAAGATTCTAAAAAAAATAAAAAAAATAATTATCAGTACTGGGAAATCTAGCAACAGATCAGAGGGAGTAAACTCCCAAAACAGAGTACCTTATCAATTAAAACTTAACTTTTACTAGTTTAGTACAAAATACTCAAATATGCTCAAATATAACACATACATTAAACTTTCTGAAGTGCTGGGAAGGGAGCCAGTGCACATAAAAGAGAACGGTCTTGCCAGATGCAGCTTGTATAGTTTGAGGGAAGCAAGAGGGATTGTTCAGAGAGGTAGACCAGGCAGAGCTGGGTGATGACCCTGGTGAGCCCGTACTTGGCCTCGACTAAGCTAATTGTCCAGTTCAGTTGGAGCACCTGTCCCAAAAGGAGCGAACCCTCGGGACCATCTCAGTTGGTGCTGTAAACGATAGAAATGGGGGAGCGCAGATGAAACAACAGTCGGTTAAGTTTTAATTGATAAGGTACCGTGTTTGGGGGTTTATTCCCTCTGTTTTGTTGCTTCTTAAAGGACAGAACTTACAGAAATGACAATATATTATCTTAAAAATAAAATATTGCCTACTTATCAGATCTCATAGGGCCCCATAGTGAAACTTGGTATGGACCCACCTGCCCCATACAGTTTCCCAGTACAAGTACATAAAAAAAAAAAAAACAGGTAATATGGAATGTAAAGCATGACTCTCCAGTTTTCTGACAAATGTATTTTTTTTTTTTAAGAATGAAAGGAAGGCCTACATTTTTTATATAAAAACTTGTCCTCTGCACCTCCCACTTTATCCAACCTCTATGTTGAAAAAGTGCAACAGTTGCTTCACAAATATGGTGTTCATTCTGAACATCATACTTCTCATTGTTTTTACATCAGGCTGCCAAATTACATTGCTATATCTCCTGTTTCCCTTTACACAATATATTATAAAACTGACTGCCTGCAGCCACCACTAGGGGGAGCCCAGTGCATAGGAATTTATACATTTACTATTGAAAAGAAATCTGTAGAATCACTGTGCACTGAGCTTCCCAGGTGGTTGCCTGTTGAAAATGCTGTAAATCTTCAGTATGTCAGGAAAGAAACAATTTAGTGCTGGGCCCCATGGCAGTTGTGTGGTCTGCCTCTATGGTAAGTACACCACTGCCACTTATTGCAATGTGTCATTTATCAATCAACAGCTTGATTGAGAGGCAAGCTAAAGCCAACATAGGTAATGCTGATCATAGTCCCTGCAAATGCATTCTCCCCTTAATTCTCTCTTCCTACTGCCCTGCTTCATTGATCAAAGGGACGGAAGCCCATATATCAAGATTCCGCCATATTTAAAGAGTTATTTAGTCATTTCATTGTGAAGGACATGGACTGGCCTTCACAGCTCTCCAGGTAGAGAATCTGGTACTTTTTATTATTATTCTCAATATATAGTATATATATATTATGCAAATATATATAATCATTTCATTTTACTTAATAAAAAAATTACACACATTACATTTTTGGATGAAATCGGATTTATACATGTTGGAATAGTAAATTAGTAAATATAGTATGTGTTAGAACTATTTAAAGCTAGTTTCAGTCTACTGTTTGAGAGCTTCGGCAGGGAACAGCCTGCCGGTGCTCTCTGGATTCAGAATTGCCAGAATCTGCCTGAATGCTCGCCGGCCCCGTTAACTATAATGGGGACCGGTGGAGATCCGGACGCAACCCGGCAAATATGCTGAGAATCAACTGGACAAATACAGCTGCCGGAACCACCTGTTGGAGCTCTCAAACGGTAGTCTGAAACTAGCCGAAAAGAATAGGTTCTCCAGAGAATAGTACCAATCTTTATATTGAAGCTTCAATGACCTTAACCTTGCAGCATGTCCCAGGGGAATGGCCATACTGCCTACTAGTGGACTCCTCGCTATGTTCTTTTAAGCAGCAGAGACATCCTGTTGCACTAACTAAGCTGTACGGCAAACTGGTATCTCAAGAAATCTGTTATGTTTTATGCAGATTGTCATCTTTTTCAGGTGGAAAAGATACTTTTAATTAAGGAAAGCATTATAGAGAATTTAGATACCCCACTGCCCTGAGGTCTAGTGTGTTTATCACGTGTACATATTACATTGGAAGCTTGTGTATGGAGACATACCAGATACATCGCCTTTTGATGACCATCATGGCTTCTACTTTGCAGCCACTTTTGTATATTGACGGTCACTATAAAAATAAAAATAAATGAAAAATGTTAACTATTTAGAGTTAGAGCAAGTTCTATCTTTTTGCGGAATGAAAGTACGGAACCCCACAGAAGCACTCTGTAGGGTACCGTTCCGCATTTCTGGATTTGCGGACCCATTCAAGGGAATGGGTCCGCATCCGTGATGCGGAATACACACGGAAGGGTGTCCATTTATTGCGGATCCGCATATGCGGTCTGCAATACGGAAACGGAACACCTACGTTCGTGTGCAGGAGGCCTTAACTAGTATACAATCATCTAAAAATAAATAAATGCTGTGGAGATGTAATGTTGCATTATATACACAAAATGGCCGGGGCTTTAAAATAGTTTCTATTATCTCCCTTTTTATTCAACAGTGTAGTAGCTTTCTCTCACCAGGTCATAGCGTTTCCCTTCTTAATCGTTTCCCTGAAGCTTGTACTTAGTTTCTTTTCTTGATCCCTTATTATTTGATTTGCTTTGTCTGCTCTGGTTGTTTTCTTTCAGTGCATTTTTGTGGCTGATGTTTTACTGTTGTGGATTTCTCTTCCAGCGCTGTGGTCCTGTCGAAGTATAGCCTAATGTCGAAATCTTCAATAACATATGCAAGTTTTCTTTCCTTTGGTTGCAAAGAATGTACTTTCCTGATAGTTCAGTACTGAATCTAAAATGCCCAAATGAAAGGGATGTTCAAGATCTCGATACAATTCAGTTGTATATAGCTCTTAGCTTACATGTATGAGCTTGCTTGTACTTTCAGTCCTTTATGCAAAACATTAAAAGAAGTTTCGAGGCTCACAGGCCTGTGTTTCAGAGACGCCGAGTTGTAACCTACTCCATACATGTACATACATGTAATCCTGATGATTGTTTTTGTATCGGAACATGAAACATGCATGTACGGATTGGGATTAGGATAGGGCTATACCAGGGAAAGGTTACGGACGGCGTCGCCCTTCTAAGGACGAGCGCCCTGTGGTGAGGTTGCTCTGATTTCTAGAATTTAGGGTCAGCTTACCACAGGGCTATGCTAGGGTTATACTAGATCCTGTGACCCCAAGCAGCCAACGGTCCCACTGAAGAGAATCTACTCCTAGATATCTGGACGCAGGTTGTTTCCTAGATCCTGATGACAGAGCGGTAGGACTATGGTTGTTTCTTTCTAATGCCGCCGCGCACTTTTATTTCTATCTATTGATTCTGGTGCCGCCGTGCACTATAGTCTTTACCTACTGCTGCTTATGTTTTGGATTATTCCATTATAACTATTATCCAAGGGTCTATCATTTTATTACTACATGATCAAAAGTTATGTTTTAAGCTATTAATTGATCACTAGTTCTGTTTTGGCAACAGTAAAGTAGACCTAAGTAATTTTAAATAAAAGCAGTATTCAGTGAGTAAAAGTTAAATGTTAAAATGGGCATAAGGACACAGACTTTGGATGACTGGAACAGTATATTATCTAAAGGACAGGTCTTTTAAGGTGTTCTGATCAAAGGTATTGTATATGTGATGGAGTGTACATGAAAAGATACTGCAGGAGTGTTTGATGCTACATATCTGTCAAAAATGGAGGTAAGGAAATGTATTTTTTTACAGATTCACAAAGCAGAAGACATAATAAATCAGAAAGATATCAACTCTGTTTTACAGCACCCTATCATACTCGGTAGTGGATAGATATTTTATAACCTTCTCCTGTCTTCATATGACAGAATGTCAACCCTGTCTCCAAAGTTATATGCAAATAAAGGAGTATTTCATAAGTATATATGAATTGAACAGTTATACAGTATGAAATTAAATGTTCTGACAGTCGGCTGCTTGTTCAGTGAAGGAGACCGTGCATTTACATGCAGCGATCTCCTTCACAGTATGAGGACGAGGGTTTTCTATTGCGATCCCTCGTCCTCATACAGATTCATGGTTTCTGGTTAGCAAATCGCTGTTCAGACAGCACAATCTGCTACCCAGAAATGATCATTGATGTGCCTGCATGAACAACAGGATGATCAATGACACATTTACATGTGCCGATTGTCGGGGACGAGTGTTCGCCGGAACGTTCCTCCCCATTAATCTTCCCGATATTTGGGCAGTGTAAATCCACCTTTAGACTGCACCATTATCTGCAAGTTATCCCAAACGAGTGTTCATAGGAATGTGTGAGGTTGTCTGCCAAATCTAGCTGTGTAGTACAGCCCTTAGTCATGACTATAAATGAGCGAAGTTATCCAAAATTCGATTCAGCTGCTTCACCAAAGTTCACGAAGAAATTCGATTCATTTTGAATTCCTTTGTGACATCGCATTCCATTGTATGTAGCGGGCACAATGACGGGGAACAGCGATCGCTCCACCCCTGTCATTGAACCGCTTAGATGTATCATTGAACGCTGATTGCGGCATCTGACAGTCAAATTGAGGCCTTTCAGGTGTTAAAAAAAATACATTCTCACCTCATCCCTTTGTTCGTGGAGGGGCCGTCATGGCCATCTTGATTGAAGAAAACATGCCAAATCTTGTGCGCGCTGACGTTATCATGTCATCACACAGGGTGGATGCGGTGACGGTATAACTGATGACGTGTTGATGTCACACATCAGTGCGTGAGATTTAGCCCGTTTTCTTCAATCAAGATGGCCGTCGCGAGCAAATGGATGATTTTTTTTTTTTTACTGCCATTTCAGGAAAAATTGATTTGTTACCACGACGCAACAGGAAATTCAGATTCATGGCAAATCGAATTTTTCCTTAATTTCGGATCAAAGTCAATTTGTTTAACTCCTTTTAGTTTTTTTATTCACTGCCTTTCAAGAGCCGTAACTTTTTTATTTTTTGTTTCACATAGCCATATAAGGACTTGTTTTTGAAGGGCAAGTTATACTTTCTAATGACACCACTTAGTATTGCATACAATGTAATGAGAAGATGGAAAATGTGATAAAAATGACGTTAATTTGATTCCAAATTTATATAGTTTTTCTTGTGTTTTAATACTTTTAAAAGATTAAAACTTAGAAAATACATATTCTGACCCCCATAGATTTGTTTTATATTAACATCTATGGAGCTGTGTAAGGGATACATTTTTGCAAGCTGATCTATATTTTTGCAATGTATATCACTTTTGGATCACTAGTTATTCACGTTTTTTGGGACGGGAAATGACCATTTAGATTTTTTTTCCATTATGCTGTTCACCATATGAGATAAACATTTTTATATTTTCAGATGTGGTGATGCCAATGATCTTTATTTTTATTTAATGGGAGTCTGTCCCTTCCCATAGCTTTACAGTTAATAAAAACGTTACCTTTATGAGCAATCCTGGACTTATAAAACCGGCAAAAAACAACTTGTTAGCATATGCAAATGAGGGCTCGCAAGTGCCCAGGGGCGGCGTTACCCTCGTAGGTGCCCAGCTAGCTCAGCCTTATTGTCGCTTCCCCCCGCCCATTCTTTCCCTCTGACCGCCCATCTACTTACTTCTTGTTTCGCCGAGATCCCACGCCTGCGCACTCAGTACTGCGATGCCCATTCCTTGTACGGCATCACAGTAATTAATGCGCATGCGCCGGCTTCGCGCCGTTAGCCGGCTCATGCGCATTAATTACTGTGATGCCGTACAAGGAATGGGCATCGCAGTGCGCATGCGCCGGCCGACGGACTGAGTGCGCAGGCGCGGGATCTCGGTTAAACAAGAAGTAAGTAGATGGGCGGTCAGAGGGAAAGGATGGGCGGGCAGAGGGAAAGAATGGGCGGGGGGAAGCGACGATAAGGCTGAGCTAGCTGGGCACCTACGAGGGTAACGCCGCCCCTGGGCACTTGCGAGCCCTCATTTGCATATGCTACTAAGTTGTTTTTTACCGGTTTTATAAGTCCACGATTGCTTATAAAGGTAACGTTTTTATTAACTGTAAGGCTGCTAGAAAGCTATGGGAAGGGTTAAAAAGGTAAAACTTTGATGACAGACTCCCTTTAAGTGTATTTTTTATATAAAAAATGGTAAAAGGGGGTGATTTCATTTATATTTTTTTTAAAACCTCTTTTTTACTGTTTTTCACATAATTTTTTTGTCCCCCTAGGGAACTGATTGCTTCTACCATAGACTGCAATAATTTACTATTGCAGTCTATGGGGGAATCAGTCAAATCCTATTAAGCCCTGACAGGGACAACTCCGATCACAGACTTTGCCACCGGGTGTTTGCTGTGTAAAATCTGCAGTAGAAGAAGATAAAAATGCATTATCCAGTGATAATAGTGTATGCCAGCTGTGTTTCAAAACAGAGTCAATGTCTATGCTAATACAAGTGATGTGCAAAAACAGAAAGATATGGCAATGTAATATTTGTATAAGAACACAACTGTATATCAAAAAGGCCTAATTGTTAATATAACATTTATAACCTAATAGTGGAACATATGTTCCTTTTTAAGATTTAGGCCTTCTATAGTTCTGGTAAGAGTGTAAATGCAGCAGACCTCACAGTCCAATAAGTGATGTTTGATATTCCATGCTCTTGGGAGACCTTAAGCTTTTTCAATGCCTCCTACTCTAAATGAACTAGCATTATGACAAGAGATAAAATCCGAGAGTTTGGCTATGCTTTTTATATGTATATATATATATATATATATATATATATATATATATATATATACACTGCTCAAAAAAATAAAGGGAACACTTAAACAACACAATGTAACTCCAAGTCAATCACACTTCTGTGAAATCAAACTGTCCACTTAGGAAGCAACACTGAGTGACAATCAATTTCACATGCTGTTGTGCAAATGGGATAGACAACAGGTGGAAATTATAGGCAATTAGCAAGACACCCCCAATAAAGGAGTGGTTCTGCAGGTGGTCACCACAGACCACTTCTCAGTTCCTATGCTTCCTGGCTGATGTTTTGGTCACTTTTGAATGCTGGCGGTGCTTTCACTCTAGTGGTAGCATGAGACGGAGTCTACAACCCACACAAGTGGCTCAGGTAGTGCAGCTTATCCAGGATGGCACATCAATGCGAGCTGTGGCAAGAAGGTTTGCTGTGTCTGTCAGCATAGTGTCCAGAGCATGGAGGCGCTACCAGGAGACAGGCCAGTACATCAGGAGACGTGGAGGAGGCCGTAGGAGGGCAACAACCCAGCAGCAGGACCGCTACCTCCGCCTTTGTGCAAGGAGGAACAGGAGGAGCACTGCCAGAGCCCTGCAAAATGACCTCCAGCAGGCCACAAATGTGCATGTGTCTGCTCAAACGGTCAGAAACAGACTCCATGAGGGTGATATGAGGGCCCGACGTCCACAGGTGGGGGTTGTGCTTACAGCCCAACACCGTGCAGGACGTTTGGCATTTGCCAGAGAACACCAAGATTGGCAAATTCGCCACTGGCGCCCTGTGCTCTTCACAGATGAAAGCAGGTTCACACTGAGCACATGACAGACGTGACAGAGTCTTGAGACGCCGTGGAGAACGTTCTGCTGCCTGCAACATCCTCCAGCATGACCGGTTTGAAATTGGGTCAGTAATGGTGTGGAGTGGCATTTCTTTGGAGGGCCGCACAGCCCTCCATGTGCTCGCCAGAGGTAGCCTGACTGCCATTAGGTACCGAGATGAGATCCTCAGACCCCTTGTGAGACCATATGCTGGTGCGGTTGGCCCTTGGTTCCTCCTAATGCAAGACAATGCTAGACCTCATGTGGCTGGAGTGTGTCAGCAGTTCCTGCAAGATGAAGGCATTGATGCTATGGACTGGCCCGCCCGTTCCCCAGACCTGAATCCAATTGAGAACATCTGGGACATCATGTCTCGCTCTAGCCACCAACATCACGTTCCACCACAGACTGTCCAGGAGTTGGCAGATGCTTTAGTCCAGGTCTGGGAGGAGATCCCTCAGGAGACCGTCCGCCACCTCATCAGGAGCATGCACAGGCGTTGTAGGGAGGTCATACAGGCACGTGGAGGCCACACACACTACTGAGCTTTATTTTGACTTGTTTTAAGGACATTACATCAAAGTTGGATCAGCCTGTAGTGTGTTTTTCCACTTTAATTTTGAGTGTGACTCCAAATCCAGACCTCCATGGGTTGAAAAATTTGATTTCCATTTTTTTTTTTCGTATGATTTTGTTGTCAGCACATTCAACTATGTAAAGAACAAAGTATTTCAGAAGAATATTTAATTAATTCAGATCTAGGATGTGTTATTTTTGTGTTCCCTTTATTCTTTTGAGCAGTGTATATATATATATACAGAGACATCTACCAGTCTGTACGTACATTTATCTGTTATTAGATCATTTACATTCTAATGATAAGGCGATGTCTCTGAGGCTGTTCCAGTTTACATAGCACAGCTGAAAAGTGAGCTGCAGAAATCAGGAAATGATAGCTGACTGATTGTGTGCTAGTGGATAGATTAAAAGCTGAAATATTTCAGGATTTTTATATTAGAAAAATTTATAGGGTATATTTCTCCAGGAAATTCAGTGTTAAAGGATATGGACACCTTTGTGAAAAAAAAAAAAAAAATTACACTAATTTATTTATTTTGTGGAGCAAATCATTTCTCCAATTGGTTCTATTTATCTATCTCTTTCAGTTTTTGTTCTACAGCCTGCTGTGCTTTCTATGCACAGCAGGCTGGTCTCAGTGAGTTTACAGAGAATACGTCATCTGACAGATTTCCTGTAACTCCTCCTGTGCACACGGGAGCGCGAACTGTCTCCCTCTCCCTCCCAACCCCCGCATCAGCAGAAGCTGCCAGGTCCTGCACACATGAAGCCCTGCCCCTCTCCCAAGAAGCCCTGCCCACCACAGACATCTCTCTCACCAGGAGCAGCTCCACACTACATTGTGGTTACAGGACCTGTGGTGATGTCACAGTCATGTGATCAGCCATGTGTGTGGGAGGAGTTAGGAAAACAGGCTCCATGTAGGACTGTGCTGGTGGACAATGTAGAGGTACTTCATGTTTGGAAGGTGTGTATAAAGCAGGGCTCTGTCAGTGTAACCAGTCTATTCTACAGTTTCCTGTGTGTAATGTGCACACAGTAGTTCTATCTGTGTAATGGACATGTAGCAGAGCTGTGTGTGCAATGTGTATATAGTTAACTATCTGTGTAATGGGCATGTAGTAGAGCTGTGTATGTAATATGTATATAGTAGTGTCAGGTGGGCGCTGTGTATGGCAGCATCAGATGGGCCCTCTGTATGGCAGTGTCAGATGGGCGCGGTGTATGGCAGCGTCAGGTGGGCGCAGTGTATGGTAGCAGTGGTCTTATGTTTAAGTGTATGATGTTGGATAAATGTAAAATGGTCTACATTTATTTCTGCATGGGAGACTAGCAATGGTTTCCCTGCAGAAATATCAGCCGCTGTATACATGGACCGCTGTATGGAAGGGGCTAACCATCGGGCCACTGCTCTGCTGTGGCAGCGGCTCGATGCTGTCCCTCTCCCTCCCCTTCTCTCACCATGTAGGTTGGCCGTCCTCACCTCCATACAAGCCGTCACCCCCCTCCCCTACAGGATGGCAACAAGCTGGCCGTCCATAGGGACTGCTGCATGGAGGGCATAACCATCAGGCCGCTGCTTGAAAAGGTAAACTGAGGAAGGGAGCTCCCTCCCCTATCGGGCTGTTGTGGCAGCGTCCCAATGGTTACCATGGCAACCAGACACCTCTACAGGCATCTGGATTGCCATGGTATAGCTGAGCCTGATCAGGCTTACTGTGAATGACAATACACTGCAGTACACTACACAGTGTACTGCAGTGTATTGTAGAGACATCAGACCCACTGGATCTTCAAGAACCAAGTGGGTCTAAGTAAAAAAAGTGTAAAAAAAAGTGAAAAAGAGTAAAAAAAAGTAAAAATAAAATCTAACTTCTTCCTATATCCGCACATGTAATTGGTTCAAAATGTAAAAACTAAAAACACTAAACATTTTTGGTATCGCCGCATCCGTAAAGACATGATATATAAAAGGATTACGTACTTTTACCGCATGGTGAATGCCATAAAAAAAAACTATGATGGAATTGCAATTTTGCCCACTGCACTTCCCACAAAATGGTAAAAATGTGATCAAAAGAGTCATATGTACTCGAAAAAGGTATCAATCAAACCATCATCTTATCCCACAAAAAATGAGTCCCTACCTAAGACAATCGCCCTAAAAATAAAAAAGATATGGCTTTCAGAAAATGGAGACACTAAGACATGATTTTTTTTGTTTCAAAAATGCTCTTATTGTATAAAACCAAAATATATTAAAAGAAAACTGACATATTAGATATCGCCACGTCCGTAACAACCTGCTATATAAAAATATCACATGAGCTAACCCGTCTGGTGAACACCGTAAAAAAAAATTGAAATAAAAACTGTGCCAAAAAGCCATTTTTTATCACCTTACAAAAAATTTAATACCAAGCGATCAAAAAGTCATATGTGCACCAAAATGATAGCAATCAAGCCGTCATCTCATCTAGCAAAAAATGAGCACCTTCCTAAGACAATCGCCCCAAAAATAAAACAAATATGGCTCTCTGAAAATGGAGACACAAAAGCATGATTTATTATTATTTTTTTATTGTGTAAATCCAAATTAAAATTTATATACTGTATATCAAAAACAGACATATTAGGTATCGCCGTGTTGTTACGACCTGCTCTATAAAAATATCGCATTATCTACTCTGTCAGGTGAACATTGTAAAAAAACAAAAATAAAAACGGTGCCAGAACAGCCATTTTTTGGTTACCTTGCCTCACAAAAAGAGTAATATATACACTCACCTAAATAATTATTAGGAACACCTGTTCTATTTCTCATTAATGCAATTATCTAGTCAACCAATCACATGGCAGTTGCTTCAATGCATTTAGGGGTGTAGTCCTGGTCAAGACAATCTCCTGAACTCCAAACTGAATGTCAGAATGGGAAAGAAAGGTGATTTAAGCAATTTTGAGCGTGGCATGGTTGTTGGTGCCAGACGGGCCGGTCTGAGTATTTCACAATCTGCTCAGTTACTGGGATTTTCACGCACAACCATTTCTAGGGTTTACAAAGAATGGTGTGAAAAGGGAAAAACATCCAGTATGCGGCAGTACTGTGGGCAAAAATGCCTTGTGGATGCTAGAGGTCAGAGGAGAATGGGCCGACTGATTCAAGCTGATAGAAGAGCAACGTTGACTGAAATAACCACTCGTTACAACCGAGGTATGCAGCAAAGCATTTGTGAAGCCACAACACGCACAACTTTGAGGCGGATAGGCTACAACAGCAGAAGACCCCACCGGGTACTACTCATCTCCACTACAAATAGGAAAAAGAGGCTACAATTTACACAAGCTCACCAAAATTGGACTGTTGAAGACTGGAAAAATGTTGCCTGGTCTGATGAGTCTCGATTTCTGTTGAGACATTCAAATGGTAGAGTCCGAATTTGGCGTAAACAGAATGAGAACATGTATCCATCATGCCTTGTTACCACTGTGCAGGCTGGTGGTGGTGGTGTAATGGTGTGGGGGATGTTTTCTAGGCACACTTTAGGCCCCTTAGTGCCAATTGGGCATCGTTTAAATGCCACGGGCTACCTGAGCATTGTTTCTGACCATGTCCATCCCTTCATGACCACCATGTACCCATCCTCTGATGACTACTTCCAGCAGGATAATGCACCATGTCACAAAGCTCGAATCATTTCAAATTGGTTTCTTGAACATGACAATGAGTTCACTGTACTAAAATGGCCCCCACAGTCACCAGATCTCAACCCAATAGAGCATCTCTGGGATGTGGTGGAACGGGAGCTTCGTGCCCTGGATGTGCATCCCTCAAATCTCCATCAACTGCAAGATGCTATCCTATCAATATGGGCCAACATTTCTAAAGAATGCTATCAGCACCTTGTTGAATCAATGCCACGTAGAATTAAGGCAGTTCTGAAGGCAAAAGGGGGTCCAACACCGTATTAGTATGGTGTTCCTAATAATTCTTTAGGTGAGTGTATATACACACACACACAATGCACAACTACCTCTAGCAAAACATTTCTATACTGCAGGAATAACCCTAATACAGGGAGTGCAGAATTATTAGGCAAGTTGTATTTTTGAGGATAAATTTTATTATTGAACAACAACCATGTTCTCAATGAACCCAAAAAACTCATTAATATCAAAGCTGAATATTTTTGGAAGTAGTTTTTAGTTTGTTTTTAGGGGGATATCTGTGTGTGCAGGTGACTATTACTGTGCATAATTATTAGGCAACTTAACAAAAAACAAATATATACCCATTTCAATTATTTATTTTTACCAGTGAAACCAATATAACATCTCAACATTCACAAATATACATTTCTGACATTCAAAAACAAAACAAAAACAAATCAGTGACCAATATAGCCACCTTTCTTTGCAAGGACACTCAAAAGCCTGCCATCCATGGATTCTGTCAGTGTTTTGATCTGTTCACCATCAACATTGCGTGCAGCAGCAACCACAGCCTCCCAGACACTGTTCAGAGAGGTGTACTGTTTTCCCTCCTTGTAAATCTCACATTTGATGATGGACCACCGGTTCTCAATGGGGTTCAGATCAGGTGAACAAGGAGGACATGTCATTAGATTTTCTTCTTTTATACCCTTTCTTGCCAGCCACGCTGTGGAGTATTTGGACGCGTGTGATGGAGCATTGTCCTGCATGAAAATCATGTTTTTCTTGAAGGATGCAGACTTCTTCCTGTACCACTGCTTGAAGAAGGTGTCTTCCAGAAACTGGCAGTAGGATTGGGAGTTGAGCTTGACTCCATCCTCAACCCGAAAAGGCCCCACAAGCTCATCTTTGATGATACCAGCCCAAACCAGTACTCCACCTCCACTTTGCTGGCGTCTGAGTCGGACTGGAGCTCTCTGCCCTTTAGCAATCCAGCCACGGGCCCATCCATCTGGCCCATCAAGACTCACTCTCATTTCATCAGTCCATAAAACCTTAGAAAAATCAGTCTTGAGATATTTCTTGGCCCAGTCTTGACGTTTCAGCTTGTGTGTCTTGTTCAGTGGTGGTCGTCTTTCAGCCTTTCTTACCTTGGCCATGTCTCTGAGTATTGCACACCTTGTGCGTTTGGGCACTCCAGTGATGTTGCAGCTCTTAAATATGGCCAAACTGGTGGCAAGTGGCATCTTGGCAGCTGCACGCTTGACTTTTCTCAGTTCATGGGCAGTTATTTTGCGCCTTGGTTTTTCCACACGCTTCTTGCGACCCTGTTGACTATTTTGAATGAAACGCTTGATTGTTTGATGATCACGCTTCAGAAGCTTTGCAATTTTAAGAGTGCTGCATCCCTCTGCAAGATATCTCACTATTTTTGACTTTTCTGAGCCTGTCAAGTCCTTCTTTTGACCCATTTTGCCAAAGGAAAGGAAGTTGCCTAATAATTATGCACACCTGATATAGGGTGTTGATGTCATTAGACCACACCCCTTCTCATTACAGAGATGCACATCACCTAATATGCTTAATTGGTAGTAGGCTTTCGAGCCTATACAGCTTGGAGTAAGACAACATGCATAAAGAAAATGATGTGGTCAAAATACTCATTTGCCTAATAATTCTGCACTCCCTGTATATATATATATATATATATATATATAACAATGGCACACATCAGGCCAAATATCAATACGGAGGTGCAGGCCAATGGATCCGGCAACAAATCCAGGACAATATAAGAATTTAAAAAAATGGCAGCACTTTAAAAAAAAAATTGTGAAAAGAAAAACACTTTATCCACCCTTGTGGTCGCAAGTAGGGATGAGCGAACTTGTGTTCAAGTTTGGTGTACAAGGTTCAGGTTTGGGTTATGTAATTATTCCTTTATGAATTCTGCTACCACGGACCATAACTAAGGGTCCATTCACACGTCCGCATAATGGGCCCGCATCTGTTCCACAATTTTGCGGAAGGGGTGCGGACCGATTCATTTTCAATGGGTCCAGCACCACCATGCTGTACGGAACGGAAAGGTCTGCTTTAAGCCAGGCACAATACCTTGTAGTGCTAGTTCAGCTAAATGTAATGATACCTTTCAATTAGTGATAGGTTGCTTCATTCTGGAGAGAAAAAACATTGGCTGTGCTTGGTATTGCAGTCCATCCCTGTTCACTTGAATGGGCCTAAGCTGCATATTCTGTAGGTCATGTGACTGCTGAACATGACATCACTGGCCTTTGAAAAAAGTTGAACTCTCACCGGAATCAGACTGCTACTGATCTGATATTAATGACTTCTCCTGAGGATAAGCCATTAATATTTTTCAGCCATAAAGCCCCCTTTAACTGGACATATATACTCTATGTGTTAATCAAAAATGTTCCTATTAGCGTTCATCTTAGTAGAAAGGCACAGGCTATATTCATACTAGCAGCCTGTCGGAGATGTCTGACATCTGCCAGCCCCATTAACTATACATATGCCGCGAATCTGACGGAAGAATTGTCCAGCCGATTATTAACATATTTGCCGGGTTGCAACCGGATCATTTCCAGTCTCCATTATACTCAATGGGGCCAGATGGTAATGCTAGAATGCAGATAGCTCTGGCCTGCTGAAACTAGCCATAGTTGGTTGCCAAGTTATTTTCAGATGTTCAACTTTTAGACCTCTTGATAGAAGTGCTGCTTTACCTGACATTTCCTGCTTCTGAACCTGACACCTATGTTGTCATAGGATCATGGGTGTCAGGTTTGGCAGAGATTTATTAATGCTTTAGCACTACTTTTCTTCTATTTGAGCTTCTCGGCACTTTACTAAAGTGGCGAGAAAAGAAGAAAGGTTCAGAGGGAGGGACGGAGCCTCCAGCATCCTGGCAGATTTACTATAGCTTACCACAGTAAGTGGTCTATGCCAGGTCATAGCCAGTGCAGATTTGATTTGCTGGTGCATAGAGGGCCAGTCTTGGAATGAGGGCCAGGCAGGGAATGCCAGTCTTGATAAATCTCCCTAATATTGCCAAATTTTTTTAATTTATTTTTCCATTTTTAAACTAAGATAGAAAAATGAATACCTGCATGGGTTTAGTAGATAAATAACTGCTTGGTGGCACCAGCTCATGGGTACTATATTGCTGTAGTGTGGAGACTCTCTGGTGACGTTTATTATTAATGGGCCTTTTTATCACTAAGAATGCAGGGTTGTTCAGTAAAGTTGTAAGCATGGCTGGATCTATATTTCTCGCCTCCTGAGAAAAAAGGGCAACTAGCTCTTATGGTGGTTCCCAGTGACCAGGTAATTCTTCCATTGTATGCTTTTCCATTGTTTTCTTGGAAAAGTTGGAGTAATTTTTACTAAATCATCTTACTTCAGACATGATTTTTATGGGAGACACTTAAAGATGATTTTGAGTGGATCTTCTTGGGCCCTAACAATGTTATTGTAGATGATAGATGATGTTTTTTCTTACTTGTAAATCAAAACCACAGCTTCCCTTCTCATGGGTGTTTGTCAGCTCATCATAGAATGTGAGGCGATAACAAAAGCTGAGTTTTCTCAGGCTCTGAGATAAAAAAAAAAAAAAGTGTTATTAGCAGAAATGTGGGTGCTTTTTGATTGCTAGTTGTGCCCAATATATAAAGGGGTTTTGTCAAGTGGTGCCATTCTTTGTGGGACTGCCAGAAACAGCAGAGCATTGTACTCTACTATCTCCAGCAGTACCATCGAGTACGAATGGAGCGGCAGGGCACATGCCCGACCTGCTGCTCCATCAGATCAGGGGAACAGGACGCCGTATTCGGGATCAATGGCGGTCCCAGCAGTCGGACTGCCAGTGAACAGTTAATTATCCCATGCCCTGTGGATAGGGGATAACTTGCAAACTTGGCACAACCTGTATAATTAACTTAAATCTTTAATTATCACAGACATAATCTGAGCTGGATTACCAACATAGCAGCACTGTCATAAGCCACCTCTAACTCTGCTGCATAACACAGTTGCACTGTGGTAACTGTATGGTTTATGGCAGATTAGGTCTAACTAGCTATAAAATTATGCCTGCCCATCAGCTGCCTAATAGTATACCAAGCACAGTCAGTCCCATACATTATATAGCGCTGGTGCTTGGTACTACATTTCATGCCATGTGACTGATGATCGTGACATCACAGAACGAGAAAGAGACCACAGTGCTTGCCTAAATGACGCAGCCCCTTACAACAGCTGAATGGCGGAGGTACCTGGAGTCGAACCACCACAATCATATATTGAAGATAG
Organism: Bufo bufo; assembly: GCF_905171765.1. Lineage (NCBI taxonomy): Eukaryota > Metazoa > Chordata > Amphibia > Anura > Bufonidae > Bufo > Bufo bufo. Next base: position 508,105,862 of record NC_053389.1, on the reverse strand, counting down.
TTAATCAATATTAAATTTTTGTTATATACTGATATACTGTTCTTCATTATGGAAAGATGTTTCTTTCATTGTATAAATAGTCGTCTTAGCAAAGTTTTAACAGTGCTGCTAAGAAGAATATGTCTTAAGACTGCAGAAGACGTCTGTGTATAATGTACAGAGGCTTCCAGCTTCCTCTTGTCACTACCTTGGGCCTGGCTCTGGACTTGTATCACTGTCCACAATCCTCTTTAGTGACACACAAGCATCTTTAGTGCTCAGTAACATGCTGAAGACAGAAGACTTCCTCTCTATAGTAATGCTAGTAAAGCTCAATGTCTGAGAACATATGAAATACTCAGGAAGGAAATCAGCAGAGGCAGTGTCATGCCCAGGGCAATGTTCAGCTGAAAAACCTTTTGTCCTGGCATGTATGTAGCTGTTACTTTGACATGTACTGTACCTCCTACCTACCGAAACATTTTTGCTGATCAATTACACCCCTTCATGACAATGGTATTCTGGCCTTTCATGTGCTCTACCACTCTGCAGGAATAGTTTGAGAAATGGCACAAAGAGTACAAGGTATTGAATTGGCCTCAAAATTTCCCAGATCACAATCTGATCGAACATTTCAGATTTTTTGTTCCATAAGACGCACATAGGATTTAGAGGAATAAAATTAAAAAATATTGTATATCAGACATCAGATGGACCCCTATTTCAGACTCCCTATCTTCATCAGGCACCAACATCTGACCTCGTTCCTCATCAGACCCACAAATCAGAACCCCAATATTCATCAGACCTCAGATCAGATCCTCGATCCTTATCAGACCTCCATTCTCATTATACCTCAGATCAGACTACCATTACTCATCAGACCCCCATCAGACCTCAGATCAGAACCCCATCAGACCTCAGCTACCAATCAGGTTCATTCTGAAAAATGAAAGATGGATTCTCATTGGTTGCTATAGGCAACTAAGCCAGTTTTCATTTACAACAGTTTTGATAAATCTTTCTATTAAGGCCATCTTAATGAGCGCTTCTAACTCCTTGATTGGTGGGGGTCTGAGCGCTGATCAAAACTTTCCATACGAGATATCAGACAAGTGTTATTACTCTTTAAGGTTTATTATATACCATTCTATACAATTGTGTTTTTACATGTTCCTGTTTATGTGCAAATATAGAATATGCAAACTAATGTTTCTTCATGTTTTCAGGAAAAAATTGTGAACTATTTAGAACTGTACGTGCCAAGTTATGAAACAGGTAAAAGTGACATTTCTAAGATAAAATTTGCCAAGCACATATTCTTGTTCTTGTCTCCGACAGTAATCATTTTGTACATCTAGAGTATGTGTGCCAGCGGCAGTGTTTCTGGGATGCATCAACCTTTAAAACCTTGTGCCATTCATTGTGTTGGAAAATGTCTTAGATGAAGTAGGCTTAAAAGCTTGTAATTATCTTGGTTTTTGTGTCTGTATGTAAAGTCTTTCTGACAGTAGGTAATGTTTTAGTGCTTTAGATATAATTGGAAAGTTTTGGTTGTGTATTATGCAGAAAGGAAAGGACTGTAGAACTAGCCTGCTAGACCATGCAAACTGAATGTTACATTTATGAAATAGGGAGAGTAAAGGCATTGTCTCACCAAGACCAACAAAAAAACGGGTGTCTGCTAGTGAAACCTCTGTCAACAAGTTAATAATCACACATTTCCTGTCAGACCAACCTGTGGGAGACCATATAGTACATGACTGCTCGTGTTTACCACCGTGTGTCCTGCACTTATTTAGCAGCTTTCTTCCCTGGCTAAGGCCTCTTTCATACATCAGTAACAGGCGTGTGCTGTCCATGGTCTCCTCAGACAGCACATTTACCCATTGACCCACTTATGCTGTGACACCACAGAAGCATGCCCTATTTTTGTCTGTGATTACAAATCCCTCGCTCACATTAAAGTCTATAGGTCCATGAAAACCAAAGGCACAACACCAATGTTGGTCTGTTGTTTTCACCGACTGTTGGTAGGAGATGGTGTGGAAATACATTTTCAGCTTAGCGTTGAACATGGATGACACACTGAGATTAAAAAACGGACACACAGACCAAGCATGGATTCTTCACGGACATCTTCATGGATGAACAATTGACCATCTTGTCTCGGATGTCATGACGGACACACACGGGTGAAAGAGGCCTAACGGTGAGGTGGAGGCTCTCATCTATGACTTCTATTTGCCCTAAAAGGCTGTATGAACCAGGCTCGTTAGATGAGGCAACTGCTTTAGTTATGCAGTGTTTATTTTGATGAACATTTCAAATGATATAGTAAGAGACTTCCTATATGTCAAGACTGGTTTTATTGCCAGAGGTAAAGGGGGAATTTATTAAGATTGGTGTTTGATACTCCAGTCTTAATTAAAAAAAAGGGCTGGATGCATTATGTATTATGTCATTTGGCTCACCTTCTGGCAGAAAATTAGCAGCCGTAGATTTGTGCTTTACTTTATGCCAGATTGTGTCGTAAAAAAGTTGTCACATTTTTGAGTAAGTTGTCACTTGCACAAATGTTAGCCCTATCTTTAGAAATAAGGTACTGTTCACATTTAGAGTGTGGTATCAGTTATAAATGTTGCAGTGTCATATCCTTAACACTGCCACAGTATCAGTCGTTTTGATGGTATGAATAGTGCTCCATTCTTCCCCTCAGATATGCCTGAATCTGCGACACGTGTGAACACAGCCTTAGGCTCCATTCACACGTCCGCAAAATGTGTCCGCATCCGTTCCGCAATTTTGCGGAACGGGTGCGGACCCATTCATTCTCTATGGGGACAGAATGGATGCGGACAGCACACAGTGTGCTGTCTGCAGCCGCAATTGCGGAGCGCGGCCCCGATTTTGGGTCCGCAGCTCCGCAAAAAGATAGAGCATGTCCTATTCTTGTCCGCAGCTTGTGGACAAGAATAGGCATTTCTATGGGGGTGACGGGCTGGTGTGTTGCGGACCCGCAATTTGCGGGTCCGCAACACACCACGGACGTGTGAATGTAGCAGTGGTTTTCAATACAAAAAGCACTTACAGTGGTTTTCAATACAAAAGGACATCACAGAAATGTACCTAGAAATGAGACATTATTCATTTTTCAGACAGTCTAAATGGACATTATTGGTTTGGTGTCAACTCAGAATGTAGGCCACTAAAGCGTCCTTCAAGTTTAAACTGAAAGCCTGACTGTGCTCCTGAATCCTTCTGTGTAGTAACTATGTCCAGTCTTCCTGCAGTCTGTAAACCCAGCTGCTTGTACATTTTCCGAATCCTGTCATCAATGGTGTCTTATTATTATCCTGCAAATGGGGAGCCGGGGAGGCAGTTGTCCTTGTACCACATCAACATTGTAGACTTCCTTTGGTGACTCGCAGGTTTTCCATAATTGCTGCTTAATCAGCTCCATTCTGGCACAGAACAGTAGGAAATCTTCAGAATTGTACTATTTTGATTGTGGGGGTCCAAGTGCTTAGACCCCCCACCAAACGCTGGAATGAGGAGAAAGAAATGCTCATGTAGCACACTCTCTCTTCTCACTGCAAGAGATGGCCAATCCTGCCACGAGGAGACAGTGCAAACTATGTGAGCACTCCTCTCTCCTCATTTTAGTGATCGGCAGGGGTCTCAAGCAAAAAAAACATGAGATAGAAGCTAATTTTCCTCATTTTAAGGGAGAAAAATTCCTTCAAAACTCCCTGGATCAACGACCCCTCTCTAGTAGCTATAGCCTGTAATATTATTACACTTCAGAAATACATCCAGACCCTTCTTGAACTCTTTTAGTGAACTCACCATCACCACATCCTCAGGCAGAGAGTTCCGTAGTCTCACTGAGTTGGGAGCTCCCCATATACATCAAGCTGTTGGCCGAACCCGCTGTGAGGGTCTTTAAAGAAAAAAACTGAAATGATTTTAAAAATAGTGGATATTTTCTTTACCTCTCTAATTTGGCCAAAGTATTTTTAGGAAAATTTTTATATAGAGAGATATACATCCAGGCAACACCAGGTATGTATGCTAGTAGTAATTAAATATCATATTATTCGTTCTTGCCTCTATGAAACTTGAGAATACAGTCTATTATCTCATCAGCTGATCACTGCTGGTCTGGTTTCTGGCACCCCCTGCAAACAGTCTGAAGTATTATGAGTTTTCCATATACCATAGATGAATGTTCATCCTGGTAATAGGATGGCTTAAATTTGCTGGCTTGTAAGCCTCTTTTAGACCTTATTCACACAGTTAAGCCTCATTCACATGTCAGTGTTTTGGTCAGTGATTTCCATCAGTGATTGTGAGCCAAAACCAGGATTGGAGCTACACAGAGATAAGGTATAAGGGAAAGATCTGCACCTGCTCTGTGTTTAGAGCCACCCTTGCTTTTGGCTCACAATCACTGATGGAAATCAATGACCAAAACACTGATGTGTGAATGAGGCTTTATTGTTCGGTCAGTGATTTCCATCAGTGATTCTGAGCCAAAACCAGGAGCGGCTCTAAACACAGAGCAGGAGCAGATCTTTCCCTTATACTTTATCTCTGTGGAGGCTCTACTCCTGTTTTGGCTCACAGCCACTGATAGAAATCACTGATCAAACACTGTGTGAATAATGCTTTACAGAACAAGTATCCATTCTGGTACATAGAGGAGGGGACCTAGTGGGGACCACCCTGGTCTTTATGCAACAAAACATTTAAATAAATGATAGAAACCCAAAGTGACTGTAAACTATGTCATATGATTAAATAATTAGCATTGTGATGCCATCGGAAATGACCAATATTTTTAAGCTGCCAAAATACAGCATTAATGCCATTCAGATGAGTTTAGCACTATAGTAGCATTACTGATGCATATCAAAAATGGTAAATGTGCTGAGCCCGGAATACTACAATGATTGTAATAATGGATGCCTTTCAAAGCAGGCTATCTTGAATCTAATCTTTGTGCTCCTGGAAGTACCGATTTACAAAAACAATTCTTCGGGAAGTGTTTAGAAAAGCAATTACCAAAGTTAACCTTTAGGAAAAAGAATTGGTGTAGAGGAACACTTTACATTTTTCTAATGTGAAAAGCACCAGCATCAGCTCTTTTGCTACACTTTCATTAATTTGCCCATTACCTAAGTTTTCTGCTGTTAACGAAAAATGGATGTTCTGGAGCTTTCATTGGTACGGAAGTAGAACAGCATATCATTTATTTATTTTTTCTTTCCATGGATGTATTTGTGCTGAGCAAAATAACAGAACACCACAGAAAAAATAATTGCAAAAGGTGATCAAATTACTGAGAGTTTTTATTGTTTTTATGTGTATCATTATGTGTATCATTTATGTGAATGAATTGTTACTGTACATGGCAACAAACAGTCTATGTCTGCAAAGAGCAGCTCAAGGGTTTCCGATAAAAGTCCTTTTTGTGAGTTTATTATAGCTTTCTGCAATTGGAAAATAATAGGTGTATGGATGCTGTAAAGAGTGCTTGGTTTCAACAGGTTCTCTGTGTACAATTTGCTGTGAGAAAGGGCGTTCTACACTGTGAAAGGCACCGTATTCCTGCACATTGAGTTTGTGCGGAGGGATTTAAAGAGCACCTCTCATGTCCGCAAAGAAGTAAAACTGACAGCTTACCTTTACTGATTTGTGCAGATTTGAGATTTTTTTTTTTGGCCCTCCTTTCTCCTGCCCCAGAGGAAGGCATTTTAGCCGAAATGCGCGTCGGGGTACGTGGCTCTACTACTTGTTGCGATCCCCTTCTTATAGAGTTTGTGCTCACTAATAGTGGACATGGCCATTTAAGTGACTGACCTATATGTATGTATACATCTCTGCTTATGGCCCAACTTTAGGGTATTGATGGTCATTTCCTTTATGCTCACAGAGATATGCACTTGCACTTTGATATGACTTGGATATCTGTGTATACATCAGTGTACCCAGTGTGTATTCCAGCCAATTGTGGTTGTTTTTTACTGCCCTCCACCTACTGGTCTATTGTGTTATGTCCCCTCAGGTGTAGTCCACTTTTTTATCCGATGTATTACATCTAATATTTTATGATAATTACGGTATTGAATAAAGTTTATCTATATTTTGTTACAAAAACCCGTTTAGTCTCAGTTTATCTTTGGTTCATGTTGATTAGACAGTGTCAGAGCAGCTCCAGCAGCGTGATCTCATGCATGCGCTTTCCGTTTTGATTGTACAGTATTACAACGGGTAAGGTTCGCAGCTATTTTATACTAGGCATTGAGACTGACAAGTTTGCAATGTATATTTACAACTAGCCTAATGTACAGTTACAGCAACAGCACCAATCGCAGCAGAGTGGGGGCAATATAAACAATTTCAGTTATACGAAAGATCGTCTTTAAGATCCTCTTTAAAATTCATATTACGGGAAGGTACTGTAAGAAAATGACCTATTGTTTTTATAAATATATTTGGGGGACTTTTCACTGTAAGCTAAAAATGACATAACACCCTTATTCTGCGGCTCTGTACAATTGCATCAATACAAAACTTGTATATATTTTATTTTTTTCCGTAGTTTTACTACTTTTGAAAAAAAAAAATAATACTTTGCATTGCCATTTTATAACAGCCATAAGTTTTTTATATTTCCGTCCACAGAGCTGTATGAGGTCTGTTTTTTGCTATACGAACTGTAGTTTTTATTGATACCATTTTTGGTCTGCATACAACTTTTTTTATAAATTTTTGGGGGGGATAAGGTGACCAAGAAAATGCTGACTCACGTGTTATTTTTTCCATTACGGCATATAACATGCAGGAAAAAGATTTTAATATTTTAATAGTTCAGGCATTTTCGGACACGGCAATGCCGTTATATTTATTTTGCCTGCTGTATTGTATAGCCGGCAGCCGGCACCAGTCATGTATTGAGCGGGCTCAGCGCAGCAGTCAGCTCCATACATTGCCTAAGCCACTGTGATGTACAGGTATGTCATGGTGGCTGAAGGGGTTAATCTTCAAACAGAAATTATATATATATATTTATATACACACACACACACTTTAAATATAATACAATAGATTTTCTCCGCTATAGTTCATATCATGTCCCGTAATCAGCACTTGTTTTCTCTGTGTTCCATGCTAATATTTTTATGATATATATATATATATCTTTTTAACACTGACAGACAACAGAACATTGGTATTTGGAATTCACTAAGACTTAGGGTCCATTCATACATCCGTATGTGTTTTGCGAATTCCGTAAATTGCCGATCCGCAAAACACAGACTCCGGTAACGTTTGTTCCGCATTTTGAGGACCGCACATGGCCGGCACTCTCAGAGAAAATGCCTTTTCTTGTCCCTAATTGCAGACAAGAATAGGACATGTTCTATTTTTTTGCGGATCCTGAAGTGCAGATCCGCAGGTGCGGATCCGCAGATGCAGAAGCGGACAGCATATTCTGGCCCCATTGAAAATGAATGGGTCCGCACCTGTTCCGCAAAATTGCGAAACGGATGCGGACCCATTTTGCGGACATGTGAATGGACCCTTACAGATAGCTATGAGCTATGGGGAAAGCAACTTTTGTGTACCTGTGTATGAAGTTAGAGGAAAAAATTCTAGAGCATTTTAAATTCAACATAAAATTATTTATATATTACTACTGCTGTTACTGCTGCTGCTGCGTTCTGCCCATGTCTTTATATGCCCATGTCTTTATATATACAGTACAGACCAAAAGTTTGGACACACCTTCTCATTCAAAGAGTTTTCTTTATTTTCAGGACTATGAAGGCATCAAAACTATGAATTAACACATGTGGAATTATATACATAACAAGCAAGTGTGAAACAACTGAAAATATGTAATATTCTAGGTTCTTCAAAGTAGCCACCTTTTGCTTTGATTACTGCTTTGCACACTCTTGGCATTCTCTTGATGAGCTTCAAGAGGTAGTCCCCTGAAATGGTCTTCCAACAGTCTTGAAGGAGTTCCCAGAGATGCTTAGCACTTGTTGGCCCTTTTGCCTTCACTCTGCGGTCCAGCTTACCCCAAACCATCTCGATTGGGTTCAGGTCCGGTGACTGTGGAGGCCAGGTCATCTGGCGCAGCACCTCATCACTCTCCTTCATGGTCAAATAGCCCTTACTTTCAAAGTTTTCCCAATTTTTCGGCTGACTGACTGACCTTCATTTCTTAAAGTAATGATGGCCACTAATTTTTCTTTACTTAGCTGCTTTTTTCTTGCCATAATACAAATTCTAACAGTCTATTCAGTAGGACTATCAGCTGTGTATCAACCTGACTTCTCCTCAACGCAACTGATGGTCCCAAACCCATTTATAAGGCAAGAAATCCCACTTATTAAACCTGACAGGGCACACCTGTGAAGTGAAAACCATTTCAGGGGAACCTAGAATATAACATATTTTCAGTTGTTTCACACTTGTTTGTTATGTATATAATTCCACATGTGTTAATTCATAGTTTTGATGCCTTCAGTGTGAATCTACAATTTTCATAGTCATGAAAATAAAGAAAACTCTTTGAATGAGAAGGTGTGTCCAAACTTTTGGTCTGTACTGTATATATATATATATATATATATATATACTGACCTTCTATGTAGGCATATGTTGTTGTCTGTTTCCATGGCAACACACTGTGTCCGTGCTTAAGAGGGCGGCGCGAACATACACGCTGACAGACAGCCCTATGAAGCGCAACTAGCGCAAAACGGCGTCGCTGTTTGGTGTGTGTAGCTTGTCTGTCTGCCCCAGGCGGCATATACTTGGATTGTGATTTTACTGAATAAAGCATCAAGTTTGAACTTCATATTGGTGAGTGCCGCTGAGTGTTCTCTTCTCTGAATCTCAACATAAAATTATACCTAGTATCAAACTCTACTTTCCTACGTATACAGACATAATGAATAACCATTAAAGGGGTTATCTGAAATTCTACTTACCTGGCTCCGTGCTACCTGTGCCGCTCCTGGTCCCCGCATGGCCACCGCTGCCAATGGCAGGCGGTGACGGAGATGAGCCTCCCTAACATCATGGTGACACTAGGGAGGCTCATCCCCGTTACCACCTGCCATTAGCTGCTCCCCCCCAAAACCGGATGTTTTCATCCGCGCACGGGGAGAAGCAGTGGTGGCCGTGTGGGGACCACGAGCGGCGTGGGGAGCCAGATAAGTAGTTTGAGGGGCCTGGGCGTATGGGTGGGCATTTCCAGCCTCGGATAACACCTTTAATTCAGATGACAAAGACCATCCATATCATATCAAACGTGGGGGTCTGACAGCTGCACTCACTCCAATAACCAGTTTCAGAGTAGATCAAATGCTGGAACTACACCATCTGTTGGGAAGTGGACAGAGCTGGTAACTGCAGTGGAGCTTCCTTCAAAGTGATTGGGAGGAGCACTGCAGATACCAGCACTGTCTACAACACAGCAGACTGAGCTCTATAGTTCCAGTGCCGAAGGTACTCTGAAACAGCTGATCAGCCCGGGGGAGGGTGCTGGAGCCCCCGCCGATCAAATATTAACATCCTGGATTACCCCTTTAAAGGGGAATAATGACAAGCATACTTGTCATGCTGATTGTTCAATACTGTAACTGTGCCTGTGTGATTAACCCCTTAGGGACCCATGATGTACCGGTACGGCATGGATCCCGAGTCCTTAAGGACCCATGACGTACCGGTACGGCATGTATAGTTCCGATCACCGCCGCCCGGAACTATACATGACGTACCTAGCAGGCACCTAGGCTAAATGCGCGGGGGGGTCCCGTGAGCCCCCCCCCCCCCCGTGTCGGCGATCGCCGCAAACCGCAGCTCAAGTCAGACCTGCAATTGGCGGCTTTTTATTGTGCGGGCGGCAGCTGGCGGCGGTGCAATCGGGGGTCCCCATGGGGCTGTGGGGGGGGACCCAATGGCATGGAAGGCAGCGCGATGTCTAAGGAAGGCATTGCGCTGCCTTCCGGTGAAGAGCCTGTGAGATCCAGCCCCCTGGATCTCACAGGCCAGAAGCTGTATGAGTTATACACACAGTATTACTCATACATCCAATGCATTCCAATACAGAAGTATTGGAATGCATTGTAAAGGATTAGACACCCAAAAGTTCAAGTCCCAAAGTGGGACAAAAAATAAAGTGAAAAAAAAAAAGTTTAAAAAATAAAGTTTTCCCCCCCAAAAATTTAAAGTTTCAAGTAAAAATAAACAAAAACGTAATTTTCCCCAAATAAAGTTTTAAAAAAATTGGTAAAAAATAGGGGAAAAAAAAAAGTATACATATTAGGTATCGCCACGTCCGTATCAACCGGCTCTATAAACATATCACATGACCTAACCCCTCAGATGAACACCATAAAACACCTTACATCACAAAAGTACAACAGCAAGCGATCAAAAAGGCGTTTGCCTACCAAAATAGTACTAATCTAACCGTCACCTCATCCCGCAAAAAATGAGCCCCTACCTGAGACAATAGCCCAAAAAATTAAATAACTATGGCTCAGAAAATGGAGACACTAAAACATCATTTTTTTATTTTAAAAAAGCTGGTATTGTGTAAAACTTACATAAATAAAAATATACATATTTGGTATCGCCGCGTTCGTATCGACCGGCTCTAAAAAAATATCACATGACCTAACTCCTCAGATGAACACCGTAAAAAAATTTTAAATAAAAACTGTGCTAAATAAACAATTTTTTTCACCTTATATCACAAAAAGTGTAATAGCAAGTGATCAAAAAGTCACACACACCCCAAAATAGTGCCAATAAAACCGTCATCTCATCCCGCAAAAACCATACCCTACCCAAGATAATCGCCCAAAAACTGAAAAAATTATGGCTCTCAGACTATGGAAACACTAAAACATGATTTTTTTTGCTTCAAAAAAGAAATCATTGTGTAAAACTTACATAAATAAAAAGAGTATACATATTAGGTATCGCCGCATCCGTGACAACCTGGTCTATAAAAATATCACATGATCTAACCTGTCAGATGAATGTTGTAAATAATAAAAAATAAAAACGGTGCCAAAACAGCTATTTCTTGTTATCTTGCCTCACAAAAAGTGTAATATAGAGCAACCAAAAATCATATGTACCCTAAACTAGTACCAACAATACTGCCACCCTATCCCGTAGTTTCTAAAATGGGGCCATTTTTTCAGAGTTTCTACTCTAGGGGTGCATCAGGGGCGCTTCAAATGGGACAAAAAAAAAACAGTCCAGCAAAATCTGCCTTCCAAAAATCGTATGGCATTCCTTTCTTTCTGCGCCCTGCCCGTACAGCTGTTTACGACCACATATGGGGTGTTTCTGTAAACTACAGAATCAGCGCCATAAATATTGAGTTTTGTTTGGCTGTTAACCCTTGCTTTGTTACTGGGAAAAATGGATTAAAATGGAAAATTTGCCAAAAAATTTTAATTCTGAAATTTCATCTCCATTTGCCAATAACTCTTGTGGAACACCTAAAGGGTTAACTACGTTTGTAAAATCTGTTTTGAGTACCTTGGGGGTGTCGTTTCTTAGATGGGGTCACTTTTATGGAGTTTCTACTCTAGGGTTGCATCAGGGGGGCTTCAAATGGGACATGGTGTCAAAAAAAACAGTCCAACAAAATCTGCCTTCCAAAAACCATATGGCATTCCTTTCCTTCTGCGCCCTGCCGTGTGCCCGTACAGCGGTTTACGACTACATATGGGGTGTTTCTGTAAACTACAGAATCAGGGCCATAAATATTGAGTTTGGTTTGGCTGTTAACCCTTGCTTTGTAACTGGAAATAAAATTATTAAAATGGAAAATCTACCAAAAAAGTGAAATTTTGAAATTGTATCTCTATTTTCCATTAATTCTTGTGGAACACCTAAAGGGTTAACAAAGTTTGTAAAATCAGTTTTGAATACCTTGAGGGGTGTAGTTTCTAGAATGGGGTCATTTTTGGGTGGTTTCTATTATGTAAGCCTCGCAAAGTGACTTCAGACCTGAACTGGTCCCTAAAAATTGGGTTTTTGAAAATTTCTGAAAAATTTCAAGATTTGCTTCTAAACTTCTAAGCCTTGTCACATCCCCAAAAAATAAAATATCATTCCCAAAATGATCCAAACATGAAGTAGACTTATGGGGAATGTAAAGTAATAACTATTTTTGGAGGTATTACTATGTATTATAGAAGTAGAGAAATTGAAACTTGGAAATTTGCAATTTTTTACAAATTTTTGGTAAATTTGGTATTTTTTTTATGAATAAAAATGAATTTTTTTTTACTTCATTTTACCAGTGTCATGAAGTACAATATGTGACGAAAAAACTTTCTCAGAATGGCCTGGATAAGTCAAAGCGTTTTAAAGTTATCAGCACTTAAAGTGACACTGGTCAGATTTGCAAAAAATGGCCAAGTCCGTAAGGTGAAATAGGGCCGAGTCCTTAATGGGTTAATAGCAGGTCAACCACTATAATTAGTGTTGAGTGAATCAAAGCATCTGAATTTGATTTCGATCCGAAGTTTAGGAAAACTTTGATTTGCAACAAACCCGAATTTCCTTGTGCTTCGTGGTAACGAATCCCTTTTTTCCTAAAATGCAGAGAAGTGAAGAAAAATCAGTCTATTTTCGGTGGCGCGTTTCGGGGGCAGAACATCCCCCTTCCTCAGGACAATAAAACTTATTACAATGTAATAAGTTTTATTGTCCTGAGGAAGGGGGATGTTCTGCCCCCGAAACGCGTAGACCTACTTTAATAAAAAGCTTACCTTTATTGGTACTTGTTGAGCATCGAGTCCTTACTGCATCAGCGCCACCGAGAATGGTCTGATTTTTCTTCACTTCTCTGCACACACTTTATCCTGACAACCGCAACCACGGCAAGGGATACAGACCAGGGGCAGCAGACGCAGTCTTCTCTTCTCCCGTAAACTGGACGGGTAATCATCCAGAACAGCGATTCGGAGGCGTTGTGACCTTTCACATCCCCCTCTGGTAAGCATAATCAGTAACGTCTGTGCTTATACCTAGTGCTGTAAGGTTTTACACACGAGGCGCTGCCTCCTCTTCTTTCATTTTTTCCTAAAATGGCGGCTACATGTGTTGCAAAGTGAAATTAAGAAGTGAGGGAATGAGATATCACCCATAATGCTGTGCAGATAGCCAATCAGCATCTTGCCAGCCCCTTTGAGTTCACAGCCCTTTAAAAGCCTCATCCAGCGTGGTCTCATCTCACTATGAAGTGAGCATAGGGAGAGATGTGACAAGCACTAAGGACAGTGTTGCTAAAAGCTTTTAATTGGGGAATATTGGTTCAGAAGAGTGCAGGGACAGTGTAGGGAGATCATAGGTAGAGTTTTTACACACTGCAAAGAGAATATAGGGAGGCTGTAGGGACAGTGCAAGGACTGTAATCTGAAGCTGAAAGGATCCATAGGAGATAGCACTGTTTGCATGACAGAGCTATCAAATTAAACAGTGTCCTCCTTGTTTAATAGATAAATAATTCTATTTGGCATTGTTTTTTAAATTGGGGTAATTAAGCTTTCTTATTTTATTGTGATTGTTGTGTCCACCTTGTTTAATAGATAAGCAATTCTATTAAGCCTTGCTTCTCAAATTGGGATGAATAAGCTGTCTAGTTCTACTGTTATTGGAGTAACCACCTTGTTTAATAGATAAGCAATTCTATTTTACCTTGATTCTCAATTGAGGTGAATAAACTTTCAAATTTTACTGTCATTGTGTGTCCACCTTGTTTAATAGATAAGCAATTCTATGAAGCCTTGATTCTCAAGTTGGGGTGAATAAGCTGTCTAGTTCTACTGTTATTGGGGTGTCCACCTTGTTTAATAGATAAGCACTTCTATTACACCTTGATTCTCAAATTGAGGTGAATAAACTTTCAAATTTTACTGTCATTGGGTGTCCACCTTGTTTAATAGATAAGCAATTCTATTACACATTGATTCTCAAATTGAGGTGAATAAGCTATTGAATTTTTCTGTTTTTGGGGTGTCCACCTTGTTTAATAGATAAGCAATTCTATGAAGCCTTGCTTCTGAAATTGGGACGAATAAGCTGTCTAGTTCTACTGTTATTGGGGTACCCACCTTGTTTAATAGATAAGCAATTTTATTACACATTGATTCTCAAATTGGGGTGAATAAACTTTCTAATTTTACTGTCATTGGGTGTCCACCTTGTTTAATAGATAAGCAATTCTATTACACATTGATTCTCAAATTGAGGTGAATAAGCTATTGAATTTTTCTGTTATTGGGGTGTCCACCTTGTTTAATAGATAAGCAATTCTATTATACCTTGATTCTCAAATTGGGGTGAATAACCTGTCTACTTCTACTGTAAGTGGGGTGTACACATTCTTTAATAGATAAACAATTCTATTATGCCTTGATTCTCAAATTGGGCTGAATAATCTGTTTAATTCGACTGTTATTGGTGTATCAACCTTGTTAAATAGATAAACAATTCCATTAGACCTTGATTTTCAGATCGGGTTGAATAACCTGTCTACTTCTACTATTATTTACGTGTCCTCATTGTTTAATAGATAAACAATTCAATTACACCTTGATTCTCAAATTGGGGTGAATAATCTCTCTTGTTCTGCTATTATTGGGTTGTCCACCTTCTTTAATAGATAAGCAATTCTATTAGACCTTCATTCTTAAATTGGGGTGAATAAGCTGTCTAATTTTACTGTTATTGAGGTGTCCACCTTGTTTAATAGATACGAAATTGTGTTATGTCTTAATTCTCAAATTATGGTGAATAAGCTTTCTAACTTTACTGTTATTGGGGTGTCCACCTTTTTTTAATAGATAAGCAATTCTATTAGGCCTTGATTCTCAAGTTGGGGTGAATAACCTCTGTTGTTCTACTGTTTGTGGGGTGCCGATCTTGTTTATTACATAAGTAATTCTATTAGGCCTTGATTCTCAAAATGGGATGAATAACCTGTCTACTTCTACTGTTAGTGATGTGTCCACCTTGTTTAATAGATAAACAATTCCATTAGGCATTGATTCTCATATTGAAGTGAACAACTTGTTCATATTGCTGCTCTCCAGAAGGGTTGGTAAGGCGTGGTGCACCCCAATGGGAACAAAGTCCAGAGAGTCAAGATCTGCAGTTAACCAGTGTGCTTATTTACTGGAGGAATTCAGGTGCAAAACAATAGAGGCAAGGCATAGGGCTGGCTTTTCCGGTCTCCTCCCTGGCAGAAGAAGGGTTTAATGCTGAGCAAAGGCCTATGCTAGCTCTTCCACTCTCTCTCTCTCTCTCTCTCTCTCTCTCTCTCTGACTGGTACCCTGGTCAAAGGCCCATGGTCTGTGGCTCAGTTGTCCGGGTGGCTCCATGGTTACAGGGCTTGTGACCCATGGTCTGTTGCTCAGCGTCACCACCACAGCGTCTTCTTCTGGTCACTCATGCAGACTGTCAAAGTCTTCCCCTCCAAGCACTGGTCCCTATCTGCACAACAATAGGAGATCTGACTGCTTTCCTTATATACCATTTCTAACTAGACTGGAACCTTCTAGTGGAAGGGGTGGAGTGGAGAAACTCAGTACAAACAATTACAAAGTTACCACTCCCGTCTGGCATAAACTTACATTAGAGCTTCAATGATGCTCAATGGCAATGACTCAGCAGTTTTTCCAGACAAAAACAAGTTTCCAGACATAATAATATAGCTAAAACCAGACATTCAAAAGGTCAGTCTCTCTGGTTTTGGTGGTAAACAAGACTGGCTTTTTCCCTCCAAAAAGTGCTCTTCTTTAAACCCTATGGCAGCTGTGGAAAATTACCAGCTTCTTATTCAAAGGCCCAAAAATCTCTCAGTATTCATTAACCCTTTCCACAAAGCCATGTAAATACAGTGCAAATGAACAAGATATATATCGCAACATACATATAAAATGTAATTACACAGTATTAAACAGTGCAAGTTAACCCTTTCAAGTGAAATAAAGTAAGAAAATTATAACTTTGCATAGGGGACACAGGGGCAAATGTCCAGACTTCACAATACCCCTGCTCCCGGCCACTACACAAGTAGTGTATATTGTGATGGAAAAATAATTCTAGCCACCAAAGGAGGCAATGTGGATAATAACAATATGTTAGTAAGAGGCTTGTATTAACTTTCTTTACATAATAAATGCCACTTGCTGAAGTGACAAAACCCCTTTAGAAACCATTGGGATAATATAATGGTAGGGTAAAAGACCTTTGAAATAATTGATCATATGACATGCACATATTATCAATCCCAAAAGTGTTTTATCCTACCATAACATTATCCCAAAGGACCTTTATCCTTTGGGTATATCTCGGTTTTGTTGTGGCAAAAACAATAATAAAACCGTCATGTACAATAATCCCCAAAGACACATATGTGTGCAGGAGTGCAGGTCTGGAGGCTAAATTATCACCTGCCCCCCCTGCAGTCCTAACACAGCACCGCCTGAAGCCACAGTCTCACATTGCCTCATTAAGGATGCGCCCCTGCCCAGAATGCAAAGAGAAAATTCTAATATTGTTCTTAATGGATGAAAACGTTCACGGGTATGTTCACAAGAGACAGATGTGTTGTAGACTAAAAATACATTCCATACATCTGAAGGGAATTGTGCATTGATTTCTTAGATTAAGGACTAGTCTCGGACATTTCTGCTGCAAATCTAATTTTTAGTGGCTTTTAGAGTACATGATAATAAAGTTTGTTGGTGCAACTTCATCCTATTTCTTATGTGTGACTGATCTTTTGTTTTAGTAACGTTAAACATCACTTGCTGACCGACTGATAACATTGTGTCAGAACTACTCCACTTCATCTGTATTCTCACTGTGGCTAGTTAAAAAATGATGATTTTATTATTTATTTTCTGCCTGTCTGTACACCTAGGTTAAGCAGAAGCTGTTGAAAGCACATTTCAAGTCTGTATGGACAGATAAAAAGTAAGCCTTGTGTTTCCACATGATTACTGGCCATTTACTGTTGTCGAATTTCTCCTGTCACCGTGCCCTTGGACCTGTTAAGTGGGTCCAGATAATGGCATCATGCAATATAAAAGCAATGATGATGTGTATCATGGTCCATCTGTCATGGTCCAGTGACATAAATGGGCATTGCCTAAAGGTACTTTGCAGAAAACTGACAGAAACAGAGCTTATTGCAGTAATATATGGAGCTTGTAGAAGCATGCTAAGCCATTTTAACATTTGCAATAAATCTCCGAGACTGCATTTAGTAATAAGACTTTTACTTTATTCCATTCAGCATGCGTTCTTGTTATTTAGATAAGCAATACTTTTAATATCTGACATCTTAACTATGCTTTTATATAGGCATACAGGATGTGGACACCCAAATACCAAATCCATATAGGTATGTTAAATATCTAGCTGTGAAATGATGGCCTCTGGTTACTCGTATAAGTCTTTATTTTTCTAGGAAGGCTTTCCATTAGATTTGCAAGGGATTCAATTCTCCCACAACAGCATTAAGTGAGGTCCACCAGTTCATGTTCTAATTCATCTCTGAGGTATTTAATGGGCTTTAGGTCAGGGCTCTGGGCAAGCAATTCAAGGCAAGGATGGACTAAACTGCTGTTACAAAATTGAAAGCATACAATTCACTGTATGCTGTAGAATTAAAGGGGAACTAAACCCAGAATCTAAACACACAAATTATCGGCCAACAAAATGTAACATAATCTCCTTATATACCTTTGTTATTTGCTCTTGTTTTGTCAGATATCACAATTACAGAACATGAAAAATAAGCTTGAAAAGCAGTGCATTGTTCTCTCAGACCTCAGCCATGACTTCCCTCCCCTCCCCCTCTGATGCTAATGCATATGAGCAAGAAAGTATAGGAAAAGGGTGCTGGGTTTAATTTGACAAATGCAAAGCCTTTCAGTGTCCTTGAAAAGCTGGGTTACCACCATGTGGACCTGAAATAGACTGCAGAATGCCAGATCCCAAAATAAATTCTGCTCCCCGCTCATAACTGACCACCATAGCAATCAGGAGTGACATTCTCCTTCTCTAAATTATAGAAATACTATGTATGTGGTAATATGCCAGTCATTGGAATAATTCCAGCCTCTAGATTCCAGAAGTCAATGCCACAAGATGCCAGTCACTGGAAGATGCCTACCAGCATTCCTAGACTGTAGGACCATTGGCAATGGCAACTAAGAAGTTGTGACTTGCCACTCTAAGCAAACAACTGCTCTAACCTGTACAAAACCTGAATGTGCCAATCGCTATCCACTCCCCACACTTCTATGCCTGGTCCCAGCTGTTCCCCATGTCATCAATGACAAATATGCCCCAACTTGGTATTTAGTAGACACACGTGATGTGCCCCCCCCCCCCCCCCCCCCTTGACACCCAATACCTGCATAGTAGTGGATGAGGCAGTAGATCCCGGGCTCCATGCACCCGGCACAAGTCTTGATGAAGGATGAAGACGTGGCCCCACAGTAAAAGACCTCTAGTCCAGTCCCAAGAAGACTTTAGCTAGCTTGATGCTATTGCTCATATCAGGGGCATATCCCAGCACTCCTGTTGAGTTGCTTCATGGCCGCTGCAGCGGTGCAGCCACCATACTGGCTGTGCCCAGGTTGCAGAACAAAGGTTGGGGAATGGGTTTTACTTGTAGGTCTACAGACACCCCCTCTGCAGCTCTCATCTCACCCAAGTGGAGGAAGGGGGGCATCATACCAATTTAGCTGCTATCCACTTCTCAGCAGCAATGCAGAGTTCGAGCTAGAGCTTTGGCAGTTTGCAGCCTAGTGCAGATTATTCTTCCCCAATGGCACAATCCCATCTGCCGCCTGCTCCATACACTAAGGGGTGTGACTTGTCTACCAACCTCATACAGCAGTGACTACTAATGCAGTTCAGGCAGATCAATCTGCTGGCATTTCTGTCTCTTGAAGGCTGAACTTCTTGTTTATTTTGTGTGTTTGACGTCATGCACGTGCACCTAGCCATTCTGTAGCCATAAAGTGAAAGGTTCTTAAGACTTTCCAAATACATTGTACTAAATTGCATTGTAATTTGTTCAGAGGCACTGCATTTGGGTTTGCTGTAAAAGAGACAGGATTCCTGGAATTGGGGAAGCGATGGTGGGCATCTCTCCACTCATGATTTATTTTGTAGATTGCTTGGTTTGGGGGACAAGGTTAGTTTGAAACGTGACTGGAATTTATTTGCTACAAGATATATTGATCCCATGAACTAACAGACCCCTAAGATCTGTCCTACAGAGGCTTTGTTGGATTGTAGTCTGGGGAATTTGTAGAGTATGCTCTAACCACCCCAACTATTTCAACCTACATTTAACACAAGTCTTATTAGTGATATTATAAATGAGCTTTAACAGTGCAGTTAACATTTTCCAAGTGCAGCTATTTTTCAGTTCATGTATACTGGTAATATCACTAATAAAAGTGATGTTTTAAATGTAGCTTCTGTTTGGTAGATGCTTGTACTTTTACCTTCACCGGATAATTGGGTTAATTTTTCCTTAATTTGTGTTATATTATTTGTTCTGACACCTTTCTGATATAACCAGCATTCACGTTTTAAGCAATTCCTTGCTACTGGTTCTCTTCTGCAAGCTCAGGCTAGCCTTTGCTAATCACAAGTTTCAATGAGCCTGGGGCACCCATGACCCTGTTGCCTGTTCACCAGTTTCCTTTTGTGGATCACTTTTGTGGTTATTAAAAACGTAGGTCTTATGGAAAACACCATACAAGACCTGCCATTTTGTAGATTCTCTGATCCAATAGTCTAGCAATCACAGTTTGGCTCTTGTCAAAGTTGCTTTGATCCTTACATTAGCCTATTGTTTTTCTTCCAGTACATTAAAGGAGTTGTCTCAGCAAATGGCATTTATCATGTAGAGAAAGTTAATACAAGGCACTTACTAATGTATGGTTATTGTCCATATTGCCTCCTTTGCTGGCTTAATACATTTTTCCAACACTTTATATATTGCTTGTTTCCAGGAGTTATGGCCACTGCTGCAGAGCAGATACGAGGTGGCCGGGACAGGATCTGCTGCGCATGTGTGACTATGTGCACTCCCATAGTCCCAGCCACCAAATACCAAGGCCGGCAATTTTTCCTATTGTATACAAGCACGGCCATCACTAATGAATTGCAGGGTGGTCATAATCCCTGCAAATGAGCAGTGTATAACAGGATGGGAAAACAGATCAAGCCATCAAAGGAGGCAATATGGGCAATCACAATACATTGTAGTAAGTGCCTTGTATTAACTTCGCTACATGGTAAATGCCATTTACTGAAGTGAGACAACCCCTTTAACTTTAAGGACTGACTGTTCACTTGCTCCCATATATCACACCACTTGACAGGTACCATTGGCACAAGATAATCAATGTTATTGTCACGGGTAAAATAACAGGTATCAAGATAGAGCGGAGGTGCACCCCCTGAGCTGCCACCCAGTCCCCTGTCCCTGCCTACTTGCACCACCCGCCCTAGGTTACGGAGCGCAACTGGGCGACAGTCCCTAACCTACTAAGTGCAAGCAGAGAGAAAGAGACAGCAGGGAAGAGGACAGCCACTGAGAAGTTACAATAAGCGGACAAGAGGTAGAACAAAAACGGAAGGCCAGGCAGGTCAACTAGCCGAGGTCAGTCCAGGAGGTTACGTCAGAACAAGGGAAGAGGCAAAGACAAATCCGTAAACAAGCCGAGGTCAAAATCCGAGAGGTAGCGTCAAGGTACAGGGAGCAGGCAGAAGAGGTGTCAAGAGGCGGATCGAGGTTCAATTCCAGAGGTAGCTTAATAACAATAAAGTACACAGCCTATAGGACGAAAATCACAGGCAACCTGTAGCCAGCAGGCCGCCTGTATTTATTGTGGGGAGTGAGGGTCATGTGACGTGGCAGACAGACAAGTCGAGCACCGAGTGATCAGCTCGGCGCTCAAGGCAGACCTAGGAGCAGGGAGCCTCCCAGCTAGCAAAGCCGTCCTGGGAACGAGGCCAAACACAGGTCCTCGCTCCCGAAGCTAAGCAGCAGGTCTGCGGCTGATGGGAGACCGAGTGCGCCTTTGGCGCCCCGTTACAGTACCCCCCCTTTTACGAGGGGCCACCGGACCCAAGCATTGTGGACGAGGTTTCTCAGGGTGTTCCCGGTGTAATTTTGTAATTTACCTGGAAGCATGCATCCTAGACATAGGTATCCAGGACCTCTTCTCAGGTCCAAAACCTTTCCAGTGGACCAGGTATTGAAAGGAATTTCTAATCTTTCTGACATCTATTATTTTAGAAAGAATTCCTCCTGTCCCTCAACCTCCACAGGTGTAGGAGGTTTTTTAACCGGAACCACTGGTAACACATATTTCTTAAGTAAAGACTTATGGAACACATCATGTATACGGAGGGAGTCGGGTAGCGTAAATCTAAAAGATACTGGGTTAATAAGCTCAATAATATTGTATGGTCCAATGAAACGCGGCGAGAATTTCTTAGAACATTGTTTCAAAGCAAGATTTTTAGTCGACAACCACACCTTATCGCCGAGTACAAAATTTACCCCCTTGGAATGTCTCTTATTGGCATGTTTACACTGGGTTTTCTTGGCCTTTTCCAGGTTCGATTGAGCCTGTGCCCAGACTGTGCACAGTCTAGAAGTAAAAGAATCTGCCTGCGGGTTGAGTGAGGATACAGAGGGATTAGAACTAAAGCGAGGATGTAAACCACTGTTACAAAAAAAAGAAGACACCGCCGTGAAAGAATGAACCCGATTGTTGATGGCGAATTCTGCCAACGGGAGGTATCTCACCCATAGGAGTTGATTATGCGATACATAGCAAAAAGCTCCACTGCCTTTAACCGTTCCGTCTGCCCATTGGTCTGTGGATGGAAAGCAGACGAAAAGGACAAAGAGATGTCGCATCTTCTACAAAAAGCCCTCCAAAAGCTAGAAACAAACTGAAACAAACTGAACGCCTCTATCAGAGACGATATTCTCAGGGACACCATGCAGACGTACCACATGTTCAATGAACAAGGATGCTAGGGTCTTTGCATCAGGGAGCTTACTTAAAGGAACAAAGTGCACCATCTTGCTAAAACGGTCAACCACTACCCACACCACTGAATTCCCCTCAGAGAGGGGCAGATCAGAAATAAAATCCATGGAGATGTGAGACCATGGCTTACAGGGAATGGGTAGTAGTTGTAGTTCACCAGCGGGATGTGTTCTTCGGATCTTAGACCGGCAACAAACATCGCAAGCTAAAACATAAAACCGTACATCTTTAGACAAAGTGCGCCACCAGAAAGACCTCAGCAGCAATTCCTTAGTGGCAGCAATACCTGGATGACCACAGAGCACGGAGTCATGACATTCACTTAATAATTGAACACGAAAGCATTCAGGGACAAACAACTTAGGCTACTTTCACACTAGCGTTCGGAGCGGATCCGTCTGATGTTTCATCAGACGGATCCGCTCCGATAATGCAGACGTTCGCATCCGTTCAGAACGGATCCGTCTGCATTAAAACTTAGAAAATTTTCTAAGTGTGAAAGTAGCCTGAGCGGATCCGTTCAGACTTTACATTGAAAGTCAATGGGGAACGGATCCGCTTGAAGATTGAGCCACATTGTGTCATCTTCAAGCGGATCCGTCCCTATTGACTTACATTGTAAGTGTGGACGGATCCGCTCGCCTCCGCACGGCCAGGCGGACACCCGAACGCTGCAAGCAGCGTTCAGCTGTCCGCCTGGCCGTGCGGAGGCGAGCGGAGCGGAGGCTGAACGCCGCCAGACTGATGCAGTCTGAGCGGATCCGCATCCATTCAGACTGCATCAGGGCTGGACGGAAGCGTTCTGCTCCGCTCGTGAGCCCCTTCAAACGGAGCTCACGAGCGGACAGCAGAACGCTAGTGTGAAAGTAGCCTTATCTGCCGGTGTTTGTGGAGGAGCAAGTTGCTGAGCCTGTTGAATCTCAGAGGAAAGATCCGCAGAAACTGCTGCCACAAAGATGTTTGTCAGCAAGATGGGTCGGGGGGGGATCAGGAGATTGGACGGCATTAAAACTCCGGGACAAGGCACCTGCCTTAACATTTTTACTTCCTGGTCTGAAAGTAACAGAAAAGTTAAAACGAGTAAAAAACAGGGCCCATTTGGCTTGTCTAGGATTAAGGCGTTTGGCCGCCTCAAGAAACACTAAGTTCTTATGATCAGTGAGAGCAGTAATACGGTGTCTAGCCCCTTCTAAAAAATGCCTCCACTCCTCAAATGCCCATTTAATGGCCAATAACTCGCGGTTTCCAATATCGTAATTTCTCTCCGAAGGAGAGAACTTTCGAAAGAAGAAGGCGCATGGCCTTAAATTAGTGAGGTTAGAGGACCCCTGTGAAAGGACGGCCCCCACACCATCCTCTGAGGCATCAACCTCCACCACAAAAGGTTCCTCGGTATCGGGCTGAAGCAAGACTGGATCCATTTGAAAACTTTTTTTTAGGGTATCAAAGGCTCGACAGGCCTCCAACGACCAGTTAACCAGATCCAAACCTTTTTTAGTTAGATCCGTGAGGGGTTTGGCAATAACAGAAAAATTCTTTATGAATTTACGGTAAAAATTGGTGAATCCTAAAACAACGTTGGAGTTCCTTTAACCCCTTCAGGACCGGGCTCATTTTCACCTTAAGGACCAGGCCATTTTTTGGAAATCTGACCAGTGTCATTTTTAAGTGCTCATAACTTTAAAACGCTTTGACTTATCCAGGCCATTCTGAGATTGTTTTTTCGTCACATATTGTACTTCATGACACTGGTAAAATAAAGTCTAAAAAATTATTTTTTTTGCACAAAAAAATACCTAATTTACCAAACATTTGGAAAAATTTGCAAATTTAAAAGTTTCAGTTTCTCTACTTCTGTAATACATAGTAATACCCCAAAAAATTGTTATGACTTTACATTCCCGATATGTCTACTTCATGCTTGAATTATTTTGGGAATGATATTTTATTTTTTGGGGATGTTATAAGGCTTAGAAGTTTAGAAGCAAATCTTGAAATTTTTCCGAAATTTACAAAAACTCAATTTTTAGGGACCAGTTCAGGTCTGAAGTCACTTTGCGAGGCTTACATAATAGAAACCACCCAAAAATGACCCCATCTAAGAAACTACACCCCTCAAGGTATTCAAAACTGATTTTGCATACATTGTTAACCCTTCAGGTGTTGCACAAGAGTTATTGGCAAATGGGGAGGAAATTTGAGAATTTAATTTTTTTGTCTAATTTTTAATTTTAACCCATTTTTTCCACTAACAAAGCAAGGGTTAACAGCCAAACAAGACTGTATCTTTATTGCCCTGACTCTGCTGTTCACAGAAACACCCCATATGTGGCCGTAAACTACTGTATGGCCACACAGCGGGGCGTAGAGTGAAAGGTGCGCCGTTTGGTTTTTGGAGGGCTAATTTTGCTGGACTGTTTTTTTTACACCATGTCCCATTTGAAGCCCCCCTTATGCACCCCTAGAGTAGAAACTCCATAAAAGTGACCCCATCTAAGAAACTACACCCCTTAAGGTATTCAAAACTGATTTTACAAACTTTGTTAACCCTTTAGGTGTTGCACAATATTTAATGGAAAATAGAGACACAATTTCAAAATTTCACATTTTTGGCCGATTTTTTATTTTAATATTTTTTTTCCAGTTACAAAGCAAGGGTTAACAGCCAAACAAAACTCATTATTTATGGCCCTGATTCTGTAGTTTACAGAAACACCCCATATGTGGTCGTAAACCGCTGTACGGGCACACGGCAGGGCGCAGAAGGAAAGGAATGCCATACGGTTTTTGGAAGGCAGGTTTTGCTGGACTGTTTTTTTTGACACCATGTCCCATTTGAAGCCCCCCTAAAGCACCTCTAGAGTAGAAACTCCATAAAAGTGACCCCATCTAAGAAACTACACCCCTCAAGGTATTCAAAACTGATTTTTACAAAAGTTGCTAACCCTATAGGTGTTCCACAAGAATTAATGGAAAATAGAGATTCAATTTCAAAATTCACTTTTTCGGCAGATTTTCCATTTTAATATTTTTTTTCCAGTAACAAAGCAAGGGTTAACAGCCAAACAAAACTCAATATTTATGGCCCTGATTCTGTAGTTTACAGAAACACCCCATATGTGGTCGTAAACTGCTGTACGGGCACACGGCAGGGCGCAGAAGGAAAGGAACGCCATATGGTTTCTGGAAGGCAGATTTTGCTGGATTGTTTTTAGACACCATATCCCATTTAAAGCCCCCTGATGCACCCTAGGTTAGAAACTCAAAAAAAGTGGCCCCATTTTGGAAACTACGGGATAAGGTGGCAGTTTTGTTGGTACTATTTTAGGGTACATATGATTTTTGGTTGCTCTATATTACACTTTTTGTGAGGCAAAGTAACAAAAAATAGAAATTCAGAAATTTCATCTCCATTTGCCATTAACTCTTGTGGAACACTTAAAGGGTTAACAAAGTTTGTAAAATCAGTTTTGAATACCTTGAGGGGTGTAGTTTCCAAAATGGGGTCATTTTTTGGAGTTTATACTCTAGGGGTGCATCGGGGGGGCTTCAAATTTGACATGGTGTCAAAAAACCAGTCCAGCAAAAACTGCCTTCCAAAAACCATATGGCGCTCCTTTTCTTCTGCGTCCTGCCGTGTGGCCATACAGCAGTTTACGACCACATATGGGGCATTTCTATAAACTAAAGAATCAGGGCAATAAATATTGAGTTTTGTTTGGCTGTTAACCCTTGCTTTGTTATGGGAAAAAATGAATTAAAATGGAAAATTTGCCAAAAAATAGCTGTTTTAGCACTGTTTTTTTTTTTTTATTATTTACAACGTTCATCTGACAGGTTAGATCATGTGCTATTTTTATAGAGCAGGTTCTTACGGACGTGACGATACCTAATATGTATACTTTTTTATTTATTTAGGTTTTACACAATAATATCATTTTTGACACAAAAAAAAACATGTTTTAGTGTCTCCATAGTCTGAGAGCCATAGTTTTTTCAGTTTTTTGGCGATTGTCTCATGTTGGGTATCATTTTTGCGGGATGAGATGACTGTTAGATTGGTACTATTTTGGGGTGCATATGACTTTTTGATCGCTTGCTATTACACTTTTTGTGATGTAAGGTAACAAAAAATAGCTTTTTTGACACAGTTTTTTTTTTTTTTTTTACAGTGTTCACCTGAGGGGTTAGGTCATGTGGTATTTTTATAGATCAGGTTCTTACGGACATGGCAATACCTAATATGTCTACCTTTTTATAATTTATCAGGGTTTTACACAATAATATCATTTTTGAAACAAAAAAAAATCATGTTTTAGTATCTCCATAGTCTGAGACCCATAGTTTTTTTATTTTTTGGGCCATTGTCTCATGTAAGGGCTCATTTTTTGCGGGATGAGGTGACGGTTTGATTGGTACTATTTTAGCGTACATGCGACTTTTTTGATCACTTTTATTACCTTTTTTGGGAAGTAAGGTGGGCAATATTTCAATTTCCTCATAGTTTTTATTTTTTTATTTTTATGGCGTTCACCGTGCGGGGAAAGTAACATGACCGTTTTATAGATCAGGTCGTTACGGACGCGGCGATACCTAATATGTGTAGTGTATTTTATTTTTTTTTATTTTTATTCAGTGATAAAAATTTTTTTTGAAACTTTACTTTTTTAACTTTTTTTAACTTTTTTTTTGACCCAGACCCACTTGGTTCTTGAAGATCCAGTGGGTCTGATGTCTGTATAATACAGTACAGAACAATATATATTGCACTGTACTGTATTTTACACTTGTCTGAACAGATCTATGCCTTTTAGCATAGATCTGTTCAGCACCATGGACAGCAGGACGCCTGAGAGGCGTCCTGTTGCCATGGGAACCTTCCCCGTCTGCTCAGTACTGGTCAGAACTACGCAGACGGGGAAGGGTAAGCACAGGGCTGAGGGGGGCTCTCTGGGGGCTCTCTCCCTCTCCCATCGGGGGGCTGCAAAGGCACAGCAGCCCCCCGATGGGAGAGGGAGGGAGCTCCCTGCGCTGTTAACCTTTTCCATACAGCGGTCCGTACGGACCGCTGTATGGAAAGGGTTAAACGGCTGACATCGCATCGCAGATGTCAGCCGTTTATACCAGGGTGCCAGCAATGTGCTGGCACCCTGGTATACCCACTAGACACCAACGATGATTCAAGGGGAGGCGGGCGGGGGATCGCGATCCCGCCTGCTGCACCGCCCGCCTCCCGCACCTTACCGCACCTCCGCACCGCCTGCGACACCCCCCCTGCACCACCCGCCCACATAATATTATTCAGGGGTGCAGGGGGGGTGAAAAATATTTATTTTAGACATACTAAGATCCCCGCGGTCAGGGACCGCGGGGATCAGAAACTGCAGAAAGCGCTACAAACCGCAGGTCTGAATTGACCTGCGGTTTGCAGCGATCGCCGACATGGGGGGGTCACAGGACCCCCCTCGGCATTGACCCAAGGTGCCCGGCTGTGTGTGACAGCCTGGATCTCAGCGCTGTCACCATGTCTGCAGACATGGTGACAGTTTATGCCATGACGTGTATACTCATCATGGTGCGCTAAGTAGCAGTGCGCCATGACGAGTATACTCGTCATAGGTCGGGAATATTTTTACACTCCTTCTCTGATCACTCCTATTTTATCTCCTTCTCTGATCGCTTCCCTGACAGGAATTGGGGCGATCAGAGAAGGAGAAGCACATAGTCCCTCCCTAACCCCCCCTTACCTGCCCCGATGCGCTGCGATTGGTCCCTCTGCAGTAATGGACCAATCACAGCGATCGTGGGCGGGTCAGAGCTACAATACAGCTCCTGCCGGCTTCTCTGGTTGCCTAGCAACCCCAGCACGCCGGCTTCACTGAAGCTTCAGCGCTTCGCTCCCTGCGCTGACAGTGAAAGCCGATCACGTACATGCACGTGGGGATGCGGTGAGGCACCTCATTCCCCCACGTACATGTACGTGATGTTGCGTGAAGGGGTTAAGGAGGATGGTCTTACCCAGTCTTGGATAGCCTGAACCTTACTGGGATCCATTTTAAATGAATGAGGAGTAAGAATATAGCCAAGATAGGGGATCTCTTGATTTCCAAATACACATTTCTCTAATTTAACAAACAAATGGTTCTCCCTGAGGATTTTAAGAACCAGTCTGATGTGAGACACATGAGAATCCCAGTCAGGTGAAAATACAAGAATATCATCGAGATAAACTATCATAACTTTGCCAATAAGTTCTCTAAAAATATCATTCATGAAATTCTGAAACACAGCTGGGGCATTGCAAAGACCGAATGGCATAACCAGATACTCAAAGTGTCCCTATGGAGTATTAAAAGCAGTTTTCCCACTCATCTTTCTCCTTAATACAAACTAGGTTATAAGCTCCTCTCAAATCAAATTTAGAAAACCAAGAAGCACCTAAAATCTGGTTAAACTAATCAGGAATCAACGGGATGGAATACTGATTCCTAATAGTAATTTTATTAAAATTTCTGTAGTCAATGCAGGGCCTGAGACCACCGTCTTTCTTTTTAATGAAAAAGAATCCTGCTCCCAGGGGAGAGGTGGAGGGCCTAATATGTCCCTTCTTGAGACTTTCCTGGATGTAGTCTTTCATGGACTTGCGCTCAGGACCGGAAAGATTATAAATCCGTCCTTTAGGAAATTTGGACTCAGGTATCAAGTCAATAACACAGTCATAAGACCTATGGGGAGGGAGAGTATCTGTCTCAGTGGTGGAAAAAACATCTGAATAATCAGCAATAAAATGAGGAATATCTGATGAGACCCCAGCTTGAACTACGGTTAAGCAAGAATTATAGTTAGGCCCCCATCTCTCTAACTCGCCCGAACTCCAGTTAATGACCGGATTGTGTTGCTGAAGCCAGGGCATACCAAGAACTACCTGAACTGGAAGATTCTCTAAAACAAAGGAGGAACATTTTCTCAGAGTGGCAGATTGGGTAACCTCCGGAGTACGGAGTTTTACTGTGCCCCCTAGCAGGGGGGTAGAATCGATGGCAACAACCTGGATCGGGGTGGGTAATTCTAGTATAGGAATTCCCATCTGATCAACGAATTTGTAATCAATAAAACTAAAAGCTGACCCTGAATCCACAAAGGCATTGCCTGACCACTTTAAGACCCCAAAGGTAATAGAAACCGGCAGCAATAGTTTACTTCTTACCACCTCCGGGAGTACCTTGTCCTTGAATCCCTCAGACTTGGATGATTTTCCAGAAGGTGGAGCTTTAGGACACTGACGGATCCAGTGTTCGGGATCCCCACAATAAAAACAAGAGCCGCAACGACGACGTAGTTCTCTTTGCGTCATCCCAAGTTGCATGGGCTCGTCCGAGTGGGCTTCCATCCTGGGTTCAGGGGAGGGGGAGTCTCAGGTTGAAGAAGGGTATGAGGAGAAAACAAATGCTCCTGCTGTCTCTCTCTGATCCGTCTATCTAGTCTGATGGCTAGCGTCATGGTCTCCTCTAAAGAGTCAGGACAGGGATAACAAACCAACATATCCTTTAACTTTTCAGTCAAGCCTGCCCAACATTTGAGCGCTGTTTTTTTCCAGCCCGAAGGAATGCACTACTTGCAAAACTGCGTACAATAATCCTCCACGGGACGATTTCCCTGAGTGAGGGCGTTAAGATTGGATTCTGCCACAGAGGCTCGGTCAGGTTTATCATAAAGTACCCCTAACGCCTGAAAAAAGAGGTCCACAGAGCTAAGACAAGGGCAATCTGGTGGTAAAGAAAAGGCCCATTCCTGGGGGTCCCCTTGAAGCAAGGAAATGATAATACCAACCCTCTGTGGGTCAGGGCCAGAGGAGTGGGGTCGTAGTCGATAATAAAGTTTACAGCTTTCCTTGAAAGCTAAAAAACTTCGGCGGTCACCCGAAAACCAATCTGGCAATTTAATGTGAGGTTCCAACTGAACGGTGGTGGGAGCAATAATAGGGGGAGTTTGGTCAGTCTCCTGAACTCTTACTCTCTTCCCAAGTTCCTGTACTATTTGAGCAAGACCCTGCACATATTCGGTGAGGCTCTGTATAGGGTCCATGCTGAATTTGGGCCTGTGATTCTGTCACGGGTAGAGTAACAGGTATCAAGATAGAGCGGAGGTGCACCCCCTGAGCTGCCACCCGGTCCCCTCTCCCTGCCTACTTGCACCACCTGCCCTAGGTGACGGAGCGCAACTGGGTGACAGTCCCTAACCAACTAAGTGCAAGCAGAGAGAAAGAGACAGCAGGGAAGAAGACAGCCACTGAGAAGTTACAATAAGCGGACAAGAGGTAGAACAAAAACGGAAGGCGAGGCGGGTCAACTAGCCGAGGTCAGTCCAGGAGGTCACGTCAGAACAAGGGAAGAGGCAAAGACAAATCTGTAAACAAGCCGAGGTCAAAATCCGAGAGGTAGCGTCAAGGTACAGGGAGCAGGCAGAAGAGGTGTCAAGAGGCGGATCGAGGTTCAATTCCAGAGGTAGCTTAATAACAATAAAGTACACAGCCTATAGGATGAAAATGACAGGCAACCTGTAGCCAGCAGGCCGCCTGTATTTATAGTGGGGAGTGAGGGTCATGTGACGTGGCCAGCGTCACATGACCGACAGACAGACAAGTCGAGCACCGAGTGATCAGCTCGGCGCTCAAGGCAGACCTATGAGCAGGGAGCCTCCCAGCTCGCAAAGCCGCCCTGGGAACGAGGCCAAACACAGGTCCTCGCTCCCGAAGCTAAGCAGCAGGTCTGCGGCTGATGGGAGACCGAGTGCGCCTTTGGCGCCCCGTTACAGTACCCCCCCTATGAGGGGCCACCGAGCCCAAGCATTGTGGACAAGGTTTCTCAGGGTGTTCCCGCTGTAATTTTGTAATTTACCTGGAAGCATGCATCCTAGACATAGGTATCCAGGACCTCTCCTCATGTCCAAAACCTTTCCAGTGGACCAGGTATTGAAAGGAATTTCTAATCTTTCTGACATCTATTATTTTAGAAATAATGAATTCCTCCTGTCCCTCAACCTCCACAGGTGGAGGAGGTTTTTTAACCGGAACCACTGGTAACACATATTTCTTAAGTAAAGACTTATGGAACACATCATGTATACGGAGGGAGTCGGGTAGCTTAAGTCTAAAAGATACTGGGTTAATCAGCTCAATAATATTGTATGGTCCAATGAAACGCGGCGAGAATTTCTTAGAACATTGTTTCAAAGCAAGATTTTAAGTCGACAACCACACCTTATCGCCGAGTACAAAATTTACCCCCTTTGAATGTCTCTTATTGGCATGTTTACACTGGGTTTTCTTGGCCTTTTCCAGGTTCGATTGAGCCTGTGCCCAGACTGTGCACAGTCTAGAAGTAAAAGAATCTGCCTGCGGGTTGAGTGAGGATACAGAGGGATTAGAACTAAAGCGAGGATGTAAACCACTGTTACAAAAGAAAGAAGACACCGCCGTGAAAGATCAATAATATTGTATGGTCCAATGAAACGCGGAGAGAATTTCTTAGAACATTGTTTCAAAGCAAGATTTTTAGTCGACAACCACACCTTATCGCCGAGTACAAAATTTACCCCTTTATCTGTAGCCAGCAGGCCGCCTGTATTTATAGTGGGGAGTGAGGGTCATGTAACGTGGCCAGCATCACATGACCGACAGACAGACAAGTCGAGCACCGAGTGATCACCTCGGCGCTCAAGGCAGACTTAGAAGCAGGGAGCCACCCAGCTAGAAAAGCCGCCCAGGGAACGATGCCAAACACAGATCCTCGCTCCCGAA